>NW_026535823.1:4575384-5198076 GCF_028551555.1 Melozone crissalis | reverse complement strand
CAGGGGGGTCTCAGGGCTGCCTTGCCCATCTTTGTTAAGGCCAGGATTTGTACTTCCATTAGCAGGCTTGGTGCTGGTGTTGGTGAGGTGGTGTATTTGCAGGGTGCTCTCGTGGCAGGAGGAATGAATTTGACTCTATGTCCTCAGAAGGCTAATTTATTATTTTATGATAGTATATTATATTTAAAAATGCTATACTAAATTATACTAAAGAATACAGAAAGGATTCTTACAGAATACTAAAAAGATAATAATGAAAACTCTTGACTCCTTCCAGAGTCCAACACAGCTTGGCCCTGATTGGCCATTGAGCCAAAACAATTCCCATGAAACCAATCAAAAAATCACATGTTGGATAAACAATCTCCAACCACATTCCAAAGCAGCAAAACACAGGAGAAGCAAATGGGATAATTATTGTTTTCCTTTTTCTCTGAGGCTTCTCAGCTTCCCAGGAGCAAATCCTGGGCAAAGGGATTTTTCAGAAGATATGAATGTGACAGTGAGGTTGGAAAGCTGGTTCCAGACCTCTTGGTGGATGTGCTCCTGTCCTCCAGGGCTGGGTTATGGGGCTGTTGGGGTGTGTTGCCCCAGGGCAGCACAGCTGAAGCTGGGGATGTTCCTCCATGTAGGAACGTGATAAAACAATGAAAAAATCCCATTGTGGGGCCCAAGCTGCCTCTCTGGGCTTGCAGCATGCCCAAAACAAAGCAGGGATCCAGGTCCCATGAGAAAACAGCCCCAAAGGTGATCCTCTGGAAGCCAGGCCCTGCTGCAGTGTCCAGCTGGAGAGGCAGCACATGGATCTGCACTGGAGTGAAGCTTTGCAAATGCTCCATCAGGAAAAGCTCATCCTGCATTTCCCAAAGGAATATAAAAAGCCTGCCCCAAAGTGCTTGGGTGAGTGATGGGACCTGCTCAGCCGTGCAGGGAGCAAGGCAGGAACCTGGAATTCCTTCATTAGAGGAGTTGGTGTAATTTAGGGATTAAAATTCCCATGTCTACCCCGAGTTCTGCAAACAACAACCTCCTGATACCTTCAACAAAGGGGAAAAAAAAACTATGGGAAAGCACAGTGGACCAAGGTGATGAACTACAGAGGGATATCAAGAACAAATTATGCCCCAAAGGAATGGGAAAAGAGGCTGCTCAGTCAAGACAATGACATCTTGGTGCCAAAAAAGCCTGAGGAGTGGTTAGAGGTGTGCTGGGGAAGGTGCAGGAGGGGTCTGGGCAGAGGGGAAAGGGAAATTTTGGGAGCAGAAGCAGAGGGATCACAGTGAGGGATGGCTGTGGGCAGAGGCAGAGCAGGAGGCACACACAAGGACTGGGTTTGTGCATCGATGCTGGGGCATCTGGGTGTAATTTTTTGGTGGGATGGAGGAGAGCAGCACCAAAATTGCTCTCAGTGCCTGTTTCAAATATTTTGAAAACGTTGGAATTTTAGTAATGCTTCTAGCAACACACTTTTTTGCATTCCCTTTAGGAAACAGAAAAATGAAATGCATGGTGTTCTTTTCCTGCTTCCCCACTCCCTCCCTCCCTCCCTGCACACACTCAGAGAGAGGATTATGCTGAACTGTGTGTCCTCCTCTGGCATTGTTCCTGCCTGTCCCTGGCACCCCAGAGCTTCCCAGGGCCAGTGAAGGGCACTGATGGGGTGCCCACCCTGCTGGAGACCCTGACACTTGGCCATGGCAGGATGTGTCCCACCCCAGGGCAGTCCTGGCCTTGCAGAGGAAATGCTCCCATTTCCTCATTAACCTGATTTGGGAGAGCAAAGCATTTCCATTCAGATCTTGTCCAGTGCCAGGGTCACTGATGGATCCCAGGCAGGGAGTGAGGCATGGCCCTGCATGCAGGAGATTCAATTACTGCCATTAAAGGGAACAAGGAGATCTGTTACTGTGCTGGGGAGAGAAGCAGCGGGTGGCAGGGGCTGCAGGGAGCTGCTTAGGCCAGGGAATATGCTGAAAGGTATTTTTATAACTCATTTTCTCCCCCTTTTGCTGGGCTGTGAGGCTGTGGCTGCTGGCCTGTGTGTGATTCTCAGCTGGATGCAGCTGTGGTTTGCAGGGAGGAGCAGGTCAGGGGCTGGGGAGGTGATGCTGGGGGGCACCATCAGCCATGGCAGGGGCACAATTTGCTGTCACCACCAGGCAAAAACCATTGGAAGTTGTCAGGTCAAGGATTTGGAGCACAAATCATGGAAGCTGTGGTGGTTTTGCACCTCCTGTCCTGCTCTGCAAGTACCCAAGAAGTGCTTGGGAAGGCAAGCACAGCTCCCAGGGCAAAGATCCTTGAGATCCACGGCTTTTCCCATCCCATCCCCAACCCTCTGTGTGAATGCAATCCACACCCTGCTGCTCCCCGAAAGCTTTGGGTGCCCACAGGTCTCCAGTTCCCCTCCTCAATGAGGGAACTGCTCCCTGGTGAGCAATGGAGTGGCCACGAAGGCTCCCTGCACAGCCTGAACCAGCTCCCTGTGTATTTTTAGCCAGGAGAGACTGACTTTGAGGGGTTTATTGAGGTTTTCCCCCCTCCTTTCCCCTATAGCAAAGAAATCCTGAAGGTTCCCATGCGCCGCAGCCCGAGGGAGGGGACGTGTGGGCTGTGAGCTTGTGCTGTGCATTCAACTTACGGATATATTTAGATTTCTTTAGATTTCTGGCCCCCCGAGTGAGACCTGCTTTTGCAGCTTCCCGCGCCTTTTCCTGCCCTTTGGGGGGGAAAAAAAAAGGAAAAACCAAAAAAAAATCACCAAACAAACACCACAAGAGCTGCCTAAAGAATAACCTTTGTGCTAGGGGGTTGAGAAGCAGGAGCTGCTGGAGGCTCTTTCCCTCAGGTGGTGTCATTTGTAGGCTCAGAGGGCTTTCCTGGCAGCAGCAGGGGTCATTCCAAGGTGTGAGCGTGGTGGTTCTTGGTCTGGTGGCCACATTAGAGTTTCGAGGATGGTGGGGTGCATAATGAGGAGGAGGCATCTCAAAGGGAAGGGAGGAAGCAGCAAAGATTTGGCACCAAGCAGCTCCTCCATTTCCCAAAGGAATATAAAAAGTGTGTCTCAAAGTGCTTGGGTGAGTGATGGGACCTGCTCAGCTGCGCAGGGAGCAAGGCAGGAACCTGGAATTTCTTCATTAGAGGAGTTGGTGTAATTTAGGGATTAAAATTCCCGTGTCTACCCTGAATTCTGCAAACAACAACCTCCTGATACCTTCAACAAAGGGGAAAAAAAAGCCTGTGGGAAGGCACAGTGGACCAAGATGATGAAGTACAGAGGGATATCAAGGACAAATGATGCTCCAGTGGATGCTGGGGGCAGGAAAGCCCAGGACACATCCCCAAGGACTCCATGAGGAGTGGGAAAAGAGGCTGCTCCATCAAGACAACGACATCTTGGTGCCAAGAAAGCTGAGAAATGCAATGAGGGCCATGGCAAAGTTGTGTTGACACAGAGCTCCTGGAGGAGCAGTGAGCAGTTCCCCACCTCTGCAGGTGGAAGCAAGGCCCGGTGAAATGATATCTGGAGAGATTTGGGCACGGATGGACATCTCAGCCCCACTTTTGGTCAACACAAAGCAGCAGAAGGAGCGATACCAGCAACGAGGGCATGGCCAACGTGGGAACCATGGAAGCCCAGCACTGAGACCACTGTGCCCACCAGCCTGGCTGCTTGGGATGGCTTCCCCCCCGAGCTCAGAGGGAGCTGGCACATGAAATGGTCTGGTAACAAGTATTTTTAACAGCTCCATCGAGTTGGGGGAGGCACCATCTGACTGGAGAATAGCGAATGCGGTGCCTATATTTAAAATATGGGGGGAGGAGGGGAGGAAAAGTAAGGCAGGCAGGAATAGGACTGTGAGGATGACCTCGATCTCATGCCATTTCAGAACAGGTTTGGGAGGCAAGGGAGGAAAGTGAATCATGGGTTTGTCAAAGGTAGGTCACGCCAGGCTAACCTGGTATCTCAGGCCTGGAGATGTCCCAGGGCTGCTCCTTGTAGTAAAGGGGTTGCTGTGGGAGAGGGGGAATGGGGAGGGGAGGAAGAAAAGGGGTGTGTTGGAACTCTGGCTGCTGAGAATTTTACACTTTCTGTGCTGACAGGCACTGACCCCCAAGAGAACACTGCATTTGACCTGAGGCCGTGGAGAAGGCTTCCAAAATTGAATGATAAAACTGAGATTATAGATGTGTCGTTTAAATAGAAGTGTGTAATATCACATGGTGGAAAACCTAGAGTTTGAGTTTTAGAATATAGTAATATCTATAAAGCAACATGAAGGTTTTGGGCAGAGGCTGGTCCTTCTTCTCACCTTCTTCTCCATGTGTTTGGGTGGTATTGAACAAAACACCTTCTTCTCCAAGGGTTTGGGTGCTTTTGGATAAAATATCTTCTTCTCCATGATTTGGGTGGTATTGGATAAAATACCTCCTTCTCCATGGGTTTGGGTGGTATTGGATAAAATACCTTCTTCTCCATGGGTTTGGGTGGTATTGGATAAAATGCCTTCTTCTCCATGGGTTTGGGTGGTATTGAACAAAACACCTTCTTCTCCATGGGTTTGGGTGGTTTTGGATAAAATACCTTCTTCTCCATGGGTTTGGGTGGTTTTGGACAAAACACCTTCTTCTCCAAGGGTTTGGGTGGTATTTGGGTGTAATTGGATAAAAAAAGTCTGCATTGCGGGCCACAGGTGGTTGGTTATGGGGTTAAAAGTAAAAATAATTCAGGTGTCGCTTCTCAATTGGACAGTTTATCCTTAAAAAGCCCTGTAGAGAGAGAGACAGGGCTCCATTTTTAGATTGTTAGAGTTAAATGCTGTAGAAGTCACAGTTTGTGAGACTGTAACAGAGATAAGAACTAATGAACATCTGAGTTTGAACAACCCCAGTGAGGGGCTCTGTGAGGCTGGCAGGGATGTGAGCAGTGCTGGGATGGTGTTGAGGGGACAGAGGGGTCATCGACTCATGGAGTCCTTGGGGATGTGTCCTGGGCTTTCCTGCCCCCAGCATCCACTGGCTTCCCAGAGCTGCAGGGACAGAGGCTGCCACCCTGGGCTGGGAGGCCTTTGAGATGTTGGATGCAGTGAGAAATGGAAATCCAAAGGAGCAAAGGTCTCTCCTTGGAGCTCAGGTGGTGTTGGCTGGGAAGCAGCGGTGTGGAGGAGGAGAGGGTGACATCGGGGTGGCCACGAGGTGGCTGCAGGGCAGGGGTGGCACAAAGGAGGAGGGAGGGTGGTGGGATGCAGGGGAGGTGGTGAATTCTCTGTGGCATCACACAGGGATGGAGTGTGACCACTCAAATTGATCACTCCTGTGTCCAGGAAGGATGAACTGAGCCTGGGCTGGAGCAGGGAAGGGGCTGCTGGATAAAAGTTGGGCAAGAGAAGAACCTTGCTTTGGCCAGCAAAGCAGAGGCTGGAGATGGCTGTGATTGCTGTCTAGAAATAGATCAGGGTGGAAAGAGGAAGGAAAAGAGCTATTTCAGCCAAAGACTAGTGCTGGCAAAAGAATGGAGAGGTGTATAAAATGACCACAAATAAATTTAGGCTGGAAATTGCAGCAGCCATTGGAGCATCTGCTTGAGGAGGCTTCCAGTGGGGATAGTGAGTTTTTGGCAGCCTGAGTGGCTGAGCAAGTACCAGATGATGGTGTGGAGCCTCTATATCCAGACTGGGCATCACCAGTTCCTGGATTTGTAGGGAGCATTGGGATGTCCCCTGGGAGATTTCATGTTGTAAAGCTGGCGCCAGCCAGGGGGGCCCATGTGGCTGCTGGTGGCAATGCTGTTCCTGGGGCTGCTGGCGGCAGCCTGGGTGGTTGGGACCATCCCTGAGCTCACTGTGGCCACTGCTGTGTCCTCGAGTATGGCCACAGCTCCCCATCTCCTCCTCTGCCCTAGAAGTGCCCCTCCTGCAGCTGCTGGGGGCAAGTGGTGCTGTGACCTCCCAAATCCCCTTAAAAATCTCTCCAACCCCCTTTGCCTCCACCCCCAGGGGAGCCAGGCACTCAAATGCTCAGAGGCTGGGATCACAGTCAGCCCACACCACCAGAGTCCTGCCAGACCCCTGCCTCAGCTGTCCCTGCTGCATGTCCCCAGTGCCACCAGTTTTGCTGTGCCTGAAAAATGGACAGGGAAGAGATCTGGGCACTGATAACCCTGGGAAAACTTCCTATTTCCCCCTCTCTCTCCTGCTGGGATGGCTAAAGAGGGAATGGTGATAGCCCAGCTCTGGGGGAAGATGTCTTGTTCTTCTGTAGGAAAGGAGCTCCTGTGTTTTGTATTCCCTGTGACAGAGACCTCGGGGAAAGCCTGTGTTTTTTGGGCAGGAGCCAGGTTCAGAGACAAGCAATCCTGACATGAGTGGCAGGTACCCCAGTGGCATCTTGGCAGGGAGCTGAAGGCCTGCCAAGCTTGGGCTGAGGGCTGCAGGATGCCTTGAAGGCTGATGCCATGGGAGATGGTGCTGCCAGGGCAGAGCAGAGTGCCCTGGGTGTCTCTGGAGGGCTGTGGTGAGCATCAGCTGTCAGGAATTCCCGTGCATTGTTCCTTCCTCCCTCTGCCTGCTTCTCCCATGGCCCTAAAGAAGGGACTGGAGGTGAACTGGGGCTCTTGAAAGAACAGGATCTTGAGAGGATATGTGTGGTTTCCTTAGGGCCAAAGCGGGAGGGCAGTGAGTCCTTCCAGCTGCTTTCAGAGCCCTTACAGATGCTGTGTGCCTTGTCGCTGAGATCGCTGCCCACATCCCAGTGCTGTGGTCAGTGCCTGTGCTGGGCTGTGCTGGTGTCACCCTGCCTGCCTTGGGTGTCAGGGTGATGGGGACACCCATCTGAAGTCCCCATTTCAGGGAGGAAGGCTCCAGCCCTCGCTCTCTTTGCCCCTCAGAGCCGCGCTCCTCCCGCCGCAGAGCCTTGCTCAGCTCCTGCACTGGCCGAGCAGGAGATGTGGTGCCAATGACTCAGATGAAGATGAGGGCTTAATTAGCACAGGGAGAGGGGGGAAGAGAGAGAGAAAAGAGAAAGAGTCTTTCATTGCAAGAAGATTGATACCACCTCCCCCAGACAGTCACGTTCTGCCGCATCACCCTCAGCCCGGCGTCATGCGCACCGAGCCTGACACCAGAGGACAAATGGGGCCTGGGAGGGACACAGGGGCACTGCTTTATTGAAACCCCTGGTGAATTCATGTCTGGAGGGACTGAGCAGGGCTCAGCAGGAGACTTTGCAGCTGTCGGGCTGTGCCCTGAGCTCACAGCTCCCGCCTGGTCTCGGCTCCGTGGCTTTGGTGGGAGGGTGTCTGCAAGGTGTTAGTGATGATGCCAGCAGCAAAATGCCTGTTTGGAGGTTTCCCACCATGCATGAAGGGACAAACCTCTTCTTTAGATGCCACCTTAAGGCACCCTATCAATCTGTGCAGGGCAGGCCCTGCTGCCGTGGGGCTGCTTTTCCCCATCCTGGTGGATGTGCATAGGAGCCCTGAACCAAAATGCTGGGGAAAACATGAGGGGAGCCCTCGCCCTCAGCACCCCAGTTTTGGGCTGCAGTACCCTGCACCTCCAGCCAAACCCATCTCTTACAGTCTCTGCAGGATGGTTGGAGGGGGTGGAGAGGAGACTGCATCAGGAGAGCAGTCCTGCCTGATGAGGGCTGGGGCAGGATGCTGAGGGGTGCCAGGGCTCTTGTTGTGGGGAAGGGTGCCCACCAAGGCTTGGCAGGCATGGCCAGGTCACCCTGGGGAGCCTGGTGTGGTCAGCCTGGAGCACTGGAGTTACCACACCCTCCCTCTGCCCCGTTGATGGTGTTGGAGGTGATGTCACACATGGTTTTTTTTCTTTCTCCTCCAGACCAATGATGCCTTAGGAGCCACCTGGAACTGGCTGTACTTCATCCCCCTCATCATCATTGGATCCTTCTTCGTCCTCAACCTTGTCCTGGGAGTGCTGTCAGGGTAAGCAGAGTGGTCATTCTCTCTGGGCTGTGCCTGTCACACATCCCTCCATCCCCTCCAAACCCACCTGCCCCACAGCAGGGCATTGCTCCCTGCCTGTGCTTGGTTCTTCCTCAACCTGGGGAGCTGGGAAAGGGACAGCCTTGGAGATATTTATTGTTACTGTCATTTCACCTGGCTGAAGATCTGCTTTTGGTTCCTTGTGAGAAATGGTCACTGGGGATCTTCTGGCTACTTGGGACCTGCAAGAGAGGAGAGATTTGGGGGTTTTGTGAAAATGTGTTTGGCTCCAGGCTGTTGGTAGTGGGGTGGGATGGGTTTGGGGAGTGATACAGAACACCAGGAGGATGTGCCCTGCCCTGGAGGGGTGCAAGCTGGTGAGGACAGGGATGCTTGGGGTGCACATGGATAAGCCCACAAGATAAGGATATAAGGATGTAAGGATATAAGGATATAAGGATATAAGCATATAAGCATATAAGGATATAAGGATATAAGATAAGGAAGTAGGGACAAAGCAACTGTCCCTGTCCTGCACTTCCCAAGGGAGAGGGAGTTTTAATCCAAGCCTTTAAGCTGGGTTTGGAGACAAAACTCCTCTTGTCTCCATGACAATGAACTGTGGTTGCACCAGCACATCCTCAGCTGCTGGCAGAGGCTGGTGAACAGTGATAGTGTGCCCTCTCCTGCACTGGGGGAAGGTGTGGGCTCCTCTGTTCTGACTCAAGCAGGTCATTTCTTAGCTAGTTATGCATCATGGCAAAATGCAGAAGTCATTGTAGTGCTGATTTGGCCAGATGGAAAGCCCTCAGGTGCAAGGGTCAGGGTGGAGAATGGCCTTGTTCATTTCAATCCCTTTCCTGAGTGTCCCTGGAAGTCCCAGTGTGATGGTGGTGGTTTCAGGAGTTTCTAGAGTGACAGGCTGAGGTCTGTTATTGGGCTGAATTTTTCCAGCTCTCATTCTGGGATCTGACTGGGTCCAAGGGCTTCACTTTGCCTTGCAGAGAGGCAATTCTTATGGGGGATGAATATACTCAAGCAGCCTTGGGTGGAATTTGTGCTTCTTATGCCACATCCAGCTTGGGCATTTGGGCAAAGTCCATCTGGGTCTCATGTCAAGCAGGAGCTTTCCTACAAAAGCCTGGATGAAGGAAAGTTAGGAAGATGGGGGCAATGTTGTTACAAGGTTAGAGAATGTCAGTGCAGTGTGTTGTGTGGAGGCTTTTGGTGCTGGGGTGATGCTGAAAGCAGCTTGGGGACACGAACCAGACGCTGGCCAGAGGACCATAGAGGGGCTGGTGGGATGCTTGGCCATGCCCTGGCCCACCTGGGTGTTTCCCTGCCCGAGGCAGCATTCCCATGCCTACTGGGTTGGATGCAGTTATCCAGGACTCTTCCCAGGCACCGGCTGGCATTTCCACTGTTTGTTTATTGCTAGTAGGGTTTGTACTGGGGAAAGATGCAAGTGGGTGGGTGGCCTAATTGGCAGCAGAGATGCTCTTGTGGCGTGGCAGATATCCAGGGTAAAGCAGGACTGCTCATCTCCCTGGTGGGCTCAGGTGCCAGCTGGGCTCTGCCACCCCATGGCAAGGCCACTGTGAGTGTCCCCCTGCCTGGGCACGGCCACATCCTCTATGGCTCTGTGCATGCAGCATCTTGGCTGGGTGAATCATCCAGAGGTGCTGCTGGAGCCCTGGAGGAGCAGGACCTAAGGGCAGGAGCAGGTGCTTGTGCACACAAATGCTGAGTGCAGCAGGAACGGCCTTGCTCCTTGCTCTGTTTGCTGAACTCCTCTTGTTTTTGGCACTCACCACAATCCTCTCGTGCTGGAAGAGAGTTCTTGGCTCTGCTGGGGGATGGGAGGTGTGACCTTCCCATTGCCCAGCCCTCAGCTGATTGAACAGGCACGGCCTGGCCAGATACCCCCACGTGTGGCTGTGCTGAACTGAGAAGAGCTGGTCACTTTGGGAATGAGCTCCACAGAAACACCTCCACCAAAGGAATTCTTTCTCTGGCAGTTACACCAGTGCTTCTGGAGAAGCCAGGCCGTGCTCAGCTGAAATCTTGGCCTCTGGGAGCCTCCTTGCAGAAAGCTGGCCCCACACGTAGCTTGCAAACTGCACCATCTGCATCACTGGATAACAAGGTCCACTCGGGATTTCCAGCATTCTCCTCAAGGTTCTCCTCAGGAGCTGCTGCTGAGCTGCTCTGCCCTCGCCTCATCTCAGCAGAGGCTCCCTCTGGGGAAACAGCCCAGCAGCCAGGGTGGGCCCCCAAGGAGGAGAGGCTGCAGGAGGACATTTGTGTGTTTCACTTGCCACCAGCAGAAGTTTGCCGGAGCCCAGATTTAGCAGCCTCCTGGTGCCGATGAGCATCTCCCCCAACAGTCAGTTCCCCAACTGTTAGGCTGAGGCATGACCTCTGTGATGTAAACAGCCTGGATCCATCTGCTCCTTGAGCACAAAGTATGTGGGAGAGGAAAAGAAATGATTTTCATCACAGGCAGGCTCCTCAGTTTTTCTCCCTAAATACGAACAGGCACACACGCACTGGAGTTGCATGCAGACTCTGTTAAGGGAGGATGGAGCTCCTCCAGGCAGGGTCTTGGAGAGCCAGTTCTGCTGTGGCTTTGGCATTTATTGCCATGTCTATTAACTTCCCCCCTCTATGGGTGCAATTATGGATCAATTAATTCTGACTGGAAGCAGGACAAGATAAAAAAGTTGGCCCCGTTCCTCTTTGGGAGCAGGTACGGAGCCCAAGGAGATGTGACTGCTCAGCTTTTAAAGCTGCACGAGCTGCTGAGATAATCCTGCCAGAGGAGAGTCAGTGGGAGCCAGCGAGGATGGAGCATCCACTGAAATGCCATTTTCTACCTGAAGCTGCCTTGTGGCCTGAAGAATTGCCTGTGCTGGAGATTTGCAAAGATCTGTCCTCCCTTTTTTTGTGAAATTGTTCAGTTTTGGGGTTGTTTTTTTTTTTCCTCAGCTGTTTCTCACATAAAACAATTTGAAGGTGTTTGTTCGGGCTCTGTCTCTGGAGCAGCAGAGGCCTGATGATAGCCACACTGCCCTGTCCCTGCTGCTGGTGTCATGTGCCAGTGGCAGCAGTGCTACCCCAGGAGTGGTCACAGCCTGAGGACTCATACAGAGCTTCAGTACAGAACAGGCTGCATTTTGACTGTTTCCCACCTCCCTTTCCACAGCCTCTGCAGAAAAAATTTGGTTTGCAATCACCCTCCTCCATTCATTGCAGCATCATCCTTCTGCTGAGAGCTGGGAGACTCCATCCCCATATCCAGTCTTGTGCATCCAGCCCCTTTCCAGGGTGTCAGAGTGGAAAGAGATGCTGCCTGGCTCTCAGGCCAGCCAAGGAGACCTCTGGAAGCTAACAGCAGAGCAAGAAGTTGAGCACAATGGCAAGAAAAATGAAATCTATCTGCCTTGTACCAAAGAAGAGAGTAATTTAAATCCTCCTAATTGCTTCCACTCATCCTGGTGATGTTAAGTCTTTTCTCCCTTTAAGTCTTTTCTGCCCCCCACCCCCAGCTCTTACACTGAGCCTTTGAAAGAAACGACTAATGTTATAATTAAAGGATCAAATTGGCAAGATTTCTTTGTCTTAAGATCTTTCTTTCAGGTTGGGTTAGCACTGCGTTCGCAGTCTCCGGAGAGTTTTCTTCAGTTCCTTCAGGAGCCTTCTGCACCATCTTCTGAAATCTTTTCACTTCAGTTAATTTGAATTTTTTTCCCCATCCAATTTGGATGCATAACAAACGATGAATAAAATTTTGTAGCAATTAATAATAAGGGTGTTGAGGGAACAAGTGTACATTTTCAATGGAAAGAGGGTTCTTTTTGCCAGCTCCACACAAAAACCTGGACCCCACACGGCTGAGCGGGATGTGTTGCTTTGAAGCCAAAAACATTGGGAAGAGGATTAATGTCTCAAAGATTCCTGGAAGGAGAAGTGGTGAGCATGCAGGAAATACAGGAAAGCTTGTGGGGAGATGATAAATTCCCAGCAAGACGTGAACAAAAATGATTCTTTGCTGTAAGAATGGTCAGGCATTTGACTAGGCTGCCCAGGAAGGTAGTGGGATCACCATCCTTGGAATTGTTCAAAAAACATATGGATGTGACATTTAGGGACATTCTTAGTGGTGAAAATGGTGGATTTGAGGATCTTCAGCTTTTCCAACCTGAATGACTCTGTGTTTCAATGCCCAAGAAATATGGATTTGGAAGTATGAAAACCTGGAACCATCATGTTGTCTTTTCCTTGGAATGGTTGTAGGATCTCAGGGCGTGGCTGGGATGAGATGTGAGATGTCTGCACTTGTGCTGTGCTTGGGAACTCAGTGGCTGAGACCCCTTTTGAAGGGAGCAGTGGGTGCCACACGGGGAGGGGGCAGTGATGCCCCTCCCAGGTCCCCCAGCGCCACCATGAGCGCTGCCCACGCTCCTCACTTGGTTCTGGGGAAGCTCCTTGTCATCTCCGTGGTCTTTGGGCACAGGCCAGGCAGAGGAGTCTGGGGGACCTTCATCTCTATTCAGCAGGCAGGTGGGCATCCATATTCATGCCTCTCTGCCGTGCTCTGCTGGGCCACCTTTCTGCCAAGGGCTCCAAGCCCCGTGCAAACAAGCTGCCTGACAAGAGGCGTGCGTGGCTGCTGTGCTGGATCCTCTGCTGCTACAGGGAATAATGACTCCTCTTACAGCCAGCTGGGTGAGAAGGGAAAAAAAAGCATAAAAAAATCCACAACAAAAAGATGACTCGCTGACTTTCCCCTTTGATTTCTCCTGGCAAATTACTTGCCAGCATGTCTCCGCCGCTTCAAAATTGCTCTTATTCCTGCCTCCTTGCAAATCTGCTCCGTGGACTGCCTGTGGTCTGCGGGCTGTGGGTGAAAAGGCTCCGTTTTGATCCTCTCAATGAGGCACTCAGCAGATAGTGCTTGCTTACAGATTGCTTTGGGAGTTGTTTGTTCCAGATTATGGTAATTTCTGTCCTCCTGGTTGATGGCAGCAATCGCGTGGCTCCAGAGATTTGAGCCGGCGGATGGCTTTGGAGATGCCCAGTTCCTCCAGGAGCAGCTCCACCCTGGCAAGGGGGTGCTGGGCACTGCTGTTGGGTGAAGAAGGTGTTGACTGGAGTGCTGGAAGCTCCTGGGAAGTTTAATGTGATGAAAGGTTGAAAATTGAAGTGGGGTTTTCTTTCTGTACTACATCTCACCTGCAGCACTGACCACACACCTTTCATCTGCGGATCGCTGTCACATGCAAAAGGAGACTATAAAGATCTTCTCTGCTTACAGAGGAGATAAAAACTGGAGCATAGGAGGGAAAGGGAGGAGTGACATTTTCCCAGCACTGCATGAGCCAGTGGGAGTGATTGTGAACAAAGCCCGGGGCTCTTGAAGCACTGAAGCTGCGCTGCTTATGCCAGCCCTGCCTGATAAGAGTGAAGCACAATCTCCAGCTCCCATCTCTGCTCCTTGCTGCTGGGGCTGCCAGACCCTCTGCCACCCTTCTGCAGCTTCTTTGCAGCGTGGGCTGAGCGTGCTATTGCTGCCTTAGGTGCAGCATTGCAGAGTTCTCTGGGCAGTGGGACATCCATGCAAACCTCAGCGGTGTTATCCTTGGAAAAATGATGAAATTGAGTTTACAGCTAGAATGTTTGTGGCTCTCTTCTCTGCCGTGGTTGATGCAGCCCAGAACCCTGCTGGCTTTCTTTGCTGCAGCAGCACACTGCTCACTCATACTGAGCTCATCCCTGGGCCCTGCAGGTCCTCTTACCACAGCTGCTCCCCAGCTGGGTAGATCCCAGCCTGTGCTGCCCTCCTGGATTTTGTATTCCCATGTCCAAGACCTTACTTTTGAATCAGAGAATGGCCTGGGTTGGAAAGGACCTAGTAAAGATCATCTCATTCCAATTCTCCTGCCATGGAGAAGGACACTTTCCTTAGACCAGGTTGTTCCAAGCCCCATCCAGCCTTGAACACTTCCAGGGATGGGGCAGCCACAGCTTCTCTTCATGAGATTCTCATTAGCCCATCCTTCCAGCCTGCCCAGATCATCCTGCAGGATTGTTCTCCCTTCTGAATTCTCCACTTCCCCACTCAATTTGGTATCAGCACACTTGGCCTTGGAGAAATCCAGGTGGACAGCCACAAGTTTTCCACAAGGTAGAAGGTATCAGCATCTGCCCCTTCTTAGCAGGGACAGTGATGTGATGGGTCACCTCAGGGCTGGCATCTCCCAGCTCTTTCCCATTTTACCCTTCCATGTCACCAGCAGCTTGTCAGCTTTCCCCTCCCCAGCTTGTGTGAGTGCCAGTGCTCTGTAAATGTGCTCTGCTCAGCATCTCTGTCACACCCTGGTGACACAGAGCTCCTGTCCCATTGCACGGGGCTGATCAGAACTGAGGGACAGGCAGTACAAGAAATGGGCTGCTGCTGGTTGCCTTTCTTTTTGTGTCCCTTCTCCTTCAAGTTCAGAGACTTTATTGAGATGGCACAGCTTTTTATGGAATCACAGAAAGGTTTGGCTTGGAAGGGACCTTTAAAAGCCATCTGGTCCTGTGACCATGTTCACAGGGGTCTGAGGATGAGGGAAGAGATGAGGATCTGACTCCATGTTTCAGAAGGCTTGATTCATTATTTTATGATATATATTATATTAAAACTACTAAAAGAATAGAAGAAAGGATTTCATCAGAAGGCCAGCTAAGAATAGAATAGAAAAGAATGATAACAAAGGTTTGTGGCTCGGACTCTCTGTCCGAGCCAGCTGACTGTGATTGGCCATTGATTAGAAACAATCAACATGAGACCAATCACAGATGCACCTGTTGCATTCCACAGCAGCAGATAACCAATGTTTACATTTTGTTCCTGAGGCTTCTCAGCTTCTCAGGAGGAAAAATCCTAAGGAAAGGATTTTCCATAAAAGATGTCTGCGACATGATCCAACCCCCTGCCATGAGCAGGGACATCTTCAACCAGACCAGGTTGCTCAGAACTCCACCCAGCCTGGCCTTAGATCTTCTCTGACTCTGGCACTTCAAGTGAACTTAAATCAAGCAATTATTCTCACTGAAAAATGTGTAGTCTCCTTCAAAGCAGGCACCCAAGCCCTGCCGAGGTTTTGGTGCCTTTTGGACACCCTGCTGCTGCCTCTGCCGTGGGTTCAGCGCAATAATCCCAGCCTGCAGTGCCAGTGCTGCTGTCACTGTCTGTTTAAACTCAGGTTACAGGCTGCTCCGTCAGTTCAACACTCTCACTTCAATTCCTGTACACCTCCTGGGTAAATACCATCTGATCCCCCCCTTGCAACTGCCTCAGCTGTGTTTGCCACACCGTCTGTTGTCACTTCTGTCCCATAACCACCTCTGACACCTTCCTGGAGGCTCAGAGGCTGTTTTTCCTCAGATTGTGGTGCTCAGACCTGAAGTGGAGCCATGAGCCAAGACCTGAGGAGAGCAGTGGTGTTACCTGATGTCTTACAGATGGTCTCTCTTGTTATGCATCCCATTATATTTGGGTTTTATTCATAGCAGAGTGGTGCTGCTGCCTCACCCTCAGTGTGTAATCCAGTATTTCCCTGATTTCCATCCTGTCTTTTCTGCTGCCTCAAGCTCTTTTAAGGCTGATTTGATAACTGGTTTGCTGGAAATCATCTTTATAATAGAGGCAAGAGGTGATGAATTGATGGCTTTGAAGATAGATGGTTTGTTGTTTCAAAGCATGGAGGCCACAACATTGATGTGGCCAGCACTACTTACCTGCTTTGAACTCAAAGATGGTCTAAAATGTAGAAAAAAATGGATTGCAGTGGCTGTGGTACTCTTTTCTCTTAACTTGTTTTTGGTTCTTGGTTTTCTTGTAACTGGTTGTTTGGGTTTTTTTCCTATTTTCTTGTGTTTTGTTTTTGTTTTTTTCAAGAGGGGACCCATTTTTATGCCAGATGCTTCCATGAGTGTTTCTCCCCTTAAAATCAGACTTGAGTTTTCCAGTCCTTAGAGCAGATAACGTTGGACTAAAACCATCTCTCTCCTGGTGTGAGGGTGGCTGGGGGGCCTGGAGGGGGATGTGGCTGAGCATGGTGCTGTGCCCAAGGGTCTCCTGCCAGGAGCAGAGATGCTCTCAGGCCACGAGACGGAAATGCCAAGGCTGTGGAGGAGAATTTGCAGGCAGAGGAGGATCAAGGCATCTGTGCTCTCATTGCCCCAGCAGGCAATGGGGTGTGGGGGAATGGTGCCCTTGGGAACAGGGGGACAGATGGCACATTGACCCCCAAACCCCACCAGGGCCTTCAGCAATCACCTCTAGAGCTCTATGAGTGTCTTTGGCTGGGCAGAGAGGGCTGCAGTGACACAAGGTTGGCATCACAGATCTTTGCTGCCGGGGGTGGATGTTTTTGAGCTGGAGCCATGAGGACTTAGGGCCAGAAGACCCAGGTGGACAAGCAGAAGTGGAGACTATGCAATCTGCTGGGTTGCTCTGAGCCCCCTTGCAGGGACCCTATGGGGAAACACCACCCAGGGCTCCTTGCAGGGCAGAATTTGGCCATCCCTGGTGATGTAACCCCAAGAGAGCAGGAGCAGACCCTTCAATGGGAGACAGCACCTGCTCTCTGGTCGATGCCAGGCTGCCCTGCCTGTGACTTGGAGCCTTCCCAAGCGTTGTCAGTCACCATGGCTGGCCCTGTTCTCACTCACACACAGTATTATCTCTACCCATTTGCTGCTGCAAATTGGCTCTGAGCAATCCTTGATCTGTCAGCATCGCCTACCCACTCTCAGATGTCACCAGCCCCCGCTGCTGCCCTGCTTGGGAACGTGTCTCTTGAAATGTAATAATTCATTAACTCGATATTAACTTTTTTTTTATTCTCTCCCCCCCCCCCCTTTCTGCCACCTTTTCCTCCTTCTAATGGACAAAAGCAATTAAGCTCCATTAGGGATCAAGTGAGTGGGAAGTGGCTCCCTCAGAGAGGCTGCCACAGCTGCATGAACACTGTCCCTGAGTGTGTGTGACACCAGCCTGCTGTAAATTAGAGCTCCAAGAGGAGAAGGGCTGCCTCAGGAAAAGGGGGAGAGTGCTGCTTGATGAGCACCTTTTCCAATGCCCCCATTCCCCTCTGCAGGAAGAGGTGGCCTGAGGCTCAGCTGGTCCTTCAGGGTGGCTTCCACTGGGGGCACACAGTGGTGGTTTCTCTTGCCATGCAGCACAAGGAGCTGGAGGACAGAGGGATGGGCAAGCAGGAGACAGCAGAGAGTGGCCAGGTTCCCAGCTGACACATCAGGAGGAGCTTCCCAAATTCTCCCACAAGCTGAGAGAGCAGGGATGTGACCGTGTTCATAGGGGTCTCAGGTTGAGGGAAGAGATGAGGATCTGACTCCATGTTTCAGAAGGCTTGATTTATTATTTTATGATATATATTACATTAAAACTATACTAAAAGAATAGAAGAAAGGATTTCATCAGAAGGCTAGCTAAGAATAGAATCAGAAGGAATGAATAACAAAGGCTCTGTCGGACTCTCTGTCCGAGCCAGCTGACTGTGATTGGCCATTGATTAGAAACAACCAACATGACACCAATCACAGATGCACCTGTTGCATTCCACAGCAGCAGATAATCATTGTTTACATTTTGTTCCTGAGGCTTCTCAGCTTCTCAGGAGGAAAAATCCCAAGGAAAGGATTTTTCATAAAGATGTCTGTGACACTGGGGTTGTTCCGCCTGGAATGGAGAAAGCTCTGGGGAGACCTTAGAGCTCCTTCCAGAGCCTAAAGAAGCTCCAAAAGAGCTGGAGAGGGACTTTGGACAAGGCCATGTAGTTATAAGACAAGGGGGAATGGCTACCCACTGCCAGAGAGCAGGGTTGGATTAGATATTGGGGACAAATTCCAACCTGTGAGGAATTCCAACCTGTGAGGGTGGTGGAGCCCTGGCACAGGGTGCCCAGAGAAGTTGTGGTTTCCCCATCCTTGGAATGTTCAAGGCCAGGTTGGATGGGACTCTTGGCAGCCTGGGGTAGTGGAAGGTGTCCCTGTCCATGGCAAGGAATGTGATGGTCTTTAGGGCCCCTTCCAACCCAAATCATTCTAGGATTTGGTATCTGTGGGGTCTGGGAAAAGTGCTGCCAAAGCTGTTGTGGAATTAGGGCCCGTGGGGCGGAGCTGGGAGGACCAGAGGAGAGGAAACTTCCCCATTGACTCTGACTCCAAACAGCATTTTCTCATTCCTTGACATCCCAAATTTGCAAACAAAGGGTGGTGAGGGGTGATTGCACAGCCAGAATGCTCCTGCCTTTCCTCCAGCTAGAGCAAGGAGGCATGGCATACCCAAAACCGCGAGTGCATTTCACTCTTGGCTGGGGAGGTCCTTCTCCCCCATCTCCTCCCACCCTCCTTCCCTTCACTTAGGCTGCTTTTTCTCTCCCTTGCCTTTTGTTTCCCCGCCCCGCTTCCCTGCCCCAGGAAGAAAGTCTCATTTCAGTGTGAAAGGCAGTGCTGGAGGGGGAGTCATTTGTCACTTAATGCCGGAGCGGCAGGAAACTGCACCTTCCTGGGGTGGAATGAAAAGCGCTTGGATTGTCTGGGGATCTCAAACAAGAGATGCAGGGAACATTCCGGGCTTTCCACACAAACACACTCACACACACACACATGCAGAAGCCCACACAGCATCAGGGTGTAATAGCTCAGCTGGGGTAAAGCACTTGAACGCTCTCTGCAGCAGACAGAGCAGCTCTTTCCGTTCTTTGGAATAGTTTTTGTTTTTCTGAGGGCTGAGATTGCTGCTGGTCTCTGGGGAGAGAGATGTTCCTCTCACAGAGAGAACAGTGCCATTTGCTCTTTGTAATCACGCTTCCCTTGGAGCATCCTGGGACTGGGAAGGGGCTGAGGGCGTGGGATGGAGTTCTGTAGGTGCAGGGAGTCTGTGCTGGGCATCACACCTGGACAGCTCTTGTGAGACCCTGACATCCAGAGGAGGTCAGCCATGTCTGAAGTTCCAGGAGAATACTCCATGAAGAGGCTGGAAAGGAAAAGGATTCAGAGGAGGAGGTGAAAGCAAGACAGGACCTTCCCTCCTCCATCCCCTCAGTGCCTCCTCACTCACCGTGTCCAGATTTTATTCCCTGAAGGGACACACAGAAGCTGAGCTGGCTCTGGAGTTGGGTGGCACTGGGATCATCCTCCCTGACTGGCAGCAGCTCCCAGCTGGAGCATGCAGGACTGAGCAATCAAGCAGGGAGTTTGCTCACATCCACCCAGTGCTGCTTTTCTCCTCCCTGATCCTTCACCCGTCCTCTGGCCATGCTTTGGCTGGGGGTACCCATGCACATCCCCAACACCCACCTTGGTCCCTTCTTTCTGTGCCAGGGCTCCCCAGCCCCCTGGGCATCCTGCTGCCCCTCGGGCCTGCTCTCAGCCCTCCCTTCTGCCCTTCCCCAGGGAGTTTGCCAAAGAGAGAGAGCGCGTGGAGAACCGCCGAGCCTTCATGAAGCTGCGGCGGCAGCAGCAGATCGAGCGGGAGCTCAACGGCTACCGGGCGTGGATAGACAAAGCGGGTAAAGGACGGTGCCCAGGGGACATCTGGGGGGACAGCACACTGCTGCTCATGTGGGGTGGTAGGGATGGAAAGGAATCCCTGAGCACTGAAGTGTCCAAGGTGCTCAAGGTGATGTTGAGTGCATGGTGAGGTTGGTCCCACCAGGCTGCAGGCAAGGACATCGCCAGCCTCCGGTGAGTCCTCCTGCTCTGTGGCATGAAATTGTCACATTCTGTGCACAAACACACTGCATCTGCAGGGAGGCTGTAAGCAACAGGGCTGTCAGCTGTGCTCTGCCATGGTTTCCTCTCTCCCGGCGTTTGCTGGAGTCCCCTGCAGTGGTGGGCAGTGGGAAAGAAGAGCAGTCAGCAGGGAGAAGGGTTTTCCAGTTAAATCTCCTCCTGGAGCCATCTGGAGGGGATGAACGTACTGGTTCCTACCTCGGGGCTCCTGGACCTGGGCTGGGGGTGGTGGAAGTTCCAGGCTTCCTCCTGACACCAGGCATGACAGCCCGTGGGTGTTGGTTCCCAAACTGCCACAGCCCATGTCCTTGCTTGCTCCTCCTAGGAATGAGGCCAGTGCATTCAGCTCTGGGAAGGGAGGATTTACACTTTCATCCAGTGTTCAGACTTGTAAAAGATGGGTGTCTTCAAATGAGTCCTGAGCACCAGACGTCAGTTTTAGCCCTGGGCTGGGTTGATTGAGGCCCAGACCTGCTTAGAGTTTTCAACTTCTTTCATGAGCTGAATGGCAGTGGAGAGAGAAGGGCTGATCACAAGTAATTCTCTTTTCTGATGCAATGTTTGGTAGCTGACACTTGTCACCCTCCAGAATTTGCTTTTGGGCCCTTAACCAATACTTGATAAGTTTGCAGAGCCAGTCTCTGGGCTGGGGGAAGTTCTTAAGTACCAGGCAGGACGTGTGACAGTGCCTTGTCTCCTGATGCTGAACTGTGTGTTTTGCGTAGAGGAAGTCATGCTGGCTGAAGAGAACAAAAATTCGGGGACCTCAGCCTTAGATGGTAAGACCAGCAATGCCCTTAAAATCTGCCTGCCCTTCCTTCTGCCTGCCTGGAGCTGGAGGCTCAGACCCTCCAGCTGTGATGGGGAGGCCCCAGTGGGGTCTTCAGCCCAAGAGAGGGGTGAGGGGAGGTGGATTGGCACCGTAACTCCTGAGAGAGTGTGGATGCTGTGTCTGATCCCACACAACGGAAAGCTCTGGAGTAGCACCACCTGGGTCTCTTTGTCCTGTTACCAGACCTGAGCTCTGACCACCAGGTCCTGATCCAATGGGCTGGCTATGGTCAGAGTTGGGCCACTGAGACTCCAACAGCTGTTCCTCTTGCCTTGCCAGTGCTCAGGAGAGCCACCATCAAGCGGAACCGCACGGATGCCATGTCGGGTGACGAGCACTGTGTCGACATCGCCTCCGTGGGCGAGCGGAGGCTGGCGCAGAGGAGACGTCTCAATCCAACCTTGGGTCAGTGCAGTCTGCAGCTTGCTCCCCGCAAACCTCTGTCAGCTGGTTGGGTTCCCAGAGCCCCACCCATCGCGTGGAGAGTGTCACAAACCAGACATCTCTGCTAGTTTAGCAGTGAACCTCCTGCTGCCACATAAAAATTCTCCGGATGTGTTGCGCCCCATAAGAGCAATGTCCTGTCTCATATCACAGGAGAGGCTGGAGCATCCAACTCCTTGTTCCCCTTCTTTTTCCCTTTAGGCAACCCCTCGAGTAACTCTGGCCTCAAAGGTGCCAGGGTGGACGGTGCCTCCTACTTGCGGCACAAGGAGCGGCTGCTGCGCATCTCCGTGCGCCACATGGTCAAATCCCAGGTCTTCTACTGGATCGTCCTGAGCCTGGTGGCTCTCAACACTGCCTGCGTGGCCATCGTCCATCACAACCAGCCAGCCTGGCTCACCCACTTCCTCTGTGAGTGCCTGGCCTTGGTGTGGGTGGGAGAGCATTGCAGCACACCTATTGCCAGCTGGGGGCTCTGTACAAATCACAAATGGGACAGGACTGCTGGGAACGTGCCTTGAGCTGTTTTATTTTCCAGCATCAGTCTCATTCCATGGTTATGACATGGGAAGATGCCAGCAGCTCACATCCCAGGCAGCAGACAAAGAACTTAATGTTACAACTTACTTTATAAGTTTTCTGACCAATCACACAAAGCCAAAGCACATTGACAGTAGTTCTATCCAACCACTATAAGCACAGGTACCTTTGGTTAAACAATGCTTTCTTATTTTGAATACAATACCTGCTTGTAAGCCTTAAAACGCAATGCACAGAGCTCCATTATTAAGCTTCAAACTTCATAATATCTTGCTAGATAAACTTTTCTGTAGCTTAGAGAATTATTCTAGACAAGCATTAATACACAGACCATTGTTCTATTTGTCCTTGCTTTTCTACTTTTTAAATAATTTTTCTGCTGACCTACCTCATGGCTGCTGCTTAGCTCTAATCACAGTTTTATTGTCTCTGAGGCTTGCCTTTTGCAGCTTTCCCAAAACCCTCTGATTTTGTGGATTCCCACAATTCCCCCCTCTCTGTTCACCTAAAAAGAAACTTTCATAATCGCATCATTTATTACTTGCGTTTCGTAGCCACAGTCGTGCTGGTGTGGAGCTGGGTGGGGAATAACCCCAGCTCCATCCATTGTTGATAACAAAGACCATGTAGAGGTGTTTAATTCAGCTTTGCCCTTGGCTCCATGGCCACTGAGGGATGTCTCAGCCTTGTGAGCAAACACGGAGGAGTTTTGCTGCCTCTGTGTCCTTCAGGTCTGACGTGTTTGTCATGAGAGAGAAACACTGCCAGTCCCTGTGGAGTTTATCCCAAAATTGTGAACATTGGTGATGGAAAGCTTGCTGGAGAACCACCTTTGAATGTGCACAAGCCATTGCTGGAAAGGTGTAAATTTGCAGGGATGGGACTGGTCATGGCAGAACACCCTGGTTAAAATCCTTGTGCAGAGCATGGTGAGGGAATCCCAGGCTTGGAGATTCCCAGTTATGGAGCCTCCCTGAGCCCGGCATGGGCCAGGGCACAAGGTCAGGTCTCGGAAGCACTGCATCTTTAAGGACACTACATCTTTAAAGGTGTAGTGTCTTTAAAGGACACTGCAGTGTGGGCTACTGCAGAGCAGCATGGTTAGCCCCACATGTGTCACTCCTGAGCTGCTGCACTGGGGACAGTGCTGCTTTCTCAGATGTGTTATTCTTCCTCACCTTGAAAATGTCCCTGTCGAGCCCCAGCTCTACCCAAATCTGCAGCAGTAGGCTCAGGCCTGCCAGGCTTCCAGCACGCTGCAGCGTGGTGTGGCAGCTGGTCATGGTGAGAAGCATCTTCTGGGAAAGGTGAAGAGACAGGCTCTTGCCTGCTAAATGCTCATGAAATAGCTGGAAAGGCTTTTCACTGGCTCTTGGCTGTTTGGCTCTGTTTCCCTGGCCAAATTCCAGCCATGCAATGATTTTAATCCAGGTTGATAATATTCCCCTCCAGTGTCCTGTGGTTGATGCCCTTGTAGGTTTAATGCCAAAGAGCTGCACTGCTCCGTGCTGGCCATGTCTGGTCCTGTCAATCCCCTGGGACACTGGTGCCTCTTCCCTGAATGATTAACTCATGGGCCTGATGCTCTGTTACATACAGAGATTTAGCTCCTCATGGATCAAATTCCCTTCTCCCAAACCCTGAGAGTTTGGGGATGCAGCCTGGTCCTTGACTTGTCCCATCTCTGTGGTGTGCTGGATGCTCAGCTGGTGGGTGCATGCAGCATGCTCCCACACACCTCAGAGCCTCCAGCACGCTTGGGTTTTGTCTTCCAGACTATGCAGAGTTCCTGTTTCTTGGGCTCTTCCTTCTGGAGATGTCCTTGAAGATGTACGGGATGGGGCCACGCCTTTACTTCCATTCTTCCTTCAACTGCTTCGACTGTGGGGTGAGCGGCCCCAGGGATGCTGGGCGTGTGGGGGGAGATATTGTGCAGGGCTCTGCAATGCAAGACTCCAAGGGGGAGATTGGGATGGCCCTCACAGTGGTCAGGGAGCACTTTCTGCCAGGACAGCCTAAGACACCAGGTCCTGGGCGGGGTGGTGGGTGCCTCATCTTTGGGGATGTTAAAATTCCCTTCAGCAGCCCATCCTGAGTCTTTGACTTGTGGCTGTGTCTGCTTCTCAGGTCACAGTGGGAAGCATCTTCGAAGTGGTTTGGGCTATATTCAGACCAGGAACCTCTTTTGGGATCAGTGTCCTACGAGCTCTTCGTCTCCTGAGGATATTTAAAATAACCAAGTGCGTACCCACCATCAGTGCCTGTTACCCTCAGACCATGGCTGCAGCCCAGATCCAGTCCCTCCTGCTCTCCAGCATCACTGGCAGTGCTCCAGCAATATCTCTGTTTTCTAGGTACTGGGCATCCCTGAGGAATTTAGTGGTCTCGCTGATGAGCTCCATGAAATCTATTATCAGTCTGCTCTTCCTCCTCTTCCTCTTCATTGTAGTCTTTGCCTTGCTGGGAATGCAGCTGTTTGGAGGCAGGTATGTCATTTCAAGGCTGAGGAGCAGGGGTTTCTTGGTGTTAAAGGCAAGTGATGACACCCTCTTCAGGGGCCCAGCAAGACTGTACCTTCCCCCTCAATGTCCTCCCACACAAAAATCCCTGCTTGAGGGATGCCTTTGGGCTGTGTGGGCTCTTCTAGCCAGGAGACCTTCTGGCTTCTGGCACCAAATGCTCAGGAGACCTTTTCTAGAGTGGGGAAAGGTCCTGCTAAAGACAACTGGTAGCACAGCAGCAGTCAGGGGTTTGGTGACCTTGGCATTTCACTCACCTGGTTCCCTTTGCAGGTTTAATTTTATGGATGGGACTCCCTCGGCCAACTTTGACACCTTCCCTGCAGCCATCATGACGGTGTTCCAGGTAGGAGCTGGGCTGCCAGGAGACCCAAGCAAAGGGACTTGGCACCACCTGGTTTCTCCCCCATGGCTGGGAGGGGCTCTTTACACCAAACAAGCTCCCCTCTATCAGCTGTTGCTTCCTCCCTCTCCTGCACAACGAAGTGGATGGAAAGAGGTGGAAACTCTGTTACAGAAGGTGAAGAGTTTCAAAACTCTTCTGCGGAGGCTTTGAATCCTCATCAGTGCGCAGTGGGATGTCCCTCAGGCGCTGCAGAGCTGGGTTATCCACTGCAGGGATCCCTGTACATGGTGGCACAGATGTGCAGGGGATGGGCAGTGCAGGTGACAGAGCTGCTGCCCTGTGTCCCCACAGATCCTGACGGGCGAGGACTGGAACGAGGTGATGTACAACGGCATCCGCTCCCAGGGAGGCGTGCGCTCGGGGATGTGGTCCTCCATCTACTTCATCGTCCTCACCTTGTTTGGGAACTGTATCCGCCGGGCTGCTGGGCTTTCCGTGCTGACTTCCTCATCCTCCCCTTCACAGAATCCCAGAATCACAGAATGATGAGGTTGGAAGAGACCTCCAAGATCACCAAGTCCAACCCATGCCCTAACACCTCAACTAGACCATAGCACCAAGTGCCATGTCCAGTCTTTTTTTAAACACATCCAGAGATGGTGATTCTACCACCTCCCTGGGAAGAGCATTCCAGTCCTTTATTATTCTTTCTGTGAAAAACTTTTTCCTAATATCCAACCTAGATCTTCCCTGACGTAGCTTGAGACTGTGTCCTCTGGTTCTGTCAGTGCTGCCTGGAGAAAGAGATTGACCCCACCTGGCTACAGCCTCCCTTCAGGAAGGTGCAGAGAGCAATAAGGTCACCCCTGAGCCTCCTCTTCTCCAGGCTAACCATCCCCAGTTCCTTCAAATGTTCCTCATAGACATGTCCTTCCCCTCCCAGGTGAGGGACGCCCACCACACCCCTGTGGGTGCCCCAAGGGCAGAGAAGGAGCCGTGGGGAGGGGCACTGAGGGCTGTGGGATGGGTGAGGAGTTTGTGCCTCTGGCTGGGCTCCTTGGGAGCTGCAGATACACATGTCCTTAACACACGGCTTGTGCATCCTTAGCTGCTCTCAGATACTCTGCTGAACGTCTTCTTGGCCATCGCCGTGGACAATCTGGCCAATGCCCAGGAGCTCACCAAGGTATGTTCCTGCTGCTCCTTCTCCTTCTCCCAGGGACAGAGTGGGGGAAAAGCCATTTAGGCTTTGATTTACGAGAATGCTTAAACCTGCTGCTCTTTCCAGAAACACCCACACTTCAAGTATGGCTTTATTTCGTTATTTAAACTCCCCAGTCCTGTTTGCCATCAGTCAGATGGAGATAACCCTCATCTGTTGGGTGGGACCTGATGTGGGGACTCTTACATGCTCGAGCACTCTGGAGATGTGGAGTGGGAAGCATTTTCCAGTGGTGCCAGTATTTATTTCCTGTTTACCCACAGATGTGGGCAGCAGATGTGATTTAGGATGCAATTTAGGCTGGTGCTCGGCTGCTTTTAAGACCATGCTGGGGAATATTTGCGGAATTCAAAATTGTTGGGGCACCATCTGGATAATGGTGAGCAGGAGAGAGCTGCAATGGTCAGTGCCACTCTTTGGAGCAAACCAGTGATTCTGTGGTGCCCAGATTTTTGTGGAGCTGGTGCTGTTATGTCCCTGGGGCTTACTGGAGATTTCCACGCAGGTGTAAATCTGACCAAAAAGGGGGCATGGTTTGCCTGAGGGGTGTGTGCAGGGGTCCTCCCACGGTGAGAGGGTGCAGATGGCACCTCCAGGGGAGCCCCACGGGTATCAGCAGCATCAATTAAGAGAACGCTGAGTTTTTGAAAAGCCTGAATGCTCGCTAATGACTCCTAATGACATTCCTTGCTCGGGAGACACAGCCGTACTCATTAAAGCAATCCGGGCTCTGCCGGGGTCATTCATGGATGCCTTACCTCCCACCCGGTTTGGGGGATGCCTGTCTGGCCCCTGTGGCTGTGAAGGAGGGAGGGCTGAGCTGGTCTGTGCTCTCTGGTGTTGTCCCACCGTGCTCAGCCCAGCTCCTGCCTGGAGTGGGCTGGGTTCCCTTATTTGAGCAGCCCTGATGCCTTGGGGAGGATCTGGGGTGGTGGGTAACCTGCATCCCCACAGCACAAGGGAAATAAAGTGTCTCTGGAAGTGATGCCTTAAAATTTTATATTTTTTTCAAATCCTGTACTGTATTACTGCATGACTCTGAACACCATACAGAATGTTAGCTGCTGTCTTCACAATTTGTTCAGACAAAACAATCCCTCTGGGCCTGAAACTCAAGGACACCTCACAACCAAAAAGTATGAACAAAAAGTGGAATGGGGGGGAGCAAACTGAGGGTAAATGACTTCATTACCTGAATCTGTAATTGGAGGATTAACCCCTGATATGGAAATGGACCAAACTTATAATTGTCTGAAAAACGTGTAAACATTGTCCATCCTGGGTGTAGCTGCTCTGTGAGGCTTTTGGCTGCCCAAAGTGTGCCTATTGAAGGCCTTTAATAAATATTCACTTTATTCTCTTAACCTTGTTCTAGGCAGCCACCCCAAGGCATCAGAAGGACAGATCCCCCTCAATCCCTCAGGCCTTGGCATCAAGGCTTGCCCTGCACATCCCTCACTGCTCCCAGTGGCTGAGTTTTCCCTCAGAACCCCCATACCCCACTGAGCAAAGCCCCTGTTTTCTCTGCAGGACGAGCAGGAGGAAGAGGAGGCCTTTAACCAGAAGCACGCCCTGCAGAAAGCCAAAGAAGTCAGCCCCATGTCTGCCCCAAACATGCCGGCTATCGAGTGAGTGACTCCCCAACACCCCCCTGGTGACCCACCCTGAGCCCAGCCAGGCTCAGAAGGGCACAGAGCTGCAGCACAGCCTGGCCTGGCTGGCTGGGGGGGCTGCCAACAAGAAAAAAGGGGTCCCCACATGGGGTGAGTCCCTCTCTGGGCATCTTCCTGGAGATGGATGGAGGTCTAGGAGTGTGCTGCCCATGAGCAGCAGTGCTTTTGGAGAGGTTCAGCTCTCCAGAGAGCTCCTGAAATTGCCACCCTCTACACCAAGCTGCAGCCTCAGTGCTTGGGCATGGCAAAAATATGCTAAAAGAGGCTTTCTGCCCCAAATATAGAGCTCAAGCACTCGGGGCTGAGGGTAGGAGGCTGGGGGAGGAGGAAGGTATCTTGAGTTATTCTTGAGGAGGGGTGATATTTGTTCCTGGGGAGTGTTTCTTCATGGCAGAGCTGCAGGAGAGCAGCCAGGGCTGGGGGAGAAGGGAGCAGTGGTGTCACAAATCTCCCTCGGGCTCCTTCCTTGGGAGCCAATGCAGTTAGGAAAGATGGAGCGGGTTTGTGAAACCATGTTTGATTGTTCAAAAATTTGATTTGGGTGTGAAAAAAAAAGCCCCAAACCGCATAAACCTCCAGCATGGTGTTAAGAAGCCTTGTCTCTGCATTTCAGCAGGAGAAATCTCTGTTTTTTCCTTCCTAGCTGCCTTTTTTCTCTTTATTTTGCGGTGTCATATGGTCTAAATCACATAAAACTTTCAAAGTCAACATTGGAACGAGGCGTTTTGATTTGTTTCCCAAAACAGTACATTTCAGTACAGCTGAAAGGATTATTTTATTTTTCCCCCCTCTTTTTTTTTTTTTTTTTTATAAAATCCCTTCCCAGGGAATTTTAGGTTTTGTTATGCTTTGAAACCCAGCCAAGCTTGTACAAGGCAGAATCTCTTTGCAGATTTGCTGAGAGAAACTGCTGTCTTCAAGAGAGGGCTGATCTGGGGAGGGTCAAGGCAGCCTTGGGAATGGCCCCCTCCCTGGTTTGGTAGTGGTGGGATGCTGTGGGATGCTGGTTTTAGGGGCAGCAGGAATGGGGTGTGCTTGTAATGCCTGCCTGACCCCCCAGCAGCCACAGATTTTACCCTGGATTGGGGCTGATGTTCATAATAAATCTGTCTGCACAAGTACTAGGGGTGTTAGGGGAGAGGTGGTGGAGTCTATGCTGGCTCTGTTTCTGGATACCAGTGGGAATGTGTTGGATGAAGTGAGGGAATAGAGGGCTTTAGGCAGCAGGAGAGGCTAAGGAATGGACAGATAGGAGAGAGGAAGAGGGGGAGATGGAATATATTAGGGCAGTAAAGGATTTGCCCACACTGCACATCCCTGATAGAGCTCTCTAAGTCATTGCCAGACAGAGCTGGTTGGGAAAACAGATCTTTTCAACCTTTCCTTGTTGTTCTGGTGGCGTTGAAAGGGAGCTATTGATATTCATGGGGCTTTTTTCCAGCTCCTCCCACTCACCAGGATGGACTGGGGTCAGGCCCAGGCAGTAGATGCCACGGGTTAGGCTTGATGATACGGTCAGCCTCAGGTCTGGTGTGCTTTTGGTGGTGCTGAGCTTGTGGAGGGACAACACAGAGGTGGCCAGGGCAGAGCAGAGCTGGCCCAGATGGGAACTCAGAGCTGGGCCCTGCCTTTGGTGGCTCCATTTCCCCACAGGTATGTGGTGCGTGCAGGCTGGCACAGGCATTCCTGCTGGCAGAGTGGGCATGGATGGGTGTTCCCACATGGCCAGGGACGGTGTAGGAGCTCTGTGTTTGCACAGCTGGGTGCAGCTGGCTCGGGGCTGCCAGGTGGGCACTGCGCGCGTTGAACAATGCACCGGCATGCATTGGTGCTGGACGTGCTGCGTGGGTGTGTCTGGAGGCTCTGCAGCTCGTTGTGGGGATGATGTGGGTGCTGGCAGCTCCAGCCCTGCCTCCAGCGTGGCACTGAGGCCTCCCCATGCACGGGGATCCATGGAGACCATAAGCACTGGCATGACTGGAGCGGCTCTCCCGTGAGCTGTGAGGGTTGAGGTTGTTAAGCCTGGAGACCTTGGAGCACCTTGAGAGAGCTGAAGAGGGATTTCTGACAAGGTGGTTTTTGACAAGTGATAGGACAAGGGGAATGCCTTCAAACTGTTGGGAAGTGAGCCTGCCAGAGTTCAAGAAGCATTTGGGCAGTGCTCTCAGGCACATGGTGGCATTCTTGGGGTTGTCCTGTGCAGGGCTGGGAGCTGGATTGAATGATCCTTGTAGGTCCCTTTGAGCTCAGGATGTTCTGTGATTCTATGATTGCACATTCTCAGGGCAGAGTTCTTGGAGCTGTGTGTATCTGAATCCTTTTTTGCTGAGGCAAAGGTTAATGCCTGGAATCTCAACCTGCCAGCCCTGTTAACTTGCTCTGTGTGGGGGCTGCTCAGGTGACAGCAGCTCTGTGGCATCTCATCCTGGCCTTGTGCCTTGCGTTTGCTGGGGAAGTTCATGTTCCCCTCTGTGCTCCCAGGGCAGCAGCAGTTCATGGTGGTGACTCTGAGCATCTCAGGGCTGGCTTGATGCATTGCTCCCGTGTTTCTTGGGAGAGGTGAATTTGGAGCAGTTTGAGACAGAGGTTAAGTATCCAAGGATGTCTCGGAAGTTCTGAAGGACTGGAGCCTGCACTGGCGTGGGGAAGGCTCCCAGGGAGCAGAGTGCCAGCTGGAGTGTGCCCGCCTGTGACCAGCGTGCCCGTGGGATGCCCAGGGCCAGGAGGAGCCCTGCCCAGGGAGGGGGGACAGCTCTGTGCGCTGCCCACACGAGTGGAAGGAGGGGATTGAACCCGTTTGTTTTTCCTCCGCAGAAGAGACAGGCGGAGGAGACACCACATGTCGATGTGGGAGCCACGCAGCAGCCACCTGTATGTGGGCGGCGGGGGCGCGTGTCCGTCTGTGCCTCCTGTGCTGTCTGTGCGTCCGTCCGCGGGGCCGGGGCACGCCCCGCTCCCCTCGGGAGTGGGAATTCATTGTGTGTGTGTGTGTGTGCTGTATCCGTGTGCCCCGTTTTCCCCGCTGTGTGCGGATCCCCGTGCGCGGTGCCGCGGTGCCAGTGCCCACCCGTGGCTCGCTGCCCGTGGGTTTGCAGTGGGGTGTGAGCAGTGCCCGTGCCCGTCTGTGCTCCTGGGTGTTTTCCCTGTGCCGCGGGGGTGTCGGGAAGGGCACGTCTTGTCTTCTCCAGGGTGTTGTTTTACCACACTGCAAAGGTTTGGTAGTGTGGCCCAGAAACCCAGTGCAGATCCTTCCCCTCAAAATCGCTGCTCCTCCAGACTCAGGCTGGCTTTCTACCTGGGATGTGCTGGGAGAGAGGCGAGGAGAGGTCCCTGGGTGCAGCAAGAGGGCTTGGCCTGTATTTAAGTTGTCCCCAGGCAGTCACTCAAGGGGAAGGTAGTCTCTGCCTGTCTGGGATAGGGCAAACCAGGATGCTGGCTGCTCCCAGAAGCTGTACGTGCTGCCTGAAAGCTTCAGGGCAGCAGCGAGGCTGCTGGGGCTGGTCACCCATCAGCCTGATGCTTTCTGAAGGGACGCAAGCACACTCCCAGCACCAGAGGGACACTGACGAACCACCCAACTGTCTATAAACTTGGCCCTAGCCTTCCCCCTATGACTAACCACCCTCCTAACAGGACTTCGAAACCAACCCTCCACTTTACTAGGCCGCCTCCTACCAGAAGGCACCCCCACCCCACTAATCCCTGCCCTAATCCTAATCATGACAACAAGTCTACTTATTTGCCTATTAGCACTGGGTGTACGCCTAACAGCCAACCTCACAGCAGGCCACCTTCTCATCCAACTCATCTCTACAGCCACAACAGCCCTGTTCTCCACAATACCAGCAGATTCACTCCTAACCTTACTAGTTCTCTTCTTACTAACTATCCTAGAGGCAGCAGTAGCGATAATCCAAGTCTATGTTTTCGTACTCCTACTGAGCCTCTACCTACAAGAAAATATCTAATTCTCAATGGCACACCATTGAGCCTGTAACCCTGGTGGTGATGCTTCCTTGTGCCTGGGGTTCCCTGATGAGATCCAGGGTGGGTGTTTCAGCAGGGGGACGCTGAGGGCAACCGGGATGGTGACCCCTGGCCGTGCCCCGTTGCAGGCGGGAGCGGCGGCGGAGGCACCACATGTCGGTGTGGGAGCAGCGCACCAGCCAGCTGCGCCGGCACATGCAGATGTCCAGCCAGGAGGGCATCAACAAGGACGAGCCGCCCCTCATCAACCCCCACGCCAGCATCTTCCGCAGGAAGAGACCCGGGGAAGGAGTCACCCTGGAGAAATGCGCCGAGGAGCAGGGCAAGGCAGAACGTGAAGGACCTGAGCAGCCGCTGCCAGGGGCCAACCCCGGTGGTGGGGAAGAGAGGACATCGCCCCGGGCCAAGCGGGACATGTGGCAGCAGAAGTCTTGCCACGGGAACTGTGAGCCAGGAGAGCAGGACGGGGCAGGAGGCAGCATGGAGGATAGGGCGAGGATGAGGCAGAGCCAGCGGCGCAGCCGGCACCGCAGAGCCCGCGTGGAGGGCAAGGACACGGCTGGCATCCTGGGGAGCCGCTCGGCCAGTCAGGAGATGGGGCTGGAGGAGGCCAGCGCTGCCGAGGGGACACAGGATGGGGACCGGCGCGGGGACATGGCTGCTACAGAGGCGCTGATTCCCGGGGAGCCAGAGGCGAGCGGGGAGTCCATCAGGTTGGTACCTGCAGAGGACATCTTGCAATCCTCACAGCTCCTCAAATTCTCTCCATCTCCTGCCCCTGTATCTTCTCACACCTCCTTTTCTCCCCTGTCCCTACTGCAGGACAAACGGGGTCCCTGCTGGCGACACCGATCTGATTGGCACCGCCAAGAGGGGCAGCCCCCCACACGTGGCAGCCGAGCTGTGCCAGGGGAGGACGGGCACGCTGACGGAGCAGGAGTGCAGCAGCCCGGACACGAGCGAGCAGGCGCTGCTGGATCCCAGCCGCAGCGTGAGCCGCAGCGAGCCCGACCTGTCCTCCATCACCCCCAACACCGAGAAGGCCACCGAGAGCACGGCCATCATGATCGATGTGCACGACTCCGCTGTGGTACAGAGTGAGGACCCCTCTCTCTTTCCTGAGCCCCTCTCCCAGCCCTTGGGGACTCTGTGGGGGTGGAAAGACTCTTGTGTGGGTTGTCCTGTCTGCATCCATCAGCTGGCAGGATCTCCGTGCTGCTCCTTGCAGCACCTCACCCCAGTTTTGCAGGGGGACCCAAACACCAATGCGCCAGCATCCCCTTTCTCACCTCTTCCCATCCACCCCTTCATCTGATCCATCATTTCCCACCACCCCTTCATCCAATCCATCATTTCCCCTTCCTCTCTGCCTGGGCAAAACTCTGGCATTCCCTGTTTTTCCTGGAACATCTGTAGCCTCAGGCAGCTCACTGTCACTCAAACCCCTTAGCAGCATCCTGGCTGTCAAGGTGAGCTGCTTTAAACAGTGTTATTAATTAACCAGCAAGGTGAAAAGTGGCCTTGTTAAACCCATTTTATCTGCTCCATGCCAGCAGCTGGTGGGTTTGCTTCCTGCCTAGTCCCTCTCCCTGTGACTGCACAGGGATTCAGAGCAGGAATTCAGGGGTGGGTGGCAGGGACATGCCAGGGTGTTGTCTGGGTGCAAGGTCGGGCAAAGGCTCTCGCTTTCCTGCAGTTAGCAACAAGACAGACGGCGAAGCCAGCCCCTTAAAGGAGGCTGAGACCAAAGAGGATGAGGAAGAAATGGAGAAGAAGAAGAGGAAGAAGGAAAAGAGCGAGACAGGCAAAGCCATGGTGCCGCACAGCTCCATGTTCATCTTCAGCACCACCAACCCGTGAGACGTTTTTCGCTCTAGGGCTGGGGAGGGCTGCAAGGGGAAGGAGCCCCAGACATCACCAAAACCAGGGAATCCCTATGAGAAGGGAGATGAGTATCTCTGAAACAGGCTCCCAAAGCAGCCACAGAGCTCCCCAAGCCCTACATTGCTCTCTCTCTGTGGCATGGCTCTCTCCAACACTGCTGATTTCTAAACTGGGATTTTTATTTCTTGTTTGTTATATTTACCTGCAGTTTTCTGCTGCTCTGTAGCTCTTCCCCAGACCCAGCAGCCTGGAAGAGTAAGCACCCCAATTTCTTGGGGACTCTCCCTGCCAGGCTGTGGGGCTGAGACAGCTGAGGAGAGGGACCAACAAGCCCAAACACCCCTTGGGCTCCCTTCTTCTGCTCCTCAGGCTCTGCTGCCCATCTCCCCACCCTGGAAGGCGGCATCATGGGTTGGGCTTTGCACAAGGGCTGTGGCTGTGTCCTGCCAGGGGCTCACGGGTGGGGTGTGTGTCCCTGCAGGGTGAGGAGGGCGTGCCACTACATCGTGAACCTGCGCTACTTCGAGATGTGCATCCTGCTGGTGATCGCTGCCAGCAGCATCGCCCTCGCCGCCGAGGATCCCGTCCTCACCAACTCCGACCGCAACAAAGTGATTGCAACCCCCTCCTGCTCCCCCACCAGGGCAGGCAGAGCTCCTGCAGGGTTTGAGGGATCAGGGCAGCCCATGGTGGCACATGCAATGTGCTGTGGGATCTGATTTTTTCCCCATCACGTTCTGTTGTGAACTGTGGGAGTCACCCCCAGCTTCCCCACGTGGGGTTTAGAGCCTGGGGGGAGACCAGGATGCCTGGTCAGCTGTAAAGTGGCTTGGACTGGGGAGATGCTGGTACTGGTGTGGGGCAGGTGATCCTGGCTAGCAGTGTAATTTCCAAGCCATTTGCATGGGGAATGGTTCCCTCCTGCCCACACAGGCTGGGTTTGGGGCTGTCCTGAACTCTTAGGGACGAGGCTGGGTTTGGGACAAGCAAACCAGCCCCATTTTGCTGTCCCTGAGCCAGGCAGGCTGCTGTATCTGGGTGTCTGGGTGGGCACAGTTTGCTCAGCAGCAGCTGCAGAGCACCTGTGCCCTCTGTCTGCAGGTGCTGAGGTATTTTGACTACGTCTTCACTGGTGTCTTCACCTTCGAGATGGTGATCAAGGTAAGAGCCCTGACAGGATGCAGCTTCCCTGGTAAATAGCTCAGTTCTGCAGTTCTGGTCCTAAATTTAGCAGGTGGAGACCTTAAAGTCCGGTTCTCAGCAGTGCTGGTCCAGAGTGCTCAGCACCTCCTTTATCAGCCCCGAGGCTTCCACAAAACACAAAGTCCTACAGCCAGGACACTGGGATGTCTGCAGTGTCCCTGTCCCCCAGCTTGGTGTCTGAGCTGCTCATCCCCTGCCTGTTTTTCTCTCTGTATCTCCCCTCCAGATGATTGATCAGGGCTTGATCCTGCAGGATGGCTCCTACTTCCGAGACCTCTGGAACATCCTGGATTTCATCGTGGTGGTGGGAGCGCTGGTGGCTTTTGCCTTGGCGTAAGTGGCCCTTGTCCTTGTCAGCTCCATGCCTCCCCTGGGCTGGGAGAAGGGTGAAATTGTGTGCTATGGCTACTAGACTCTGATTTTGTTTTGTATTTTATTTCTGGTATGACTCCTGGCAGTGGTGTGTGGCTGCTCCAAAGATGTTTCTCCTGGTTTGGCAGAAGCTGATGAGAAAGCAGGCAGGGAGCAAGGCAAGGCAAGCTGGAGATGCTAGGAAGAAGTTTCTGGTGCAAGTGGATTTGAAACAGAGCAGAAGGGACTGTTAGAGATGGGGGAAATGGCCTAAAGGTGGCAGAGCTGGAGTTACACACCTGTCATGCATCTTAGGGTGCACAGACACAGCAAAAGCTGCAGCCTGCCAGGTGGAACTGCCCTCTGAACACATTTGTGCTGGAAATGGTAGCCCTGGCTGGTGACGTTTCCCTCTGGTCTGAGGGGGACATTGCTCTGGAGCCCTGCAGGAATGGGGATGAGGCTGGTGGGGTTGGTTTGTGCCATCATCCTCTGAGGCATCACAGACAGCGCTGTGTGCTTGCCCTGCAGCATCCCCACTGAGCATTGTTTGGAGATTGGGCCCTGGCACTGAGCTTGTGGTACTTGTGGCTACTGGGGTGTGGCATGGAGGGCAGGAGCATGAAAGGATGAGTTTCCTGCTGCTCTGATGTGCCCTGTGCTGCTGGCTGGGGCAGGGGGTGCTGTGACAGCATTCACAAGGGTGAGGGAAGAGACGAGGATCTGACTCCATGTTTCAGAAGGCTTGATTTATTATTTTATGATATACATTAAAACTATACTAAAAGAATAGAAGAAAAGGTTTCATCAGAAGGCTAGCTAAGAATAGAATAGGAAGGAATGATAACAAAGGTTTGTGGCTCAGACTCTCTGCTTGAGCTAGCTGGGTTGTCATTAGCCGTTAATTAGAAACATCTAACATGGACTAATCACAGATCTACTTGTTGCATTCCACAGCAACAGATAATCAATGTTTACATTTTGTTCCTGAGGCTTCTCAGCTTCTCAAGAAGAAAAATCCTGAAGAAAGGATTTTCCATAAAAAATGTCTGCGACAGGGTGCAGTGAGCTCAGGGAGGGATGTGTGGTGCCGAGGTGGTGCTGGCAGGGAAGGGGCACCCCCTGGTCCATCCCCAGGGCTCTGCTGCCCCATTGCAGAGACAGGAGCAGAGAGGAGAGGCTCAGGCTCCTTTGTCACGCTGTTGTTCTCTCTTTGTGCCTGTGACACTGGCAGCAGTGGCTGCTGACAGGGGAAGACGGGAGCCTTGGCCACAGCTCAGGTACCGTGTGGGGCTCCCAGGGTGCCCACGAGGTCCCTGGATGGATTACAGCCCATAATCCATCCCTCCCACCTCACCTCACACCGGGAAGCAGCTCCTTCTCCTGGTTCTCACGCACTTGTGCCCCTCTGGCTCGTTGCTTGTGCCTTCCTCACCCTCCTCAGCCCATTCCTCACCCAGTGCTTCCAGCCCCTGCTCTCTCCTTGGGAAGAGCACAGGAGAATTCAGCTCGCCCAGCACAGGGATAGAGCAGCCCCTGGGCAGGGCAGGGGGCTGAGCACAGACCATGGGGAAGGGGCTGGGGGCAGGTTTGCTGCCTGGTGACAATGCTCTGAGCCTCTGGGAGGCCACACAGGCCACCACGAGGGCGGATGGAGCATGTCCAGGGCCTGGCTGATCCCTGCTCTGCCAGGACAGCCCCTCAGCATCAGCAGCCTGAAGATGCATTGTTTGAGTAGGAGGACAAAGGAGCCTTTGCCTTCCAAGGCAACTTCCATCAAGAGTTTTGATGGCTGAAGGAGCACAGGTTGTTGGCTCAGCCTGCTCCTGGGTGGAGGGGTGTCCTTACCTGTGGTGTTTGTGAGAGTCCCCAGGACAAGGTGAGAGATGAGGATTTGACTCCATGTTCTCAGAAGGCTGATATTATATTATATTATATTATATTATATTATATTATATTATATTATATTATATTTTATTTTATTTTATTTTATTTTATATTTACATTACATTATATTATATTATGTTATATTTACATTACATTATATTACATTACATTACATTATATTATTCTATACTGAAACTATACTAAAGAAAGAGAAAGGATACATCAGAAGGCTTCACAAGAAGAATGATAATGAAAGCTCGTGACTGACTCAGAGAGTCTGACACAGCTGGCTATGATTGGTCATGAATTAAAAACAATTCACATGGAACCAATCAAACATTCACCTGTTGGTAAACAATGTCCAAGCCACATTCCAAAGCAGCAAACACGGGAGAAGCGAATCAGATAATTTTTGTTTTCATTCCCCTCTGAGGCTTCTCAGCTTCCCAGGAGAAAATCCGGGACAAAGAGGATTTTTCAGAAAATGTCATGGTCACCCTCACCAGTGCACAGGAATTGCTTGCTGTCCCCTTGCCCTCGCCCCACAAGGGTGGCACAGTTCCTGTGGTGGCCCTGCAGCTGGCAGGGGATGTGGGGGAGCTGCCTGGCACCTTCCAGCCAGGTGTGTGCTGGGACATGTCAGGTCTGTGCTGGGACAGCCACTTGGCCCCTGCCTGCTGAGGGAAGGACGTTCCCTCTGGGCATGGGGCAGCTGAATTCTCGAGGGTGAAGGCGTGTGGAGAAGGCCTTGGCATCTCCACACACAGGTTTGCAGCGATCACTGGTATCTCCTGCTCTCTCCTGCAGCTGTAGCTGGGCAGATGCTGAGCTGCTTGTGCCATGGATGGGATTTTTGTCCTGTAAACCTGCAGGATTGTCTGTCTGTCTGCCCCGCCTCCAGCCCGGCTCCTGCTGGAGGAGATGAGCTCATGGCTTGGGCAGTGAGGGGAACAAAGGCCTCACGGTGATTTCTGATGGGTTCATGCATTATAAAGCATTTCTAAGAACACCTGCCTCTGCCCTCGGCAGCCCAGGGAGCTGCAGGATATTCACCAGCTCTCGGTGTCCCAGCCTGCCACCCTCCCTCCCAGCCTCCCTCCCGATCCCCAGGGGAAAACTCTGGTGCTGATGTTCCAATCCGTCTCCTTTTCTTCTCCCTCCGTGAGCTCTTTGATGTGGGGCCAGGGCACGGGGAATGTTCTCCTTCTTCTCCTTCTCCTTTCTCCTTCTTTCTCCTTTCTGCTTTTCCTTCTCCTCCCTCCTTCACTTTCTCCTTTCCTCTTCTCCTTCCTCCTTCTCCCTCTCTCTCTCCTTTTCTTTTCTTGTTCTCCTTCTCCTTTCTCCTCCTTCTCCTTCTTTCTCATTTCTACTTCTCCTTCTTTCTCCTACTCCTCCTCTTCTCCCTTCTCCTTTCTCTTTCTCCTTTCTCCTTTCTCCTTTCTCCTTCTCCTTTTCCTCCTCTCCTCCATGGTGCTGGGTGGGAGCAGCAGTGCCTGTGGAGTGTGGAGATAACCTGGATGAGACCAGCTGGTGCCTGAGTCCAGCACTTCCCAGCAGGAATTCTGGGGTGTTCCATGCAGGTTTCCTGCCCCTCCTGCCTCCCTCTTCACTCTGGTTTTCCCTCAGGGGTGGCTGTGGAGCACAGCAGGAGGTTCGGAGCTGGTTCAGCAGTGCCACATCCAAATCGCTGATCACCAAGTGTCCACCCACAAAGCCATCTGTCTGTGAGCCACTGTGGCTTGTACACTGCTCCCTCAGAGGCCAGAAATCCTGGGAGAGGCTGTCTCCATTCATCTCTGGCTCTCCATGTGGAAAGCCAACCCATCAATCCATGCACAGCCTAAATAAAAAGCTGTAAATCTCCAAGGAGTTTGAATTAAATTAGCTGAAATAACCAGAACCATAAGAAAAGACCCTGCTGGCTTTTGCCTCCCTCTGAGGCTGCAGTTCTCAGCAGTTTTGCAGAGCTGTCCAGGGCTGGTGGAAAGGTTGGGGCAGAGGTTGAGTGGCCAGTGTGGAGCCCTGGGTGTGCAGGGGCTGATTACCCAGCAGAGGGGCTTCTTTCCTTGCAGCATCTCCTTGTGCCCACTGGGTCTGGAAGAAAGAAGGACCCCTAGGTACTGAAAAATAACCTGGTGTGAGGCAGGTCAGGGCACCACAGAAGTGCTGCAAAGTTAAGTTGTCACCTTTTCAGCACACCTCCCTCATGTTGGACTGACACACAGCCAGGGAGTGGGGTGAGTTTGATGTGTTTTAGGAAAAGTTTTGCTTACAGGCTTTGCCCCAAGTGCTGAGCACTCTGTGTGCACGTGGCAGGGACTTGGCTCAAGCAGGGACAGAGGTTTGGTTACAGCCAGGGACCTTGGAGCCCACCTTGGCTTGTCCAATTGGAGCATCCTGCTGGCTTGCAGGAGACCCTGCACTGCAGCTCAGGCTCAGTGCAGCTCTCAGTGGAGGTGATTGAGCAGAATTTGGATGGGAATTATTGTGGCTTGCAGCTGGGTTCCCTTGGAGGCACCTGCCTTTGGCTCACTGACCCCACAGCTCCTGGCAGAGGAGCACTGTGCCTTCCTGCTGCTGCCCACTGTCCCACTCCATGCAGGTTCCTCTTGCAGCAGAGCTTTCACCACATGCCCCCCACCCAAAACCTCCAGCAGGGAGGGCAGGAGGGGATTCTGGAGGAGTTCCTCCCTGGAGATGTGCCCCATCCTGAAGGCTACAACATGGTCTACACACTGTGCCTTTCTCCTCAGGTCTGGGGTGGTGGGCAGCTACTGCAGGGTCCCCATGCAGCTCCTCTGACCCTTTTCTCACCTTCCTCCTCTCTTTCTTTCTTTTTCCACTTCTCTGCTGGTGCTGCTCGCTGGCTGCTGGGCTGGATCGCCGACAGGAATGCTTTGGGGTAACTATGGTGCTCCTGGGAATGCAGGGGGGTGGCTGCAGCTGGAGCTCACTCTGTCCCACACCTGGGCTGACCCTCAGCTGCGTTTTGAGGGGCTGCAGCACACTGCTCTGCAGGCACTCCTGAGGGCTGAAGGGATTCCCCATAGCAGGTGTCAGACACTGCTCTTGGGGTGACCTTGGTGACAACTTGCACCAGATGAGTGCTGCCTCAGTCAGATATCCCAGGCCTTTATCCAGGTCCTCTTTCTGAGCAAAACAGTGAGTCCTAGGTCTGTCTGTGCAGTTGCTTCCCGTGCATGTGAGGGCTGTGCTCCTAGGGAGGGCTATTAATTAGTGATTTTGTTTACATCTCGTAATGATTAAGCCCATTATTGTACTCCCTGTTGCATTAACCCTCACTAAGGAGCTGTGTAATTGGGAGCATCTGTTGTTGCAAATAATTTCCTTGACGTTTTTCGAGGGTGCCTGGTGGAGCCAAGGTGTGCCACCTTCACCAGGACCTCAAGATCCAGGCTTTGGTTAAAAAAGAAAAAAAATCCTACCACGTATTGTGGTACTGTGATTAGGGAATAATCATCATATGCAAGAATTGAGGGTCATGAGGGGGTTTTAATTGGGGTGAAGGCAAGAATAACTCTGATCTGGAGAAACCTTTGAGACCCTCCCAAGGGTCCAACCCCTGTGCCTTGGTCAGGGACACCTTCCACTAGACCAGGCTGTTCAGGGCCCCATCTAACTTTGCCTGGAACACTTCCAGGGATGAGGCACCCACAATTTCCCTGGCAATTTGGACCCCATTGAGCAAACCTCCCTAATTTTATTCTGCATTTCTTGCAATGGGAAGGAAACAATTTGCAGCGGTGGTGACCCCGCACAAGCCCCGTTTACAAACAGCGTGTGCCTGTGCCCTGCAAACCTCCTGGCACTGTGTGCCCTAGCCCTGGCACTGCTTCCCACAGCGAGGGGTGTGTTGAGGTCACTGGAAGGGTGACAATCCCAGGGAAAAGGGGATTGCCTGGTTTTCCATCTCTGCTGGCTGTCGGAGGAGCCACGTTGAGGTGGGCTGAGAGCTCAGCAGTGTTTGTGCCCCTCCTGTTCCCATCTTCACACGTGCTGGGGGGGTGTTTTCAGCAGTTCAGCTCCCCAGGACACCCAGGTCTACAAGGTTATTGTCTCTCTGTTCCATTTTTGGGTGCGTGTGCCTCCCTCCGACATGGCAGGACCAACAAGGGCCGGGATATCAAGACCATCAAGTCCCTTCGTGTGCTGCGGGTCTTGAGGCCCCTGAAAACCATCAAGAGGCTGCCCAAGCTGAAGGTAACGAGCTCCATCTCCTGCCTCACATCCTCTTCTCCTCTTCCCTGGGAGCAGGGACCACCCTAGTGATTTGTTTGTGAGCAATAAACAAGTTGTTTTCAAAGCTTTTGGGGTGTTCTAGGAGCCCTTCATATCTGGAGGTTTAGGGAGTTTTTGAAAGCAAGCCTGGAGCACTGCAAGGTGTCCAGAAGTAGTTCCTCTGCCAAGGAAAGTGGGGCTTGAGTGGACAAAGTGGAGCAAAGCCCAGATGTTCTCCTGAAAAATAGGCTGCCCTGGTTTTGGAGAGCTCAAATCTCTTTGGGAGGTTTTTCATCTTTCCCACCAGAGCAGGTTGCAAACAGCTCGGAGTTTTGTGTGCTGTGCTGTCATGGTGTTGTACTGGAGAGGGATTTCCCATCTCAATAATTGGATTATTTCTGCATCACAGGTAGGATTATGAATTTCCCTACCTTAGCTGATGGGGTACAAAGCTAAAAAAGAGTATGAGAATGAGGAAGCCCCTTTTTTTTTCACTTTTAAGGGGTTTGGCTGATTGATGATGAGACCCAGATGGTACTCCAGAAACATGGGGGTTGACCCCAGCTTTTCTTCCTGATCAGTGGATGGAGTCAGCCCGTGTCAGTTCCTTTCTGGAAGTGCCTGTCTCCATCAGGGCTGCAGGGATAAGGAAAATGAAACGTGATCCCATGAAACAGGAATAAGGACAATCCCCACTTGAAGTGCTGTGAGAGCCAGGGCTGAGAGCACTGAGGAACGTGCTGTTCTGGCAGGCAGAGGTATTTGCTCTGTCCTGCTATTGGGGTGATGCAAAATGATGAAGTGCTCGCTAATTAGTCTTGAGTGCTGCTAATTGCATCATTAGGATGGTCCCCCATCTGATTCCCTGGTGGCAGAGAACACTGAGGACACAAATATCCATCCCTGGAGCTGTCTCAGGGGCTGCATGGTGCCTACACATGTGCTGTGGGTGCTCTGGGTGGGTGTTAACCTCGTTCACAAAATAACTTTTGGTCTGGGAGAAGGCCCAGCTCTTTCCCTCTTTTCCCAGCAAGTAACCTGGTCTTGGTGCAGGTCTGTGGGTTCCCCAGGGTGAGCTCTGCCCTCTCTTCCAGGCTGTTTTTGACTGTGTAGTGACGTCTCTCAAGAACGTCTTCAACATCCTCATTGTCTACAAGCTCTTCATGTTCATCTTCGCCGTTATCGCCGTGCAGCTCTTCAAGGGGAAGTTCTTCTACTGCACTGACAGCTCCAAGGACACGCAGAAGGACTGCATGTGGGTGCCCTGGGGGGTAGCTCTGGTGCTTCTGACCCCTCTGGCAAGGGCAGGGCACTGGGTTATGTCTGCTGTGGGTCCCTGTTAAGTCCTTGCTCCTGGGGACAGCATGGGCTGAGCCCCATCCCCAGTGCTGTGGCCCATCCTTCTGTGGGGTGCAGAGCCCTTAATTTGCTCCTGTTCTTTCCTTATTCTCTCTTCTGTTTTACCTTCCCCTCCTCTCTCCCCTTCCTCATGGCTGAAGGGAGGAGAGGTGACCCCCGCACACCCATGCTGCCCCCAGGGTTCAAACCCACCATCCCACACTCTGGCAGCCCAAAAACCCCAAGGTCACTGCTCCCTGTCCTCCTTGCAGAGGGAACTACGTGGACCACGAGAAGAACAAGATGGAGGTGAAATGCAGGGAGTGGAAGCGGCACGAGTTTCACTATGACAACATCATCTGGGCTCTGCTCACCCTGTTCACAGTGTCCACGGGCGAGGGGTGGCCCCAGTGAGTATTCTGCTCCTCTGTCCCCTCCCATAGGGGTGGTCACCCTGTTGGGGTGGTCAGGTTGCACCCAGTGAGACTGAGAGAGGAGCTGCTGGGCTGGGAGGTGGAGAGAATAATAAATTATACCAGCAAAAGAGAGGTTTTAGCCCTGCTATGAGACTGGGGCTGTGACTGGGGTTAGCTTCTCCCTTAGGGAGTGAATGATGGAAAATGCCTTTTCTGCGTGGCCTGAAGATATATTTGAAGTCAATATTAGGGATAACAGTAGGACTGGACCTCTCTAAATGCCCATGTGAGCTCGGGCAATATTTTTTTCTCTGTGTGCAGAGCACAGGAAAATCCATTTTCCATCAGGGACACGGCAAAGCACCGTAAAACAAACTGCAGCCATTTAAAAGGGTCATCCTTGAAAGCAGATTAGGACAGAGCTTTACCTTGTCATTACACAAGCAGAGCTGGACAGACAGAGCTGGGTCCCATTGGAAGTGATGGATGTACCCCCTGGTTGCTTTTCTCCACCTCTCTGCCCACAGGGTGCTGCAGCACTCGGTGGATGTGACGGAGGAGGACCGCGGGCCCAGCCGCAGCAACCGCATGGAGATGTCAATTTTTTACGTCGTCTACTTCGTGGTCTTCCCCTTCTTCTTCGTCAACATTTTCGTGGCTCTCATCATCATCACCTTCCAAGAGCAAGGGGACAAAATGATGGAGGAGTGCAGCCTGGAGAAGAATGAGGTATGGTCTGGGGAGGGGGAATGAGGACATTTCCATGGGGCTTTCAGCAATTTGGGAGCTTGGAACTCCCTTGCTATCGAAAAGGTGAGAAACCTATGAGCCTGCTGCCTTCCAAAATCATGAAGGAAGGAATTGTGGCAGCCACTAGCACCTCCCTGTAGTATTTTCTGGGGTCCCCCGTGGCAGGAAGGAATGATAAATCTGACTCCATATTTTTAGAAGGCTAATTTATTATGATATGATATGATATGATATGATATGATATATGATACGATATTATATTTATTATATAAAAGAATACTATACTAAAACTATACCAAAGAATAGAGAAAGGATACTTACAGAAGGCTTAACAAGATAATAATGAAAAACTTGTGACTCTCTCCTCAGAGTCTGACACAGCCTGACCGTGATTGGTCATTAAGTCAAAACAATTCACATGTTGGATAAACAATCTCCAAAGCAGCACAAACATTCCAAAGCATCAAAACACATTTCACATTTCACGTTCCAAAACAGCAAGACACAGGAGAAGCAAATGAGATAATATTGTTTTCCTTTTTCTCTGAGGCCTCTCAGCTTCCCAGGAGGAGAAATCCTGGTGAAGGGATTTTCCAGAAAATATGATGGTGACATTCCCAGGTGTCCATGGGGGTCTGATGGGCGTTATTTTGTTGCAGAGGGCCTGCATTGACTTTGCCATCAGCGCCAAGCCCCTGACGAGGTACATGCCCCAGAACAGACACACCTTCCAGTACCGTGTGTGGCACTTCGTGGTGTCCCCGTCCTTCGAGTACACCATCATGGCCATGATAGCCCTCAACACCGTGGTGCTCATGATGAAGGTGAGCTGGGACTCAGAGGGAGTCTGTCCCCTTTGTCTGGAGCAGTAGGATCAGTCAGGATGTGGGCAGACGGAATTTTGGTTGTGGAGATGCTTTGAGACAGTGTATGAATTCCCTGGGCATATCCCTGTGAAACAACACAGGATCCAGACTGGAGGTGGCACTTTTTCGAAAGGAAATGACCCAAATTATTTAGACCTCTTAACTACTGCAGGCAGACCTGGATTTCCTCTGTGCCCCCTTCTTAGAAGGAGTGGCATCTGTCCTGGGAGAGGGATGGAGAGAGTAAGGAAGAGATGTTCTTGATACCCCCAAGGCAAGGAACATGGACCACCACAGGCCTGTCCTGAGGGAGGGGTGAGGAAAAGAAGGAATTCTGGAGGCAGCCAGGACAGCAAACATAGGCCATGTCAGGTCTGTGCTGGGACAGTCACCAGCCCCAAGGATGGCAGGCCCCTCCTGGCTAGTGCTGTCTCTGTTTCCATCAGTACTATTCTGCTCCATACACCTATGAGCTGGCCCTGAAGTACCTGAACATTGCCTTCACCATGGTGTTCTCCCTGGAGTGCGTCCTCAAGATCATTGCCTTTGGCTTCCTGGTGAGTGCCTGCTCCCGTTCTTTAGGAGGGTGTTCATTTGCACTTTGTCAGTGTGAAAGAAGGAAGGGAAGGTGTTAATAAAGTGAGGTTGCTGCTACTTATTTTGGATCCTGGCCTGAGAGCTGCTTTTGGGCTGGAGACAGTGTGTCCTTTGGTTCTCATTGCATTTCCCAGTGCTGGGGAAAGCCACACTGCTGCTTTACTTCTTGCCTTGTGCTCTGTGCCTGGACCACGCATGTTCTGTCAGAGCCCAGTGCTGCTGCACAGGCTGGTGTCTTGCTCCCTTGTCCCCACAAGTCAGGAGATGCTGCTGCACTTCTGTCCTTGTGCTGTACCCGAGCAGCAGTGAGACCTCCCTGACAGATTCACAGTGCTAAAACTCCCAGCTGCTCATTTGGGATCTGAAACCACGGATTGCTGTTTCTTCAGCTATTCCTTGCTGCTTATGAGACACAAAGCCCACTGCCAGGAGGGTTTCTAGCCACCCTCCTTGCTCCCAGTAGCACCAGTCATGGTCACGTTTGGTGTTGTGCCAGCTGCTGTGTGTTTGGAGTTTGTCACAAACAGGACAGGGATACATTCCTTGAGCTTTATTGCAGCATCAGCTTCATTACATGGTTGAGACAATAGAAAGATGGCAAAAGCTCACATCTTGCCAACAACAGCCAAATATTTCTTTGTTACAGAGCATTTCAAAAACTTTCTAGCTAATAGCACATTGCTAAAGCTTACAGATGATTGTTCTAGCCAATCGCTAAAAGCACATCTGCTCTCTATTAACAATACACAATACTCCATTATTAAGCTTAAAATCTTCTACTATCTTGCTAAGCATATTTTCCTGTAGTCTTAAGGTCTATCTTAGCCAAGCCTAAAACTCAAGCTATTGTTTCATGTCCTTGCTTGCTGTACTTTTGTAACTTTTTCTACTTTCAGACTTTGCAGCTGCAGCTAGTTTTAATTTCTCTGTTCTTTCTGAAAATCTTCTTACCTTTACTGTTTCCCACACTGCTGCACAAACAGCAGGGGCTGAGATGTGTCCAGGTGTCTGTGAAGAGGGGGGCAAAGCATTCTCCTGGCTGTGAGGGTCAATGTGCCAAGCTGTTGCAGGCTGACCTAGGCTGTGGCTGCTTTTCCTGCTCCCATTTGCCAGGGTGGTCTGTTGGAGGCATGAATCATCTCCCAGGAAGAGCTGCTTGCTGCAGGCATGCTCAGGTCTGCCGTTGTCTCAGACACAGGACGGTGTTCCGCACTGTGGCTGCATACAAATGGGCTCTGAGGTCTCCACCACTGCCCATGAGCAGCTTTGGCCTGTGGCCCAGCACCCTTCAGGCCTGCCATCCCTGAGCTCAAATCCACGTTCCTTCTCTCCCTCTTTCTTTTGCAGAATTATTTCCGGGACACCTGGAACATCTTTGACTTCATCACGGTCATCGGCAGCATTACGGAGATCATCCTGACGGACACCAAGGTGAGGCAGGGGCTGGGAGCAGCGGGCTGTGGGGTGGTGCTGGGAGACCCCAGCTCCCTCTGACCCTCTCATCTCCCCCCAGCTGGTGAACACCAGCAGCTTCAACATGAGCTTCCTGAAGCTTTTCCGGGCTGCTCGGCTCATCAAGCTGCTCCGCCAGGGTTACACCATCCGCATCCTGCTCTGGACCTTTGTGCAGTCCTTCAAGGTCAGTCTCCTGTGTCCTGGCCTCTCCCCAGGTGTCCTGGTTTAGGGCAAATTTGGGAGAAAACCTCCAAAAGGGACCCCTCCAGAAAGCAAACCCACATGGGCCCTTTCCCCTAATCCTAACCCTAACCCTCCCCAGCCAGTTTGGGAAGGATTCCTTGGAGACAAGTGGAAAGAACCTGTTTATTTAACAGGCAAAGCACCCCCCAGCACACAAAATCAACAATACCAGATGACAAAACTCTTTCACTGCTCTGAAAAAGATGACAAATTCAGAAAGTCTCTCTTGGGGGTGGTCGCTCAGTTATCAGTGCCTCCAGCACTGGGGCAGCTGCTGCAGCCACAAGGTGCAAACTCTCAGTGTTTCCCAGGTCCCAGTCTGGAGCAGCTTCAAGTTGGTCCAAAAAAGGGAAAGTAAAAACAGTCCAGGGAAAAATTTGGACTGCTTAGCTAAACTAACTAATGAACAGAAGCAAAAAGCAAGAGCAAAAGTAAAGCAAAAAGCCAAGCAAAAAGCAAAAGCAGCATCATGTACTGCCCTGTCTCTGTGTCCCCGCCAGCCGTGGGGGAGCAGCTGATAACAAAACCAAAACAAAACATTCACTCTTCAGAGCCAGTCTTGAAGGCACAGAACATAATATCCAGCATAAACAGAACACAGAAATAGGGATACAAGCATCATAAGATCACCCTAGGGCACCAGGCCACAGCGATGTGGTGCTGCTCCCAAATACAGGCTGTTCCCAAGGCCTTGTAGGAGAGATGGAGCAGCACAGCTCACCTGTGTGTGCTGTACTCCTCTGGGGCTAGACCTGTGATAGATGAGGTGACTCATCTGCTTCTCTTGCAGGCGCTCCCCTACGTCTGCCTGCTGATTGCCATGCTTTTCTTCATCTACGCCATCATTGGGATGCAGGTGAGACAGACGTGTCCGTGTGTCCCCCTGGCACAGACAGTGACACTGACACGTCCCCAGTATGGCACACAGGAGCCAGCCTTGTGTGCAACACTGTGCCAGGAGGGTGCTGGGGATGGAACAGCTTCTCTGGGAGCTGCAGGGCCCTGGGGACACTGCCGTGGCCTTGTTCAGTCCAGCTCCACAGCTGGTACCTTTGGAGCTGTGGCCCTGGGGGCTCAGCTGGGTGCCTGCCATCCACTTGTCCCTGTGGCTGTGCTGCTGTCAGTCTGTTTGGGTGCTCCCCTTTGGGGCCCTGCCCTGATCTCCCAGCTGCTGGGGGGTCTGCAGAGCAGGGGGAGGCGTCAGCTGGTGAATAAGAGGCACGTGAGCCAAACCCTTCAGCTCCACACGTGCTGCAGGGCTGGCTCGCCTCTGCTGTGACTAAATCCCACGCTGGAGATGTGACAAAGAATCCTCTGGGGATGTGGAGCTGCCCTGTGAGCTGCCACAGTATCCAGTGCCTCATTTTGGGGTGACAGAGGCCCCTGGCTTGTGCTGCTTGGCAGCTCTGCTGTTTAGGATCTTCCAGTGGCTGATTTTTGCCACCCTGTCCTACTCACCTGAGCAGCAGCTCCAGGTGTTCTCCTAAACAGCCACCATCTGACTCAGCCCCCCTCCCTGCCGGGTGGTAGTATTAGATTTATTTTTTTTAATTTTTCTCTTTTTTTTTTTTTTAACACCATTGTGAACAAATCCCCAAGCAGTAAAGTCTGTGGGCGTTATTTGAGCAAAATAGCTGGAGGCAGAAAATATTCTACAATTACACATTCCAAAAAACCTGTACAGGGAAAAAATACTCTGCAGTTGGTGTATTTTTAGGTTCAGGGAAAGGGGAATAAATATTTAACAGTAATAACAGCACATATTTCCAATTTGAGGCACTTTACTAATGTCTTAGCACAGCTTTGGCTGAGGGTTGTTGTTAGATTATTGCCCATGGTTTGATCTTTGCTGCCTCTCCTGGCCCTGGGGATGGTGGGGTCTGTCCCTCCATCCCTGAGCCCTTCTCCATGCTCTTTGCAGAGCTGTGCTTGACCCCAGCATCACAGACCATTCCTCCAGCAATGGAAAATCTCCTGGGAGTGTCCAGGAGTGTGACCCAGCACCCACCCAGGGCAGTGGGACCTTGTCCCTGCACCTCCAGTGTGGTTGGGGTCGCTGGGTGCCATGTGGTGCTCAGATGGCATTGAGGGATGGATGGATGGATGGATGGATGTGGAATGGTTGGACTCAGCTGATCCCAGGCCCTCCATGCTCCTGTTTCCATGGCAGCTCAGCCTCTCGCAGCCTTTGCCACCCACAGCAAATCCCTGCCAAGGAGAGCAGAGTCTCCTTCCCCCATGGCTGCCTGGCACCAGCTCCTTGGCACGCTGGCTGTGCACCAGCCGGTGTTTGCTGGGGCACTTTTTGTGCAATCACACAGTCAGAGGATTGGACTGGGGTTTTGGGTTGGAAGGGACTTGGAAGGCCACCTTGTCCAGCCCCGTGGCAGGGACATTTCCAGCTAGATCAGGTTGCTCAGAGCCCTGTCCAACCCAACCTGGAATGTTCTCCCGTGTAGGAGCGATGGTGGTAGGACAGTCAGGATGGATGGAGAGCAGAGATCTTGTGGTTTATTGCAAAGGGCCTGGGGGCAGGGCCCTGCTGGGAGCTGCCAAACACAGCTCAGAGCGGGCCCGAGAGAAGAGAGGGGTAAAGAGGATAAGAGAGAGAGAGTAAAAGAGGATAAGAGCGTAAGAGGGTAAGAGAGCAAGGTTCTCGTTACAATACCATAAATCTTCTTCTTTGTTGAATATTCTAATTCTCACTAACCAATCTAGTACAAGACACAAATCCTATAGCATTTCCATACAGCCTATAAGAATCATTACATTACCATACTGTGTTACATTTTAAAACCTAAAAACTCCTCTTTGGGCCCCTTCTGCCAAGCTAGTAGGGTCTGCTCTGACCCTTGGGTCTGTCTGCAAGCAGAGGGTGTTATTTCATCAAAAGGGAATCACCTTCAGCTGGCCACACCATTGTTTTCCAGTTGTTCAGTAACTGAGGTATCTCAAAGCTTGCTTTCATTTCAATCTCACTTATAGTTTCCATATTCTCAAAATCTTTTACCAGGCAATCACATTTATAAGGCTTTCCTGTTTCATCTTCCCCAACACTCAAGGACGGCAATATGAACGTGCAGCTGCTTCTCTGGCTGACGAGCTCTTGCCTGAAGAGCTGAGTCCTTTTTCTGCCTTCTGCAGGTTTTTGGCAATATCAAACTCGATGAGGAAAGCCACATTAACAGGCACAACAACTTCCGCAGCTTCCTGGGCTCCCTCATGCTCCTCTTCAGGTGAGCAGCCATGGAAAACACTCCTCTGCATGCCAGAGATGTGTGTAATGTGGGCAGGTCATGGTGAGGTTTCTCCTGGGGGCATCCGTGCCACCAGGAGCTGCTGACAGGGCTTTGTTTGGGACAGGAGTGCCACTGGAGAGGCGTGGCAGGAGATCATGCTGTCCTGCCTGGAGGGCAAGGGCTGCGAGCCGGACACCACGGCCACGTCCGGGCAGAACGAGAACGAGCGCTGCGGCACCGACCTGGCCTACGTTTACTTCGTGTCCTTCATCTTCTTCTGCTCCTTCCTGGTGAGTTGCCTTCTCCTCTGAGGGCTCTGGGGATCCCCCTTGTCAGCCATCATGTCATCTTCCATCACCTTCCCACAATCACTCTTTCTCCTCTTCCTTTCTCTGCTCCCTCTCCCCCACTTTCCCCCCACTCTCTCCCTTCTCTGCTCCCTCTCCCCTCACCTTCCTTTCTCTCTGCCTTTCCCCCTTTGATTTAGATGCTCAACCTGTTTGTGGCAGTCATCATGGACAACTTTGAGTACCTGACACGGGACTCCTCCATCCTGGGCCCTCACCATCTGGATGAGTTTGTCCGGATCTGGGCAGAGTATGACCGAGCAGCGTGGTATGTAGCCAGCTCCTTCTCTCCCAGCCAACCTCTCAGAGCTGGTTTTAAACCAGGGTCTCTGTGTTCTCCTACTGGAAGTTTAGTTCTCAGTGATGTCTGGGACAGTCAGGGGTGTGCTGCTGTCACCTGTGGTCATTGCAAGGGCAGCAGCTGGTTCTTGTGCTGGTTGGTGGCAAAGGCGTCTTGGGTGATGTTCAGTTTGCCATGGGGTGTTCATCCTGAGTGCTGGACGTTCCTGCTCTTCCTTTCCTCCCTGCCCTGCAGGCAGATCCCTCTCAGCCTCCTTTCCTGTCCCCAGGCACCAGCTGGGAGCCTTTGCCCTGAGACTGGCTCCATCCCTTTCTCCCCAGCACCCACAGCCCCTGATAACAGCAGGGCTGAGCAGGGCTTGTTCCCACCACGGGGATCTGCTGGGTTCCTGCCAAACCACCTGCACAGCACCTTGTTTGGGGTGTGTTTGGGGAGCTGTGTCCTGTGCTGGCCAGCCCACTGACCCCTCTGAGGTGGGAGGGCTTTGGCTGCTGCACTCCTGCCCTTGCTGATGAGGACCTTGGAGAGCAGGGCTCCTGTTTGGAGGAACAGCCTGTTCCCAGCAGTGGTGGGAGCTCACAGGGTCCATACACACCCTGGGTTGGTAGATTTTGGCTCTGCTCCTCCTGCTGCTGCTGCAGAGGCCTTGCTCTCCATTGCTCCTTCTCCTCAGATGGGAGCAGTGGGGGACCTGTGGCAGCTCTGGGAATGTGTTTGCCCTTCACTCAGCCCCACCAGGATGCCTTGTGTGGCCCCTTCCAGAGCCCAGGGACTCCATGGGGCCATGATCCACCACTGCAGGGAGCCTGTGCCATCTTAACTCTTGGCCTTGGCACCCCCTCACACTCCCTTTGGAGACTCCTTGCCTCCATGTCCTGCCCTCAGGAGACCAGCCCCAGCCAAGGTATTTTTTTTATGCCCAATATCAGCTCCAAGCAGAGACAGGAGAGGAGGTGGAGCAGTGAAACTTCCAGCTGCTAGCTGCGGGGTGGCTCTTGGGATGGGTTTCTTCACACTGGGCACTTGGTGGTGGCTGGTGGCCAGTTTATGATGGCCCATGATGGAGCCACTATAAAACAAGCCTGAGCTCTCCTGTCCCTGCCATGTGCCCCTCTGATTCCCTGAGCAAGCCATGCTTGTAGCCAGTGCTTAGGGGATACAGGAGACAGTTTTGGCAGCCCTGGCCCCCGTGCCAGGCCAGGAACGGGTGAGTACATCCCAACAGCTCCCAGCGCATCCCCGCAGCACACGGAGCTCTCCTGGGGACAACACTCAGCACCAGGGGGGAGCAGGGATGGGGTTTGGGGTCTGGTTGGTTCTTCACCTCTGGCCAGCAATGGAGAGGGGATGGGAGAGGATGAGGAGAAAGAAACCAGAGGCAAAGGCACCTGGGGTCGGATGGTGACGCCGCTCTTTGCCTCCCCGCCTGGTTTCCCTCCCAGCTTGTCCAAGGATGCCCGGGAGGCTGCAGCAGCTGCACCTCAGCACTTCCACCCCACGCTTCCCCAGGGGCTCTGGGCTGGAGCAGAGTGGGGAGCTCAGCATCCTGCACCCCCTCCTGCCAGCTCTGTGCCTCGGCTGCTTCCTGGTCCCCGCGGTGCCGGAGGATACGGCCGTATCCTGTGATGGCTGTATCTGGCCAGATGTGCTTCCCTGGGAGGAAAGGGGGAGTGTGTGTGTCTGGGGAGGTTTGCTTCTCATAATGTGCACCCTTGGCAGAGCTGGGCTGGTGGTCAGAGCACAGGAGTGGACTGGAGAGCCACGGCCAGGTGCCACAGCCAGCAGCTGGTCACATTATCCCTCCCTGTCTCAGGTTCCCCAGATCTTGGAGGCACGAGTGGCTCAGCTGCCAACCCCACTGGGACCTCGTGGCTCTCAGAGTGTTGGCTGTGTGAGGACAGGGGCTCCGGTGATGTGATGGGGCACAGCTCCATGGCTTAGAACTCCACCAAGCTGCAGGCTCACCCTGTGTAAAATCCCACCAGGCCCAGGGGTCAGGGGCACAACGAGGAGGGGTCACCACCAAAACTGTCCTTCTCCAGGGTGAGGATGGGACAGTGTGAGGAGATAAGAGCCAGCTCTCATGGTGGAAAAGGCAGTAGCTGATGCTCACAGCTTTTTCTCCTCTCTGGGTCTGACAGAGCCAGAAGGAGAAGAGCTGGGGGTCTGGCCCCAGAGACAGCCCCAGCATCCCCCCGTTAAGCTCTCCACCCTCCCCTCCACCCTCTCAGTGTCCTATTAACCCACCTGTGCTTCCTTTGCAGCGGCAGGATCTCGTATAAGGATATGTACAAATTAGTACGGGTGATCTCGCCTCCTCTGGGCCTAGGAGAGAACTGCCCCTACAGGGTGGCGTGCAAGGTTTGCCTCCCAGTCCTCCGCCACAGCCTGGCCACGGGACACACCATCCACCCCGCTCCCCGCTCCACTGCCACCGCGCCTCCCCAGGGAACCCTGACCTTGCTTTCCTCCGAGTTTAAAGAGGTCCACTGCCTCCCAGAGCCAGCAGCTGTTCCCCTGCAGGGGAGGCATCAGGGGGCTCAGAGCCTCCTGGCGTGGGTTGTGACAAATTGTGCCCCCCAGCAAAGCCCCCCAGCCCCGGTTCCAGCGGAGCAGAGAGCCCCGAGGGGCGCCAGCCCAAATGCCACCGCCCCTGCTCGACTCCTCCAGGCACCTCACGGGGGACAACGAGGGTTTGGGAGGGTATTGCTGGGGACTTTGCTGTTGTTTTGGACAGGGAGGATGAGGAGGTGACCCTTGTCCCTGGGGGATGCTTGCTGTACCCAACAGCCCTGTCCTCGAGGGTGGCACTTGGCAGGACAAACAGTCACGTCTCTGAGGAGCGGGACTCTTTCTAGGCTTGCACAAAGCTGGCTGGATCTCCCTGGGAGATGGTGACACCTCTGGAGCTTGGCAGCTCCTCTCCCTTGAGCTCAGCTCCTGGCTGCAGGCCTGTCAGGATCTCCAGCTGGTCAGAGTGAACTCAAGAAAAGTTGGAAAGTCTCTTTTCTTAGCTTGGCGCTCGAAGAAGGAGTCAGGGCTCTTCATTTCTCAGTCTTAAGGTTGTTTATTTTATCTTGTCCATAAAAAACTTTCTCTTGGCTTGCTGAGGTCAGCTCAGCAAGTATACTATTGTATACTAAAAACTACGTATACAATATTTACAATTGCTTTCCAACACCTATCACCTATGTTAGACAGTGAGCTTCTACTCTAAACCAATCTAAAAGTGCCAACATCACAGCAGAAGATGGAAGCCAAGAAGAAGAAGGAGAAAGGCTGGACACACCTAGTTCTTTCCATCTTACCTCTTGAACTTCCATACCAAAGACTCTAAAATCTACTTTTCCACCCCGTGATAACTTCACTAATATTCTACTTAAACTGTTGTGGCCTGCTGATCTTCTTACAAGGTTGGCAATTTGCTCCATGGGTCATAATCAAACCCACAGGGGCGTTTTGGGCTCTGTGCCAGGGTCTCTGAGCCCCCTGGCAGGGGTCTGGGCTGCTCAGGACAGCCAGAGGGATGTCCTGGCTCCTGACACTGGCCCTGAGTCCAGGGCAGCAATTTAGTCTCCTTGTGTCTCTCTGACTTGAAGGGTTTTTTTTAAAAAAATTTATTTTGGGGTGACACTTGAGCAAAATCCCACATCTGCTGCGTTCTCTGAAGTGCCATGACACCTTTGTCGTGCCTGGGCCACAAAAGGATGAATCACAGAGCTTGCTCTTCCTCCTGCATCCCTCATGGCTCCTGAGGTGCACGAGGGAGCTCAGACAAGCCCAGTCCTGGCTCTTGCCTCTGCAGAGGAGGAGGGTTCCTTGCTGCAGCGTGGTGCAGTCACCACATCCTTGTGGAAACATCAGGAAGGGTTTCCTTCCAGGTGCCATCCCTGGAACAGCTCTGCCACCCTCCAAGGCTGGCCGTGGGCATGGTTTTGCCAGAGGCAAAGCAGCACAAAGAACACAAGGCCTGGATGACTGGTCACCTCATTTAGGAAGATGGATTTGGGAACGGGAGATTTCTTGCAAGAGTCTCAGATGGGATCATCTGTTCCAGGAAAGGCTTCTTGGAGTCTTTGTTCTCTGCTGATGCTTCCTTGGAAGAGGGAGACTCAGAGCAATCTGATTTCTGCTGGCTGTGGATGGGCAGACCAGTGAAGGTGGATAAATGCAGGGAGAGGAGGAAGCAAAGAGTGCTGAGAACAGCTTCCGTTGTCATGTGGGAGAGACATCCCCATCCCCATCTCTACCTTGTGTTACCTCAGTCTCCTCCTCCCTGTGCAGGAGATATTTCAAGAACAGGAGATTTTCAGGAGTTCCTGTTGCCCTGGAACAATTCCCAAAAGATTGGAAAAAAAAAAATCCACGTGGTTGTTGCATCTTGCCAAGATCCCAAAATGCCAAGTCAGCTTGCAGACACCTTTCAGTTCAGTAAGCCTGCCTTGCCTGCCAGGTGAATGCTCCACAGATGATATCCCTGTGAGGTGAAGATAACTTCATCTCTTCCTGAATTTACTCTCACAGCACTCCTGCTGCTCCCTTCCTAACAGACTGTGGGGCACAGCACTTATTTCCTAACCACAGGAGGAAGATGTCCTGTCTCCCACATTTCCTCCTCTGCCACTCACAGGCTTCTCTCAGGCCAAGCCATTAATGTCTGGTGGTTTTACAGGGTTTACAGAATCACAGAATAATGAATAATTTAATCCCTGATGGCCGCCTTGTGCTGTAGCCATGAGTCAAATCTCTGTCCAAACACGGATGGATGGGTCATCCCCCATCCTGGGTGTGCACCAGCTCTTGGGAGTCATCCTGATGCCTCAGGTTTGAGCTTCTATATTTTTCAGATTCTGTGCTGCTTTAGTGTGTGGGTCTGGGCTTCATATCAGGGGGTGGTGAGCTCTCTGCACAGAGCAGGGAGACAAAACAACTCCTGCTCCAGCTGGGAACCAAGGACAAATGATCCAAATCTCAGGCCCAAGAGCAGAAACAATGTGGGCTCAACAGAGTAAAACAAGAAGGATGGGACTGCATGGGCTAAAGCTGTAACTGGACAATTAACTCCAATATGCAAATGGAGCAGAACTTATAAAAGTGAGAGACGCCGTGACTGAGGATCCACTTTTTGTGACCATTTTGGTTCATCTTGGGTGCAGCCCTGGCTGGGCTCTTGTGCTGCCCAAGGTGGATCCATTGAGGCCTTTAATAAATCCCTACTTTATTCTTTAGCTCTGTCCAGTCCCTGTTCCAGCTCAGCCTTCACAAGACATCGATCCTGCTCAGATGGATTTCATTCCCTGTGCCTGCCTGTGCTTCACTCCATGGGGAAGTGGTGTCTGGGCACAGCTGTGCTGCTCAGAAAGTTCCAAGATCTCTGCTCTGAGGAGCAGCAAAGTGTGGAGTTCTCATGGCATCCCTCTTGGTCACTGATGCAAACTCTCATGGGATCCCTCTTGGTCACTGATGCAAACTCTTCCTTTCATGGACTCCACTCCTCCTTGGCTGTGTGGAGAATCTCAGGCTGAAAGGCAGTGCCTGTTTGGTGCTGGGCTCCCCAGAATTCCCCCTGCCAGGAAGGATGGCTGGAAGATCACTGTCTTGCTTCTTTTTTTGCACTGAATTCATGCATGAAAATTGCAGCCACCTCACCCTGAGCTGGTGCTCATCCAGCCCTGCCAAGGTGCTGCTTGTGGACTCCTGGATGTTTCCTCTTGATCCTCCTGCTCATCATTCTCCAGAGCTCTTATCAACCATCTTTTGGGGGGCCTGCACCCCAAACAGCTCCTGTCACCAGTTCTGTTCACACCTGAATTGTCAGGAATTATCTTGGTAGAACCCTTTTTGACCAGGGGGCTGAGAAGAGACCTCATCTCCCCTTTCCACACTGCTCTCAGCACATTCTAGGGAAGAAGCCAAGATCCCCTGGGGATCCTTAATTTTTTAGCAGTGCCCTCTCTCCCAGCTGAGATGGGGTCCTGTCTGGCAGTGAGGGTAGATGCCTTTGGTGTCACGAGGTGATTTGACCATCCCAAACCATGCAGTGGCAGGGTGGGGTCCTGGCACGAGGGGAAGAAGAGGTGAGCAAGCCCAGGATCCCTGGGAGATGTGGATGTGCAGAGAGAGGGAGGCACAGCCCAGCTACCCCAGCCTGGGGTGGCCAATTTTTGGTGGCATTCCTTGCTCAGCAATCCCAGGCAGATCCTTATGGAGCAGAGGAGTGCAAGGAGGGGAGGAGGGAGGGAAATCCTACCCTAACTGCTCCCGTGGGGAACCCAAGCCAACCCCAAATGTTGGAAGGCCCAAACAGCTGCCTCTGCTGAGACTCTTTAAACTCCAACCTGGTGGAACTTGCAGCCGCATGTGGGAGAGAGCCAGGGCGGGAGCATGGCATGCCCAACTTTTCCTCCCGTTTTTTTTGTTCCAGCCGATTCAGCATGCCTTTTTTTGCACTGCTGCATGGTGGGGAAGTGCTCCATCCGCAGAGCCAGACGGAAGCAACTGGGCATCTTCCTGTGACAAGTGACCCTGGCCCACTGCCTTCTATGCAAGATGCTGCCTCCCAATTGCATAGACCCCACCAGCTGGGGATACACAGCCTTTGGCTATGGGTTAGGTGGCCATGCCAAGCAAATACCAGGCACCCCCCCGGGAGGGAAGAGGCTCCGGAGGCCACGGAGCGCCGCGGTGCAAGGCACCCTTATCTGCAATAACCCATGGCTCGAGTGCCGTGTATCTGATTTATACCACTCGCACACAGCCCTGGAACCTGTGGGACGAGGTGGGGGCTCGTGGAGGGCTTTAGCAGAGGGGTTCAGAGCACAGGACTCGTCCCAGGCTGGTAGCGAGACAGGCGCTTGAGGCCAGCAGCAGAGAGGAGAGGGGTGAGTTGCTTTCTGCCAGCATTCCTGGGTCTGTGTGAGCAGTGCTATAAATCCACATCAGGACAGTCTCTCATGTATGATTTGCCTTGATTAACGGGTTTCCTGTTCTTTTCCTGTTTGTCCGTTTGTTTTTTCTTTTTTTTTTTTCTCTCCTGTTTTTTCCTGTACTATTTTTCCGTTCGTATGTTTTTGTTTTTTTTTTTTTCCGCTCTCTGGGAATGCCTCCTCTCTCTGCATCTCCCTCCCTCCCCTTCCCCCTCCATGAGCAGTGGCCGAATCCATTACACTGAGATGTATGAAATGCTGACTCTTATGTCACCACCGCTAGGCCTCGGCAAGAGATGTCCTTCCAAAGTGGCCTATAAGGTAGATCAACCCTTCCTTCTCTGGGGGTCAGAGCCCTGCAGGAGCCGGGCCACAGCGGGAGGTGGGGAGCTGGGGACTTGTTGGGGTGTCCAACATGTGTTTGGCTCACTCCTGGGGAGCCTGGTGTGCCCACAGGAGCCCTGGCCACGCTGGCTGGTCCCCAGTGTGTGACAATGACAGCTCCAGGGGAAAAAGAGGATCTAGTGTGGAAGTGGGAGGGCTGCAGGAAGTGAGGTGAGGCCACAGTTTGGAGGGTGAGATGTCCACAGGAGTTTGTTGCCAGGGCCTTGGAACCATCCTGATCAACCTGCAGAAGCCCATGGAGATGGGAAGCAGGTGGGCAGTGGGGACAAATCCCAAATCCCACAGGAGCAGGCCTGCTCTACATGAGGAGCCAGGACCATCAGCAGGGGCTCTCCCTTTCTCTTGCTTGTGCAAAGCAAAGCCAGAGGCCTTCCAAAGGCAGCTCTGAGTTGTCCCAGTGTGCCAACAGGAGCCCTGGCCACACTGGCTGGTCCCCATGTGTGTGACAGTGACAGCTCGAGGGGAAAAGGATCAGCACTAGTGTGGAAATGGGAGGGCTGCAGGAGGTGAGGTGAGGCCACAGTTAGGAGAGTGAGATGTCCTCAGGAGTTCGTGCCCAGGGGCTTGGAACCATCCTGATCCCAGCCGGTGCAGAAGCCCGTGGAGATGGGAAGCAGGTGGGCAGTGGGGACAAATCCCAAATCTCAAATCCCAAATCCCATAGGAGCAGGCCTGCTGTGTGTGAGGAGCCAGGACCATCAGCAGGGGCTCTCCAAGCCCTTTCATTGCTTGTGCAAGGCAAAGCCAGGGCCCTTCCAAAGGCAGCTCTGAGTTGTCCCACCTGGAATGGTGGCTGTCAGTCAGGTCCCAGCTGCGGATCAGAATCATGGATCAGGAGCATGGGAAGCCATGGAGGATGTGCAGTGGGAGCTGTGTGGCTTTCTGAGGGCAGCAGCTGCCAGGACCAGGCCCAGAGCTACAGGAGGATCTGTTGTCGAGGAGGAAATTGGGGTTTTTCTTGGCCTTTTAGCAGGGATAGCACTTTTGGGTTCCTGCACACTTCCAAACACGCTTCCACTCTCTCAGGCTCTCACAAGCATACATCCACCATCACACTTCTCTAGGGGGAAAAAGAGAGGCTTGAAAGCAGGAAAGGGATGTGAAAAGCTGGGTGAACAAGAATGGGCAGGGAAGGACTGACCCAAGGTATTCACAAAGCAAAATATACTCTCTGGAAAGTGGATCTGGTCACTTCGGTCTGCACCCCGCCTTGCCAGGGTGGGGAAGGAGCATGGCGTTTCTAACCTGCCTTGGTTGCCCTTTTCTCTTTCCTTCTGCACTTTTTCCACCCTCCCCTTTCCCTTCCTTTCCCTTCCCCACCCATGGATAATTTGGAACCCCCCTGCATGTGCTGGCAAACTTCATCTCTGAAAGATGCAAAAAGGGAGTGCCAGGATGTAGCATGCTAGAGGAATATCCAGCCCATCTCAAGTCCCTGGAGGTTAGGGACCCTCCTCTCCCCTGCCCCAGCTGGGAAGGGTTGAGAGCTGGAAAGCCAAACCCCCCGGGAACGGAAACCTGAGCCTGCCTCCCCTCCCGCGCATCCCACATGCCCGCATCCCTGATGGATGGGGTGTGTCTTCCCAAAAAAGTGCCGGGGGCTGCTGTGGCACGTGGGGAGGGGGGCTCAGGGGCCGTTCCTGGGGCGCAGGAGGAGCCCTGGAAGGCAGTGAGCCGGTGTCCTGGGGTGGAAGGAGCCGGGGAGGTGGGGGGGCTGGTGGGGTGATCCTCGCCCTTCTTTTTTGGCTGTGCTGTTTTGACACTCCTTGTTGCTTTTTATTTTTTTTTTTAATTTATTTATTTTTTTAATTTTGATTCTTTTTTTTTCTTCCCACCCCCCCTTTTTTTTGTTTAATGTTTAATTTCTTTTCCTCCAGCCTGGTCGATGTGTTTTTCGATATTGTTTTCCGTCCGCTGTTTTCTTCTCTCTCTTGCGCAGAGACTGGTGCTGATGAACATGCCTGTGGCCGAGGACATGACAGTCCACTTCACCTCCACCCTCATGGCCCTCATCCGCACGGCCCTGGACATCAAAATTGCCAAAGGTAACGCCTGTGCCACAGAGGGACACTCTGAAACCCTCTGCAGACTGCTCATGGTCCTTTTGTGGAATCTCAGCACGGGTTTGTGTTGGAAAGAGCCTAAAAGATCATCCTGTCCCACCCCACATCCCACAGCTCCCCCCACCCATCCAGCCTGGCCTTGGACACTCCCAGGGATGGGGCATCCACAGCTTCCCTGGGCATCACCACCTTCTGAATTTCTTCCTGATATCCAAGCTCAATCTGTCCTCACTCAGCTTAAAATCCTTCTTCCTTGTCCTATCACCTCGCAAAAAAGCCCCTTTCTCTTTGGCTGCGCTGAGGACCTCACAGTTAATTTGGGATCCAGAGCCTGGATGCACACAGATGGGAGCAAGTACATTGAACAGGCAAATTTCTGCCACTTTCTGTCAAAAAAAAAATCATGGGTTTGTGTTGGAAAGAGCCTTAAAGATCATCCTGTCCCACCCCGCATCCCACAGCTCCCACCACCCATCCAGCCTGGCCTTGGACACTTCCAGGGATGGAAGTGGGGCATCCACAGCTTCTCTGGGCATCCACAGCTTCTCTGGGCATCACCAGCTTCTGAATTGCTTCCTAATATCCAAGCTCAATCTACCCTCACTGAGCTTAAAATCCTTCTTCCTTGTCCTATCACATCTCAAAAAAGTCCCTTTTGTGGTCGTGGTCCTTTTGTGGAATTTCAGCATGGGTTTGTGTTGGAAAGAGCCTAAAAGATCATCCTGTTCCACCCTCCCTGCAATGGGCAGGGACAGCTCCCACCACCCATCCAGCCTGGCCTTGGACACTCCCAGGGATGGGGCAGCCACAGCTTCTCTGGGCATCACCACCTTCTGAATTTCTTCCAAGCTCAATCTACTCTCATTCAGCTTAAAATCCTTCTTCCTTGTCTTATCACCTCGCAAAAAAGTCCCTTTCTCTTTGGCTGGGCTGAGGACCTCACAGTTAATTTGGGATCCAGAGCCTGGATGCACACAGATGGGAGCAAGTACATTGAATAGGCAAATTTCTGCCACTTTCTGTCAAAAAAAAATCTGTTTCTTTAGGAAAGGGGTAGAGAATTCTTCATCAGAAGCTGTTTCTAGAGAAAAGAAACAGCTCAATGTCCACTGTGTAATGGAGGAGAGAGAGAATTCCCCTTCCTCCCCATGTAAAAAGCCAAACCAAGGATGGGAAAGACGTGCTTGGCTTCCTGAGGCTGTGGGGAAAAGAAACCTCTCTGTCTCTCAGGGAAGATAAAATGTTCAGAGCAGGAAAACCTCCTTTGTTGTTGTTACTGGAAAGGCTGTGATTCATCAGATCAAAAACTTCCTGCAGAAACATGGCATTTTCAATAAAACATCCCCTGAGAACAGCTCAGCTATTGGGAGAAAACCCAACCCAGGGTGAGATGTCATCCAAAGCCCTGTGTTCAGATAACAGGGATGGGTTCAAACCCTCCAGACAAAGCAGAGATTTGAACCTGGGTATCCATTTTCAATAAAACATCCCCTGGGAACAGCTCAGCTATTGGGAGAAAACCCAACCCAGGGTGAGATGTCATCCAAAGCCCGGTGCTCAGACAGCAAGGATGGGTTCAAACCCCTCCAGCAAAGCAGAGATTTGAATCTGGGTGTCCTACAGCCCACCAAAATTGCCCCTGTGCTTGGGTGGCTCTGCTGGGGCACATTGGCAGCTTCTGGTGCTCCTGGGGCTTGATAAGCTCAGCAAAGCCCTGGCCAGAGAACTCTGCTCCCCGTGCACAGCCTCACTGAGCATTTCTGGCTTTCCCAAGCAGAGCTGCTCTTCCACCAGCACATGATCTGCTCACCAGCACAAGGAAAGTGGGGCAGCAGCAGGTGTGTGTGGGCTGGAGTGGGATGGGAGCTGCAGAGACGGACCCAAGGCAAGCTTGAAGGTGGCAGCTTTGAGTGGGAGGGCAGGGGATGGGGAGATGGAGGCACATATGGAGGGGATGGGGGGAAGGTTTCCCTGTGGGAGCAGGAGACCAGGCTGGCTGATGCAAGGTGGCCCTCCCAGCCCAGAGAGATGGGTGCTGAGGTGGAACCTCACTGCAGGATGGGAAAGGGGGGCTGCTTGGACCCTGGTGCTGAGGTTTGATGTGTCTGGGCCGGTTTTGCTCCCTGCTCTTGAAGGTGGTGCAGATTGGCAGCAGTTGGACTCCGAGCTTCAAAAGGAGATCCTGACCATTTGGCCTCACCTCTCCCAGAAGATGCTGGACCTGTTGGTGCCCATGCCAAAAAGTGAGTCTCTGGGGGGGCTGTCATTGCCTTCAAACTCCCCTCATCCCCACAGCAACTTCTTCCCAAAGCGAGGTGGGGACTGGCCAGAGGTGAGGACTGGCCAGACCCATCCCCAGCTCAAGGAGAAGTGGGGGAAGAGTTTGTTCCGCGTTGCTCTGGTTGGTTGCTTGGGAACTCTCTGGAAAAGCCCCCAGTTTGCAGGGATCTGCTCCCACCAAAGCCACAGTCTCCTGTGAATGCTCTCTGGAGCACAGCAGGGAGGGAGGTTGAGCACACCTCATGAGATGGTGAGGATGTGTGCCTTGGTGGCTGAGGGTGATGATGATTTCAAGCATCTCCATCTATTTTATCCCCACGGGGAGTGTCTGGGTGCTCAGCACTCTTTTTTTTAGAGTGATGACAAGAGTTTGAGGGTCACCAGGGTATCCCAGAGCAGGGCTCTTCCCAAGATCCACATCAGTGCCTTATCTTACAACACAAGTGACCCCATTTTGTTCCCTCTCATGCTCCCAGCCTCTGACCTGACTGTTGGGAAAATATATGCAGCCATGATGATCATGGATTACTACAAGCAGAGCAAGGCCAAGAAGCAGCGGCAGCAGCTGGAGGAGCAGGTGAGTCTCAGCCAGGGCAGGACAGGGACATTCAGATCACCTTCTCTCCTTCTCAGCCCAAACATGCAGCCAGCTGGGGTGAAAACAACAGCTCAGGTTGGTTTGGGGACTACAATGTGTGTCTGTGGTCATCCTCAGTCCCTGACAGGGAGCATGAGCATGGTGCCCTCTTTTTCTGAGTTGTGGGAGCTTGGCTGGGGAAGCACTGGGTGCTCATCCAGGTTTCCTGCAGGCTCAGTTTCTTCCTTTCCCCAATGCAGAAGAATGCCCCCATGTTCCAGCGCATGGAGCCGTCCTCTCTGCCCCAGGAGATCATCTCCAACGCCAAGGCTCTGCCATACCTCCAGCAGGACACCCTCTCGGGCCTGTGAGTGCTGCCTTGCCACTTCCCTGCTCCTGCAGCCCCTCTTTCCTTCTTGGAGCTGGCACTGGGCTGCAGAAAGGGTTAAATTGCTGCTGGGAGCAGGGAGGAATCTCCTGGCACAAAGGTTTTGCAGGATTCCAGGTACATGGTGTGTGTCAGCATCGCCAGCAGCAGCCAGGGTGGGACAAGGGCATGGCCAGGGGTCTGTGGATGCTCCTCCTGCAGGAAGGGTGAAGCTGGACCCCAGGAGCTGTTGAGCAGTGCAGGGGATTCCAGCACCCTGGCTGGTGGGAATGAGTTGATAAGGGTTTCTGTCACTGCCCTTGGGATGTCCCACTGCTGCTGCAGGACTCGGGGCACTGCTGTCCCCTCCTGCCCTGCGGCACCACTTCAGCTCTCCAGGGAACTTGATGCTTGCTCAAACACGGGGTCTCAGCAGCCTGGAGGGGGCAGGCATGGGGCTCCCCAGCTGCAGGAGAGGTGATGCCAGGGTGGTGGGATCACCTCCCTGAAGCTGGGCTGTGTTTGCAGGAGCAGCCGAGGCGGGTACCCCTCGCTGAGCCCGCTCTCGCCACAGGAGATCTTCCAGCTGGCGTGCATGGATCCAGCCCAGGAGCAGTTCCAGGAGCACCAGTCTCTGGTAAAGTCATACACTGCTCCTCTGCAGCCCCAGCATGGATGCTGGTGGGCTTGGGGAGGTGTGGGGAGCGAGCACAGCTCAGGGATGGCAGCAGATCCAAAACGGGACAAATATCCCTGGATGTCCTGGCACTGGGGACACAGCCATGCTTGGACCTGCCCTGACCCGTGGGGCCAGGCAGCACAAGTGCTTTTGGGGTGAGAGCCATGACCAATGTCCTGCAGTAAAATATCCTTCTCTCCACAGGCTATTTTTTCCACTGAGCACTCATGTCAGTGGGTTACCCCGTGCTGAGTGATGGTATCTGATGTTTTCGGATTTCGTGTCCATTTTGTTGTCAGTGGTGCTGTCCCCAGTCCCCCCAGCCAAGCTGTCAAACTGTCTCCAGCAGGAGCAGCCCTCCCTGGCCTCCTGTCTGTCTGTGTGTGTATATATATATATATCTCACATATTTATATATATCACACATCTCTATATATCACACATCTCTCTATGTCTGCGTTCCTGCGCCACCCGGCGCAGTGTGGCACCGCCCTGTGTCCCCAGCCTGTGTCCCCAGGGTCTGCAGCTCTGTGTCACCTGTGTAGGACACAGGCAGGTGTCCCCTGCCTCGGCCACCCCAGCCACGTGGGGAGGGGGCACATCAGACCCCCCTGCCCCCATAAAGTCACCTCCCAGTGACCCCTCCAGAGTCGCTCTGTGCCCGTCTCCTCAACACCGTGAGTGAACATGAACATCCACAGAGTCCCCCAAAATGTGGGAATTAACCAAAGCATTTAAGTGCTGTGGGCAGTGTGTGCTTTTTTAACAGGGATGTGGCCAGGAAGATTTGATTTTTTTGAAAATCCTATCCAGTTGTCCCTTTGGAGTTAAATCCTGAGCAGCCAGGGCGCCCCCAGGCCCAGGCAGGGTTTGCACTATCACTGTAGAGGTGCAAGGGCAGCTGGCCATGAAGCACCACATCAGGGCTCACCTGGGCACTGTGCACTGGAGGGTATTTTTCAGTGGCAATGTGATGAATTCTACTGGCTTGGACTCTGTTTTACATAGGATCATCAAATAGTTTGGGCTGGAAGGGACTTTTTAAAGCTCATCTATTCCCAACCCTCCTGCCATGGGCAGGGATGTCTTCAGCCAGATCAGGTTGCTCAGAGCCCCATCCAACCTGCCCTTGAACACTTCCCGGGAGGGAGAATCCACCACCTCTCTGGGCATCCCGTGCTAGTGTTTTACCACCTGTTCTTGGCCAACTTAAATTCTGCCCCTGGCTGAGCAAGCAGGGCTGTCCCTGCCAAGAGGGCCAAAGCAGCGTGCTGCCCTGCTCCAAGCCCATCCCAAGAGCTTGGCTGTGTGTTTATTTCCAGGAGCCAGAGGTTAGGGAGTTTCAAAGAGTGCAGCCCTCTAACCGTGGCAGCTACCTTCCCGTGGACACTCAGGACCACGCTGTCTCTGGGAGGGCCTCCTCCATGCCTCGTCTCACTGTGGATCCCCAGGTAAAACCAAGCAAAGCCCCCACAGGTGATCAAAGCCTGCCAGATAACACTGGGGCTTCTCTGTGCTGAGCCCTGTGGCATTCCCAGCACCCTGACACCGGAGCTTCTCCCCTTCTTTGGGTGCTGCACAAGCAGGAGAGCTGCTGGTGCCCTACAAGGGGGATGCTGGCAGCAGAAAGCAGCCTGGGGGATCCAGGCTCGTGGGGGAGGTCCAGGATCATGTTGTCCCCCTCCTTTCCTGCAGCCCTGGGCACTGGCTGAGGTTTGAGGAGCCCCAGCCCAGCTGTCAGAGGACCACAGGTGATGAAAAGCCTTCTCTGTCCTTTGCCATCGTCCCAACACGTGCTCTGTCTGTCCAGGGGAGCCCAGGCCACGTCTCACCTCCTCATCTGTCTGCCTGGTTTCTCTGTTGTTCTGTCCTGTGCTCAGCCTCCCCCCAGACACAGATGTTTTTTGGGGTTTGGTGTTTGCTGTGAAGTCTCTGGCTCTGCTGTCTCACCTTGGTGCAGCCACCAGGTCCTGGTGTGGCACTTTGTGAGGGTGTGAAGACAAAGGGAGGCTTTGTCTCGTGGGCTTTCTTGGTCATTCAGCAGCAAAGGAGAGGACGAGAAGGAGGGGATGGGAGCAGGAAAGGTGAGAGGAGATGGAGAACAGCCTGAGGCTGCAGTGGCAGAGAGCTGCTAGAACTAAGCAAAGGAAGCATGGAAGGAGGTGATGTTTTCCCCATAACATGTGAAAACACAGGGTGTGACGAGGGGAGAAGGTAGGAAGGAGAAGCATGGGAGGCAGGAAGAAAAGGAAAGGGAAGATACAACAACAGCATGAGTGGGGAGATAGATAGGGAATGAGTGCAGGGGAAAGGGTTGGGGATGTGGGAATAAAGGAAGAGTAGGGAGGCATGTGGAAAAGTGGTGGCAGCTGTAAAGATGAACCCAGAGCAAAGGGCACTGGGGGACCTCTCTCTGCCAACAATCTTTTCAAGGATTGCTCCTCCTGACCCTGCTTTCCCAGTGGGGAGGGATGCTGGGGAGGCAGCAATGCTGTGTGCCCTCCGTGTCCCCACACGGAGCAGGAGGTGCTGCTGCTCTCCCCCAGCCCCTGGGCTTGGCTCTGCCCGTGCAGCACAGCTCCAGCCCGCTGGGCAAGGGCAGCCCACGAGCTCCAAGGCCAAACCCCCCTTTCCTCCCACCCCTGCTTTGTGCAGAGGTTATCTGGGGGGGCTGTCCTCAGGCTGGCTGCCCTCCACCCCAAATTTCCTCACCCCACAGCGTGGCCATCCCCGTGGCTGGGGGTGAATGGGTCCCACTTGTCCCCCAGCCCTGCCTAGCTCTAATGCTGTCCCCGGCTGGCCGGGGTTGCTTGCAGGTGGTGACAGACACCAGCTCCATGAGGAGATCCTTCTCCACCATCCGGGACAAGCGGCCCAACAGCTCCTGGCTGGATGAGTTCTCCATGGAGCGCAGCAGCGACAACACCTACAAGTCCCGCCGGCGCAGCTACCACTCCTCGCTCCAGCTGTCCGCCCGGCGCCTCAACGCCGACTCAGGTGAGCCCAAAAACACCCCCAAAAACCCCTCCAGAGCTGAGCTGCTGCAGAGGGGTGGTGCTGGGGACTGACCTGATGTGTGTGTCCTGCAGGCCACCGGTCCGAGGGGCACCGCTCGGGCAGGGAGCGGGGCCGGTCCAAAGAGCGCAAGCACCTGCTGTCCCCGGACATCTCCCGCTGCAACTCCGAGGAGAGGAGTCCCCAGGCACAGGAGGAGTCACCAGAGCGGCGGCGCGAGTCACGGTCACCCAGCGAGGGCAGGTCACAGACACCCAGCAGGCAGGTGGGTGACAGGGATCCCTTCCTAAGAGTAAAGAAAAACAGGAAGATAAGCCCCGGTTCTGGGAGGTCTGAATCGTCTCATGTCCTGGTGGTGGCATCTCTGTGTCTCCTGAGCACCCTGCAGAGTATTTAGGGACAGGGGTGGTTGTCATGCTGATCCTCTTGCTGCTATGGCATCCGTTCCCTGCCAAGGTCAGGTGTGCCAGCCTGGAGGTGCCAGTGTTTGAGTGAGCTTGAAGCCACCCATGGAGATGCTACCCATGGAGATGCCACCCATGGCGAGCTGTCAGCTCTTCCTAGGGTGGGTTTGGGAGGGTTTTTTGCTTTTGACCACCAAGAGCATGGAATCAGAGCATCCTAAATTGGAACAGAGCTCGAGGGTCATCGAGTCCAGCTCAGAATCCCACCATGTGCCCAAGAGCATTGTCTGAAAGCATCTTCAGCTCTGTCAGTGTTGGTGCTGTGACCACTTCCTTGGGGAGCATTTTCCAATGCCTGACCACCCTCTGGGTGAAGCACTTTTTCCAAATATCCAACCTAAACCTGCCTTGGCACAGCTTCATGCTGTTCCCTTGGGTCCTGTCACTGGTCACCAGGGACATCAGTGCCTGCCTGTGTGCTTCTCTTTGTGAGGAAGACCACGATGAGGTCCTGAGACAGGGATGGGACAGAATGGCCCTCTCAAGACAGAGGCAGCTTCCACGGGTGTTGTGGTCTTGTGAGGTCCCCAGGATGAGGTGAGAGATGAGACTTTGACTCCATATTCTTAGAAGGCTGATTTATTATATTATTATATTATATTAAAAGAAATTATAACCTAAAACTATACTAAAGAAAGAGAAAAGATACATCAGAAGGCTAAAACAAGAATACATAATAAAAACCCGTGACAGACCAGAGAGTCTGACACAGCTGGACTGGGATTGGTCATAAAGATAAACAATTTACATGCTGCGTAAACAAGTCTCTCAATCACATTCCAAAGCAGCAAAACATGGAGAAGCTGAGGCTTCTCATCTTTGCCAGAAGGAGAAATCCCGGCGAAGAGATTTTTCACAAAATAAAGGCAAAAAAGCTCAGGATGTGGCGAGAGTGTGGTGGTGTTCTCAGGAGTCTCAGGACGAGGGAAGAGACGAGAATCTTGACTCCATGTTTCAGAAGGCTGATTTATTATTTTATTATATATATATTATATTAAAAGAAAATTATATATTAAAACTATACTAAAAGAATAGAAGAAAGGATTTCATCAGAAGGCTAGCTAAGAATAGAAAGGAAAGAAATTACAATAAAATCTTGAGACTGATTTTGAGACAGCCAGACTGTGACTGGCCATTAATTAAAAACAACTGCATGAGACCAATCACAGATGCACCTGTTGCATTCCACAGCAGCAGATAATTATTGTTTACATTTCGTTACTGAGGCCTCTCAGCTTCTAAGAAGAAAAGATCCTAACAAGAGGATTTTTCATAAAAGATGTCTGTGCCAACCGCACACCACACTACACCACACCAAACCACACCACACTACACCCTTCTCATGTCATGGACATATTTTTTTATGAAAAATCCTTTCTTTAGGATTTTTCCTCTTGAGAAGCTGAAAGGCCTCAGGAACAAAATGTAAACAATGGTTATCTGCTGCTGTGGAATGCAACAGGTGGATCTGTGATTGGTCTCTTGCGGTTGTTTGTAATTAATGGCCAAGCACAGTGAGCTGGATTGGACAAAGAGTCCGAGCCACAAACCTTTGTTATCATTCCTTCTGATTCTATTCTTAGCTAGCCTTCTGATGAAATCCTTTCTTCTATTCTTTTAGTACAGTTTTAATATAATATATATAATAAAATAATAAATCAGCCTTCTGAAACATGGCGTCAGATCCTCGTCTCTTCCCTCTTCCTTGGACCCCTGTGAACACGGTCACATGCAGTGTAGTTTGGTATGGTGTGGTGTGGTCTGGACTGGCTTCCACCACAAACACCTGAGAAATCCAGCAACTTCCCACTCCTTCCCAAACTCCTACACTACCCCTACTAGATCTCATTCTGGCCACAACCACAAGATCCGCCCAATTCGGCCTCCACCCATGACTCCCAGCTGCTATAGAAGGACCAACCCCCGTATCCGCCCTACTCCACTCCAGCACAATAGTAGTAGCCAGAATAGTCCGGTGTAGTGTGGTGTGTGGTTTGGTGTGGTGTGGTTTGGTGTGGTGGTACTGTGCCAAGAAGAGCTCAGGGGAGGATGAGGGCAGTCACCTCCTCTGGACCCCCCTGAGCTGAGCTTCACCCTGTGTGTTTCACAACACCAAGGACCAAGCCCACATGACCTGTAGTAGGGACTGCTTTTATCCTGCCCTTCACTTTGGGCGAATTTCCCTTTATTTCCCAAACGCTGACAGATCTGCTTTTCACTTCTCTGGCTCATGAGAAGTGATAAGAAGTTTTTCAGTGGGAAGTGTGGAGTTCCAGGAGATGGCCCAGCTTTGAGAGCACTTCCTGAGTGTGGTGTGGTGTGGGTTGGTGTGATGCGCTGTGGTTTGGTGAGGTGTGCTGTGGTTTGGTGATGTGTGGTGTGGTTTGGTTTGGTGTGGTGTGGTTTGGTGTAGTGTGGTGATCGTTGGTGTGGTTCGGTGTGGCGATGTGTGGTGTGGTGATCGTTGGTGTGGTTTGGTGTGTGGTGCAGCCTGCATTGCCCACGGTGTCGCGCTGCCTTGCAGGGCATGGGCTCCCTGAGCGAAAGCTCCATCCCCTCCATCTCGGACACCAGCACTCCCCGGCGAGGCCGCCGCCAGCTGCCGCCGGTGCCCCCCAAGCCGCGTCCCCTGCTGTCCTACGCCTCCATGCTGCGGCACGCCGGGGACACCTCTCCGCCGGCCGACGAGAGCGAGGGCGGCTCTCCGCTGCTCTCCTCCAGCCTGGATCCCAGCGCGGCCGGCCCGGCGGAACCTTCCAGCTCTCCGGCGGGCAAGCAGAGCCGGCAGTCCACGCCGCAGCGCTACATCTCGGAGCCCTACCTGGCGCTGCACGACGACTCGCACGCCTCAGACTGCGGTGAGGAGGAGACGCTCACCTTCGAGGCGGCCGTGGCCACCAGCCTGGGCCGCTCCAACACCATCGGCTCGGCGCCGCCGCTGCGGCACGGCTGGCAGATGCCCAACGGGCACTACCGGCGGCGGCGGCGAGGCGCGGCGCAAGGCGTCATGTGCGGGGCCAGCATCGACGTGCTCAGCGACACCGAGGAAGACGACAAGTGCTAGAAGCTGCCCCTCTGTCCCCCCGAGCCTCAAACCCGCGCCCCGACCTCGCCTCGGCTGCCCCCCGTCCATCCCGCCCTGCCCTTCTCCGATGCATGCTCTTCGCCGCGCCTGGGAATGAAACTGAAAAACCAAAACCAAACGCAGGGGGAAAAAATAAAAAAACAAAACAAAGCAAAACAAAACAACCAAGCAAACAAAAAAAGCCCCCACCCCAAACCGACCGGAAGGAGAGAAAAAAAACAAAACCACAATGAAAAAGAAAAGGGGGAAAAAAGTCTTTGTGCAAAAAAAAAATTAAAATCTGTTGAGTTTCGGTTATTATTATCATTTTTTTTTTCTGCACAGAGAAGCATTTGATGGGCAGCAGAGCAGCCCGGCCGGGTTGGTGTGCTGGGGGACAAGGGACAGTCCCCCCCCGGCCGCAGCCCCGCTCCCTGCCCCGAGAGGATCCCCGGGAAAGCTCATCCCGAGGGATTTTCTGCTCCCTATGGCCGGAGAGTCCCAGCAAAGGGATGCACGGGACGCACCCCCTTTGCTCTGTCGCTTGGGCTTGTGCTGCTGTGGCTTTGCACTTCCCTCCCGAGGGTCTCATCCTGCCTGGAAAAGGGGCAGGATGCGACCGTGCGGGCAGGGACGAGGGGCTGGGATACACCCAGACAGAGCAGAGCAGCTGTGGCTGCCAGACGGGGCAGAACTGGTTTGTACTGGGGGTGGGGGGCTCAGTGCTGCCGGATGTACCCTGTGTCCCACCGACACATATTTATTTATATACGGAGAACTCTAGGTGTGCCTGTGTGTGTATATAACGGGGTGTGTGTGTGTATATATATTTATATGCTGTATATATAAAGATATACACATACATAGATTTGTTTTAATCACCTGACAATGCTGGCCAGCCCCTTGGGGCTCCTGCTGCCTGCTTTGGTGGGGGCAGGACTGAGCCTCCCCTGGGGGACTGCTGTACAGAGAATTGGGAATGTCACCTTGCTCCCTTCTCCCAGGTGTTTCCAGCGCTGGGAATTGCATTTTCTCTCTCAGAGACGGCTGTGGCGAGGGCTCCTTGGGCAGCTCGGTGCCTGCAGGAGGGGGATGCCCAAGGGATGAGGACAGCGCTGTCCCAGGGAGAAGGCAGTGCCGAGGGGGTGATGGCAAACCTCTCTCTCAGAGGCCTCTTTGCTTGTTTTCCCAGGAAAAGAAGAAATCCATGTCTGCAGGGGAGTGAAGAAGTTGTGAGTGCATGATGTACCTTTAAGATCTTTTCTCCGGGCACAGGCATTGGGGTTTGGCACCAGCCCTGCCTCAGTTTCCCCTGCAGCCATGGCCTGTGCCCTCTCTGGGGGCTGCCATGGGGGGCTGGCTGTGCAAACTCCATGGCCCCGGTGTGGGAGCAGGAGGGTGCCCAAGAGCTGGGGAGACTTTGGGAAGGAGCATTGTCCTGAGCAGGGAGGCTCAGCCCTCCTGCAACCCCTGACAGTGCAGAACAGGGCGACCCTCCAGCTCCAGTCATTAATTAATCTGCTAATTAAGTGCTGTCAGCTCTCAAGGATCCACGCAGTGGGTGCAGTGCTGTGCCCAGGGAGTTCTACTGGTGGCCCGAGGTGATGGGTGGCTCACCCTGGTGACCAGTGCTGTGTTTCTGCTGTGAGCTGTGTCTGGTGTCAGCCCCAGCGTGGTCTGGGGAGCTGGAGGGTGCTGTGCCTTTGGAGCCTCAGGGAAGGGTTTGTCCTGAGGGCTGGAGAATGCTCAGTGTGTTTGGGCCAGGTGTGGTGGCCCTGGGTGGAGATGGGACCTGGGGATGAGCAGGTGAAGGCAGCACAGCCCTCACCCTGCCCTTCCTCCTGCCCACGGCTTTGCTTTGCTGCAGGTTGTTGTGGTCTGGGTCTCTGGGGCTGTTCTCCAGCTGAGCAGCAGCTCTGGCCTGGCTTTGCTTCGGTCCTGGATAGCTCATGCCTTCTCCTGATGGAAGGATGCACCAAGTGCCCTGTTCCTGCATGTGCACACCATGCCCTGACCGCTTTGTGAGCTCCCTGAGGGAGCTCTGCTTTGTGAGAAGCAAATCCCAGTGGCTCTGAAGGCTTCCAGCTCCAGGGCTTGTGCATGGACCAAACCCCCCCTTTCCCATGGCCAAAGTGCCCCCTGTGCCCCTTTTAGAGGGCCCAAAGCTCCTCCTGCCTCCAGCGGCCCCTGATGCTGGGGGACCCCTCTGCTGCTTCCCAAACCTGCCCGGGGATCCAAAAACTCCACAGGCTCAGATCCTGCATATCCCCCTCTGTCTCCATGGGACAAACCCTGTCCCGTGCAGCCCTGGGGAAGGTCCCTGCTGGTGGCTGGGGACACGGGCACCTCCTGTCCCGTTCCAGCCATCCATGAGCCGTTCGTGGCTTCACCCCGAAGCCTGCGGAGCTCTGGGATTTGGGAGAGCCGGGTCTGGCCGGGGACAGGCGAAGGCGATGCCGTACCTGCTCTAAATATAGGTGTCGGTATCGTCTCCTTCTAAATGCGGAAAGGTGTCTGACAATGCGCCGGGCTCTGAGTAAGAGCCCGCGGAGGGGAGGGAGGGTAGGAGGAGGCGGCTTTTTGTGTCTGTGCCTGGCGGGTGGGAGGGAGGCAGCGATGCTCTCCGAGCGGGGGCACCTTCCATGCGGATTTCCAGCTTTTTGGGCGCTTTTCTTTCCCCCAGCCCCGGACATTGGGCCGGCAAGCGGTGCTGGTGCTGGTGGCACAGGATGGGGCACAGCCACCGCCCGAACCGCAGCTCTTTGGCATGTCAGCCCTGTGTTCAGCTAACGTACAGACACTGTGTGCCACACAACACAGCCCCTTTTCGCCCGGAAAGGGCCCGAAACCGCCCCGTTCTTCCTCTCCCGGAGCAGCCACAGCGCTGGGGACAGGCCGGGGACACGGTGGCACCTCCACAGCGCGTCTCTGAAACCAAAAACACCCCCCGGGAGAACCACGGGAGAGCCGAGGGGGGAACCGAACCGGCCCCGAGGCACCACTGCAGCCCGTGCCTTGCTTTTCAAGGCGCTGGACTGGGCTTTGCCGCTGTGCAACCTCTCCTCTGTGGAATTCGGGACATTTCTGCGGCCTCCCGGACACCAGGACTGTGCCACTCGGAGGCAGGATGGGCACGGAGGGATGGATTTCAATCTCTGCCTGCAGGCAGGAGTTCACCAGGGGCGTGCAACTGGTTCCCAGTTGGGCGCTGGGACTGGATTGGAAGCCCTGCACATCTCCTGGGGGGGCTGTGTGAGGAGGGGTGGCAGCCCTGGCACACAGAGCCCAGCTGTGCCATCCTCCTGTCCCCCCAGGCGTGGGGCTGGTGTCTCTCCTGGGGAGGGAGGGTGGGTGAGAGATGCTCTGCCTTCATCCCCCAGGCTCTGGGGTGGGATGTTGTAACATAAAGCTGCTCGTTGGGACCCGAACGGGGAACCGAGCTGACCACCAACAATGTACAACTCCTCAATGTTTTTTGTCAAAAGGAAAGAAAAATAAAACCTTGTTGTAAAGAAGCGCTGCAGGCTTGGTCTCATTGGCACTCCCATGTGCTAGGAGGGCTGTGGGGACTCTGGGTATTGTCATGGACCCCCAAAAATGTCCCCATGGCAGGGAGGGGGAGGCACAGAGCCTGTGCTGGCACTGCCATCATGTGGGGGGCTCTGGAGAAGAGGGGCAGGGAGGATATTTGAGATGTCCTGGGCTAGCTGGGGCTCAGACCTGGCTGATCCAGGTGCTGGGCTCTGTGGGAGCTGGGAGGGCCAGGGCCAGGAGCCTGAGGAGCTGTTGGTGGTGGCACTGCAGCAAAGTGGCCAGGGGAAGCCAAGGGCGTCACGGTGACATGGGCGGCATGGTGTCACTGCAGGAATGGTGTCACTTTGGATGCCCCCCCCGTGCCTTGGGGGCATCCAAAGAGCTTGGCCACCCCTCCATGCCTGCACTCCAGAGATGCCAGGAGGTTGCAGATGCTGTTGCCTGCTCCAAAGCTTGTGGGTGAGTTGTCAAGCAAAGATGCTGAAGTCACATCTTCCTTTTTTTTTTGTTAAAGCATGAAAAGCTCTCCGGCAGCCAGAGGTGAGGCAGCAGCCTGTGGCAGCCTCCAGGCTGAGCTGGGGTGACAGGGATGCTTTGTGGCTTCTCAAGAGCACTCTCCTTCTTTCCCTGTACTGTGCCAAGAAGAGCTCAGGGGAGGATGAGGGCAGTCACCTCCTCTGGACCCCCCTGAGCTGAGCTTCACCCTGTGTGTTTCACAACACCAAGGACCAAGCCCACATGACCTGTGGTAGGGACTGCTTTTATCCTGCCCTTCACTTTGGGCGAATTTCCCTTTATTTCCCAAACGCTGACAGATCTGCTTTTCACTTCTCTGGCTCATGAAGTGATAAGAAGTTTTTTCAGTGGGAAGTGTGGAGTTCCAGGAGATGGCCCAGCTTTGAGAGCACTTCCCGAGGCGATGAATGCAGTGACAGCCCAGCAGTTTTTCCAGGCTGGGAAGTGAGTTCCCATTTTATAGCCAAAAAAGTGATCTGCAGTCCTGACTGTGGGGAGGCTCTGCAGGGTGGTGATGCCACCTTCAGCTCTGAGGCCTTTGCAGCGCTGTTGGAAGCAGTTTGAGGGGAGGATGAACTCCTGTGTGGGCCAGAAGTGCTGCATTAACATTCCTCAAAGTGCTGTTTTAAGTATAAGCTGTCCCAAAAGCTCTGAAAACCTTTGGAGTGCGATGGACATCCCATGGAACCCCACCTTGCATGAGTGGTGGATGCAGCTGCTTGAGTGCATGACCACCTCCAGCACATTTCCCCAAATCCCCTAAAAATATCTGGGGCCGTGGAGAAGACACCCAGAGCAGTGCAGAGGCAGAGCTTCCCCCTCACAAGGGAAACTGGTGCTGCAAAAAGGGGGGCCTTGGCTGTGGGAGAGCCAGAGCTCTGCCTGGCAGGCACAGAGGCTAAAAAAAGCCCCTTGACAAATGGAACAGAAAGGTTAAAATTATCTGTACATCATCTGAATAACAATGGCGATGCAGATTGTACCTGCTTATAATAGCTCCGGGAGACAGGGGATAAATTGGGAACAAAAGTACCCCAGAAACAGATGCGGCTGCCAGAAGTGCTGGGACTGCTCCTCCTTGAGGAGCCACTGGGGGCAGGGCCACCAGAGCCCAAAATCCTGCTCTGGGAGTGCTCCAGGACATTTCCAAGCCCCTGTCCCAGCCCAGGCTCCCATGGGAGCAATCCCAGCCCCCGGTACTGCATGGCCTGGGGGACATGAACAGTCCATGGCACAGCTGCACATCATCACCCCCTAAGCTGGGCCTTCCTTCTGGGAAAAGAAGGATGGATTCCTCATCCTGCTGGATTGTTTTTCTCTGTCTCTGCTCTGCTTTCCCTCCTGCACAGCCAAATGAGAGCCCATGGCTCAGGGTGTGTCTGTAGCTCTGCAGGCACAGCCACTTCTCTAAAGGATTCCTGGATTAGTTTACAGGCAGGATGTCAGCAATTGTGCATCCCTGCAAGGGAAGCCTGGCTCTGGTCCTTTGGTCAAACATCTGCTCACTCCTCCAGCAAAACAAGGGACACTTGGCCGTGAGGCTGCTGCAGCCAAACCCAAACCTCTGGGGGTGCAAAGGACAAGAGGAGAGGGCAGGAACTTGAAATAATGAACCATTTTCTCTTCCTTTTCCCCATCCTAGTGAGGTGTTTCAATTCCATGGGTTCAGGGAGGAGCAGGGCAGGGTTTGCTCCTGCTGGGGGCACAGCTGATAGCTCGGATCTCGGATCAGAGCCGCCTCCTTCCCTTCCCTTTCCTTCCTCTGGTGGCACTTCCAGCACACCGAGGATGTGCGTGGGCTCTGAAGAGGGGCTGGTGCTTACTCACAGCGGCAGCCACGTGGAGCTGCCGGCTCGTGGGCTGCCGGCACTGGCAGTTCCTTGGGACAGCCTTCCCCCGTGCCAGGAGCATCCCCCACAGGTGAGCATCCCCCCGTGCCTGCCTGCAACATTTACCTGTTGTCTTACTATTATCATTATAGTGCAAGGAGTCCATATCACCAGAGTTTCACACCTCCTCGATGTTTTGCACAGGCATCTCCTCTAAGCACTGACTGTTCCTGGTCCTTGCAGCAGCCATCTGACTCCAGATTGCTACCAATCCACTCTTTTATACCACTGTTCTTATTGGCTACAGGTGTGGCCTGTTAAGATCAGGCCTGGTCCTAATCTTTAGCAATTGGTGCAGCTGCAACTCTTCAGGGGATAAGATTACATTCTATACCACATTCATTTACCCATACTGTGTCCCCCTACATCTACCCACTAAGGCCAGAGGTGTGTGTCCAAAAAGGAGACAGAGGAGTCCTGTACATTTATAGGAAAAAAGGGAGAGGTCATGGGTATTTCCCATGGGGTCTCTCAAATTTTCAGAGGACTCAGCTTCCTTTTTATCCCGGTTTCCCTCTCTCTTTCTCCATTGGCTGAGCTACTTGAGAGGTACAGCTTTCCCAAAATGCCTACTGCCTAAGACCCCCCTTCTAATGCACACCTGCCCTTTTCCTTTCCTTGTGTCAACCAGTGGAATTCCTATGGAATTTATGGTTCTTCCCATTGTTCCTTTCACCTCTCTGTATCTAACTTTACTTATCAGCAGACCCACAGCTTGTTTGTAAATACAAATCTCCCTCATTCCATTCATGGAACAGTGGAATCCTTCCCATTCTTTATTTTATCTCTCAGTGCTGGTTTTACCTACCAGCAGACCCAGAGCTTGCTTGTAAAGACAAATCTCCCATTCCTCTCACTCCCACAGGTGAGCATCCCCCTATAGATGAGCACCCAGCTGCCAAACCATCCCATACAAACCCTGCTCCTTTTCCCTGTGTTGCCCACAGGAATTGTCCTCCCTGAAGGGCTGGAACAGCCTGGCCTGGCTCAGCACCTCTATTTTTTGTTCTTCTCATTTGTTTCTGTCTCCTGGCACTGCTCTGCCTTGCTCAAAGGTGTAGCTCTGCACATCTGCGCTGTGTTTGCCAGACACCATGGGGAGCAGGTGAAATCCCATGGAATTTCCTGCAAACTGACCCCTAGCCATGCACAGGAGAGCCAGCTGACTCCCAGGAGGTTTTTTGGGAGCTCTTTTGTGTCACCTTTTGGCTGTATAGGGAGCAAGGGGACAGGCAGGGCTGAGCTCGCCTGCTCTCGCAATCCCATCTCCTGCTGGAGCTCCACTGAGCAGGAAGGAGCCCACTGCTCATTTGACTTTGCTATTTCTGTGTGGATCATTAAAAATAACCCCAAACCAACACAATTCTGGCTTCTAAACGGATGCCAAAACAGCACGGATTGCTCTCCTTCCCCAGCTGGCGCCTCCCTGTCCCCACGGCAGGGTGTCCCTGGCACGGGGCAGTGGGATGCTGGGAGGGCTGCGCGAGTGGGTGGAAACCATTTTGGCTGCAAATCGCCCCAAAGCACGCTCTGTGCTCAGCTCAGAGGCACTGCAGGGCTGAGCTGGCTGTCCCTGGGTGTCCCTGCAGTGTCCCAGTGCACGGATGGAGCTGCCACAGGGACCCTGGCACAGAGGTGACACCCCCAGCAGTGGTGCCAGTGATGCTTGGGGTGCAAGGCAGAGGGATCAGGGACAAGGATGGGTTATCTTCTAAAGCCAGACCTAGGCCAGACACTCTCTCTGCCTCCCACACACCCTCCCCAGGGACTCAGTGAATTTATGGAGCACTCTGCCACAGATGATGTGAGCTTCAGATTGATTTTCGCAGATCCACAGAATCACCGCCATCGTGAATGATGTGAGGAGTTGGGGTTTTTTGGGTATTTTTTTCCTTTCCTAAAGAGGAAGAGCAGAGAAGAAAATAAATCCAGGGTTATATTTCCCAGCAAAGTTTAATCCTATGGCATCAGGGCAAATAAGGGGGGTTTGTGCATCTCTGGGTGAGGGATGCAGTGTGCAGCACCATCAGCCAGAGCCACGAGTCCCTCCCCCTTCCCTTGGCCTCTGAAATGTTGAGAGGGGCCTACAAATACCCTTTATAGTAATTTACTTCAGGGAAATGCAGTCAAGCTTATTTTGGGGGGTTTTTTGTTTGTTTGGGTTTTTTTTTAATTTTTTTGGGTTTTTTTTGTTTCATTTCAGGTTTTTTTGTTTTCGTTTTTAAATTTCATTTCAGTTTTCCCTCACTGATAGAAGGGGGGGCCCCCATTTCCACAGCCATAGGTTTTCCAGCACTTGTCCCAGCCTGACCCCCTCTTCTATATAATAATTCACTTTAGGGAAGTAAATATCCTTTATAATAATTATATCCTTTATAATATTTTACTTCAGGGAAGTGCAATCAAGCTTATTTTCTGGGGTTTTGTGGGTGGGGGTTGGGTGGGGTTTTTTTGGGGTTTTTTGTTTTCTTATAGTTTTGTTTTCATTTTAAAATTTTATTTCATTTTTTCCCTCGCTGATCAAAGGGTGGCCCCCATTTCCACGGCCATAGGTTTTTCCAGCGCTTGTCCCAGCCTGAACCCCTCTTCTTTCTAATAATTTACTTCAGGGCAGTAAATGTCCTTTATAATAATTATATCCTTTATAAAAATTTACTTTGGGGAAGTGCAATCAAGCTTATTTTTTGGTGTTTTTTTTTTTAGTTTTTGGGGGGGTTTTTTGTTTCTTTTAATTTTGTTTGTTTTCATTTTAAAATTTTGTTTCAGTTTTTCCCTCGCTGATCAAAGGGTGGCCCCCATTTCCACAGCCATAGGTTTTCCAGCACTTGTCCCAGCCTGAGCCTCTCTTCTTTATAATAATTTACTCCTTTATAATAATTATATCCTTTATAATAATTTACTTCGGGGAAGTGCAATCAAGCTTATTTTCTGGGGTTTTCTGGGTGGGGTTTTTTTTGGGTTTTTGGTTTCTTTTAGTTTTGTTTTCATTTTTAAATTTTGTTTCAGTTTTTCCCTCGCTGATCAAAGGGTGGCCCCCATTTCCACGGCCATAGGTTTTTCCAGCGCTTGTCCCAGCCTGAGCCCCTCTTCCCCCAGCATGTGACACGGTGCTGGATCAGCGAGTCTCACCTCCCTAAGAGCCAGCAGCTCGTTAGGAACCCAGCGTGAGCTGCTCCGAGGAGCTGTGAACGAGCAGAGAGAGCCGCCCCTGGCCCTGGCAAAGGCTCCTCTCCCACTTCCCTGCAGGAAAAGCTGCAGCATCTCCTGCAGCACAGCCAGGGTGGCATGGGGGGATGAGCAGGGATCCCTGCATCCCCCTCTGTTGGGAAGGATGAAAGCTTGACAAGAAGGTGACACAAGTATGGGTGCTTGGCAGAAGGATTTTTGAGTGTAGAACCTTGTGAAAAGTGCCAATCAATTTTTTTTTTAAATTTTACAAGTAATAAAATGGTTATAAAAATAGCAATGTAATTAGAGTAATAATAATTTGGACTATTTGGATTAGGACAATATGAGACAATAGAAACAAAGAGTTACAGACAGTCCAGGTACCTCTTTATGGGCAAAATAAGCCCCAAAAAGGACCCACGTTAACAGAGGATTAACCCTTAAAAGCAACAGCCTGTTGCACATTCATACACCTCATACATGATGTATAAATTCCATTCAAGCACAGGATTCTGTCTGGGCAGTGTCAGCTTCTTCCTCTGAATCCTGACAGTGTCTTCAGGGCTGATCGAGGCAGGAAGAAGTTCATTTCTGATAATGGAGCAATAAATTATCTTTCTCTGAAGATTTACATGTCCTGTGGCTGCTATCTCGGTGCAAGTCCTTTCTTTAAAAAAAGTATCTTATATAGCATAGTTTTTATTTTAACCTTATGTTATAACCTAAAACTATATTTAACACACTACTTAAGAAAATTAATACAGCATTACTTTCCAACATAACACATATACCGCTTTGCCCAGGGGACGCTTGGCAGAAGGATTTTTGAATGTAGAACCTTGTGGAAAACGCCAATCACTTGTTTTTTAAAATTTTAAAAGTTTAATAGTAATAAAATGGTTATAAAAATGGCAATCTCTCTTTTTTTTTGTTGGTTTTTTTTGGGTTTTTTTTTTTTTTTATTGTTTTCTTTTGGTGGATGCAATAGTCTGGTCAGAGAGAGGGAAAATTAGATAAGATTTCCATGAATCGGTCTGGGAAACTTTAGGGAGTTGGAGAGAAAGAATTTGAAACAAGCTGCACCTGGCATTTGTAACAAGTTGTTTACTCCCAAGGGGTGCCATCTTAATTAGCCAATCATGCGAAATGCATTGATTAAATTACCAGGTCCACCTGTGTCAGACAAGGCTCTAAAAGAAGATGTCTCAATAAACGTGAGAATTTTTGCCCTTTCTGCCTTCTGATTGCTTTTGGAATCCGTGTCGTTTCTGACTCAAAATGAAGGTTTGGGAAGAGGGACGTCTTTCCACCCACTTTTCCAACACAGGAGGGCAGATGGGATTAGCAGTCACATGTGCCAGCACTCTCTCCTTGTCTTGGCCTCTTTTTTCCTTGCACCGGCTCCTCCAGCCTGTGCTAACGACAGCGATTTGGTGTTTGACACGACCTGTGCTGGCTGGCAGGGCTGGTGGGTGCTGCAGAGCCCAGCAGCTCCCAGGGGAAAAACCTTTCTGCACTGTCACCCCTGGCCACAAAGCTGCTGCCCTCAGAAGCTCTGTCTGTCACCCCTTCACAGAATTATCACACAATCACTGGGTTGGAAGAGACTTCCAAGATCATCCAGCCCAACCCAGCCCCAACCCCTCAGCTAAACCCTGGCACCCAGTGCCACATCCAGGCTTTGTTAAACACACCCAGGGATGGGGACTGCACCACCTCCCTGGGCAGCCATCCCAGAACTTTATCACTCTTTCTGTGAAAAACTTTATCCTAATATCCAGCCTGTATTTCCCTTGGTGCAGCTTGAGGCTGTGTGCTGTGGTTCTGTCAGAGCTGCCTGGAGAAAGAGACCAACCTGAGCACAGGCACCTTTCAGGGAGTTACAGAGAGTGATAAGGTCACCCCTGAATCTCCTTTCATCCAGGATAAACACCCCCAGCTCCCTCAGAACCATCCTTTGGAATGGTCAGCCAAAGCAAGAGGGCTGCAGGAAACTTCTGGAGAAAGAGATTTGGTGGATTTGCTGCCTGAATGTTTTGTGTTTCACAGAGCTTCCCCCTGCAGAAATCCTTTATTTTCCCCCCTAGCAGTGGGAGTTCAGGAGGCTTTCAGCCAGGGCTGCTCTTGGTGGGGCTGAGCTGCTGCCCCATTTCCCCCAGGGCTCTCACCTGCCCCCCTGCACCAAGGGACAGAGTTTCAGCCCTATTTTGGCACACAAGTGACTGCAGCTCCAGTGAATTAACTCACTGATGTTGTTACAGGCTATGAGGACAGGTCAGGTTTCAGGCTGGGGAGGAAAAGTGGGTAAGTGCTGTTCTACAATCATCTCCTGGATGAAATCAGGCTGACAAATAGGCTTTTCCCCTCCATATTCTGCCCCATTTCTGTGCTCACAGTGGAGGGGATGGCTCTGCAGCACTGCAGGCATGGGGGAGATGGGAGAATGCTGTCCCACAGCTTGAGGAGAGGCTCCAGCAGCTCCAGGAGGGAATCTGGCTCTTGTCCCAACAACAAAAACTTATTTTAGCTGGGAAATTGCAGGTCAGGAGGGTTAGACAGAGCTCCCAGGCTGAATTTCACAGCCCTGAGTAGAAATGGTTGATTTTGCCAGCGCTGCCATACGGAGAACACGCTGCAGACAGAGAACACTGCATCCCCTGTTTCTGACAAACGCCTGCCAGGACAGCTTGAACAGAAAGCAGGGGCTGAGGCACAGGGAGCTTCTTTGGTGCTTGCAATTCCTGTTTTCCTGTGGGTCAGGATCTCTACAATGCCTGAGCAAAACTGCTGTGCAGGAATGCAGAGCCCCAGGCTGGGTCCTGCAGGGCTGGAAGCTGAGCCCAGCCCTGGGGTCTTGGCTTCCACATCATGCAGAGGATGGCAGAGGTGTTCCCTGAGGAACCTGGGCTGGATAGACCTGGAATTGCCTGGTCCCGATTCCATAAAGCCAAGGTGTGTTGGCATCCACATCATGCAGAGGATGGCAGATGACCCCTAAGGAATCTGGGCTGGATGAACCTGGAATTGCCTGGTTCTGATTCCATAAATCCAAGATGTGCTGGCATCCACATCATGCAGAGGATGGTAGAACCTGGGCTGGATGGACCTGGAGTTGCCTGGTCCTGATTCCATAAAGCCAAGATGTGTTGGCATCCACGTCATGCAGAGGATGGCAGAGGTGTTCCCTTGAGGAACAGACTGGATGGACCTGGAATAGCCTGATCCTGCTTCCATAAAGCCAAGAATCCATGCAATAATGCTGGTGGACAATCCACCAACACCCCCAGCCCAGTGCCAATGCCAAGATCTGCTGCAGAGAGGAGAGAGAGCTCCTTTTTTTGCCAGTGTCACCAAGGAGAGACCCTCCTGGGTATCCCCCTCCTGCTCCTGTTGCATTCCACAGCAGCAGATAATCAATGTTTAAATTTTGTTCCTGAGGCCTCTCAGCTTCTCAGGAAGAAAAAATCCTAAGAAAGGATTTTCATAAAAAGATGTCTGCGACAGTGTACCCAGCAGTGGTGGCACTAAATGGCCATGAGTTGCTGTATCTCTGTTTTATGGGGACAATTTGGGCAGCTGCCAGACTCAATAACTCTCCTGGTGTTATCCCAGCAGTGATGGTGGCTTGGGAACTGGGGGGTGAAGCAGCTGGGGGGGATTTTTTCAGTGGGTTTTTGGGTTGTGAGTCCAAACCTCATCTTGGCTTGTCTGGTGGAATTGGCTGTGACACAGGATTCAATGTCACTGTGCCACCAAAGGGGTGATGGGGGTGAGAAGGGAGAGAGGGCATAACCAAAAGGAAAGGGAAAGAGAGCAGCAGGGCTGGTGGTGACCCATGAAGAGCCATCCTAAGCAAAACCAGCCCCTGGGAGCACGAGGATGGAAGGAGGGAGCTGCAAGCTGACAGCTTTTCATTAATAGAGCTGTGGTGCTCGTGTGGCCACGGTGACAGAGCACAGAATGCTCTGGGTTGGAAGGGACCTTACAGCTCATGCTGTTCCAAGCCTCCTGCCAGCAACAGGGACACCCTCCACTGGACCAGGCTGCTCAGAGCCCTGTCCAAGCTGGCCTGGAGCACTCGCAAGGATGGGATGCAAGGTGCCTGCAAGGTGCTGCCACTTTTGCACCTTGAGCTGTCTCAGTGCTGCTCTGAGGCTGCTGGAAGGCCGGGCTGTCAGTGCTCTGTGCTGCAGTGACAGCCTGCCTCTCAGTGGGGACAGGGATGCTGGGGGCGAGGCCATCTGCATGCACAGGAGGAGGAGACAGCCTTTGCTCCCTGAAACGTGTCAGCTCAGGGTGGAGGAAGCAAATCCTGTTTCATGGGGGCACAAGCAGCTCCACTGGTGGGAGAAGGAGACTGTCCTGGAGGTGATACCGAGCCCTGAGCATCCCAGCCCTGGCTCTGAGCACGAGATCCCTGACCATGTGAGCTCTCAGCAGTGCAGGGAACAGAACATGCTCTTGGATGCTTGCAGACATCCCTCTGACCATGCAGGCAGTGGCTCCTGCCTTGCCTGCCCAGTGCACATTGAGCTCTCCTGGCATGGGGCTCCTTTGATGCCTCAGATTTGAGATTTTGTATTTTTCAGGTTCTGTGCAGCTTTAATGTGTGGGTCTGGGCTTCACATCAGGGGATGGTGAGCTCTGTGCACAGAGCAGGGAGACAAAACAATTCCTGCTCCAGCTGGGGACCAAGGACAAATGATCCAAATCTGTAGGAGCAATGGTGGGTGGGACGGTCAGGATGGACAGAGAGCAGAGATCTCAGCAGCCTGGTCGTGGAATTTGTGGTTTATTGCAAAGGGCCTGAGTGTAGGGCCCTGCTGGGAGCTGCCAAACACAGCTCAGAGCAGGCCCCAGAGAAGAGGGGATGAGAGAGAGAGAGTAAAAGGGTAAGAGAGCGAGGTTCCTGTTACAACACCATAAATCTTCTTCTGTGCTGAATATTTTGATTCTCACTAACCAATCTAGTACAATATACAAATCCTATAGCATTTACATACAGCCTATAAGAATCACTACATTACCATACTGTGTCATATTTTAAACCCTAAAAACTCCTCTTTGGGCCCCTTCTGCCAAGCTGGCAGGGTCTGCTCTGACCCTTGGGTCTGTCTGCAAGCAGAGAGTGTTGTTCCATCAAAAGGGGATTACCTTCAGCTGGCCACACCATTGTTTTCCCGTTGTTCAGTAACTGAGGTATCTCAAAGCTTGCTTTCATTTCAATCTCACTTATAGTTTCCATATTCTCAAAATCTTTTGCCAGGCAATCACATTTATAAGGCTTTCCTGTTTCATCTTCCCCAACACAAATCTCAGGCCCAGGAGCACAAACAACATGGGCTGGAGACAGAAAAACAAGCAGGATGGGACTGCATGGGATAAGCTGGAATTGGACAATTAACCCTAATGTACAAATGGAGCAGAACTTGCAAAAGTGACAGACCCCATGACTGGGGGTCCATTTTGTGACCATTTTGGGTGTAGCCCTGGCTGGGCTCTTGTGCTGACCAAGGTGGATCCATTGAGGCCTTTTAATAGATCCCTGCTTTATTCTTGAGCTCTGTCCAGCCTCTGTTCCAGCTCAGCCTGCACAAGGCATCCCTTTGCTCACCTGCCTGGCTGCTGGGGCCTCGTGTTGGCCAGGGGGACACTTCCCATGGCTGCAGGGATTGCCATGGAACCCAAAAATCTCTGCACAAACAATCCAGGTGCCCCCAGCAGTCACCTGTGCTCGGTGTGGTCACATCTGGGCTGTCACAGTGGCTCTGGGTGCTGGAAGATGAAGGGAAATGGCCCAGGAATGTCACACACAGAGATGGCCCAGGAATGTCATAGAGATGGCCCAGGAATATCACAGAGATGGCCCAGGGATGACACACAGAGACGTGGCCCAGGAATGTCACACAGAGGTGGCCCGGGGCTGTCATGGAGTGCCAGCATCCCCAAGCCCTGCTGGTATTGCTCTCCTGGACTTTCCTTGCCTTTCCTGAAGAAAACCCCATGGTCTAAAAGTGTCCTATCCATCTAAATCCCTGTCTTCATCCCCTGGTGTGCTTTACCAATGTGTGGGACCAGCAGGATCGTTCCTTCCAGCACTGCAGTGCTGGGGTGGCACTCTGAGCCTGCCACACAGGCTGGCCCTGCCCTTCCTGCACCCCTCACAGTTTCCCAGCTTCTCCTTCCATCCTCTCCCTTAGGGAGATGTTTTCCTGCCTTTTCCATTGCCATTTTACAGCCAGGCTCTTGTTTAGTGCTGATCTCTCGAGGGGGCTGGCTGGGAACATCTCCATGGGGGTGCCAGGAGCTCCTGTGGCCACTGAGGATGGGCTGGGGGCTTGTCACCCTCATCCTCACCCACCCTCATCCCCCTCCAGGAGGATGGGGGCTGCTGGCTCTGCAGGCATCTGAGGCATCACTTGATGCACAAGGACGAGCCCTTGTGTTTTCCTCTCTCATTTCCATCTTTGTCTCATGTAATTTTCTTAGCAAGTCTCTATGGAAACAGGTGCTGTTTGTAATAAAGCCTCTGTTTTTCACTTTGCTTTTGTTGCTGTCGAGGAAGGAGGGGGCAGAGACCTATAAAGGGCAGATGAGGTTTAGGTAGGGAGAGGAGAGATGATTCAGCTGCCTCAGCCCTTGGCACAGATGGGAGCAGCCTTAGCATCCCTTCATCCTGTCCTTGCTGATGGGAGTGCAGGCTGAAATCATCCAGACCTTTCCTGGCTCCCTCGATTTTGGTGGGGTCTCACTGATCTTTAAAGACCTTTCCAACCCAAACCATCCCAGGGTTCCTGTCCCAGCTGTGGAACGGGGGTACATCATTCCTGCCCAGAGCTGACAACACACATCTGACATGTCCCCAGCCCCAGAGCCTCACCTGGCTCTCCTGAAGGTCACCCAGTGCCAGCCATGTCTCAATGCCCTGCCAGGACCTGCTGTGACACTGCATGTGACAAGTGACATTGTGTGCAGGGAGCCGAGCTGTGGGAGTGGCACAGAGGGGACAGAAAGCACTTGATGCCTTCAGAAGGCTGACCTGGAGCAGAGGCTGGACAGAGCTAAAGAATAAAACAGGGATTTATTAAGAGATTTCCACCTTGGACCGCATCCAATGGTTGATAAGAGCTCTGGAGAATGATGAGCAGGATGATCAAGAAATATCCAGGAGTAGCACCTTGGCAAGGCTGCACCTTGGCAGGGCTGGATGAGCACCAGCTCAGGGTGAGGTGGCTGCAATTTTCATGCATGAATTCAGGGCAAAAAAAGAAGCAAGACAGTGATCTTCCAGCCATCCTTCCTGGCAGGGGGAATTCTGGGGAGCCCAGCACCAAACAGGCCCTGCCTTTCAGCCTGAGATTCTCCACACAGCCAAGGAGGAGTGGAGTCCATGAAAGGAAGAGTTTGCATCAGTGACCAAGAGGGATCCCATGAGAGTTTGCATCAGTGACCAAGAGGGATCCCATGAGAACTCCACACTTTGCTGCTCCTCAGAGCAGAGATCTTGGAGCTTTCTGAGCAGCACAGCTGTGCCCAGACACCACTTCCCCACGGAGTGAAGCACAGGCAGGCACAGGGAATGAAATCCATCTGAGCAGGATCGATGTCTTGTGAAGGCTGAGCTGGAACAGGGACTGGACAGAGCTAAAGAATAAAGTAGGGATTTATTAAAGGCCTCAATGGATCCACCTTGGGCAGCACAAGAGCCCAGCCAGGGCTGCACCCAAGATGAAGCAAAATGGTCACAAAATGGATGACCAGTCATGGGGTCTCTCACTTTTATAAGTTCTGCTCCATTTGCATATTGGAGTTAATTATCCAGTTACAGCTTTAGCCCATGCAGTCCCATCCTTCTTGTTTTACTCTGTTCAGCCCACGGTGTTGGTGCTCTTGGGGCTGAGATTTGGATCATTTGTCCTTGGTCTCCAGCTGGAGCAGGAATTGTTTTGTCTCCCTGTTCTGTGCACAGAGCTCACCATCCCCTGATATGAAGCCCAGAGCCACACACAAAGCAGCACAGAATCTCAGAAATGCAAAAGCTCAAACCTGAGGCATCAGAGCAGGGTGAGCCAGAAGGATTTAGGAGCCCCCGCCCGCCGTGGGACGCTGCAGCTCCGTCAGCGCTTCCTGCTCGTGAGCTCCTCACTTGTTTGTTTATTTTGGGGAGGGAGGGGGATGCTTCAAGAGCTGAGATTGGAATATTTTAAAGGAGGAATTCAGTGCCAGATTGGCATCCTCTGCATCAGAGTGTGCTGGGAGCTGCAGGAGGGAGCTGCGTGTGTCAGCTCCTTCTGCTCAGAGTCACCCGTGGTATTCAGCCACCCTGGGCCTTTCCAGGGGCTGTGGGGGCTGCTGAACCCAGAGAAACCCGCAGCACACTCATTCCCAGGTCCTGGGGTTTGTTTTAGGGTGTTCTGGGCGTTTTCTGCTTTGCACCAAGTCAGAGTGAGCCGGGCCCTGAGGCAGAGGTAATTGGCACACAGAGGAATCCATGGTGGCACCTGGCTCTCAGGGGTCAGAATGAAGCTCTTCCACCCTGACTGACAACTGGTGTCTTCTTCCCACTGAGAGCTGGTCCTTTTAGCTTGGGAAAGACCTCTGAGATCGCTGAGACCCACTGCTAACCCAGCACTGCCAAACCCACCATGAGACAGGCCCAAGGCTCCCCAGGGCCTGTGTCATGGTGGATTTGGCAGTGAGGATGCAAGGATGTGCTTTGAGAGGTCCCTCTCCCACCCCTGCTTTCCTACAATGGTTCTTTGTGTTCATCCCAAGCCAGCCACACGTGGCCACCCTGCAGCTGAGGCTTTCTCCAGGGGAAACCCTCCTCACCCATTCCCAGACCCACTCTGCTCAGCAATGATGCTTGAGGATTGTCAGGGTGCTCCAAGGGCACTGAGCTGGAAAACATTCCCTTCCCACTGCTGTTTCTGGGAGAGTTTGCTTTAAGAGCAGGGATCTAGACTATCATGTTAATTTTGCTGCTTTCCAAGAGGAGTCAATATTACAGAGTCTTTGCGATTCTGCTGGAATTACAATCTGTGATTACCGGGGTTGAGCCGCTGGTTAATTACCTGCTCATTTGTTGTAATGCTCCTGAATAGCTTTGTGAAAGTGTGGCAAATGCATTGCTTCTGCTTTTAATGCCTTTTTCACAGACAGTAGAAGATAAACAATGTTCTGTGTCACATTAGGGTGCCTCAGCTCTTCCCCGGGGGTTCCTCCTCAGCCTGGGGAAGGCAGGAACTCACAGGTGAGACGAGTTAGGAACCTTGATGTCCCTGTGACTGTGATCACATCCCCTCGGATGGGGACCCTGACCAACCCCAGGGCCACACCAGCAAGGTGGGATGGCCCAGCCTGCTGGGGAAACTGGCTGGGAGTGTGAAATACAAAGAATACAAAGCTGTGGTTTGTGTCAGGCACATACAGGCAACATGTGTATTTGTGATTGCCATATGTGTGGAGACTGACCATGGGACAGTTGCAAATTCTAATAATAACTGAGCAAAGTAAAGCATGGAAAAAGGCCTTTAAACCGATCCTTTGTTTGCAATTAACCTTGGTTGATTTAGGAGCATTGGAATTAAAGCGTTAACGGTGTTGCTTTTTTGCTTGTAGTTAATCTTTAAAGAGTTCTGCAATAATAACCTTTTGAAGTATAATTTTAGAATATTGCTTGTATCCTTGAAACTATAGCTTTGGAATATATATAAAGGAAATATGCTTATCTCACGCCTTAATAAAGCAGAGAAAAACAGCTTGAGAAAGGAAGATGAACATCAACTCAAGGATTTATGGTTTCAACCAAGGGAAGCTGGACATCACTGTTATGAGATTTAGAGTCTCTGCAATTAAAAGGTGGACACACATTTGGGGAGCAGGACTTCACCAGATGGGATTAGTCTTTCTTCTTTCAGAAACTGGACCGCCACCATCTGGGATACTCCTTATGAGATACATCCTGAGAAAAACTAAATCACAATCATGCATAGAATTGTGACGTAAAAATTGGGAATAGAAACTGCTGATGAGTAAAAATTGGAATAGGAACTGCTGAGAAAGCTGATGAGTACCCCTATAAATACCTGTAACCCTCAATTATCGGTGTGCAGTTGGAGGGAAAACTTCCCCCACTGTACCAGCGGTGTATTGCTCATACTTTACCATATCAATTAATAAATTGATTGCTGGTCGAATATTGGCCTAGTCAAGCTTCTTATTCATAACAGGAGGAGTTCCTGCAGCAGTGCCAACCTTCCTGAGCCTCTTTGAGCCTGTTTGTTGTGGTCTGTTGGTGTCAGGGAAGGGGTTTTGTGCCCCAGGAGAGGGGTCAGCCTGCCCCCAGCCCCATCCTGCTCCTGCCAATGCAGAGCCTGGTTCCGTGCCCACCAGAGAGGCAATGTTTGCTCATAGCAGGGCCTGTTTGCCCACACAGCTCATTTGGACATCTGGCTTGGCAGATTGGTGCACATGGAAAAATGGGCAAGGAAACACTGAGGCCTGGATGGCAAATTGGGACTCCTTTTCTTTTTTTGGTTGTTTTTTTTTTTTTTTTTTTTTTTTTGTGAAGGTGCTGCTTGCAGTGTCCTGGTTACAGCTGCACAGAAATTTGCCCTTCAGGGGATCTTTGCCTCCCTGATATTGCACTCCAGCCATCTAAATTTTATCTCCATTTGGTGCAGCCATTTATCTCCATTTTTGGTGCAGCCCATCTAAAATATTTGCCAGCTTTTTAACCACAGTTCTCTCTCATGACCCTGTCCTGGATTTGCCTCTCTGGACACGCCCCTCCTGCAAAGGCCTTTGGTTCCTTCCCCAAACCACTCCAAAGAAAGGGGGTCTATCAGACCAAATTTGGGTCCTAGACCAAGCCTGGCATCTTCATAGGACAGAGATTTAAACAAGCTGCTCTGCCCAGGGATGCCAGAAGGTTGCTTTTAAGTTTTGTTGTGTGTCTGGACTCAAGGCAACAAGGAACCAGAGCATCTCCTCCAGCTCACTGAGGGCCACAAGGGAGATCTGGCAGGGCCAGCACTGCTTTAAAGGTGTTTCTGGATGTGGCTTACTCCATCCTACTCCATGAAGGTTGAGGGAATTGGGATTGCTCAGCCTGGAAAGGAGAAGGACTTGGGGTGACCCAATTGCAGCCTTGAAGTACCTGAGGAGAACTTACAGGAGAGGTGGGGCAGTATTTAGTGACAGGACAAGGGAGAATGAATTGAAAGAGAGGATGTTTAGATTGGATTTTAGGAAAAAATCCATTATTGTGAGGGTGGTGAGGCAGTGGCACCAGAGAAGCTGAGGGTGCCCCATCCCTGGATGCTCAAGGCCAAGTTGGATGGAATTTGGAATGACCCGACCCCATGGCAGGGGGCTGGAATGAGATGATCTTCAAGGTCCCCTTCCAACCTAAAAACTCGCATTTCCTTTAAGCAGAGATCTGGGGGTGCCCAGATCTGTGGGTGGCAATGAATATGACAACACACAGATATCGAGGTGCAGCTCACCATCCAATCTCCCCGCTCAGCAAAGACAGGCTCGAAGGATTATCCCAGCCTGGGTGACTGCTTTTTAACCACAATGGCCATGAAAATCTCCATTCTTTATCTCCAAGCTGCTTAGTGATACGGTGGGTGGAGAAGGAAGCCACATTTCCTGCTCAAAGAGTGTGTGGGAATACCTTTTCAAATGTTAATTCCTCATGTTTTTCAAAAAGCTACCCGAAGGCACCGGTCAGAGCAAACGCTAGGGAAGCCTGTGCATATTCAAACCAAGCAGGTTTTTAAAAGTCTGGGGAGATATTTGGGGCGAGGAGGGAGTGGGGAGAATGAGAAGAAGCTCCAGGAAAAATCCTACCACTATTTCCCCACTTCAAAGTTAAAATGAGATGTGTGCCTTTGCCTCTCCTCTGATGTGCCTCCCTCCAGGGAAATGGGTGATGGATGCAAAAGGCCAGGGGGAGCAGGATCAGCCAGGGATTCCCCTCCAGCAATGCTAATGAAGGTCCAAATCCCAAATCATTCCTGCCCCGACCCAGTGGCAACCAGGAAAAGCTGATGTGAGTGCCACGGGGATCCAGCAAGCCACACTTCTGCTTTGCATCCAAGGTAAAATATCTGTTCCCTCGATATTAAATCACCCCACTGTAAAATTCATCACTTGCATGGCTTTTTTGGTTGATAAAAACCCTCTCTGCAAGAGCCACCTGTGGCTAAGGGCTGCTGTTAGCACACAGCCCTGGGTTTTCAGCGGTAGCTTTTGCTTCAAAAACAAAACAACAAAAAAAAAGAGGAAAAAAAAAACATGCATGATTTTAATGCAGATTTGAAAGAAAAGAGAGGGGGGAAAAAAATCTCTTGGGTCTGTACCCACCACAAGTTTTAAAGTGCAGAATCTGTGTCTGTTGTTGAATAAGAGATGTGTGCCGACTGCCAAATTTCAGCTTGAAAGCAGCCAGAAGCTATCTGGGGAAAAAAAAAACCAAAACAAATGTTTTGCAAATACCTTTTGTAATTGTAAAAATAACATAATAATTAAAAGGAAAAAAAAAACCCAAACCAGCAAGAATTCACCAGCTATTAAACCTTGAAAAATGTGGGATTCTTACATGACTCGGAGCCCAGAAGTGACGTCTAAGCTTGGAAAAAACCCACTGAAAACAGGGATTTATAGTTATTCTCATAGCCAAGCAGTTTTATAACCAATGTCTCTTTATCCCAAGTGCTCCAGAAAGAACAGAAAATGCCTCAAGCCTGGCAATAAATGTGGGGAAGGGATACAGATCCTTGAGCCCAAATTCCCTCATTTCTAAGGGTTTGGTTGATTCTCATTTTGGCCAGCCCTGGAACATCATCTTTTCTTTGATTGGGAGTTTGTCACCATTGGCTGTGGAGGAACAGCTGATGGTCTTTGCTTTTCCTTTGTCCTGGGGAGAGATGGGGATGTTCCACAGAACCTCACCTTGCTTGCTGCTCCTTCCAGAGGGGATAAAGAAAAGGGGTTTGGGGTGCAGCAGACACCTTTTCCCTATTACAACACCCTGGGTGCACAGCTGGTGGTGATTTTAGGGGTGGACTTCCATCCTCAGCCTCCTATCAAGCCACTTAGTGCACAAAAAAAAAGAAGAAATAAAAGGTCTTCATGATGCACAAAGACAAGGAAATCATAGGGAAAAGTGCTTCAAAACAGACTTTTTTTTTGCAGATCAAGAATTTAATGACTTGGTGGAAAGCACAAACAATGCTGGGACATAAATTCATAATATTTGGGGGCTGGTTTGTGTAGCTGCTGCAGCTAATACCTCAAATAAATACTCCCGTGACTAATCCCTTGGAAAGAAAAAGCACAAAGAAAGAGGCTGTCACATGAAACAAGGATGATTTTGATGTTTGTTTTGTATTTCTAAACTCAAATTCTGCCTCTCAAGCTGTGTAACATCCTACATCTAAAACCCTGTTATTCTCTGGCTGGGTAAATATGTGTTTGTTTTCTGTCCTCATCGCATCCCTCCCTCCTTCCCCAAACCCCAGTGATCCTTATCCTCCTCTCTAGACTCTAGCAAAAATCTGAATATTTTGCTGTGGATCTAGAAGCACCAAGTCTTAAATTCTAGAAATAATTGTGATTTCATTCTGTGTGATTAAACTATGGAAATTTTCTCCTGGGGATTTTTTTTTTGCATAAAGGGAAAAAAGACAAAAAAACCCCCCAAAAAAACAACAAAACCTGTTGGCGTCATCAGAACCTAAAAATAACAGGAAGATGACTGCTGGTGCCAGAGTGATACCAAACAAAATCTATTATTGAATTAGATTCTTTCCAATTGGTGTTCTTAGGAATATATTTCCCTTTGCCCCTCAGGGTTCATTTGGAGCCAAGGTATTCTGCCTGCCAGTGCCATTCCAGCACTCAAATTAACAAGAAGTGATGTCTCTTACAGTAAAAAAACCCAGGAACTATTAAAATATTGATGAAGGTGAAGAAGCTGAGGAGTTTGTGGTGTCTGGTTTCTTGCTGGCAGCCAGGGAGAGCTGTGAAAGGAGGGCAGAGCTGGACACCATCACCCTGATGCCGTGGCCAGGGTGGTCATCCTGCTCCCAGAGCGCAGAGCTGATATCCCAGGACTCCAGGGATTGAGAGAGAGCCTGGAATTCCCTCTTTCCTGCCTGCTTTTCTCCCAGTGCCTGTTCTCTCTCTGCACTGCAGTTCTACAGCCTGTGCTTTGCTGTCCGTTCATTTAAAGGGTTTCATTTATTCTATTTATTCCCCCCCATATTTCATTCTAATTAAGCAGCTCTCACTCTTGTGTTGTAGCTGCACATCTTGGTGGCCACAGGGCTGTGTTGAAAAGGGGCTGAGCTTTTAGAGCTTCATCCATCCCTGTCCCCTGTTCCAGTGTTAATATCACATATTTCCTGAAAAATCTGAAAAATTCCCTAGGATTTTTTCTCCTGGGAAGCTGAGAGGCCTCAGCAATGAAATGTAAACAATAATTATCTGATTGCTTGGAATGTGGTCTGGAGATGGTTTACCAACAGGTAAATGCACCTTTGATTGGATGCATGTGAATTGTTTTTAATTAATGGCCAATGACAGCCAGCTGTGTTGGACTCTCTAAGTCTGTAATGAGATTTTATTATCGTTCTTTTCTAATGTCTCCTTTCTCTTTCTTTAGTAGAGCTTTAATATAGCATTTCTTTTAATATAATAGATATAATAAAATAATAAATCAGCCTTCTGAAACATGGAGTCAAGATTCTCATCTCTCCCCTCATCCTGGGGACCCTCAGACACCACCACAATGTTATTTTAAGGGCCTCCTGGAGCCATGGGTCACTATTCCCCAGAGCATTTCTTGCTGGCCCAGCATTCCTGTTCTCCAGGAACTCCTGTTCTCCAGCATTCCTGCCTCCAGGCAGCAGGAATGAGCTGGGTGCTGACACAGCAGCATGGCCCTCCTGACAGCTCAGAGCACTCCCTTCATCTGCACTCCCACCCTGAACCCATCTGAGCGTGTCTGATCCAGCTGTGAGGCTTCCCTGGATGTTCCTTTAATGCTGCTGGCACCCTGCTCTGGCTCCTGCTTCTCTCATGGCCCTGGGCAGAGCTGGAGCATCTCCTCAATAATGAGTGAGCACAGTCCTGCAGAGATGCTGGTGCACAACTGTGGCATTCACATTCTCTGGAAAAATCCCTTCACCCAGGGTTTTCTCCTGGGAAGCTGAGAAGCCTCAGAGAAAAAGGAAAACAAGTCTTACCTCATTTGCTTCTCCTGTGTTGTGCTCATGTGGAATGAGTTTGGAGATTGTTTACCCACAGGTGATTGTTTCACTGGATTCTGCTGGAAGTTGTTTTGAGATTGTTTTGGGTTGTTTTGTTTTGGTTTTGAGTTGTTTTTGAGATTGTTTACCCACAGGTGATTGTTTCATTGGATTCTGCTGTGAGTTGTTTTCACTCATTAACCAATCAGTGCCAAGCTGTGTCAGGACTCTAGAAAAAAGTCACAAGTTTTCATTATTATCTTTTTAGCCTTCAGTAAGTATCCTTTCTATATTCTTTAGTACAGTTTAGTATAGCATTCTTTAATACATTATAGTATCATAAAATAATAAATTAGCCTTCTGAGAACATAGAATCAAATTCATCATTCCTTCCTGCCACGAGAATCCCTGCAAATACAATATTCACCAGACCCCTTGCAAAGGCTGGAGGGGGCCTGGCTGCCACTCAAGAGCACAAAAAGGCATCCACATTAAGCAGCATCCTCCCTGGAGGTTTTCTACATGGATGGGAGGAGTATGGGATTGTTGCCCTGATTTTTTAAGTTTTTCTAAGCTTCTGATGTTTACATTCTTATAATGAACTTTCTCACGCACTTTATGTAAATAACGTATCGGTTTGCATTTCTGTATAGAAGAAGACAAATTTGATGGACTGTTGGTTTGTCCAGCATCATTGGAGAGGTGACACTGTCACCCTCCAATCCACTGTCACTCTTGGAAATCTATAAAAGTTAGAGTCAGAAATAAAATATTCTCCTTTTTGCCTTAAGAGAGCGATGTGTCCCCATCATGTTATTTTGTGTCCTATAGTGACATGAGATTGTGGGAACCTCCCTTGTGGGTCCCCCTGATGGGGAGACCCCTAAAAAGTTCTGTGCCAGCAATGAGATGGATGGAACTCTTGGTTTTTTTGGTCTTTAGGTTGCTGTTTATCTTTCTCTTATCAGAAGTTCTGCATGCTGTCTACATCTCAGACTTAGTGTACATAGAGAAGGCACCAAAAGTCACAAGACACACAGGTTCAAGGTGTTTTAAAGCTATTTTGTCCAATTAGCTCTTAGAATGTATTTTATTTGTATATTTCTACCAATAGCTAATTATTTGTCTGTCCACTCAACATCTGCATTGTGGCTCTTTCCAACCAATCACTCTGTGCCACCAACACTGCAGAAAATGGAGCAGATGAAGAACAAGAAGGAGATCAGACAACGCCCAAAATCCTCCATCTTGTCTCCCATCTACCTCACCACTAAAAACCCAAAACTCTGAGTTTTTCACCCTGTGATAAGTTATACCACTGCCTATTTCACACACTCATAGATTCCAATTCATCCCAAAGTTTCGGAAGCTTTCTCCAGTGTTATCCTGGGGGTCAGGACTTCTCAGCACAGGCAGAGAAATATTCCCTGGGTTCCAACACAAGATGACCCAAACAGGGTGATGCCCCTGGCAGTGTTCACACCACTGCTTTACCCCGAGTGGGTTTTTCCCCAATAACCAGCAGGAACATTGGATGTGATGCCTCCATCTCCACGATCCAGGCAGGCACTAAATCCCACCCAATGCAGGCTGGAAGGAGCCATGTGTGTTTTCCCCTGCATGCAGCTCCCTCTGTGCTTCCAAACACGTCTCCCCTCTTTCCTTTTTCTGTACAGCAACTTTGCACACACAAACGTCAAACAGCAGCTGTTTGGCCGGCATTTCAAAAAAGCAACTAGTGATTTTAGCTGCCTTAATTCTGAAGCTAGGATTTCTATTCTGCATGGCAAAAAGGGCTTCCCCCCCCCCCTTCTTAAGAAGCTGTAGATATTTTTACCTGTTTCTTTTGTAAATGTGGAAACAGTCAGACCTTATTAGGCAGGAGTGTCTTTGAGGTTTCCCCTCTCAGAAAGAAAATGTCAGCAGTGCCTGTCAGAGCCAGGTTACTCAGGGCTTCTCCTGCTTCAATTAAGCAGGAGCAAACCTGTGATGTGTCAGAGCCTGCCCTAGGTAAGCAACACGCTGGATAATTTTGGAGGTCACTTCAATGCAGGGTGGAAAGCTTGAGCAGGAAGCTCTCCTGAGAAGGGTTTCTTCAAAAATCTTTTTCTTCTGGCTGAGCCATCCCATGCCCGGAACCTTTGATGGTGTTTTGGCCTTTCTTGTCTCAGGGTGGAGATGGAATTAAAAAGGATCCAAGCCACAAGTCAGATCAAAGCTTTGCATCCTCCAAGTTGTCCTGGGGGAGCCTGGAAATTGCACTGAAGGAATTGATTTTTGGGGTGCTGATTTCATCTGCTGCAGGGGAAAGTCACTTGTTAACAGTTTGAATTTTTACCAATGGGCCCAGACCATGGTAAAAATGGTAAAATGAACTTGGAGTGCAGGGCTGCAGCTTTTCCAGTAAGGGGTTAAGAGAAGGAGGGAATCAAATTCAACAGGTGTCCCCTGGGATTGAGCTAGGAGCTGCTGGTCATGAAATGCTATTTATTTTGGAAAACACTACAGAATGGTATTGGGGTATTGATTTGGTTGTTTTTTGTTTGTTTGTTTGGGTTTGTTTGGGGGGGTGGGGTTTTTGGCTTTTTTTTTTGTTTATTTTTGGGTTTTTTTTTGGTTTGGATTGGGTTTTTTTGTGGGGTTTTTTTGTGGTTTTTTGGGGGGTTTTTGTTTGTTTTTGGTTTTTTGTTTGTTTGTTTCTTTGTTTGGGAGTTTTTTTGGTTTGGTTTGGGTTTTTTTGGTTTGTTTTGTTGTTGTTGTTGTTTTGTTTTGTTTTGTTTTTGTTGGGCTTTTGTTGTTGTTGTTGTTGTTTTGGGGGTTTTTTGTCTCCTTTTTTGATGACACAAAAGCAAAAAACCCCCATATCTTTAACCAGAATTCCTGGTTTCACTGCATGCAGAGATGGAAGTGCAGCACCAAGTCAGCTGAGGACAGCCCTGCTGGTGTGCTCCCACCGTGTGTGGAAGAAGGGACAAACTTCTGTGCTTCCCAAGGGCAGGACAAAGTCACAGATCCCAGCCCAGAGCACCTTTAAAGGGTTTTGTCCACACCCCAGAGCACAGAGGAGAGGCTGGTGAGCTCCTGCACTTTTTGACTGGAAGCAGCAGCAGGACAAAGAGCTGCAGGGAAGAGCTCAGCTCTGCCTGTGGCCCCCTCCCATGGATGGAGGCAGAGTGAGGGTTTGCCTGTAAATCCCATTCATCACACCCCAAGCCTTCTCCTGCCTAATCCTCTCCTCTCCCACGCCTGGCTCAGTGATTTCCCTGCAGCAAGGCAGTTGTCCCTGATAATGTGACGGCAGGGGATGGCTCATGTCAAACCTCAGCAAAATAAATGTTCGAGAAACGTCGCTGGGAATTTATCCGCTCCTCAGAAATGGAATCTTGCTCATCTTTGCCTCTCAAATATCCCCTTTGGGTGGGGTGGAGCTGCTCAGGGGGTGCATTGCCTGCCCTCCAAGTCCCATCCAGCCTGGCCTTGAACATTTCCAGGGATGGGGCATCCACAGCTTCTCCTGGAGGTCTGATAGCAGGACACAGAGGATCTGTACAAATCCTGCTCACCACACGTGGTGGGAGAAGGAGAATTCAGTTTGAACCCAGCAGAGGAGTGAGGGGAAACCTGGTCCTGATGGGTGTAAGGTAAATGCTGGAGCAGCTCGTGGGAGAGATTGCAGAGGCTGCAGCTGAAGAGGTTCTGTGTGGGGCTGTCAAAGTTCCCTCTCTGAAGTGGATTTAGGTGTGGATGAGCACTCCCTGGTGTCAGAGGGGAGCTGTCCCATCTCTGCCCTTCACTTCAGCCCCATTTGTCATGATTTCCGTGGGACTGCTGCTGCGGATCATGAGGAATAAAAGGGAAAATCTGTCTTCTCTTACATAACTAGAAGTAAATGCATAATGCAGCTTAATTGAAATTACTGACTTCCCCAGATAAGCTGGATGTAACTGGATCATGGTGATAAAGTGATCTGGTTAATATATAAAAAATTACTCTGGGACACCCAGTGCACATAGATAAGGGCACTGAGGATGGAGTAGGGAGACACCAAATCTACCTGGTAGAAGACTCTGTAGATTTGCTGCTGTCTCAGTAAGGATAATTTGAGCAAAAGCAAAATTCACTAATTCAACCCCAGAGCAGGAAAAAGAGGGGATGAGGAACTGGATTAATGGCATCTCCTCTGGGGTTTGGTTTTTTGTTGAGATTCTTGAACACTTCCCTGCTGTTCTGGACCTCAGCTGAAGGTGTAGGCTCAGTCTGGTCCCTGAAGCTGTGGAAAAAAATCAAGCCATTTAAGAATATAATTTGAAAACAAATCTATTGAGCTGAGAGCTTTGTCCTTGGGTTCAGCTAGAAACGTTTGAGGGACACTCTGGAGGAAAAGAAGATTATTTAAGGAGCATCTGGAGAGATGGGCTTCAGCTGCCCTCTTCCATATTTATGCTTATTAGAGATGAAATTGAAGTGCAGCATGATTAAATTATGCATATAGAGAAAAGCTTCTACAAACAAGAAAACATAAGCAATGTGGGAAGGAACAGAACTGCAAAGAGAACGAGAGGAGCAAAACCAAACAGGATGCCAAACTGCAAAAGACATTTCAACAGCACCTAATTAAAACTGTTCACATTTGCAACAGACAGAAGGTAAAGACATTCACTAGGAAACAGAAGAAAAGGGGGGAAGAAAAGCCCACTAAGAGGAGTGATTTAGTCAATCACAGGAGATTCTGGAAAAACAGCAAGCTTTTGAGCAAAGGCCAGTTGCAGAACGTGCAGTGCATTTGGAGTTGGGGGTTCTCTCCCATTGTCTGCCTGCAGAGATGACTCCAGCTGGAATAATGAGGGATGTGCAGAGCACAGCCCCTGCCCACAGCACCAGCAGCCTATGGGGAGCTGCCACCGCCGCCTTCCCGCTCGTCTCCAGGCAGGGATTTGAATAATATCACATAGCAACCAGCCCAGGACTGAGAAATCAACCCAGGTCCCACTCCAATAACTTAATCACAAGATTATCTCCCAGCTTCCTTTGTTAATTAATGAGCCTTTGCCTTTTGGCTTCAGAAAGCACAGACACAGCAGTCAGGGAGAGGCTGCAAATCCAGCGTGGCACCTTTGTTAGCACGATGAACTAATAACACTTCTCCTCCTGTGACACCTTTCAAAGCTCGACATGTTCACCACTGGGTTCATCTGCTTCCCAACATGTAGGAGAGCAGCACAAGCTCCAAAGTGGAATAATCAGGACAAATGAGTCCTTAGCCATCTTTCAAAGAGGACAAATCAAACCTTCTCTGGTGACAAAAACAAGAACGAGCCACACTGTGTTTTCCTCATCTCTTGTCTAAGCAAAATTATTTTCATAATTGGTGAACATGGGATGAAATAACACTTCAGCAAGGGAAAAGACTGTCATGTACCATGTCTGGGAATGAATAGGGGAAGGTATTTTTTCCTTCTTGTCATACAGGCTTTGCTTTCAGACAGGGTTGGCCAGGAGAAAACTGAGCTTTCCAGCTAGAGAGAGGCTGATTTATATGCGCACAAGAAATCTCCCTGTTCAGAGATAAAACAGCTAAGTGCTTTGTTAATGATGAAGTGGCAAGAAGAGCTGGAGGAAGAAGCTCTGGAGCCACAGGAGGCCTTTGGTAACCCCCCCAGTCTGGATGCTGCCTGAATCCACTCCTCATCCACACGGAGACACCACAAATCACTCGTGCACTCCATGAAGAGCTGCCATCAGTCCAAAGGTGCTGGTTAAACAATCCCATTCCTACCATGTTTGTGTGCATGGAGAGGTCCCAAATAATTAGCTCTGTGGCTGGCAGCCAGCAGGAATATCTGAGCCCTCTAAGCCCAGAGAAGGAGGGAGCCCACGGGGCTGGAAGTCCTGCTTGGGCCAGCCCAGGTTACCCTGTCACCTTTGTGAGAGCCAGGACAAGGCAGCAGCGCTGTCCCCAGCCCTGACACAGAGAAACGAGCATCACCACAGAGGGACAAGTGGCACAGACATGTGGCTGTCCTTGTTGTCTTCTCTATAACATCATTTTTTCAGGGGCAACAGGAGGGGGAAGAGCAGAATCCCCCCTGGACTGCCTCCTTTGCAGGGAAGTGAGTGATGAGCCTGGCAGCCTCTGAACAAATATTTCTGATGCACAGAATTCACTTGTCAGCGTGCAGGAGCCTCGAGAGGAAATTTCCAAAGCAGATCTGTCGGAGATAATGACACTGCACAAGGAAGCCCTCCTTAGGAGGGATGTCTCCTGAAGATGTGGAGTGTTTGAAAACATGATGCTTCTGTGTGTTCCTGTTGATGAGTTAAAATCCAAGCAGCCGTGGCTGAATTTTTAATCTGGGAGCTCTAACAGGTGAAGCACAAGGAGGCAGTGAGTCAGTTTTTAACCTTCCCTGATGCTGCCTTTGTTTTCTTTCCAAATCAGAAGGCTCTCTTCAGGCCCAAGATATCACACTGTGTTCTGCCTCGTCCAGATTACAAACCAGGGAATTTCTGTGCATCTGCATGTTTGTGTAATTGCCTAACACCGTGAAACCTCATCTCAGCTGAAGCTTCTAAGCTCCACTGTTAGATAAAAAGCAATTAACAGCAACCATAACCAGAAACACTTCCAGTGTGAGGGCAGGCAGCAAATGGCAAATAGATACATCAACAAATCTGTTTTTGCCTTGTGCTTTGCTGCTTGCAGCCAATGGGTCATTAATTTTTATATGAGTATCACGGATTTATCAGCAATTTGGGAATCTTGAAGTTATTACCTATTGACAGTGGCTCTGATTGTGTTGGCTGCTCTGTGTTGCCTCTGCTCTTTCAGTTTAAAAGTCACTCAAAAGGGTGCAGCAGCCAGAATCCCACCCCAAGGCAATCCTGGGCACCCAAAAGTTATTGAATATCTCAAATTTGTTTCCTCAATACAGGGCTGGGTCTGTAGAGCCCTTTATCCTCTGAAAGCTCATCAGCATTCACCTGTCGTAGGTGTATTCTTCCAGCTCTCCTAAGTAGCTGTATTTTATCCTGTCAAATATAAAACTGGCTCAGGTCAGGAATTTTGTGCTGAGCTAGTCAATCTTTAGGGTTTTTGCTAATTAAATCTAGGACAGATAACCAATAGATTCTTCAGCTGAACAAGGATAACTATTTTAACCTCTCCTGTCCAGGTGTTTTGGGATCATTTTACATGTTCTGATTCATTAGTTTGAGTTTCAGTTCCATGGAGGAAAAGAAAAGTAGGAAAACCTATATTTTACTTGGCAATTGTCCTGTATAAAATAAGGTTTACTTTTCATGTGGTCACAGAGGCACTTGCAGATTAGCTGTGTGCAAAGTGATGTGAGGAGCCTAATCTGGATTCATGCAAGTGGTGGTTTTTTTATCTGAATAAATGCTGTTCTTAAAAAAAAAAAATTAAAAAGCAGATACAGAGGTGTCAAGGGTGAGATTGCCTATTACCATTCTCTGCTCTGGAGCTGTGCTTTGGCTGTCAGGTATTTTAAATCTCTCTCTCCTGGCTGGTTTGGTGTGAGCCTGTGCCTCCAGATAATCCATCAGTAATTACTTGTTTAGTTTTATTGCACTCTTGTTGCTTTGTGGAGCTGCTCAGGAGTTCATTTGCTCCCACCTTGCAGACAGATTTAAATGTTAAGCTTGTTTTCTTCCCAGATGGAGAAGAGATGCCTCTGTTTCAGGTGAGTGTTCTGTGAGCTCTCCCCAGTGTGAGGAGATGATCCTGAGCCTGTTACAGCTCAGCTCAGGAAGGCTGAGAAATGCAAACCAAACCAGACCTTTATTTGTCTCTTTCGGGTTAGAGGGGCTTTGCTGAGCTCTTTGTGTGTTTAAAACAATTTGGGTGTCCTCCTTGTGCAGTCAGTGCCTGCAGGCATCACAAAGGGATTTTGCTGGAGGGGTTCAGGCTGGAAAACTCCATCCCTGGAAGTGTTCAAGCCAGGCTGGGTGGGTTTGTACAGCCTGGCCTCATGGAAGGTGTCCCTGCAGTGAGGTTGGTCCAGATCATTTTTAAGGTCCCTTCCAAGCCAAACCATCCTGTGATCTTAATGCTTTGACTCTTCCGGGAGGTTCTGCTAAAGAAAATTTATAAAACAAGCCAAAGGAAAAGGCAATTATACAAATGGGCAAAGAGCAGCACCTTGGTCATCCCAGCAATGACCAAAATATCCATGGAAGAGATATTTTACCTCTTTGTGAACACAATTCCCAGCAAGCTTTCCCCTCTCTTACTTCTCTTGGAAAGGGTAAATCTCTGCTGTACAAGTTTCTCTTTTTTTACAAGCTGAATGCAAGCAGCCTGCTTGTCTTATCTCCATTTGCCCCCTTCTGTGCAAACATTTCAGTCACTTCCTGCAAATTTAATGTTTTTTCAGCTACTGACGTGCTCCTCATCTCCACTCTGCAATTATGAGCCCATGTGCTGATGTTTTAAGTGTTTTGTTTTAAAATGTGTAACATCCGAATTTACTAAAAAACAAACAAACAAACCCAAACTGAAAAAGACAGATCCCTCCCCAAATTCTCTCTAGTGCTAATTATAGAAATCTCAGCTCTCCAGCAGAAGCATCAGTCAGCAGAGGATTTGGTTCTTATCAGAGGCTGAAGCTTTGGAAAAATACACTGAGGATGGTGCAGGTACATGCTGGAAGTGAATGCTGAGAGTTTGGAAATGCAAACTTCAGGATTTTCCAGTGCTCTTCCTCCCCCAGCACCCAGAACATTGCATTGTTGGTCGCTCTTCATTTTTAAATCATTTGCTGTCAAGATACATGTGTTGTTTTCATAGAGTTGGCAGCAGAAGTTATTATTTTTTTTTCCCCCAGCTAAATTTAGAGAAGGGTAACAAATATTCTGGGTTTGCTCTGAAATCATTCCGGGAGGAGCTCCTGGGTTATACATCATGGTTGCTCCAGCAATGAAAGTGCAGAGAGTTTCAGCTCAATGATGGCTTTGGCACTCAGGATGCAGCCCCACACTCTGTCCCCAGCACAAGAGAGGGTCGGAATCTGCTTGAAAACTCATTTTTATTAGGGAATATTATTTACATACCTCATTCTCCTCTTGCACAAGAAAGCTGAAGGCATTCCCCCCCCCCCTTCTAACTCATTTTAGAGGCGACCTGACATTTTCTAATGGCTCTCAGGTATGTATAATTTATCCTGCTCAGTGTCTGCACTTTCCAAAATAACACTGGAGAATTATCTGGGCTCCTGCTTTTTTTGGCCAACCATTACTCTTCCTTTTTTTTTTTGGGTTTTTTTTTTTTTTTTGACCTATAAATGTCCATATGCTGCAGGATAATTGCAGTAGGTGTAGGTTCCTTTGGAGATGCTCTTGTGTGGGAGACAATATGACAGCTCATCTGCATAGCACAGGCATCATTCCCCTGCCTTGATTTAGCAGAGTCCTGGATCCCAAGGCTTCTCCCATCTCTCCTGAATATTTAGGGATTGCTCACACACACCCCCCGTGCACTGGTGCTCTCCCATGCAGTCATTTCTCCATTTTCTGTGGGCAGCTCAGCTGCTTGCAGGAGGCACAGAGTGCCACAAGCCTGGCACAGCCTGCCATGGAGACATGGCCCCTCTGCTCCTGGATTCCCACACTCTATCCAGGCATCCTGAGCATCAAAATCCTGTGTGAACCCACAGCCAGAGTGTTTGGTTTGGAAAATTGTGTGAGGTGGAAGTGATGTCCCAGGAGAGGGTCCAATCTCCCAAATGTCGTGACCTGTGATTGGCAACTCCACACAAATTTGTCCCCAGACTTGCTGAAGCTGTGTGATGCTTTTGAGAGGGATAAAAAAAATCCTAAAATGAGATTATCAGCAAGGGATTGGGATGAGGGGCAGGAAAAGGAGCTGTCACCCCAAACCTGGCCATTTCATGTCCATGATTGTCCCCTGGAATCTCAGGAGTCTGGGGGCATTTGAGGGTTTAACTTAAATTTAATAGTGGCAGGAGCGTTTTGGAGTAGGACTGAGCAGGTAGGAGGAATAAAAAAATTCCTAAAATGGGATTATCAGCAAAATTGGGATGAGAGGCAGGAAAAGGAGCTGTGACCCCAAACCTGGGCATTCCTTACCCTGCTGTAGCTGCATGTCCATGATTGTCCCCTGGAATCTGAGGAGTCTGTGGACATTTGAGTGTTTAATTTAAATTTAACACTGGCAGGAGTGTCTTGGAGCAGGATTGAGTGTCTGGGCTTGAACACAGAGCAGTTGTGTGGCACTTTTATTCCTTTTGGGGTTTTTTATGCCCTGACAAGGTGTGTGCCATGACTGAGGGGCTGCAGTGGTGTGACAGGGGACAGGGACGGTGCCAACGCGTCACTTACGATGGGGCGGTCCCTGGTGGTGTCAGTCACATTCGGGGTGTGACAAGGGGCAGTCCCTACTGGTGTCACTCACACTGGGGGTGTGACAGGGGCAGTGCTATTGGCACTGGGGGTGTGACAAGGGCGGTCCCAGCTCTGTCTGTCACACTGGGGGTGTGACAGGGGCGGTCCCAGCTCTGTCTGTCACACTGGGGGTGTGACAGGGGCGGTCCCCAGTCTGACTGTCACACAGGGGGTGTGACAAGGGGCAGTCCCTACTGGTGTCACTCACACTGGGGGTGTGACAGGGGCAGTGCTATTGGCACTGGGGGTGCGACAGGGGCGGTCCCAGCTCTGTCTGTCACACTGGGGGTGTGACAGGGGCGGTCCCAGCTCTGACTGTCACACTGGGGGTGTGACAGGGGCGGTCCCAGCTCTGACTGTCACACTGGGGGTGTGACAGGGGCGGTCTCAGCTCTGTCTGTCACACTGGGGGTGTGACAGGGGCGGTCCCAGCTCTGACTGTCACACTGGGGGTGTGACAGGGGCGGTCTCAGCTCTGTCTGTCACACTGGGGGTGTGACAGGGGCGGTCCTCAGTCTGACTGTCACACTGGGGGTGTGACAGGGGCGGTCTCAGCTCTGTCTGTCACACTGGGGGTGTGACAGGGGCGGTCCTCAGTCTGACTGTCACACTGGGGGTGTGATAGGGAGGTTCCTGCCCGTGTCTGTCACAGTGGAGGTGGGATAAGGAATGTCCCTGCCCGTGTCAGTCACACTGGAGGTGTGAGAGGGGAGGTCCTTGTCCCTGTCAGTCACACTGGAGGTGTAACAGGGGAGGTTTCTGTCCGTGTCAGTCACACCGGTGGTGTGACAAAGGATGTCCTTGTCCCTGTCAGTCACACTGGAGGTGTGACAGGGGATGTCCCTGTCCGTGTCAGTCACACCGGGGGTGTGACAAAGGACGTCCCTGGCAGTGTCAGCCACTTTGGAGGTGTGACAGAGGCTGTCCCCAGCTGAGCCCGCCCTGCCAGGGCTGTGACAGGGGCTGATCCCTGGCTCTGTCTGTCACAGGGAGTGTGACAGGGGCTGATCCCTGGGTGTGACAGGGGCTGATCCCAGCCCTTGGAGCCACAGCTCCGGGAGGAGTGAAGGGCTCCTGCAGGGTTTTGGGGTGGGACAGGCTGGGGAAATCCCTCCTGCAGGGTTTTGGGGTGGGAGGGGATGGGGACATCTCTTCTGCAGGGTTTTGGGTGGGACAGGCTGGGGACATCCCTCCTGCAGGGTTTTGGGTGGGACAAGATGGGGAAATCTCTCCTGCAGGGTTTTGGGGTCGGATGGACTGGGGAAATCTCTCCTGCAGGGTTTTGGGGTGGGAGGGGATGGGGACATCCCTCCTGCAGGGTTTGGGGTGGCCCCAGTGCAGCCGGAGCTGCTCGGTCAGTTCCATTTAAATTCCAGAATGGTTCAGGTTGGAAGGGACCACTCTGGATCATCTTAACTCGCCTTTCTGCTCGAGCAAGGGCACGAAAAAGAGGAAGAAAAAGAACCGGCTGAGAGTTTGTGATTTCCTGGGACACAACTAAAAGCTTCTCATATAAACTTCATGAAGAACTGCAGTAAAAATCCTTAGTGCTGAATGGTTATTGAATAGATTATTAAATGCTGTCCTGAGCCAATCTAAGAATTCTTTAGAACAATAAACCAATAAGTGCAGAGCCCAGGTAGAGATTTCCCCTTTAACTCTTCAGCAAGCTCATGGACGCATTCTTGGGGATTCCAGACCCCAGATCAGAGATGCAGCTCCTCCAAACCTCAGCCAGGAACCCACAGATGAGGATGTTCTTGCACAGGCACCTCTCATCCAGCACTAGAAGAATCTGGTTATTCCCTGGCAGGCTCCTTTACAGTCCTGGATATCCGGCCAAGTGTATTTCAGAATCAAACAGCAAGTTTTGCCTAGAATTTGCTGAGTCTTCATCAATATGTGCAGAAGAAAATCCAAGTTTGGAAAGCTAAAGCATGCCACAAAGTTATTCCTCAACCAGCCTACTTCTTACAGCCCTTGCTTGATTTGTTCCTGTTAATTTTCCCATGTTCTTTACAGCCTGATTCTGGATTTTGGACCTCTGTCTGGCTTTTGGTGTATGTGGGAAATAGATTTGTAAAAATTCTCAAAACCTGACAGAAAGATCACATAGTGTGCATGTGTATGCAAACATTGAGATAAGAAATGCTGACAGAAATGCCATAGAAGAAGACAGATACTGTTGAGAGAGAAATTAAACTAAAAACAAATTTCAAAAGATAGCCTTAACAAATAAGACAAAATACTTAAAAAATAAAAAAGTACATTATAGCAATACCCACAAAGATTAATTTTTGATGATTAGCTTTAAAGCATTTACAACATAGTGTAACAAAAGCTAATAAGCCGAAAAGCACTTACAGTATTTTATAATTAAGAAATAGTTGGCTTCTGGTTATAATAGTGTAAATTATAACATCTAAATTATCTCATCTTCACATGAAACTAAAAATAGAACAAAAGTGTTTTAAAAACTCAGTTACCCCATCTGAGTCAGAAAAAAGCTTTATCCAACAGGTGTAGTCAGAACTTGGGTTTTTTCAGTGTTTCTTCTGAATGTCTCATTCATGAGATGCCAGATCACTGGACCCAAAGATGTGGAAGAACCTGGCAAACGTCAGGAAAATGTGTGTTAGGGTAACAGGATGGAGCTGGATAGAGTGAAATAATTCCCTCCACCAGGGATCCTGAACCTTCTTTGAACTGAGTTCTTAGGGTCCTGTGTGGGTGTCCTTTCAAAATTCAGTGCCCCCAAAAGGCACTGCATGTTTAAGTTCAGTGGGCTGAAGGGAGCCCAGATTCTCCCTGGAAGTTACAAGCTCAAACTTCAGTCAAATATCAGTGAAATCCCTCTGGATTCAGCTCCTTCTTAGAAGAAACATTGCTTAGGACTTCCTTTTTCTGGTTTTACATAGAAAATTCTGAAGCTCTCAGATGTTTAAAGTGTTTATGGCAGTCTTAAAACAGAGTAGCCAGATGTCAGAAAACTCTATGGCCCATAAAGAATCCAAATTTGATGGAATGTGATGTTAAACCCTTCACAAAATGTATTAAGCTCCCATTGTGACAGCAATGTGAACCACGATTTCACATATTTTAGTGAATTTAACAGAAAATTTGAATTAAGAAATTACTCCACAGTAGATCTAACTGGCAAATACATTACAGATCCTCATCTGTCCTGACAGACTCTTCACATTTAAGACACATAAAAGTGAAGTAGCATAAATAAAAAGGATTTGGTGTCCACAAATGTATGTGTGGGGAATATGAATGTAGGGCAGGCACAAAACACCAATAATGTAATTTTAATAGGAATCATATATTGCAAGGAAGTGAGTAATTCAATTAGTTTTCAGCCTTCTCCTGGAGGATTACAGCTGATTTTTGTGTGTGTGTGTGTGCTGGAAGAACTCATCAAGGCTGATGGGAAAGGCTTAGAATGCAGAGTTTAATGAAATCATGGGCTCCTAGATGCAACATGTGAAAGAGAAAGCAGAAAACATTTAAATACCTCATTATTAGGAGGAAAAGTCAAAATATGTGGAAGTTGGTAGAGCTAAGTGTGTTTGTCTGAGGACCAACAGAGCAAGATCTCTGAATTTTGTTGTTATTTTATGCTAAAAGGGAAACACTGGCAGAGTGTTTTGTGTTATCAAAGCCAGAAGGGAGGTTTGGGGCTGTGCTGATGGATTTGATGAGTGTGTGGACACTTTTCCAGTCTGGGTGTGGGGTGTGTCCATGCTGGTTTTGTTGCCCTGCACAGAATCCATTCTCTGTCTCATCTCAACAGCAGCCACGAGGTTCTGCCTGGAGCTGCCTGGGGTCTTTGATCTCACCCACAAGGCATCATTTGCACTGCTCTGCATTATTTATCACCACTGAAGTATTTTCAATTAAACTGACAGATTAAACACTAACTTTGCCTGGCAGATAATGAAATTCTTGTTTCTTTCCCGAGGAAGCTGACGTGAAAGAAGCCAGGCACGGCTGGGCGCAGGAATTTGCACTGCCTGAGAGTTTCCACATTTCCTAACAAGTGAGCACTGTGTGATACCACAGGTGGGAGGCAGGCTTGCTTCCTGGTGCTGACAGTTGTCACAAAGGTGAGGAACACCCAGGTGATCCCACAGAAGCCCCACAAAGAGTGGGATGGAAGATTCCTCACCACCTTCCAGCCTTAGGTGCACCCTGTGAGACCTTCAGTCCAACAGGAAACCCATATGGAGCTGCAGTGGCAAGAAGAGGAGACCTAAAAATTTCCTGCCAAAAGTGTGATTGAATCAACCCACCAGCCCTGCCCTGCAGCATGGAGATGAATATTGAGAATTCTTTATCTCTGAACACTCTGAGGAACCTCAAGGGAGGATAAGTGGGGATGAGGAAAACATCATTTATTGATGCTTTTGAGGAGGAGCACATGGACTTCGGGCTTTTCCACCGTGATCCCTCAGAAGAGGGACACTATGGGCACTACACCATTCCTTGGTGGTTGTGATAAACCACAATTTGGAATTTTTAAAAACAATTTTAAAAATTTGTAATTTTTAAAAACAATTTTAAAAATTCATCATCTTGGCCCTACACAAACATACTTGGCTGTGGAGATGTGGGTGCATGTCCTTATGTATTCTAGAGTTTTCCTTATGAAAAAGGGGAGAGGGTGTGTGTTTGTCTTCTATGAGGGATGTGGAAGGGGTATGTGATTCTGTGCATCCTGAGTCTAGGTGGGAGATAGCCTTCACCCTGCCCAGCTAAGTAAGAAACATCTAAGCATTTAAAAATAACAGAAATCTTCTGAGCTGTTTTGGTTTTTTTCCTAGTTTGGGAAAGTTGGAATGACAGTTCTTCCCCTGCAAGGTTTGCCATTCCAAGCAGAGTGTGGGCTCCTCATGGATTCAAGGACTGTCATTAAAGGATTGTTGCAAACTTATTTTTGAAGTGCCTCATCTGAAGGAACTGAACTGCCACTTACTCTGCTCTCAGAAGAAACTTGCTTTTCCATGTGGAAGGAGCAGGTACATTTCTCTTCCTCACCCTCAACTCCCAGCAGAGCAGTTTCTGGTTTCATGTCTATTTTCAGCAAGATCTGTGCAACCACAAAAATAATACAGAGCTTGGAGCATTCTTCTATACCATATCTGGATGCTGGCAATGTACACTCTTGTTCATTTGTCATCTCAGTTCTGTATTTGCTGCTAATTGTGGAGCCCATTTCCCAAAGCTGGAGGAGTTTTGCTAGGAAAAGGCAGTGAAAAGCTGGGTTTGCTCTGGGTTTTTTCCCAGAGCTGGGTTTAAAGCTCCATGAGATTACACAGAGAGCACAGAGAGTGGTTTCAGCTGTGGACCATGATCCTGCTATGGCTTTGGCAAAGGCAGGTGGGATCCTTGGATGGTTGGGCAAAGGAGTTCCCAAGGAACTGGTGCCACTGTGAAAGGCCCTGGTGAGGTGTCACTGAAGATGCTGAATGTCCTTTTGGGTGCAAAGACTTTTCTAGCAGGAAGTGGGACACAATCCTGGGAGGTGGATTGATCCCTCTTGACAGGGGCAGGAGCTGTTTTTTTCTGACAAGGCAGGGCCTGAGAGGGAATCAATCCGTGCCACACTCCTGCAGGAAGACGGACGCACAGTTATTGCCATGGTGGGGGGCACAGGGGACACTCCATGAATTGCTGTGGGCTGGAGCTGAGGGACAGGAAGGGCGCTGAACCTGTTTGGGTGAGTCCAGAGGAGGGCACCAAGGTGATCAGAGGGATGGAACACCTCTGCTGTGAGGAAAGGCCAAAAGAACTGGGAGTGTTCAGTTTTTGGGATGACCTAATTGTGGCCTTGCAGTACCCTAAGGGAGCCTACATGAAAGATGGGGCAAGATAATTTGCAAGAGCTGGGGTGACAGGACAAAGGAAAATGGGTTCAAATTGAAAGAGAGTAGGTTTAGATTAGATACTGGGGGCATTTTTTTCCCTGTGAGGGTGGGTAGGCCCTGGCACAGGCTGCCCAGAGAATCTGTGGCTGCCCCTGGATCCCCGGAAGTGGCCAAGGCCAGGCTGGATGGGGCTTGGAGCACCTTGATCTAGAGAAAGATGTCCCTGCCGGCGGAAGGGGGCGGACCGAAAAGACATTCCAAGCCATACCATTCCATGAATCTATGAACAGGCTCCTGGAGCACCGGGATCCTCCGAGCCGGGGCGGTGGGGAGGGCCCGGCCGCGGAGCCAGGCCGGGAGCGGTGGCCGGGGAAGGGGACGCGGTGGCCGGGGAGGGGACACAGTGGCCGGGGAGGGGACGCGGTGTCCGGTCCCGCCCCGCTGCTGGCAGCTCCAGCCCGGCCGAGCCTCCACTGCGCCGGTGCCGCTGCCGCGGGCTCCGCGCCGGCGCGGGGGATGCGCGGGGGATGCTCGGGGCCGCATCGGGACCCGCAGCGCCCAGGTAGGGCCGGGGAACAGGGAATGGGCACCCGGGAAAAGTTGGGGGGGTTACGTTGCCTGGAACAAAAAAAAAAAAACAATCTCCTTTTTTAATATATATACATATATATGTGTATGTATTTATTGTTGGTATTATTGTTTTTCAGCCCACGCCGTGGTTTCCACACCCCCTATTTCTGGGTAGCCGCGGTTATGGAGTTCTCTTAAGCCAAGCAGCGCCAGCATCCCTTGGAAAGTTTTCCCGCCCCAAAGGCATCGGCAGCTCAGCTGGAGGGCTGGAGGTGAGGAATGCTCCTGTTAGCAGCTCCTTATTAAATTGTCGGGAATGGCTGGAGTGGGGGTGAGTCGAGCCACGCTGTTCCAGGCAGTGACTAATGAGGACTAATCCAGATTGTTTTCCATGTCTCCAGCAGAAGAAAGCGTGGCTTGTGCTGCTGATGGAGCCAGCCTTTCTGGAATGTGAATAAGAGCTTTCACTTAATGCACATCGCTGCACTGCCTTGATCACTGCATTTGATAAGCCTGCTGAAATTAAATAGGCAAGTTTTACATTTACGTGACACGTGGAAATACAGAAATATTTATGTTTTTACATGTATGTGTTCATTAATATGTATACTTATATTCAGTCTTATCCCACCTTCCAGTACTTGCAGGGACTTTACAGAAAATATGGAGAGCAACATTTTACATAGATAGAACAAAGGGAAACATTTTTAAACTAAAAGAGGAGAGATTCAGGTTAGTTATTAGGAAGAAATTATTTACTGTGAAGGTGGTGAGGCCCTGCCACAGGGGGCCCAGAGGAGCTGTGGCTGCCACATCCCTGGAAGCATTCAAGGCCAGGCTGGATGGGGCTTGGAGCAGCCTGGGTTAGTGGAAGGTGTCCTGCCCATGGCAGGAGATTGGAATAAGATGGTTTTTTAAGGTCCCTGCCAACCCAAACCATTCTGGGATACTGTAATTTCTCATCATTAGGAAAATTTAAAATTGGAATTATCAATTTATATTTGGTAGTGAAGGCTGGCTGATGATAGTGGATTTAACTTTATTGAACATTGTCTATGCTTTATGTCCTGAATGTGTATTTTCTACATATCTAATAGTAGATGATTCTGTTTCTTTTGCATATCTAATAGCCTGTCCCTTTCTTTGAATCAGAAAAATACCTTTGCTATTCTAAATTTATAAAATCAGAAGAATCACTGATGAAACAGGTGTTTTATATTCTAGGGAGGACTGTCAGAAGAGCTGAGAATGAGATGGACTTAGCATAAAGGACACAAAGTTCTGGGTGATGATGAGTTAGAGTTTTAACTTAGAAGAACACAGTGTTTGCCTCAGAGGATGGATGTGAGTGAGAATAACATTTGTGACACAGGGGGGAAGAATTCAAATTATCCCAGAAAGGCCACAGAGCAGGTGGGCCACAGCTGTAGGCCACAGAAGGAGGTGGACATGAATTACTCCTGCAGTCCTCCTGGAAACTCTGCTGGACCTGCAGGAAAGCAGGAGCTTTCCTGTGGAGACAAAGAAACCTGTGCCACCTACTGCCAGAAACAAGGTGAGAGCCCAGCTGGGGAGTTCCCCCCCTCCAGCTCCAGCTTCCACCTGCAGAGAGAGGATGAGGATTTAGATCACTGTTCCTCTGAGCACCCCAGGAAACCACGGATGATAACAAAACTCCGCGAGGACAACGGAAGCGCCGCTCTGGGAGATGCGCTTGGTGAGGAGCTGGAGCCCGTCCCCGAGGAAGCTCTTCCCTATCGATGCAAGAAGTGTGGCTCCTCTTTCCACAGCATGAGCGAGCTGCAGGAGCACAGGCGAGCTCACCTGCTGGAGAACTCCTACCGCTGTCCCATCTGCGCCAAAGGCTTCTCCCGCGCCGCCAACCTGCGCATGCACAAGCTGATCCACTCCAGCGAGAGGCCGCACAAGTGCCCCGAGTGTGACAAGGGCTTCATCCGCACGGCCGACGTCTGGAGGCACCTGCGCAACGTGCACAAGATCGAGCGCTCCATGGTGATCCTGGCCAGCGGCATGGCCAGGAACCCCTGGTCTGTGGTGCACCACAGCCAGCAGCACAATGCTGAGTGCCCGGCTTGTCCTGCAAACCCAAAGTCTCAGGAGGATGACTTCAAACCTTACGCGTGCCCGACGTGCGGTAAAGGCTTCGATAAGCCCAACCTGCTGTCCAAGCACAAGGTGATCCACCGGGAGGACAAGCCCTACAAGTGTCAAGAGTGTGGCATGGCGTTTGTGCAGCTGCTCAGGCTCAAGAGGCACCAGCAGACTCACTCCGGGGCACGGCCCTTCTACTGCGAGGAGTGTGGAGGGACCTTCACCCGGCTGGCATCGCTGCAGCGCCATCACCGCATCCACACCGGAGAGAAACCCTACTCCTGTAATTTCTGTGGGCATTCCTTCACCGAGTCAGGGACTCTACGGAGGCACGAGCGCACACACAAGTTGGACAAACCTTAATTTGGGGTCTCTGTGGTTGCTTTGTACCTGAAAGAGGTCTGCTCAGCTGGGCTGGAAAAGCACCCCATGGTGCGTGCTCTGCGCAGTCCAGACCCACTGCCCAGCATTGCTGCATCACAGGGAGCTCTGGAACTTGATTGCACTGCTGAGCTTTAAACTGCTTTGTATGAGAAAATAATCTAATTACCCCTGAGTAATGAAATGGGAGACTTGAGGAGACTGAAACCACTCGCATGTGCTTGCTCTGTCTCTGCTTGCTGGACTGGTGATGCATCCGCTCGAGCTTTGTGCAGGATCTGCAAGCAGAGGCTGGGAGAATTCACTGCATAAATTGGCCTTGCCCTCATGAGTGTGATGGCTCTTGGACACTGGCTTTGGAGATCTGTTAAGTCACTAAGTTAGAACACTCCAGGGTTGTCCCTCTGTCCCTTCTTGTATTTTGCTGAGTTTTTCTTTCTGTTACTCTTCTTTTTATTTGGAAGGGAAAGTATCGTGTTGGTTATTAAAAAAAAAACAAACTCAACTTACAAACCAGTTCCTTAATAAACACAACAGTTACCAGCTGTATTTCAGAATGTTTCTATACTTTATGCACTTTTGAGTCATGGGTTAATAATGGGGAAAGCTTTATTTTGGCTATGGTGGTGCATGGTCTTGAGGTGACACTTGTGTGTCTGATGGAGCCATGCACACTAAAGCTGACCAGCTGAGTATTGTGGAAGGAAATGTTTGAGGAAAAGAGCAAAAGACCAAATTGAAGCCACTTTTGCTCCTCATTGCACAGGAACCTTCTTCATTTAAATATTTTCACACATAGGGAAGCTTCCTATAACAAAAGCAAGGTCTGTGGTGTGTCCAAGTACTGCCCAACGTGTCTGTTAGACTCTTCACTTTGATTTAAATTCAAATGGTTAGTGAAGAAAAATTTCCTTAGGACTTAGCCTGGCAGACTTGGGCAGGTGTTGACAAATCCTCCAAGGCTGTAACTGCTGTAACTGTAATGCCTCAGTGTCAGCAATGGGGCTTTAACTTTGAAACTTAATAATGACTTTACATCTTCTCTTAACCACTGTGGTAGAAGTATCCAGTTTGTCCTGAAGTTGCAGCCTGAATTTCTTTTCCACGTCAGAAGGTTTTGCTTCTTTGCTTCCTTTTTCCTTACCAGCTGCCATATTTCATTAATTTTTTTCTAGGGCTTTCTGCCTTTTCAGTGGAAGGTTGTGCAGCAGAATGAAGGTAAAGCTCCAAGGTAATGTACTTTTGCATTTATTACCAGGTTATTTAATATAAAGTACTGATTGTGCTGTTTGTTTCCATATTTCATAGAATTAAAAAGGGATGTTTGCAGCTCAGCACCTCCCACCTGTGCAGAAGCTGAGCAGGTGTCACACAGTGGGTCCTGTTGTGTTTGATGTCAGGTTCTTGGTTCAGATCAAGATCTACCACTGTTCATAGCAAAACTTTAGCTTGATTATACATGGGAGACTAATTGGTGTCACTAACGGACCATTTTCACTTAATTCCTCAAAGAAATCTCCAGATAAGGGAACCGATGTGCATCCTGCCCCCGAGGGATGTGTTCTGTGGTCTGTGTGTGTTTGTAATTCTGGGATGGCTGGGCCCTGAGTGAGAATTCTCCAAACTCCCCTCTGCAGGAAGCTCCAGTTCAGTTTTAGGTTTGCAAAGGCCTTTGATGGGGCCCCTTAGCAACAGCTCAGTCTTATCTGAAGGCTGTGCAGCCTCTCAGAGAGGAAAGATCTTTGCATGAAAAGAATCCTGGCTGGCTGTGGCTGTGATCTGCAGAGGGAGGTCACCAGTGATGCTCTGTGGGGACCGTGCCGTTCAGCACCATCTGAAGTGACCTGGAGAGAGGGCAGACGGCAAAGTGACAAAGCTGTTCCGGAGACTATCATGCATTAAGTTTCCACACTCATTTTCTAATCCCCATTTTAAAGTTACCAGCTCCAATCTCCCCTGTTCATCATCCTGCTTTTCCTTTGGGTATGGGGATGCTCCTGCTGTAGGGTGGTTTAATATCCATTTAAACTGCACCACTTATGCACACCTTTATGTTGTGTGACAGTTCTGCTCAGGCAGTTATGGTAATTGGGAACATCCAGTTATTCTGCTTTTTAGTACTAGCAGTCAGTGGAATTTGTACCTCTGGCATAATGGTGGAAGTATTTTGAGCAGAGGTCTGTTATATGGGAAGAGTAAATGGTTGGTGAAATGAAAAGTACCAGGCTTAACTAAAAAGTTATTAGAAAAACACTTGCCTGGAAGGTTGACTTGCATATAAAGTGCTTGGATGTGTGAAAGGAGTAATTAAAATGTATGATGATTTCTGGGAAAAGTGTGTAGAACTTGCCTCAAAGAAACTTCCACAACTCCTGTGCAAGGTACAGGAAACCCCGTGGAGCTTAATTTAACCCAGAGATCAGCACTTCTGCACTTCACATTATTCACATAAAGGTCTGGAAATCTCTCCCACGCCCTGACCCTCTCACAGTGTCAGTCAGAGTGGGTGATAGCCTAAAACAGACACAGCCAGTCATGACGTGTAGCTGACATGGGGCAGATAGACCTGCTCTGCAGCATTAGGGAGGGTTTGAAGGGTCTGCTTTCAGCAGAAGTCATTTTTCTTTGGCCAGAGGGGCCAGAATATCTGTTAGCTCATTTGGATCTGTGAGGCCATGGAAGACACAACTCCTTTGGCACTGTGTTCACAAAGCCCTCATTGCTGGGGCATTACAGGAAGCCCTTGGACATGAGCTGGAGGACACAGGGCAGGAGCCCCGAGCTGGGCAGAGGATCCTGATTTGATCACTGGATGGTATTTGTCAACAATGGAACATAGGAATACACTTTTCTTTTTGCTGATTTTCCTGTTGCTTCCCTATATCACTTCTGCCAAACTCATTTCCATCACAGAAACAAGTTTTCAAAACTAAGAAGATAGAATAGCTCCAGCCCTGAAGATTCCAGGCCCTCACTGACCTGGAATCACCAGACAATCCTTGGCAGTTGGTACTGTTCTCTTACTTTGTTAACAAAGATGTTGATGGTAAATTTGCTCACCTTGTTGAAGATAAATATGTCCATGATTGAGTAGTGTGGATACAGCACTTTGAAGAAACACAAAGCTGCTGCTGTACAATCTGTGTCCCCCTGCACACCATCCTCCTCCTCTTCCACTGCTTGTCTTCTCCTGGCAAGGAGAAGTCTGAAACAGGAGTCTCCCATGTAAACAGGGAGCACCATGCAATCCATCATTTGTCAATTAACCCCAGCAAAGGGCACTGATATCTCTGGAGGAGGCAGCTTTTATTTTAAGTGAGGCTTCATCTGCCTCTGACCTTGTGGAGTTTCTTTTGGAACAAGGAGCTCCCACTGCACTTTTCCTCCTTCCAGACCGAAACCGAGCAGGGGCTGAGCTCTCACCAACAGAACAGCAGACAAAGACTTTTTTTTTTTTTTTTTTTTTTTTTTTTTTTTTTTTGCTAGGATAACAATCTGGAAATAGAAAGGAGAATGATGTCCTTTTTTTGGATGATTTCAGCTGTCGGATGCTTTGAGCAGTAAAATTGCTGTGGGCCTGTGCAAGGTTAGAGCCATCTTCAAAGAGCAGGCCTGGAGTGGGAGCAAGCCCTTGAACCAGCTAATACAGGTCTCTGCACCAGAGTGCAGCCCACTTGTAAATTCCTTGTAGGATGTGCTGCTGAACCGCCCCTGCTCTGTGGGAATGTTGTTTTCCAGAGTGTGCTCAATGTGCTACTGAAGTTCATGTAATGGCTTTCTTGTTTATCTGCTTGAAGAAATCATGAGAGCAATAAATTCCTTTTCTCATTAAGGGATCTATTGGAATTGTTGTTCCAGTGCTTTCCACCTGAGAGCAGGAGCAGTGATTTATTTTGTTTCTCTTCAAGCTTCCTGCACACATCCTGTTGGCTGCAAGGGATTCTTAGGGAATGGCTCAGTGACTTCCGTGGTTTCTGGTTTCCAGGGATGAGGCATCCTCTCTGGACAACCTGTGCCAGCATTTCACCACCCTCAAAAAAACCCCCCCATTTTTAACTTAGAGCTAGTATATGGGAAAAGCAGGGCACTGACACCACACTGCCTCAGCTACTGGCACCAAATCCAGAAGACTGGGGTTGTTTTTCACCTGGTACAGTCTTTTAGACTGTACATGGCATTCATAACTAGATAAGAGAGTATTTATCTCCAATTTAGTCAATTGAGATGTAATAGCAGCTCTAAAATAGCTACAGCACAGGGGAGTTCATGTAAACACAAATAATATCTCCAGGTTTACCTACATAATTTCCTTCTCTGTTTGCAGACTGTGACACAGCATCCTGTAATGATCACACAGTGATCACTGCAAGAGTGAAAAATACAGCTGGGTTCCCCCATCCTTGGCAGCTACAATACTGTAACAATAAAAGCACAATTATTAGAAGCACATTTCTATATTATCTGTCATAGATATCTCCACATGCCTTCAATAGCACTGTGTGGCCAGGTGGTCAGAGACTGGGGCTTGGCTCTTCAGCAGGTTTTGACCATGTGAAGGCCAGAATAAGAAATGCACAAGAAACATCTGAGCAATGTGGAATATCCTCCCAAAGTGCAGGAGGCAATGCTGGCAGCAGAGCCCTTGTAAGGGTCTGAGCCACCAAAGCACAAGGGGAAAAAGCCCTTCCTCTGCTCTGTCCCCCAGCTGGAATCAGGTGCTAGGAAAGACCTTTCAAGCCAGTGCAATAAACCAGCAAAGGAAGCTCTGAGCACTTCATGGGAATCACTTGAGCAGGGAAGTCTTGCTGGCAAAATGTTGTTGGTCACCAAGTGAGGCTGGAAAAACCAGGTACCAAGCACTAAATCTCTCTCTCCAGGGGTTTGGAAAACCCCTGGCTTCAGGCATAACTAGAAACTAATTACAAGAAAAAAAGGGGGAAAAAAAAGCCAAAAATTCTTCTTGCCCTTTTATTCTTTGCAGCAGACAGGTGAAAAGAGTATTTTGCCAGCAGTAGCTCTGAATTATTTCACAACTGCACATCCCTCTTGTGCTGCAAGTTAGAAATGACAGTTTAATTCTTTTTTAATTGCCTCATCTCTAAAGTATCTGAAAGAAGCCGTTTTTGCCAATTGTTCCTGGGCTCTGAAAGCAGCTGATTGCTGGAAAAGCAGTCAGTGCTCCTCTACTTTGGAAAGGGGCTCTGCAGAGAGGACAGTGAGGGGTGCAAATATTTTTGAAATGACTCTGTAGTTCCCTCATCCAGTGTGCTCAATGTTTGTGTGGGCTGTGTGTTTTGCAGTGCTCATCTGGCTGGTGGAACGGGAGGCTTTGGGATTTTGTTTGTATGCATTTGAGGCTCTTTAAGCTTCCCAGACTCCTCACCTGCAGGAGGGCAGGAGGCCTCTGGGGCTCCTGCACTTCCAGGGCCATTCCTGCAGGGACCTGGATTTTTGAGCAGGAGGGGATATCAGGTGTGAGGAGCAGAGCAGCTGGCAACTGTTTTGGCATAAAGGTGTGTTTGTCCTTGCTCACATCAATTCATGCTTAGATCTGACCTCCTTTCTCCTTTTTCTCACAGCTAAAATGTTCATTTGAAAGCACAGATTTTTATTTTTTGCACTCTGTTATCGCTTCTCCTGCTCTTCCACAACAACCAGGAAACACAGTGAGATGTTATGAATTACAGAGGTGCTGGGGCTATGCCAGATCTCATATCTGTTTCTCCTCATGGCTGAGGAGAGCCAATTTGCAAAGCCAGACAAGCACTCCTCCCCTCAGAGATCCTCCAGAATGAGCTCTGCACCAAGGCAAAAAACCAGGAGGAGAACTGGGGAAGAAAGAATGGGGTCCTACATCCAACAAATGCCTTCTGCCACAAGGCACAAGGGCTTGGTGTCCCCTCATCCCTCCCAGCCCAGGCAGTGCCTTTCTCCTCTGCCCACGTCACACACACTGCACCATCCTGGGGACCAAAAGGCTTTGGGCTCCAGGATTTCCCCCCAGATCAATGACTACAGGGCAATGAAAAGTACAAGCACTTCGATTTACTCATTCTGTCCTTTTATTTCAGCAAAAGCAACCATCAAACCACTTCTAACTTAGGAAAAGCTACAACTCAAAGGGCTAAGGAGCATATTCCAGAGGAACACATTCCTGACATAGTGTAGAATAATACCATCTATCAAAACAAAAAATGGCCTCCTAAGAATTTTCCTAAGAGATTTCTTCTTCTTCCTAAGACTTTTCCCACCTCTACTCCAAGCCTTTAGATGTCTTAACATAATCCCTTGGCTTCTTTGTCTACTTGTAGTGAACCTCGATGTGTAATTTATTAATGAAAGAGGAAGAGAAGGCATGAGATGGCCTTCACCCTACTGGCAGGGAGTATTACAAATTACTACCTTGTATTTCACATAAAGAAACAACTTTATTATCACTCCTGTTTATTATCCTCATGTTCCTGGTATGAACATGGGCAGACATGGGAAGGAGCGTGAGGCACTTACCTCTTCCTCGGTGCCCCAGCTCAGGTGTCTTCTGGCCACGCTGTGGACTGCGCTGGGCACACTCCAGACAGTCCTGGGTCCCTTGGAGCCAGAGCCCTCCTCGGGTGGTGGCGTGGCTCAGCTTCTGTCCCTAAAGAGGCTAACCCTAACACTAACCCTAACACTAACCCTAACAACTACGCCTTACTCGAACATGAAAAATAACACTATGCCTAACCACAAAACTAAGCCTAACCCCAATGCTAACCCTAAGCCTAAACGTAACCCTAAGCCTAAGCCTAAGCCTGACCCTGGACTACTGGGAGCTTCCAGCAGGCTTGGGGAGGGGCTGTTGGGGCAGCGCTCTGGAACCAGGCCTGGAGTCGAGGCCTCTGCCCCGCTGTGAGGGGCTGTGCTGGGCAGGGCTGGGCCTTGGCCTGTGGCGTGCCTGGGAGCTGCCAGGGCTCGAGATGCGCTGGGCAGGTCCCCACACGCCTCTTCTTCCCGCGGCGTGTCGGGCTGCCCCAGGAGCTGTGGGTAGCGGGGGTTCACCCAGATGGTGCGGATAGTGATGGCCCTGCTGCCCTGCTCGTCTGACAGCTCCTCGCTCGTCCCGGCATCCCCTTTGGCAGCTGCTTGATCTCTGCTTTGGGGAGTAGGCCCCAAGTGTCCTGTGCCTTTGCATGGCACCAGAGGTTTTGGTACCGCCTCACAGGACACATAGGCGCTCTCCTCCCCACCGCTGCCGCCCTGGACATCCTCTGAGCTGTCCCCCTCCTGGCTGGCCAACCCTGCCAGGAGGACCTTTGCTGCTGCCATTGCCCACTGGCTGCGAGCTTCCAGCAGGCTTGGGGAGGGGCTGGGGGGCAAGAGACCCAGAGTTATTTCACAGCTGGAGTCCTCTGCCCAGCTGGGAGAGGCTCTGCTGGGCAGAGCTGAGGCTTGGCCTGAGGCTGTGCACGGGCCAACGTTGCTGTGCTCAACCCCGGCCTCGCCTGGCCTCACAGAGGGCCTCACTTCTCTGCCTCTCTGATCTGGGTCCAGTTCCCCCTGGGACAGCTCTTTTTTGGGGCTGCTCGCTTCCCAGGCCGCCTCTTCACCATCTGCTGTTGACAGGACAGCCCCCAGTGTTGCCCCTGTCCCCTGCCCACCCAGATCTTCCAGCGGGGTGGGCGAGGGTGTGGTGGGACAGCTGGGGCCGAGCGGGGAAGCCGCCCGGCTCTGTGGCCCTGCTGCGGGGGCTGTCGCTGCCGCCACTGCCTCCATGCCCTGATCCCCGTGTGGCTGTGTCCCCGGCTGCCGGCTGCGTCGCCGGAGCACAGCCGCCACCCTGCTGAGGATGGCACGGGAGCCGCGGCGCAGCGAGCGCAGCAGAGCCCGGCCGCGGGCCCTGCGGCTGTGCGGGGCCGCTGCCCGGCTCTCTGCTGCCGCCGCCTGCGCGCCAGGGCCAGCCCAGGAGTCACGCTGCTCCTCGGCCTCCAGAGGTGCTGCCCCATCCCTCGCCCCCTGCCTCCAGCGAGACATTAGCCACTTGCGCTTGGGCTTCGTGTCGGTGCTCGTCTCCTTGTCCGTGGACATCTCGGAGTCGCTGCGACACTGCCGTCCCCCGGGAAGATGCTGGCTCCTCATGGAGCTGCTCTCCTGGGAGTGGCACCCCCGGCCTCTTTGCCCCTTTTTATACTGTCCTGGTCAGGGCGCGGCCCCAAACGTCACAATGGGCCCTGGGCACACGCAAGCCTCACGTCACAAAGGGGAACGGTCGGGGGGGAGTTCCAAGTGTCCCCAAGGGCTCCGGGCACAGACAACGACTACAAGGACTCCATCTTTCTCACTTTACCACACAAAGTAACACACAAGACAGCTCACAAGGCTCATGTGGCAAAGGCAAAGAATCTGCTCATGAGCTGTTGCAACAGAATTTTGAAACAAGACACCAAAGACTCATGATGGCCTGCACTGCTTCAGTGTCTCTTTGGCTGTAGTTGAATTCAAAAGGTTTCCTTCCTAATGTGATTGGAAGTCCTACACTGCAAATCCTTTCAGGTCTGCCTTTGCCTTGTTGTATCTTTCTCTAAGAATACCACATTTGGTTCATCTCATGAAAGGTACAATCTGCTGAAATGCTGCTCTGAATTGCTCTGACGTCTGGGCTGAAGCTGGGTTTAGATGTGATTCTGGTCAGGATCCCCTGAGGCTCACTTCTGTCGTGATACGAACTGATGCAGTAAGCTTGACTTCAAGAGCAGCACGGGCTAAAGGAGCCAGTGTTTGAATGCTTCTGAATATTTCACCTCCCTGTCTGCTGCTTTTCTGGGCACAGCTGCGGGTCCAGGGCCTTGCGGCAAAGCCCCGTGTGCAAATTCCTGCTGCCATTCTTGCCTTCCTACAGGACACTGGTAGAACGTGGTTGTTTCTGCTATAGGATTGTTTCCCCAGGATGGACGCCCTGGGCTTGGATTGGAAGGATAAATGAGGAGGTTCAAAGCCCCTGGACATTAAGAAACAAAGACAAATGAAACCAAGCCCTGCCGCAGTCCGCACTCTCCTCAGGACCCTCCGTTCCCGCCTCCTGCCCTGAAGGCCGTGGGGGCGGGACGGCGTCGTGAGGGCGGCGCCATAATCGTGTGGGCGGCTCCCGGTTCCTCTGTGCAGAGCCTGGATCATATGGGCGGCTCCGGGAGCGTGTGGGCCGCTCCTGGATCGGCTGGATATCGCCTGCATCCTGAGGGCAGTGCCCAGATTGACTTGGCAGCATCCGGACCCTGAGGGCAGCTTTTGGATGGTGTGGGAAGTGCCTGGATCGTGAGGGCAGCTCGTAGGTCCTGTGGGCAGCACCCCTCTCCATCCCAAACACACCCACTATCACCACTTCTGGAACACTTCACTTCTCATATCTATACAACGGGTGAGAAACCACATAACGGCGTGGGATTGTCTAAAGTTCAAATTCCTGCCACAGGAGATGAATGGCAAAAGCATCACCCGCCTTCCCTCAGCCCAGGCCAGGGCCGACGTCATCCACAGCCCTGGGGCGGTTCATGTCCGCGTCCTGAGGGAACGTTTCCCTGCAGTTCCTCACACTTCCAGTCAGGAGAAAGAGTGAAGACAAGTAGGACATAAGGGATACATGTTTACTTCCCCTGGATGAGCTCACTGCTCCCTACACACAGGGGAAGTACCCCCAAGCACAGGACCTGATGTGTGTTTTTAAAAGCTTGAGCCTCAGCACATCCTTATGGCCCTGCCTGAGGTGAAACTGTTGGCAGGATCCTCCAGTAATGCTACCAATCATGAGAATAGCAATCAGGGAGGGCAGGTAGAAACACACATCTGCCCTTTATCGGCCAGGTCTAGTTGGCTGTGCTCAGTCCTGGAGAATCAAGGTTGGGAGTTGCCTAAAGCTCCTCAAGAAGCTGAGGGATTTTTGCCCTCACTTAAAAAGTGCCTGCCCTGCTCACATGATATTGAAGGAGTGTGACTTTGAAATTAAATGCAGAACTATTTGCCTTGCTTAATGGCTGTGGCAGCCTTGCAGTTCTTGGGAAGTTTAATGCAGATTCCCTCAAAGAACAAAGGGTTTTCTAGGGAATATTCCTGATTTTTACCAAAATACAAGAGTCTCAGGGCCTCTGCACTTCATTTAGGTGATCCAAAATTCAGGCTGTTCATCCCTTTTGGACCAGTGAAAGGACTGTCATGAAATTTCATCTCTGACATGGAATCTCACTGCTACCTGCAAGGAAGCCCTGGAGAACTCATCATTAGGGGACCGTGTGCTCATTTGAGATACTTCAGAACATGAAGATCGATGATTCCAAAGCTGTGCATTCCCCAGTCTGGAAAGGAAGGTGCAAAAAAAGAGAAAAATGGACACAAAAGAATGGGGTCCTGCATCCAACAAATGTCTTGTGCTTCAAGGCACAAGGGCTTGGTGTCCCCTCATCCCTCCCAGCCCAGGCAGTGCCTTTCTCCTCTGCCCACGTCACACACACTGCACCATCCTGGGGACCAAAAGGCTTTGGGCTCCAGGATTTCCCCCCAGATCAATGACTACAGGGCAATGAAAAGTACAAGCACTTCGATTTACTCATTCTGTCCTTTTATTTCAGCAAAAGCAACCATCAAACCACTTCTAACTTAGGAAAAGCTACAACTCAAAGGGCTAAGGAGCATATTCCAGAGGAACACATTCCTGACATAGTGTAGAGTAATACCATCTATCAAAACAAAAGATGGCCTCCTAAGAATTTTCCTAAGAGATTTCTTCTTCTTCCTAAGACTTTTCCCACCTCTACTCCAAGCCTTTAGATGTCTTAACATAATCCCTTGGCTTCTTTCACTACTTGTAGTGAACCTCGATGTGTAATTTATTAATGAAAGAGGAAGAGAAGGCATGAGATGGCCTTCACCCTACTGGCAGGGAGTTATTACAAATTACTACCTTGTATTTCACATAAAGAAACAACTTTACTATCACTCCTGTTTATTATCCTCATGTTCCTGGTATGAACATGGGCAGACATGGGAAGGAGCGTGAGGCACTTACCTCTTCCTCGGTGCTCCAGCTCAGGTGTCTTCTGGCCACGCTGTGGACTGCGCTGGGCACACTCCAGACAGTCCTGGGTCCCTGGGAGCCAGAGCCCTCCTCGGGTGGTGGCGTGGCTCAGCTTCTGTCCCTAAAGAGGCTAACCCTAACACTAACCCTAACACTAACCCTAACAACTACGCCTTACTCGAACATGAAAAATAACACTATGCCTAACCACAAAACTAAGCCTAACCCCAATGCCAACCCCAAGCCTAAACGTAACCCTAAGCCTAAGCCTGACCCTGGACTACTGGGAGCTTCCAGCAGGCTTGGGGAGGGGCTGTTGGGGCAGCGCTCTGGAACCAGGCCTGGAGTCGAGGCCTCTGCCCCGCTGTGAGGGGCTGTGCTGGGCAGGGCTGGGCCTTGGCCTGTGGCGTGCCTGGGAGCTGCCAGGGCTCGAGATGCGCTGGGCAGGTCCCCACACGCCTCTTCTTCCCGCGGCGTGTCGGGCTGCCCCAGGAGCTGTGGGTAGCGGGGGTTCACCCAGATGGTGCGGATAGTGATGGCCCTGCTGCCCTGCTCGTCTGACAGCTCCTCGCTCGTCCCGGCATCCCCTTTGGCAGCTGCTTGATCTCTGCTTTGGGGAGTAGGCCCCAAGTGTCCTGTGCCTTTGCATGGCACCAGAGGTTTTGGTACCGCCTCACAGGACACATAGGCGCTCTCCTCCCCACCGCTGCCGCCCTGGACATCCTCTGAGCTGTCCCCCTCCTGGCTGGCCAACCCTGCCAGGAGGACCTTTGCTGCTGCCATTGCCCACTGGCTGCGAGCTTCCAGCAGGCTTGGGGAGGGGCTGGGGGGCAAGAGACCCAGAGTTATTTCACAGCTGGAGTCCTCTGCCCAGCTGGGAGAGGCTCTGCTGGGCAGAGCTGAGGCTTGGCCTGAGGCTGTGCACGGGCCAACGTTGCTGTGCTCAACCCCGGCCTCGCCTGGCCTCACAGAGGGCCTCACTTCTCTGCCTCTCTGATCTGGGTCCAGTTCCCCCTGGGACAGCTCTTTTTTGGGGCTGCTCGCTTCCCAGGCCGCCTCTTCACCATCTGCTGTTGACAGGACAGCCCCCAGTGTTGCCCCTGTCCCCTGCCCACCCAGATCTTCCAGCGGGGTGGGCGAGGGTGTGGTGGGACAGCTGGGGCCGAGCGGGGAAGCCGCCCGGCTCTGTGGCCCTGCTGCGGGGGCTGTCGCTGCCGCCACTGCCTCCATGCCCTGATCCCCGTGTGGCTGTGTCCCCGGCTGCCGGCTGCGTCGCCGGAGCACAGCCGCCACCCTGCTGAGGATGGCACGGGAGCCGCGGCGCAGCGAGCGCAGCAGAGCCCGGCCGCGGGCCCTGCGGCTGTGCGGGGCCGCTGCCCGGCTCTCTGCTGCCGCCGCCTGCGCGCCAGGGCCAGCCCAGGAGTCACGCTGCTCCTCGGCCTCCAGAGGTGCTGCCCCATCCCTCGCCCCCTGCCTCCGGCGAGACATTAGCCACTTGCGCTTGGGCTTCGTGTCGGTGCTCGTCTCCTTGTCCGTGGACATCTCGGAGTCGCTGCGACACTGCCGTCCCCCGGGAAGATGCTGGCTCCTCATGGAGCTGCTCTCCTGGGAGTGGCACCCCCGGCCTCTTTGCCCCTTTTTATACTGTCCTGGTCAGGGCGCGGCCCCAAACGTCACAATGGGCCCTGGGCACACGCAAGCCTCACGTCACAAAGGGGAACGGTCGGGGGGGAGTTCCAAGTGTCCCCAAGGGCTCCGGGCACAGACAACGACTACAAGGACTCCATCTTTCTCACTTTACCACACAAAGTAACACACAAGACAGCTCACAAGGCTCATGTGGCAAAGGCAAAGAATCTGCTCATGAGCTGTTGCAACAGAATTTTGAAACAAGACACCAAAGACTCATGATGGCCTGCACTGCTTCAGTGTCTCTTTGGCTGTAGTTGAATTCAAAAGGTTTCCTTCCTAATGTGATTGGAAGTCCTACACTGCAAATCCTTTCAGGTCTGCCTTTGCCTTGTTGTATCTTTCTCTAAGAATACCACATTTGGTTCATCTCATGAAAGGTACAATCTGCTGAAATGCTGCTCTGAATTGCTCTGACGTCTGGGCTGAAGCTGGGTTTAGATGTGATTCTGGTCAGGATCCCCTGAGGCTCACTTCTGTCGTGATACGAACTGATGCAGTAAGCTTGACTTCAAGAGCAGCACGGGCTAAAGGAGCCAGTGTTTGAATGCTTCTGAATATTTCACCTCCCTGTCTGCTGCTTTTCTGGGCACAGCTGCGGGTCCAGGGCCTTGCGGCAAAGCCCCGTGTGCAAATTCCTGCTGCCATTCTTGCCTTCCTACAGGACACTGGTAGAACGTGGTTGTTTCTGCTATAGGATTGTTTCCCCAGGATGGACGCCCTGGGCTTGGATTGGAAGGATAAATGAGGAGGTTCAAAGCCCCTGGACATTAAGAAACAAAGACAAATGAAACCAAGCCCTGCCGCAGTCCGCACTCTCCTCAGGACCCTCCGTTCCCGCCTCCTGCCCTGAAGGCCGTGGGGGCGGGACGGCGTCGTGAGGGCGGCGCCATAATCGTGTGGGCGGCTCCCGGTTCCTCTGTGCAGAGCCTGGATCATATGGGCGGCTCCGGGAGCGTGTGGGCCGCTCCTGGATCGGCTGGATATCGCCTGCATCCTGAGGGCAGTGCCCAGATTGACTTGGCAGCATCCGGACCCTGAGGGCAGCTTTTGGATGGTGTGGGAAGTGCCTGGATCGTGAGGGCAGCTCGTAGGTCCTGTGGGCAGCACCCCTCTCCATCCCAAACACACCCACTATCACCACTTCTGGAACACTTCACTTCTCATATCTATACAACGGGTGAGAAACCACATAACGGCGTGGGATTGTCTAAAGTTCAAATTCCTGCCACAGGAGATGAATGGCAAAAGCATCACCCGCCTTCCCTCAGCCCAGGCCAGGGCCGACGTCATCCACAGCCCTGGGGCGGTTCATGTCCGCGTCCTGAGGGAACGTTTCCCTGCAGTTCCTCACACTTCCAGTCAGGAGAAAGAGTGAAGACAAGTAGGACATAAGGGATACATGTTTACTTCCCCTGGATGAGCTCACTGCTCCCTACACACAGGGGAAGTACCCCCAAGCACAGGACCTGATGTGTGTTTTTAAAAGCTTGAGCCTCAGCACATCCTTATGGCCCTGCCTGAGGTGAAACTGTTGGCAGGATCCTCCAGTAATGCTACCAATCATGAGAATAGCAATCAGGGAGGGCAGGTAGAAACACACATCTGCCCTTTATCGGCCAGGTCTAGTTGGCTGTGCTCAGTCCTGGAGAATCAAGGTTGGGAGTTGCCTAAAGCTCCTCAAGAAGCTGAGGGATTTTTGCCCTCACTTAAAAAGTGCCTGCCCTGCTCACATGATATTGAAGGAGTGTGACTTTGAAATTAAATGCAGAACTATTTGCCTTGCTTAATGGCTGTGGCAGCCTTGCAGTTCTTGGGAAGTTTAATGCAGATTCCCTCAAAGAACAAAGGGTTTTCTAGGGAATATTCCTGATTTTTACCAAAATACAAGAGTCTCAGGGCCTCTGCACTTCATTTAGGTGATCCAAAATTCAGGCTGTTCATCCCTTTTGGACCAGTGAAAGGACTGTCATGAAATTTCATCTCTGACATGGAATCTCACTGCTACCTGCAAGGAAGCCCTGGAGAACTCATCATTAGGGGACCGTGTGCTCATTTGAGATACTTCAGAACATGAAGATCGATGATTCCAAAGCTGTGCATTCCCCAGTCTGGAAAGGAAGGTGCAAAAAAAGAGAAAAATGGACACAAAAGAATGGGGTCCTGCATCCAACAAATGTCTTGTGCTTCAAGGCACAAGGGCTTGGTGTCCCCTCATCCCTCCCAGCCCAGGCAGTGCCTTTCTCCTCTGCCCACGTCACACACACTGCACCATCCTGGGGACCAAAAGGCTTTGGGCTCCAGGATTTCCCCCCAAATCAATGACTACAGGGCAATGAAAAGTACAAGCACTTCGATTTACTCATTCTGTCCTTTTATTTCAGCAAAAGCAACCATCAAACCACTTCTAACTTAGGAAAAGCTACAACTCAAAGGGCTAAGGAGCATATTCCAGAGGAACACATTCCTGACATAGTGTAGAGTAATACCATCTATCAAAACAAAAGATGGCCTCCTAAGAATTTTCCTAAGAGATTTCTTCTTCTTCCTAAGACTTTTCCCACCTCTACTCCAAGCCTTTAGATGTCTTAACATAATCCCTTGGCTTCTTTCACTACTTGTAGTGAACCTCGATGTGTAATTTATTAATGAAAGAGGAAGAGAAGGCATGAGATGGCCTTCACCCTACTGGCAGGGAGTTATTACAAATTACTACCTTGTATTTCACATAAAGAAACAACTTTACTATCACTCCTGTTTATTATCCTCATGTTCCTGGTATGAACATGGGCAGACATGGGAAGGAGCGTGAGGCACTTACCTCTTCCTCGGTGCTCCAGCTCAGGTGTCTTCTGGCCACGCTGTGGACTGCGCTGGGCACACTCCAGACAGTCCTGGGTCCCTGGGAGCCAGAGCCCTCCTCGGGTGGTGGCGTGGCTCAGCTTCTGTCCCTAAAGAGGCTAACCCTAACACTAACCCTAACACTAACCCTAACAACTACGCCTTACTCGAACATGAAAAATAACACTATGCCTAACCACAAAACTAAGCCTAACCCCAATGCCAACCCCAAGCCTAAACGTAACCCTAAGCCTAAGCCTGACCCTGGACTACTGGGAGCTTCCAGCAGGCTTGGGGAGGGGCTGTTGGGGCAGCGCTCTGGAACCAGGCCTGGAGTCGAGGCCTCTGCCCCGCTGTGAGGGGCTGTGCTGGGCAGGGCTGGGCCTTGGCCTGTGGCGTGCCTGGGAGCTGCCAGGGCTCGAGATGCGCTGGGCAGGTCCCCACACGCCTCTTCTTCCCGCGGCGTGTCGGGCTGCCCCAGGAGCTGTGGGTAGCGGGGGTTCACCCAGATGGTGCGGATAGTGATGGCCCTGCTGCCCTGCTCGTCTGACAGCTCCTCGCTCGTCCCGGCATCCCCTTTGGCAGCTGCTTGATCTCTGCTTTGGGGAGTAGGCCCCAAGTGTCCTGTGCCTTTGCATGGCACCAGAGGTTTTGGTACCGCCTCACAGGACACATAGGCGCTCTCCTCCCCACCGCTGCCGCCCTGGACATCCTCTGAGCTGTCCCCCTCCTGGCTGGCCAACCCTGCCAGGAGGACCTTTGCTGCTGCCATTGCCCACTGGCTGCGAGCTTCCAGCAGGCTTGGGGAGGGGCTGGGGGGCAAGAGACCCAGAGTTATTTCACAGCTGGAGTCCTCTGCCCAGCTGGGAGAGGCTCTGCTGGGCAGAGCTGAGGCTTGGCCTGAGGCTGTGCACGGGCCAACGTTGCTGTGCTCAACCCCGGCCTCGCCTGGCCTCACAGAGGGCCTCACTTCTCTGCCTCTCTGATCTGGGTCCAGTTCCCCCTGGGACAGCTCTTTTTTGGGGCTGCTCGCTTCCCAGGCCGCCTCTTCACCATCTGCTGTTGACAGGACAGCCCCCAGTGTTGCCCCTGTCCCCTGCCCACCCAGATCTTCCAGCGGGGTGGGCGAGGGTGTGGTGGGACAGCTGGGGCCGAGCGGGGAAGCCGCCCGGCTCTGTGGCCCTGCTGCGGGGGCTGTCGCTGCCGCCACTGCCTCCATGCCCTGATCCCCGTGTGGCTGTGTCCCCGGCTGCCGGCTGCGTCGCCGGAGCACAGCCGCCACCCTGCTGAGGATGGCACGGGAGCCGCGGCGCAGCGAGCGCAGCAGAGCCCGGCCGCGGGCCCTGCGGCTGTGCGGGGCCGCTGCCCGGCTCTCTGCTGCCGCCGCCTGCGCGCCAGGGCCAGCCCAGGAGTCACGCTGCTCCTCGGCCTCCAGAGGTGCTGCCCCATCCCTCGCCCCCTGCCTCCGGCGAGACATTAGCCACTTGCGCTTGGGCTTCGTGTCGGTGCTCGTCTCCTTGTCCGTGGACATCTCGGAGTCGCTGCGACACTGCCGTCCCCCGGGAAGATGCTGGCTCCTCATGGAGCTGCTCTCCTGGGAGTGGCACCCCCGGCCTCTTTGCCCCTTTTTATACTGTCCTGGTCAGGGCGCGGCCCCAAACGTCACAATGGGCCTTGGCACACGCAAGCCTCACGTCACAAAGGGGAACGGTCTGGGGGGGGTTCCAAGTGTCCCCAAGGGCTCTGGGCACAGACAACGACTACAAGGACTCCATCTTTCTCACTTTACCACACAGAGTAACACACAAGACAGCTCACAAGGCTCATGTGGCAAAGGCAAAGAATCTGCTCATGAGCTGTTGCAACAGAATTTTGAAACAAAAGAGACCAAAGACTCATGATGGCCTGCACTGCTTCAGTGTCTCTTTGGCTGTAGTTGAATTCAAAAGATTTCCTTCCTAATGTGATTGGAAGTCCTACACTGCAAATCCTTTCAGGTCTGCCTTTGCCTTGTTGTATCTTTCTCTAAGAATACCACATTTGGTTCATCTCATGAAAGGTACAATCTGCTGAAATGCTGCTCTGAATTGCTCTGACGTCTGGGCTGAAGCTGGGTTTAGATGTGATTCTGGTCAGGATCCCCTGAGGCTCACTTCTGTCGTGATACGAACTGATGCAGTAAGCTTGACTTCAAGAGCGGCACGGGCTAAAGGAGCCAGTGTTTGAATGCTTCTGAATATTTCACCTCCCTGTCTGCTGCTTTTCTGGGCACAGCTGCGGGTCCAGGGCCTTGCGGCAAAGCCCCGCGTGCAAATTCCTGCTGCCATTCTTGCCTTCCTGCAGGACACTGGTAGAACGTGGTTGTTTCTGTTATAGGATTGTTTCCCCAGGATGGACGCCCTGGGCTTGGATTAGAAGGGAAAATGAGGAGGTTCAAAGCCCCTGGACATTAAGAAACAAAGACAATTGAAACCAAGCCCTGCCGCACTCCGCACTCTCCTCAGGACCCTCCGTTCCCGCCTCCTGCCCTGAAGGCCGTGGGGGCGGGACGGCGTCGTGAGGGCGGCGCCATAATCGTGTGGGCGGCTCCCGGTTCCTCTGTGCAGAGCCTGGATCATATGGGCGGCTCCGGGAGCGTGTGGGCCGCTCCTGGATCGGCTGGATATCGCCTGCATAGTGAGGGCAGTGCCCAGATTGACTTGGCAGCATCCGGACCCTGAGGGCAGCTTTTGGATGGTGTGGGAAGTGCCTGGATCGTGAGGGCAGCTCGTAGGTCCTGTGGGCAGCACCCCTCTCCATCCCAAACACACCCACTATCACCACTTCTGGAACACTTCACTTCTCATATCTATACAACGGGTGAGAAACCACATAACAGCGTGTCATTGTCTAAAGTTCAAATTCCTGCCACAGGAGATGAATGGCAAAAGCATCACCCGCCTTCCCTCAGCCCAGGCCAGGGCCGACGTCATCCACAGCCCTGGGGCGGTTCATGTCCGCGTCCTGAGGGAACGTTTCCCTGCAGTTCCTCACACTTCCAGTCAGGAGAAAGAGTGAAGACAAGTAGGACATAAGGGATACATGTTTACTTCCCCTGGATGAGCTCACTGCTCCCTACACACAGGGGAAGTACCCCCAAGCACAGGACCTGATGTGTGTTTTTAAAAGCTTGAGCCTCAGCACATCCTTATGGCCCTGCCTGAGGTGAAACTGTTGGCAGGATCCTCCAGTAATGCTACCAATCATGAGAATAGCAATCAGGGAGGGCAGGTAGAAACACACATCTGCCCTTTATCGGCCAGGTCTAGTTGGCTGTGCTCAGTCCTGGAGAATCAAGGTTGGGAGTTGCCTAAAGCTCCTCAAGAAGCTGAGGGATTTTTGCCCTCACTTAAAAAGTGCCTGCCCTGCTCACATGATATTGAAGGAGTGTGACTTTGAAATTAAATGCAGAACTATTTGCCTTGCTTAATGGCTGTGGCAGCCTTGCAGTTCTTGGGAAGTTTAATGCAGATTCCCTCAAAGAACAAAGGGTTTTCTAGGGAATATTCCTGATTTTTACCAAAATACAAGAGTCTCAGGGCCTCTGCACTTCATTTAGGTGATCCAAAATTCAGGCTGTTCATCCCTTTTGGACCAGTGAAAGGACTGTCATGAAATTTCATCTCTGACATGGAATCTCACTGCTACCTGCAAGGAAGCCCTGGAGAACTCATCATTAGGGGACCGTGTGCTCATTTGAGATACTTCAGAACATGAAGATCGATGATTCCAAAGCTGTGCATTCCCCAGTCTGGAAAGGAAGGTGCAAAAAAAGAGAAAAATGGACACAAAAGAATGGGGTCCTGCATCCAACAAATGTCTTGTGCTTCAAGGCACAAGGGCTTGGTGTCCCCTCATCCCTCCCAGCCCAGGCAGTGCCTTTCTCCTCTGCCCACGTCACACACACTGCACCATCCTGGGGACCAAAAGGCTTTGGGCTCCAGGATTTCCCCCCAAATCAATGACTACAGGGCAATGAAAAGTACAAGCACTTCGATTTACTCATTCTGTCCTTTTATTTCAGCAAAAGCAACCATCAAACCACTTCTAACTTAGGAAAAGCTACAACTCAAAGGGCTAAGGAGCATATTCCAGAGGAACACATTCCTGACATAGTGTAGAGTAATACCATCTATCAAAACAAAAGATGGCCTCCTAAGAATTTTCCTAAGAGATTTCTTCTTCTTCCTAAGACTTTTCCCACCTCTACTCCAAGCCTTTAGATGTCTTAACATAATCCCTTGGCTTCTTTCACTACTTGTAGTGAACCTCGATGTGTAATTTATTAATGAAAGAGGAAGAGAAGGCATGAGATGGCCTTCACCCTACTGGCAGGGAGTTATTACAAATTACTACCTTGTATTTCACATAAAGAAACAACTTTACTATCACTCCTGTTTATTATCCTCATGTTCCTGGTATGAACATGGGCAGACATGGGAAGGAGCGTGAGGCACTTACCTCTTCCTCGGTGCTCCAGCTCAGGTGTCTTCTGGCCACGCTGTGGACTGCGCTGGGCACACTCCAGACAGTCCTGGGTCCCTGGGAGCCAGAGCCCTCCTCGGGTGGTGGCGTGGCTCAGCTTCTGTCCCTAAAGAGGCTAACCCTAACACTAACCCTAACACTAACCCTAACAACTACGCCTTACTCGAACATGAAAAATAACACTATGCCTAACCACAAAACTAAGCCTAACCCCAATGCCAACCCCAAGCCTAAACGTAACCCTAAGCCTAAGCCTGACCCTGGACTACTGGGAGCTTCCAGCAGGCTTGGGGAGGGGCTGTTGGGGCAGCGCTCTGGAACCAGGCCTGGAGTCGAGGCCTCTGCCCCGCTGTGAGGGGCTGTGCTGGGCAGGGCTGGGCCTTGGCCTGTGGCGTGCCTGGGAGCTGCCAGGGCTCGAGATGCGCTGGGCAGGTCCCCACACGCCTCTTCTTCCCGCGGCGTGTCGGGCTGCCCCAGGAGCTGTGGGTAGCGGGGGTTCACCCAGATGGTGCGGATAGTGATGGCCCTGCTGCCCTGCTCGTCTGACAGCTCCTCGCTCGTCCCGGCATCCCCTTTGGCAGCTGCTTGATCTCTGCTTTGGGGAGTAGGCCCCAAGTGTCCTGTGCCTTTGCATGGCACCAGAGGTTTTGGTACCGCCTCACAGGACACATAGGCGCTCTCCTCCCCACCGCTGCCGCCCTGGACATCCTCTGAGCTGTCCCCCTCCTGGCTGGCCAACCCTGCCAGGAGGACCTTTGCTGCTGCCATTGCCCACTGGCTGCGAGCTTCCAGCAGGCTTGGGGAGGGGCTGGGGGGCAAGAGACCCAGAGTTATTTCACAGCTGGAGTCCTCTGCCCAGCTGGGAGAGGCTCTGCTGGGCAGAGCTGAGGCTTGGCCTGAGGCTGTGCACGGGCCAACGTTGCTGTGCTCAACCCCGGCCTCGCCTGGCCTCACAGAGGGCCTCACTTCTCTGCCTCTCTGATCTGGGTCCAGTTCCCCCTGGGACAGCTCTTTTTTGGGGCTGCTCGCTTCCCAGGCCGCCTCTTCACCATCTGCTGTTGACAGGACAGCCCCCAGTGTTGCCCCTGTCCCCTGCCCACCCAGATCTTCCAGCGGGGTGGGCGAGGGTGTGGTGGGACAGCTGGGGCCGAGCGGGGAAGCCGCCCGGCTCTGTGGCCCTGCTGCGGGGGCTGTCGCTGCCGCCACTGCCTCCATGCCCTGATCCCCGTGTGGCTGTGTCCCCGGCTGCCGGCTGCGTCGCCGGAGCACAGCCGCCACCCTGCTGAGGATGGCACGGGAGCCGCGGCGCAGCGAGCGCAGCAGAGCCCGGCCGCGGGCCCTGCGGCTGTGCGGGGCCGCTGCCCGGCTCTCTGCTGCCGCCGCCTGCGCGCCAGGGCCAGCCCAGGAGTCACGCTGCTCCTCGGCCTCCAGAGGTGCTGCCCCATCCCTCGCCCCCTGCCTCCGGCGAGACATTAGCCACTTGCGCTTGGGCTTCGTGTCGGTGCTCGTCTCCTTGTCCGTGGACATCTCGGAGTCGCTGCGACACTGCCGTCCCCCGGGAAGATGCTGGCTCCTCATGGAGCTGCTCTCCTGGGAGTGGCACCCCCGGCCTCTTTGCCCCTTTTTATACTGTCCTGGTCAGGGCGCGGCCCCAAACGTCACAATGGGCCTTGGCACACGCAAGCCTCACGTCACAAAGGGGAACGGTCTGGGGGGGGTTCCAAGTGTCCCCAAGGGCTCTGGGCACAGACAACGACTACAAGGACTCCATCTTTCTCACTTTACCACACAGAGTAACACACAAGACAGCTCACAAGGCTCATGTGGCAAAGGCAAAGAATCTGCTCATGAGCTGTTGCAACAGAATTTTGAAACAAAAGAGACCAAAGACTCATGATGGCCTGCACTGCTTCAGTGTCTCTTTGGCTGTAGTTGAATTCAAAAGATTTCCTTCCTAATGTGATTGGAAGTCCTACACTGCAAATCCTTTCAGGTCTGCCTTTGCCTTGTTGTATCTTTCTCTAAGAATACCACATTTGGTTCATCTCATGAAAGGTACAATCTGCTGAAATGCTGCTCTGAATTGCTCTGACGTCTGGGCTGAAGCTGGGTTTAGATGTGATTCTGGTCAGGATCCCCTGAGGCTCACTTCTGTCGTGATACGAACTGATGCAGTAAGCTTGACTTCAAGAGCGGCACGGGCTAAAGGAGCCAGTGTTTGAATGCTTCTGAATATTTCACCTCCCTGTCTGCTGCTTTTCTGGGCACAGCTGCGGGTCCAGGGCCTTGCGGCAAAGCCCCGCGTGCAAATTCCTGCTGCCATTCTTGCCTTCCTGCAGGACACTGGTAGAACGTGGTTGTTTCTGTTATAGGATTGTTTCCCCAGGATGGACGCCCTGGGCTTGGATTAGAAGGGAAAATGAGGAGGTTCAAAGCCCCTGGACATTAAGAAACAAAGACAATTGAAACCAAGCCCTGCCGCACTCCGCACTCTCCTCAGGACCCTCCGTTCCCGCCTCCTGCCCTGAAGGCCGTGGGGGCGGGACGGCGTCGTGAGGGCGGCGCCATAATCGTGTGGGCGGCTCCCGGTTCCTCTGTGCAGAGCCTGGATCATATGGGCGGCTCCGGGAGCGTGTGGGCCGCTCCTGGATCGGCTGGATATCGCCTGCATAGTGAGGGCAGTGCCCAGATTGACTTGGCAGCATCCGGACCCTGAGGGCAGCTTTTGGATGGTGTGGGAAGTGCCTGGATCGTGAGGGCAGCTCGTAGGTCCTGTGGGCAGCACCCCTCTCCATCCCAAACACACCCACTATCACCACTTCTGGAACACTTCACTTCTCATATCTATACAACGGGTGAGAAACCACATAACAGCGTGTCATTGTCTAAAGTTCAAATTCCTGCCACAGGAGATGAATGGCAAAAGCATCACCCGCCTTCCCTCAGCCCAGGCCAGGGCCGACGTCATCCACAGCCCTGGGGCGGTTCATGTCCGCGTCCTGAGGGAACGTTTCCCTGCAGTTCCTCACACTTCCAGTCAGGAGAAAGAGTGAAGACAAGTAGGACATAAGGGATACATGTTTACTTCCCCTGGATGAGCTCACTGCTCCCTACACACAGGGGAAGTACCCCCAAGCACAGGACCTGATGTGTGTTTTTAAAAGCTTGAGCCTCAGCACATCCTTATGGCCCTGCCTGAGGTGAAACTGTTGGCAGGATCCTCCAGTAATGCTACCAATCATGAGAATAGCAATCAGGGAGGGCAGGTACAAACACACATCTGCCCTTTATCGGCCAGGTCTAGTTGGCTGTGCTCAGTCCTGGAGAATCAAGGTTGGGAGTTGCCTAAAGCTCCTCAAGAAGCTGAGGGATTTTTGCCCTCACTTAAAAAGTGCCTGCCCTGCTCACATGATATTGAAGGAGTGTGACTTTGAAATTAAATGCAGAACTATTTGCCTTGCTTAATGGCTGTGGCAGCCTTGCAGTTCTTGGGAAGTTTAATGCAGATTCCCTCAAAGAACAAAGGGTTTTCTAGGGAATATTCCTGATTTTTACCAAAATACAAGAGTCTCAGGGCCTCTGCACTTCATTTAGGTGATCCAAAATTCAGGCTGTTCATCCCTTTTGGACCAGTGAAAGGACTGTCATGAAATTTCATCTCTGACATGGAATCTCACTGCTACCTGCAAGGAAGCCCTGGAGAACTCATCATTAGGGGACCGTGTGCTCATTTGAGATACTTCAGAACATGAAGATCGATGATTCCAAAGCTGTGCATTCCCCAGTCTGGAAAGGAAGGTGCAAAAAAAGAGAAAAATGGACACAAAAGAATGGGGTCCTGCATCCAACAAATGTCTTGTGCTTCAAGGCACAAGGGCTTGGTGTCCCCTCATCCCTCCCAGCCCAGGCAGTGCCTTTCTCCTCTGCCCACGTCACACACACTGCACCATCCTGGGGACCAAAAGGCTTTGGGCTCCAGGATTTCCCCCCAAATCAATGACTACAGGGCAATGAAAAGTACAAGCACTTCGATTTACTCATTCTGTCCTTTTATTTCAGCAAAAGCAACCATCAAACCACTTCTAACTTAGGAAAAGCTACAACTCAAAGGGCTAAGGAGCATATTCCAGAGGAACACATTCCTGACATAGTGTAGAATAATACCATCTATCAAAACAAAAGATGGCCTCCTAAGAATTTTCCTAAGAGATTTCTTCTTCTTCCTAAGACTTTTCCCACCTCTACTCCAAGCCTTTAGATGTCTTAACATAATCCCTTGGCTTCTTTCACTACTTGTAGTGAACCTCGATGTGTAATTTATTAATGAAAGAGGAAGAGAAGGCATGAGATGGCCTTCACCCTACTGGCAGGGAGTTATTACAAATTACTACCTTGTATTTCACATAAAGAAACAACTTTACTATCACTCCTGTTTATTATCCTCATGTTCCTGGTATGAACATGGGCAGACATGGGAAGGAGCGTGAGGCACTTACCTCTTCCTCGGTGCCCCAGCTCAGGTGTCTTCTGGCCACGCTGTGGACTGCGCTGGGCACACTCCAGACAGTCCTGGGTCCCTGGGAGCCAGAGCCCTCCTCGGGTGGTGGCGTGGCTCAGCTTCTGTCCCTAAAGAGGCTAACCCTAACACTAACCCTAACACTGACCCTAACAACTACGCCTTACTCGAACATGAAAAATAACACTATGCCTAACCACAAAACAAAACCTAACCCCAATGCCAACCCCAAGCCTAAACGTAACCCTAAGCCTAAGCCTAAGCCTGACCCTGGACTACTGGGAGCTTCCAGCAGGCTTGGGGAGGGGCTGTTGGGGCAGCGCTCTGGAACCAGGCCTGGAGTCGAGGCCTCTGCCCCGCTGTGAGGGGCTGTGCTGGGCAGGGCTGGGCCTTGGCCTGTGGCGTGCCTGGGAGCTGCCAGGGCTCGAGATGCGCTGGGCAGGTCCCCACACGCCTCTTCTTCCCGCGGCGTGTCGGGCTGCCCCAGGAGCTGTGGGTAGCGGGGGTTCACCCAGATGGTGCGGATAGTGATGGCCCTGCTGCCCTGCTCGTCTGACAGCTCCTCGCTCGTCCCGGCATCCCCTTTGGCAGCTGCTTGATCTCTGCTTTGGGGAGTAGGCCCCAAGTGTCCTGTGCCTTTGCATGGCACCAGAGGTTTTGGTACCGCCTCACAGGACACATAGGCGCTCTCCTCCCCACCGCTGCCGCCCTGGACATCCTCTGAGCTGTCCCCCTCCTGGCTGGCCAACCCTGCCAGGAGGACCTTTGCTGCTGCCATTGCCCACTGGCTGCGAGCTTCCAGCAGGCTTGGGGAGGGGCTGGGGGGCAAGAGACCCAGAGTTATTTCACAGCTGGAGTCCTCTGCCCAGCTGGGAGAGGCTCTGCTGGGCAGAGCTGAGGCTTGGCCTGAGGCTGTGCACGGGCCAACGTTGCTGTGCTCAACCCCGGCCTCGCCTGGCCTCACAGAGGGCCTCACTTCTCTGCCTCTCTGATCTGGGTCCAGTTCCCCCTGGGACAGCTCTTTTTTGGGGCTGCTCGCTTCCCAGGCCGCCTCTTCACCATCTGCTGTTGACAGGACAGCCCCCAGTGTTGCCCCTGTCCCCTGCCCACCCAGATCTTCCAGCGGGGTGGGCGAGGGTGTGGTGGGACAGCTGGGGCCGAGCGGGGAAGCCGCCCGGCTCTGTGGCCCTGCTGCGGGGGCTGTCGCTGCCGCCACTGCCTCCATGCCCTGATCCCCGTGTGGCTGTGTCCCCGGCTGCCGGCTGCGTCGCCGGAGCACAGCCGCCACCCTGCTGAGGATGGCACGGGAGCCGCGGCGCAGCGAGCGCAGCAGAGCCCGGCCGCGGGCCCTGCGGCTGTGCGGGGCCGCTGCCCGGCTCTCTGCTGCCGCCGCCTGCGCGCCAGGGCCAGCCCAGGAGTCACGCTGCTCCTCGGCCTCCAGAGGTGCTGCCCCATCCCTCGCCCCCTGCCTCCAGCGAGACATTAGCCACTTGCGCTTGGGCTTCGTGTCGGTGCTCGTCTCCTTGTCCGTGGACATCTCGGAGTCGCTGCGACACTGCCGTCCCCCGGGAAGATGCTGGCTCCTCATGGAGCTGCTCTCCTGGGAGTGGCACCCCCGGCCTCTTTGCCCCTTTTTATACTGTCCTGGTCAGGGCGCGGCCCCAAACGTCACAATGGGCCTTGGCACACGCAAGCCTCACGTCACAAAGGGGAACGGTCTGGGGGGGGTTCCAAGTGTCCCCAAGGGCTCTGGGCACAGACAACGACTACAAGGACTCCATCTTTCTCACTTTACCACACAGAGTAACACACAAGACAGCTCACAAGGCTCATGTGGCAAAGGCAAAGAATCTGCTCATGAGCTGTTGCAACAGAATTTTGAAACAAAAGAGACCAAAGACTCATGATGGCCTGCACTGCTTCAGTGTCTCTTTGGCTGTAGTTGAATTCAAAAGATTTCCTTCCTAATGTGATTGGAAGTCCTACACTGCAAATCCTTTCAGGTCTGCCTTTGCCTTGTTGTATCTTTCTCTAAGAATACCACATTTGGTTCATCTCATGAAAGGTACAATCTGCTGAAATGCTGCTCTGAATTGCTCTGACGTCTGGGCTGAAGCTGGGTTTAGATGTGATTCTGGTCAGGATCCCCTGAGGCTCACTTCTGTCGTGATACGAACTGATGCAGTAAGCTTGACTTCAAGAGCGGCACGGGCTAAAGGAGCCAGTGTTTGAATGCTTCTGAATATTTCACCTCCCTGTCTGCTGCTTTTCTGGGCACAGCTGCGGGTCCAGGGCCTTGCGGCAAAGCCCCGCGTGCAAATTCCTACTGCCATTCTTGCCTTCCTGCAGGACACTGGTAGAACGTGGTTGTTTCTGTTATAGGATTGTTTCCCCAGGATGGACGCCCTGGGCTTGGATTGGAAGGATAAATGAGGAGGTTCAAAGCCCCTGGACATTAAGAAACAAAGACAATTGAAACCAAGCCCTGCCGCAGTCCGCACTCTCCTCAGGACCCTCCGTTCCCGCCTCCTGCCCTGAAGGCCGTGGGGGCGGGACGGCGTCGTGAGGGCGGCGCCATAATCGTGTGGGCGGCTCCCGGTTCCTCTGTGCAGAGCCTGGATCATATGGGCGGCTCCGGGAGCGTGTGGGCCGCTCCTGGATCGGCTGGATATCGCCTGCATCCTGAGGGCAGTGCCCAGATCGACTAGGTGGCATCCAGACCCTGAGGACAGCTTTTGGATGGTGTGGGAAGTGCCTGGATCGTGAGGGCAGCTCGTAGGTCCTGTGGGCAGCACCCCTCTCCATCCCAAACACACCCACTATCACCACTTCTGGAACACTTCTCATATCTATACAACGGGTGAGAAACCACATAACAGCGTGGGATTGTCTAAAGTTCAAATTCCTGCCACAGGAGATGAATGGCAAAAGCATCACCCGCCTTCCCTCAGCCCAGGCCAGGGCCGACGTCATCCACAGCCCTGGGGCGGTTCATGTCCGCGTCCTGAGTTTCCCTGCAGTTCCTCACACTTCCAGTCAGGAGAAAGAGTGAAGACAAGTAGGACACAAGGGATACATGTTTACTTCCCCTGGATGAGCTCACTGCTCCCTACACACAGGGGAAGTACCCCCAAGCACAGGACCTGATGTGTGTTTTTAAAAGCTTGAGCCTCAGCACATCCTTATGGCCCTGCCTGAGGTGAAACTGTTGGCAGGATCCTCCAGTAATGCTACCAATCATGAGAATAGCAATCAGGGAGGGCAGGTACAAACACACATCTGCCCTTTATCGGCCAGGTCTAGTTGGCTGTGCTCAGTCCTGGAGAATCAAGGTTGGGAGTTGCCTAAAGCTCAAGAAGCTGAGGGATTTTTGCCCTCACTTAAAAAGTGCCTGCCCTGCTCACATGATATTGAAGGAGTGTGACTTTGAAATTAAATGCAGAACTATTTGCCTTGCTTAATGGCTGTGGCAGCCTTGCAGTTCTTGGGAAGTTTAATGCAGATTCCCTCAAAGAACAAAGGGTTTTCTAGGGAATATTCCTGATTTTTACCAAAATACAAGAGTCTCAGGGCCTCTGCACTTCATTTAGGTGATCCAAAATTCAGGCTGTTCATCCCTTTTGGACCAGTGAAAGGACTGTCATGAAATTTCATCTCTGACATAGAATCTCACTGCTACCTGCAAGGAAGCCCTGGAGAACTCATCATTAGGGGACTGTGTGCTCATTTGAGATACTTCAGAACATGAAGATCGATGATTCCAAAGCTGTGCATTCCCCAGTCTGGAAAGGAAGGTGCAAAAAAAGAGAAAAATGGACACAAAAGAATGGGGTCCTGCATCCAACAAATGTCTTGTGCTTCAAGGCACAAGGGCTTGGTGTCCCCTCATCCCTCCCAGCCCAGGCAGTGCCTTTCTCCCCTGCCCACGTCACACACACTGCACCATCCTGGGGACCAAAAGGCTTTGGGCTCCAGGATTTCCCCCCAAATCAATGACTACAGGGCAATGAAAAGTACAAGCACTTCGATTTACTCATTCTGTCCTTTTATTTCAGCAAAAGCAACCATCAAACCACTTCTAACTTAGGAAAAGCTACAACTCAAAGGGCTAAGGAGCATATTCCAGAGGAACACATTCCTGACATAGTGTAGAATAATACCATCTATCAAAACAAAAGATGGCCTCCTAAGAATTTTCCTAAGAGATTTCTTCTTCTTCCTAAGACTTTTCCCACCTCTACTCCAAGCCTTTAGATGTCTTAACATAATCCCTTGACTTCTTTCACTACTTGTAGTGAACCTCGATGTGTAATTTATTAATGAAAGAGGAAGAGAAGGCATGAGATGGCCTTCACCCTACTGGCAGGGAGTATTACAAATTACTACCCTGTATTTCACATAAAGAAACAACTTTACTATCACTCCTGTTTATTATCCTCATGTTCCTGGTATGAACATGGGCAGACATGGGAAGGAGCGTGAGGCACTTACCTCTTCCTCGGTGCTCCAGCTCAGGTGTCTTCTGGCCACGCTGTGGACTGCGCTGGGCACACTCCAGACAGTCCTGGGTCCCTTGGAGCCAGAGCCCTCCTCGGGTGGTGGCGTGGCTCAGCTTCTGTCCCTAAAGAGGCTAACCCTAACACTAACCCTAACACTAACCCTAACAACTACGCCTTACTCGAACATGAAAAATAACACTATGCCTAACCCCAAAACTAAGCCTAACCCCAATGCCAACCCCAAGCCTAAACGTAACCCTAAGCCTAAGCCTGACCCTGGACTACTGGGAGCTTCCAGCAGGCTTGGGGAGGGGCTGTTGGGGCAGCGCTCTGGAACCAGGCCTGGAGTCGAGGCCTCTGCCCCGCTGTGAGGGGCTGTGCTGGGCAGGGCTGGGCCTTGGCCTGTGGCGTGCCTGGGAGCTGCCAGGGCTCGAGATGCGCTGGGCAGGTCCCCACACGCCTCTTCTTCCCGCGGCGTGTCGGGCTGCCCCAGGAGCTGTGGGTAGCGGGGGTTCACCCAGATGGTGCGGATAGTGATGGCCCTGCTGCCCTGCTCGTCTGACAGCTCCTCGCTCGTCCCGGCATCCCCTTTGGCAGCTGCTTGATCTCTGCTTTGGGGAGTAGGCCCCAAGTGTCCTGTGCCTTTGCATGGCACCAGAGGTTTTGGTACCGCCTCACAGGACACATAGGCGCTCTCCTCCCCACCGCTGCCGCCCTGGACATCCTCTGAGCTGTCCCCCTCCTGGCTGGCCAACCCTGCCAGGAGGACCTTTGCTGCTGCCATTGCCCACTGGCTGCGAGCTTCCAGCAGGCTTGGGGAGGGGCTGGGGGGCAAGAGACCCAGAGTTATTTCACAGCTGGAGTCCTCTGCCCAGCTGGGAGAGGCTCTGCTGGGCAGAGCTGAGGCTTGGCCTGAGGCTGTGCACGGGCCAACGTTGCTGTGCTCAACCCCGGCCTCGCCTGGCCTCACAGAGGGCCTCACTTCTCTGCCTCTCTGATCTGGGTCCAGTTCCCCCTGGGACAGCTCTTTTTTGGGGCTGCTCGCTTCCCAGGCCGCCTCTTCACCATCTGCTGTTGACAGGACAGCCCCCAGTGTTGCCCCTGTCCCCTGCCCACCCAGATCTTCCAGCGGGGTGGGCGAGGGTGTGGTGGGACAGCTGGGGCCGAGCGGGGAAGCCGCCCGGCTCTGTGGCCCTGCTGCGGGGGCTGTCGCTGCCGCCACTGCCTCCATGCCCTGATCCCCGTGTGGCTGTGTCCCCGGCTGCCGGCTGCGTCGCCGGAGCACAGCCGCCACCCTGCTGAGGATGGCACGGGAGCCGCGGCGCAGCGAGCGCAGCAGAGCCCGGCCGCGGGCCCTGCGGCTGTGCGGGGCCGCTGCCCGGCTCTCTGCTGCCGCCGCCTGCGCGCCAGGGCCAGCCCAGGAGTCACGCTGCTCCTCGGCCTCCAGAGGTGCTGCCCCATCCCTCGCCCCCTGCCTCCAGCGAGACATTAGCCACTTGCGCTTGGGCTTCGTGTCGGTGCTCGTCTCCTTGTCCGTGGACATCTCGGAGTCGCTGCGACACTGCCGTCCCCCGGGAAGATGCTGGCTCCTCATGGAGCTGCTCTCCTGGGAGTGGCACCCCCGGCCTCTTTGCCCCTTTTTATACTGTCCTGGTCAGGGCGCGGCCCCAAACGTCACAATGGGCCTTGGCACACGCAAGCCTCACGTCACAAAGGGGAACGGTCTGGGGGGGGTTCCAAGTGTCCCCAAGGGCTCTGGGCACAGACAACGACTACAAGGACTCCATCTTTCTCACTTTACCACACAGAGTAACACACAAGACAGCTCACAAGGCTCATGTGGCAAAGGCAAAGAATCTGCTCATGAGCTGTTGCAACAGAATTTTGAAACAAAAGAGACCAAAGACTCATGATGGCCTGCACTGCTTCAGTGTCTCTTTGGCTGTAGTTGAATTCAAAAGATTTCCTTCCTAATGTGATTGGAAGTCCTACACTGCAAATCCTTTCAGGTCTGCCTTTGCCTTGTTGTATCTTTCTCTAAGAATACCACATTTGGTTCATCTCATGAAAGGTACAATCTGCTGAAATGCTGCTCTGAATTGCTCTGACGTCTGGGCTGAAGCTGGGTTTAGATGTGATTCTGGTCAGGATCCCCTGAGGCTCACTTCTGTCGTGATACGAACTGATGCAGTAAGCTTGACTTCAAGAGCGGCACGGGCTAAAGGAGCCAGTGTTTGAATGCTTCTGAATATTTCACCTCCCTGTCTGCTGCTTTTCTGGGCACAGCTGCGGGTCCAGGGCCTTGCGGCAAAGCCCCGCGTGCAAATTCCTACTGCCATTCTTGCCTTCCTGCAGGACACTGGTAGAACGTGGTTGTTTCTGTTATAGGATTGTTTCCCCAGGATGGACGCCCTGGGCTTGGATTGGAAGGATAAATGAGGAGGTTCAAAGCCCCTGGACATTAAGAAACAAAGACAATTGAAACCAAGCCCTGCCGCACTCCGCACTCTCCTCAGGACCCTCCGTTCCCGCCTCCTGCCCTGAAGGCCGTGGGGGCGGGACGGCGTCGTGAGGGCGGCGCCATAATCGTGTGGGCGGCTCCCGGTTCCTCTGTGCAGAGCCTGGATCATATGGGCGGCTCCGGGAGCGTGTGGGCCGCTCCTGGATCGGCTGGATATCGCCTGCATCCTGAGGGCAGTGCCCAGATCGACTAGGTGGCATCCAGACCCTGAGGACAGCTTTTGGATGGTGTGGGAAGTGCCTGGATCGTGAGGGCAGCTCGTAGGTCCTGTGGGCAGCACCCCTCTCCATCCCAAACACACCCACTATCACCACTTCTGGAACACTTCTCATATCTATACAACGGGTGAGAAACCACATAACAGCGTGTCATTGTCTAAAGTTCAAATTCCTGCCACAGGAGATGAATGGCAAAAGCATCACCCGCCTTCCCTCAGCCCAGGCCAGGGCCGACGTCATCCACAGCCCTGGGGCGGTTCATGTCCGCGTCCTGAGGGAACGTTTCCCTGCAGTTCCTCACACTTCCAGTCAGGAGAAAGAGTGAAGACAAGTAGGACATAAGGGATACATGTTTACTTCCCCTGGATGAGCTCACTGCTCCCTACACACAGGGGAAGTACCCCCAAGCACAGGACCTGATGTGTGTTTTTAAAAGCTTGAGCCTCAGCACATCCTTATGGCCCTGCCTGAGGTGAAACTGTTGGCAGGATCCTCCAGTAATGCTACCAATCATGAGAATAGCAATCAGGGAGGGCAGGTACAAACACACATCTGCCCTTTATCGGCCAGGTCTAGTTGGCTGTGCTCAGTCCTGGAGAATCAAGGTTGGGAGTTGCCTAAAGCTCCTCAAGAAGCTGAGGGATTTTTGCCCTCACTTAAAAAGTGCCTGCCCTGCTCACATGATATTGAAGGAGTGTGACTTTGAAATTAAATGCAGAACTATTTGCCTTGCTTAATGGCTGTGGCAGCCTTGCAGTTCTTGGGAAGTTTAATGCAGATTCCCTCAAAGAACAAAGGGTTTTCTAGGGAATATTCCTGATTTTTACCAAAATACAAGAGTCTCAGGGCCTCTGCACTTCATTTAGGTGATCCAAAATTCAGGCTGTTCATCCCTTTTGGACCAGTGAAAGGACTGTCATGAAATTTCATCTCTGACATGGAATCTCACTGCTACCTGCAAGGAAGCCCTGGAGAACTCATCATTAGGGGACTGTGTGCTCATTTGAGATACTTCAGAACATGAAGATCGATGATTCCAAAGCTGTGCATTCCCCAGTCTGGAAAGGAAGGTGCAAAAAAAGAGAAAAATGGACACAAAAGAATGGGGTCCTGCATCCAACAAATGTCTTGTGCTTCAAGGCACAAGGGCTTGGTGTCCCCTCATCCCTCCCAGCCCAGGCAGTGCCTTTCTCCTCTGCCCACGTCACACACACTGCACCATCCTGGGGACCAAAAGGCTTTGGGCTCCAGGATTTCCCCCCAAATCAATGACTACAGGGCAATGAAAAGTACAAGCACTTCGATTTACTCATTCTGTCCTTTTATTTCAGCAAAAGCAACCATCAAACCACTTCTAACTTAGGAAAAGCTACAACTCAAAGGGCTAAGGAGCATATTCCAGAGGAACACATTCCTGACATAGTGTAGAATAATACCATCTATCAAAACAAAAGATGGCCTCCTAAGAATTTTCCTAAGAGATTTCTTCTTCTTCCTAAGACTTTTCCCACCTCTACTCCAAGCCTTTAGATGTCTTAACATAATCCCTTGGCTTCTTTGTCTACTTGTAGTGAACCTCGATGTGTAATTTATTAATGAAAGAGGAAGAGAAGGCATGAGATGGCCTTCACCCTACTGGCAGGGAGTTATTACAAATTACTACCCTGTATTTCACATAAAGAAACAACTTTATTATCACTCCTGTTTATTATCCTCATGTTCCTGGTATGAACATGGGCAGACATGGGAAGGAGCGTGAGGCACTTACCTCTTCCTCGGTGCCCCAGCTCAGGTGTCTTCTGGCCACGCTGTGGACTGCGCTGGGCACACTCCAGACAGTCCTGGGTCCCTTGGAGCCAGAGCCCTCCTCGGGTGGTGGCGTGGCTCAGCTTCTGTCCCTAAAGAGGCTAACCCTAACACTAACCCTAACACTAACCCTAACAACTACGCCTTACTCGAACATGAAAAATAACACTATGCCTAACCACAAAACAAAACCTAACCCCAATGCCAACCCCAAGCCTAAACGTAACCCTAAGCCTAAGCCTGACCCTGGACTACTGGGAGCTTCCAGCAGGCTTGGGGAGGGGCTGTTGGGGCAGCGCTCTGGAACCAGGCCTGGAGTCGAGGCCTCTGCCCCGCTGTGAGGGGCTGTGCTGGGCAGGGCTGGGCCTTGGCCTGTGGCGTGCCTGGGAGCTGCCAGGGCTCGAGATGCGCTGGGCAGGTCCCCACACGCCTCTTCTTCCCGCGGCGTGTCGGGCTGCCCCAGGAGCTGTGGGTAGCGGGGGTTCACCCAGATGGTGCGGATAGTGATGGCCCTGCTGCCCTGCTCGTCTGACAGCTCCTCGCTCGTCCCGGCATCCCCTTTGGCAGCTGCTTGATCTCTGCTTTGGGGAGTAGGCCCCAAGTGTCCTGTGCCTTTGCATGGCACCAGAGGTTTTGGTACCGCCTCACAGGACACATAGGCGCTCTCCTCCCCACCGCTGCCGCCCTGGACATCCTCTGAGCTGTCCCCCTCCTGGCTGGCCAACCCTGCCAGGAGGACCTTTGCTGCTGCCATTGCCCACTGGCTGCGAGCTTCCAGCAGGCTTGGGGAGGGGCTGGGGGGCAAGAGACCCAGAGTTATTTCACAGCTGGAGTCCTCTGCCCAGCTGGGAGAGGCTCTGCTGGGCAGAGCTGAGGCTTGGCCTGAGGCTGTGCACGGGCCAACGTTGCTGTGCTCAACCCCGGCCTCGCCTGGCCTCACAGAGGGCCTCACTTCTCTGCCTCTCTGATCTGGGTCCAGTTCCCCCTGGGACAGCTCTTTTTTGGGGCTGCTCGCTTCCCAGGCCGCCTCTTCACCATCTGCTGTTGACAGGACAGCCCCCAGTGTTGCCCCTGTCCCCTGCCCACCCAGATCTTCCAGCGGGGTGGGCGAGGGTGTGGTGGGACAGCTGGGGCCGAGCGGGGAAGCCGCCCGGCTCTGTGGCCCTGCTGCGGGGGCTGTCGCTGCCGCCACTGCCTCCATGCCCTGATCCCCGTGTGGCTGTGTCCCCGGCTGCCGGCTGCGTCGCCGGAGCACAGCCGCCACCCTGCTGAGGATGGCACGGGAGCCGCGGCGCAGCGAGCGCAGCAGAGCCCGGCCGCGGGCCCTGCGGCTGTGCGGGGCCGCTGCCCGGCTCTCTGCTGCCGCCGCCTGCGCGCCAGGGCCAGCCCAGGAGTCACGCTGCTCCTCGGCCTCCAGAGGTGCTGCCCCATCCCTCGCCCCCTGCCTCCAGCGAGACATTAGCCACTTGCGCTTGGGCTTCGTGTCGGTGCTCGTCTCCTTGTCCGTGGACATCTCGGAGTCGCTGCGACACTGCCGTCCCCCGGGAAGATGCTGGCTCCTCATGGAGCTGCTCTCCTGGGAGTGGCACCCCCGGCCTCTTTGCCCCTTTTTATACTGTCCTGGTCAGGGCGCGGCCCCAAACGTCACAATGGGCCTTGGCACACGCAAGCCTCACGTCACAAAGGGGAACGGTCTGGGGGGGGTTCCAAGTGTCCCCAAGGGCTCTGGGCACAGACAACGACTACAAGGACTCCATCTTTCTCACTTTACCACACAGAGTAACACACAAGACAGCTCACAAGGCTCATGTGGCAAAGGCAAAGAATCTGCTCATGAGCTGTTGCAACAGAATTTTGAAACAAAAGAGACCAAAGACTCATGATGGCCTGCACTGCTTCAGTGTCTCTTTGGCTGTAGTTGAATTCAAAAGATTTCCTTCCTAATGTGATTGGAAGTCCTACACTGCAAATCCTTTCAGGTCTGCCTTTGCCTTGTTGTATCTTTCTCTAAGAATACCACATTTGGTTCATCTCATGAAAGGTACAATCTGCTGAAATGCTGCTCTGAATTGCTCTGACGTCTGGGCTGAAGCTGGGTTTAGATGTGATTCTGGTCAGGATCCCCTGAGGCTCACTTCTGTCGTGATACGAACTGATGCAGTAAGCTTGACTTCAAGAGCGGCACGGGCTAAAGGAGCCAGTGTTTGAATGCTTCTGAATATTTCACCTCCCTGTCTGCTGCTTTTCTGGGCACAGCTGCGGGTCCAGGGCCTTGCGGCAAAGCCCCGCGTGCAAATTCCTACTGCCATTCTTGCCTTCCTGCAGGACACTGGTAGAACGTGGTTGTTTCTGTTATAGGATTGTTTCCCCAGGATGGACGCCCTGGGCTTGGATTGGAAGGATAAATGAGGAGGTTCAAAGCCCCTGGACATTAAGAAACAAAGACAATTGAAACCAAGCCCTGCCGCAGTCCGCACTCTCCTCAGGACCCTCCGTTCCCGCCTCCTGCCCTGAAGGCCGTGGGGGCGGGACGGCGTCGTGAGGGCGGTGCCATAATCGTGTGGGCGGCTCCCGGTTCCTCTGTGCAGAGCCTGGATCATATGGGCGGCTCCGGGAGCGTGTGGGCCGCTCCTGGATCGGCTGGATATCGCCTGCATCCTGAGGGCAGTGCCCAGATCGACTAGGTGGCATCCAGACCCTGAGGACAGCTTTTGGATGGTGTGGGAAGTGCCTGGATCGTGAGGGCAGCTCGTAGGTCCTGTGGGCAGCACCCCTCTCCATCCCAAACACACCCACTATCACCACTTCTGGAACACTTCTCATATCTATACAACGGGTGAGAAACCACATAACAGCGTGGGATTGTCTAAAGTTCAAATTCCTGCCACAGGAGATGAATGGCAAAAGCATCACCCGCCTTCCCTCAGCCCAGGCCAGGGCCGACGTCATCCACAGCCCTGGGGCGGTTCATGTCCGCGTCCTGAGGGAACGTTTCCCTGCAGTTCCTCACACTTCCAGTCAGGAGAAAGAGTGAAGACAAGTAGGACACAAGGGATACATGTTTACTTCCCCTGGATGAGCTCACTGCTCCCTACACACAGGGGAAGTACCCCCAAGCACAGGACCTGATGTGTGTTTTTAAAAGCTTGAGCCTCAGCACATCCTTATGGCCCTGCCTGAGGTGAAACTGTTGGCAGGATCCTCCAGTAATGCTACCAATCATGAGAATAGCAATCAGGGAGGGCAGGTACAAACACACATCTGCCCTTTATCGGCCAGGTCTAGTTGGCTGTGCTCAGTCCTGGAGAATCAAGGTTGGGAGTTGCCTAAAGCTCAAGAAGCTGAGGGATTTTTGCCCTCACTTAAAAAGTGCCTGCCCTGCTCACATGATATTGAAGGAGTGTGACTTTGAAATTAAATGCAGAACTATTTGCCTTGCTTAATGGCTGTGGCAGCCTTGCAGTTCTTGGGAAGTTTAATGCAGATTCCCTCAAAGAACAAAGGGTTTTCTAGGGAATATTCCTGATTTTTACCAAAATACAAGAGTCTCAGGGCCTCTGCACTTCATTTAGGTGATCCAAAATTCAGGCTGTTCATCCCTTTTGGACCAGTGAAAGGACTGTCATGAAATTTCATCTCTGACATGGAATCTCACTGCTACCTGCAAGGAAGCCCTGGAGAACTCATCATTAGGGGACCGTGTGCTCATTTGAGATACTTCAGAACATGAAGATCGATGATTCCAAAGCTGTGCATTCCCCAGTCTGGAAAGGAAGGTGCAAAAAAAGAGAAAAATGGACACAAAAGAATGGGGTCCTGCATCCAACAAATGTCTTGTGCTTCAAGGCACAAGGGCTTGGTGTCCCCTCATCCCTCCCAGCCCAGGCAGTGCCTTTCTCCCCTGCCCACGTCACACACACTGCACCATCCTGGGGACCAAAAGGCTTTGGGCTCCAGGATTTCCCCCCAAATCAATGACTACAGGGCAATGAAAAGTACAAGCACTTCGATTTACTCATTCTGTCCTTTTATTTCAGCAAAAGCAACCATCAAACCACTTCTAACTTAGGAAAAGCTACAACTCAAAGGGCTAAGGAGCATATTCCAGAGGAACACATTCCTGACATAGTGTAGAATAATACCATCTATCAAAACAAAAGATGGCCTCCTAAGAATTTTCCTAAGAGATTTCTTCTTCTTCCTAAGACTTTTCCCACCTCTACTCCAAGCCTTTAGATGTCTTAACATAATCCCTTGGCTTCTTTCACTACTTGTAGTGAACCTCGATGTGTAATTTATTAATGAAAGAGGAAGAGAAGGCATGAGATGGCCTTCACCCTACTGGCAGGGAGTATTACAAATTACTACCCTGTATTTCACATAAAGAAACAACTTTACTATCACTCCTGTTTATTATCCTCATGTTCCTGGTATGAACATGGGCAGACATGGGAAGGAGCGTGAGGCACTTACCTCTTCCTCGGTGCTCCAGCTCAGGTGTCTTCTGGCCACGCTGTGGACTGCGCTGGGCACACTCCAGACAGTCCTGGGTCCCTTGGAGCCAGAGCCCTCCTCGGGTGGTGGCGTGGCTCAGCTTCTGTCCCTAAAGAGGCTAACCCTAACACTAACCCTAACACTAACCCTAACAACTACGCCTTACTCGAACATGAAAAATAACACTATGCCTAACCCCAAAACTAAGCCTAACCCCAATGCCAACCCCAAGCCTAAACGTAACCCTAAGCCTAAGCCTGACCCTGGACTACTGGGAGCTTCCAGCAGGCTTGGGGAGGGGCTGTTGGGGCAGCGCTCTGGAACCAGGCCTGGAGTCGAGGCCTCTGCCCCGCTGTGAGGGGCTGTGCTGGGCAGGGCTGGGCCTTGGCCTGTGGCGTGCCTGGGAGCTGCCAGGGCTCGAGATGCGCTGGGCAGGTCCCCACACGCCTCTTCTTCCCGCGGCGTGTCGGGCTGCCCCAGGAGCTGTGGGTAGCGGGGGTTCACCCAGATGGTGCGGATAGTGATGGCCCTGCTGCCCTGCTCGTCTGACAGCTCCTCGCTCGTCCCGGCATCCCCTTTGGCAGCTGCTTGATCTCTGCTTTGGGGAGTAGGCCCCAAGTGTCCTGTGCCTTTGCATGGCACCAGAGGTTTTGGTACCGCCTCACAGGACACATAGGCGCTCTCCTCCCCACCGCTGCCGCCCTGGACATCCTCTGAGCTGTCCCCCTCCTGGCTGGCCAACCCTGCCAGGAGGACCTTTGCTGCTGCCATTGCCCACTGGCTGCGAGCTTCCAGCAGGCTTGGGGAGGGGCTGGGGGGCAAGAGACCCAGAGTTATTTCACAGCTGGAGTCCTCTGCCCAGCTGGGAGAGGCTCTGCTGGGCAGAGCTGAGGCTTGGCCTGAGGCTGTGCACGGGCCAACGTTGCTGTGCTCAACCCCGGCTTCGCCTGGCCTCACAGAGGGCCTCACTTCTCTGCCTCTCTGATCTGGGTCCAGTTCCCCCTGGGACAGCTCTTTTTTGGGGCTGCTCGCTTCCCAGGCCGCCTCTTCACCATCTGCTGTTGACAGGACAGCCCCCAGTGTTGCCCCTGTCCCCTGCCCACCCAGATCTTCCAGCGGGGTGGGCGAGGGTGTGGTGGGACAGCTGGGGCCGAGCGGGGAAGCCGCCCGGCTCTGTGGCCCTGCTGCGGGGGCTGTCGCTGCCGCCACTGCCTCCATGCCCTGATCCCCGTGTGGCTGTGTCCCCGGCTGCCGGCTGCGTCGCCGGAGCACAGCCGCCACCCTGCTGAGGATGGCACGGGAGCCGCGGCGCAGCGAGCGCAGCAGAGCCCGGCCGCGGGCCCTGCGGCTGTGCGGGGCCGCTGCCCGGCTCTCTGCTGCCGCCGCCTGCGCGCCAGGGCCAGCCCAGGAGTCACGCTGCTCCTCGGCCTCCAGAGGTGCTGCCCCATCCCTCGCCCCCTGCCTCCAGCGAGACATTAGCCACTTGCGCTTGGGCTTCGTGTCGGTGCTCGTCTCCTTGTCCGTGGACATCTCGGAGTCGCTGCGACACTGCCGTCCCCCGGGAAGATGCTGGCTCCTCATGGAGCTGCTCTCCTGGGAGTGGCACCCCCGGCCTCTTTGCCCCTTTTTATACTGTCCTGGTCAGGGCGCGGCCCCAAACGTCACAATGGGCCCTGGGCACACGCAAGCCTCACGTCACAAAGGGGAACGGTCTGGGGGGGGTTCCAAGTGTCCCCAAGGGCTCTGGGCACAGACAACGACTACAAGGACTCCATCTTTCTCACTTTACCACACAGAGTAACACACAAGACAGCTCACAAGGCTCATGTGGCAAAGGCAAAGAATCTGCTCATGAGCTGTTGCAACAGAATTTTGAAACAAAAGAGACCAAAGACTCATGATGGCCTGCACTGCTTCAGTGTCTCTTTGGCTGTAGTTGAATTCAAAAGATTTCCTTCCTAATGTGATTGGAAGTCCTACACTGCAAATCCTTTCAGGTCTGCCTTTGCCTTGTTGTATCTTTCTCTAAGAATACCACATTTGGTTCATCTCATGAAAGGTACAATCTGCTGAAATGCTGCTCTGAATTGCTCTGACGTCTGGGCTGAAGCTGGGTTTAGATGTGATTCTGGTCAGGATCCCCTGAGGCTCACTTCTGTCGTGATACGAACTGATGCAGTAAGCTTGACTTCAAGAGCGGCACGGGCTAAAGGAGCCAGTGTTTGAATGCTTCTGAATATTTCACCTCCCTGTCTGCTGCTTTTCTGGGCACAGCTGCGGGTCCAGGGCCTTGCGGCAAAGCCCCGCGTGCAAATTCCTGCTGCCATTCTTGCCTTCCTGCAGGACACTGGTAGAACGTGGTTGTTTCTGTTATAGGATTGTTTCCCCAGGATGGACGCCCTGGGCTTGGATTAGAAGGGAAAATGAGGAGGTTCAAAGCCCCTGGACATTAAGAAACAAAGACAATTGAAACCAAGCCCTGCCGCACTCCGCACTCTCCTCAGGACCCTCCGTTCCCGCCTCCTGCCCTGAAGGCCGTGGGGGCGGGACGGCGTCGTGAGGGCGGCGCCATAATCGTGTGGGCGGCTCCCGGTTCCTCTGTGCAGAGCCTGGATCATATGGGCGGCTCCGGGAGCGTGTGGGCCGCTCCTGGATCGGCTGGATATCGCCTGCATCCTGAGGGCAGTGCCCAGATTGACTTGGCAGCATCCGGACCCTGAGGGCAGCTTTTGGATGGTGTGGGAAGTGCCTGGATCGTGAGGGCAGCTCGTAGGTCCTGTGGGCAGCACCCCTCTCCATCCCAAACACACCCACTATCACCACTTCTGGAACACTTCACTTCTCATATCTATACAACGGGTGAGAAACCACATAACAGCGTGGAATTGTCTAAAGTTCAAATTCCTGCCACAGGAGATGAATGGCAAAAGCATCACCCGCCTTCCCTCAGCCCAGGCCAGGGCCGACGTCATCCACAGCCCTGGGGCGGTTCATGTCCGCGTCCTGAGGGAACGTTTCCCTGCAGTTCCTCACACTTCCAGTCAGGAGAAAGAGTGAAGACAAGTAGGACATAAGGGATACATGTTTACTTCCCCTGGATGAGCTCACTGCTCCCTACACACAGGGGAAGTACCCCCAAGCACAGGACCTGATGTGTGTTTTTAAAAGCTTGAGCCTCAGCACATCCTTATGGCCCTGCCTGAGGTGAAACTGTTGGCAGGATCCTCCAGTAATGCTACCAATCATGAGAATAGCAATCAGGGAGGGCAGGTAGAAACACACATCTGCCCTTTATCGGCCAGGTCTAGTTGGCTGTGCTCAGTCCTGGAGAATCAAGGTTGGGAGTTGCCTAAAGCTCCTCAAGAAGCTGAGGGATTTTTGCCCTCACTTAAAAAGTGCCTGCCCTGCTCACATGATATTGAAGGAGTGTGACTTTGAAATTAAATGCAGAACTATTTGCCTTGCTTAATGGCTGTGGCAGCCTTGCAGTTCTTGGGAAGTTTAATGCAGATTCCCTCAAAGAACAAAGGGTTTTCTAGGGAATATTCCTGATTTTTACCAAAATACAAGAGTCTCAGGGCCTCTGCACTTCATTTAGGTGATCCAAAATTCAGGCTGTTCATCCCTTTTGGACCAGTGAAAGGACTGTCATGAAATTTCATCTCTGACATGGAATCTCACTGCTACCTGCAAGGAAGCCCTGGAGAACTCATCATTAGGGGACCGTGTGCTCATTTGAGATACTTCAGAACATGAAGATCGATGATTCCAAAGCTGTGCATTCCCCAGTCTGGAAAGGAAGGTGCAAAAAAAGAGAAAAATGGACACAAAAGAATGGGGTCCTGCATCCAACAAATGTCTTGTGCTTCAAGGCACAAGGGCTTGGTGTCCCCTCATCCCTCCCAGCCCAGGCAGTGCCTTTCTCCCCTGCCCACGTCACACACACTGCACCATCCTGGGGACCAAAAGGCTTTGGGCTCCAGGATTTCCCCCCAAATCAATGACTACAGGGCAATGAAAAGTACAAGCACTTCGATTTACTCATTCTGTCCTTTTATTTCAGCAAAAGCAACCATCAAACCACTTCTAACTTAGGAAAAGCTACAACTCAAAGGGCTAAGGAGCATATTCCAGAGGAACACATTCCTGACATAGTGTAGAATAATACCATCTATCAAAACAAAAGATGGCCTCCTAAGAATTTTCCTAAGAGATTTCTTCTTCTTCCTAAGACTTTTCCCACCTCTACTCCAAGCCTTTAGATGTCTTAACATAATCCCTTGGCTTCTTTCACTACTTGTAGTGAACCTCGATGTGTAATTTATTAATGAAAGAGGAAGAGAAGGCATGAGATGGCCTTCACCCTACTGGCAGGGAGTATTACAAATTACTACCCTGTATTTCACATAAAGAAACAACTTTACTATCACTCCTGTTTATTATCCTCATGTTCCTGGTATGAACATGGGCAGACATGGGAAGGAGCGTGAGGCACTTACCTCTTCCTCGGTGCTCCAGCTCAGGTGTCTTCTGGCCACGCTGTGGACTGCGCTGGGCACACTCCAGACAGTCCTGGGTCCCTTGGAGCCAGAGCCCTCCTCGGGTGGTGGCGTGGCTCAGCTTCTGTCCCTAAAGAGGCTAACCCTAACACTAACCCTAACACTAACCCTAACAACTACGCCTTACTCGAACATGAAAAATAACACTATGCCTAACCCCAAAACTAAGCCTAACCCCAATGCCAACCCCAAGCCTAAACGTAACCCTAAGCCTAAGCCTGACCCTGGACTACTGGGAGCTTCCAGCAGGCTTGGGGAGGGGCTGTTGGGGCAGCGCTCTGGAACCAGGCCTGGAGTCGAGGCCTCTGCCCCGCTGTGAGGGGCTGTGCTGGGCAGGGCTGGGCCTTGGCCTGTGGCGTGCCTGGGAGCTGCCAGGGCTCGAGATGCGCTGGGCAGGTCCCCACACGCCTCTTCTTCCCGCGGCGTGTCGGGCTGCCCCAGGAGCTGTGGGTAGCGGGGGTTCACCCAGATGGTGCGGATAGTGATGGCCCTGCTGCCCTGCTCGTCTGACAGCTCCTCGCTCGTCCCGGCATCCCCTTTGGCAGCTGCTTGATCTCTGCTTTGGGGAGTAGGCCCCAAGTGTCCTGTGCCTTTGCATGGCACCAGAGGTTTTGGTACCGCCTCACAGGACACATAGGCGCTCTCCTCCCCACCGCTGCCGCCCTGGACATCCTCTGAGCTGTCCCCCTCCTGGCTGGCCAACCCTGCCAGGAGGACCTTTGCTGCTGCCATTGCCCACTGGCTGCGAGCTTCCAGCAGGCTTGGGGAGGGGCTGGGGGGCAAGAGACCCAGAGTTATTTCACAGCTGGAGTCCTCTGCCCAGCTGGGAGAGGCTCTGCTGGGCAGAGCTGAGGCTTGGCCTGAGGCTGTGCACGGGCCAACGTTGCTGTGCTCAACCCCGGCTTCGCCTGGCCTCACAGAGGGCCTCACTTCTCTGCCTCTCTGATCTGGGTCCAGTTCCCCCTGGGACAGCTCTTTTTTGGGGCTGCTCGCTTCCCAGGCCGCCTCTTCACCATCTGCTGTTGACAGGACAGCCCCCAGTGTTGCCCCTGTCCCCTGCCCACCCAGATCTTCCAGCGGGGTGGGCGAGGGTGTGGTGGGACAGCTGGGGCCGAGCGGGGAAGCCGCCCGGCTCTGTGGCCCTGCTGCGGGGGCTGTCGCTGCCGCCACTGCCTCCATGCCCTGATCCCCGTGTGGCTGTGTCCCCGGCTGCCGGCTGCGTCGCCGGAGCACAGCCGCCACCCTGCTGAGGATGGCACGGGAGCCGCGGCGCAGCGAGCGCAGCAGAGCCCGGCCGCGGGCCCTGCGGCTGTGCGGGGCCGCTGCCCGGCTCTCTGCTGCCGCCGCCTGCGCGCCAGGGCCAGCCCAGGAGTCACGCTGCTCCTCGGCCTCCAGAGGTGCTGCCCCATCCCTCGCCCCCTGCCTCCAGCGAGACATTAGCCACTTGCGCTTGGGCTTCGTGTCGGTGCTCGTCTCCTTGTCCGTGGACATCTCGGAGTCGCTGCGACACTGCCGTCCCCCGGGAAGATGCTGGCTCCTCATGGAGCTGCTCTCCTGGGAGTGGCACCCCCGGCCTCTTTGCCCCTTTTTATACTGTCCTGGTCAGGGCGCGGCCCCAAACGTCACAATGGGCCTTGGCACACGCAAGCCTCACGTCACAAAGGGGAACGGTCTGGGGGGGGTTCCAAGTGTCCCCAAGGGCTCTGGGCACAGACAACGACTACAAGGACTCCATCTTTCTCACTTTACCACACAGAGTAACACACAAGACAGCTCACAAGGCTCATGTGGCAAAGGCAAAGAATCTGCTCATGAGCTGTTGCAACAGAATTTTGAAACAAAAGAGACCAAAGACTCATGATGGCCTGCACTGCTTCAGTGTCTCTTTGGCTGTAGTTGAATTCAAAAGATTTCCTTCCTAATGTGATTGGAAGTCCTACACTGCAAATCCTTTCAGGTCTGCCTTTGCCTTGTTGTATCTTTCTCTAAGAATACCACATTTGGTTCATCTCATGAAAGGTACAATCTGCTGAAATGCTGCTCTGAATTGCTCTGACGTCTGGGCTGAAGCTGGGTTTAGATGTGATTCTGGTCAGGATCCCCTGAGGCTCACTTCTGTCGTGATACGAACTGATGCAGTAAGCTTGACTTCAAGAGCGGCACGGGCTAAAGGAGCCAGTGTTTGAATGCTTCTGAATATTTCACCTCCCTGTCTGCTGCTTTTCTGGGCACAGCTGCGGGTCCAGGGCCTTGCGGCAAAGCCCCGCGTGCAAATTCCTACTGCCATTCTTGCCTTCCTGCAGGACACTGGTAGAACGTGGTTGTTTCTGTTATAGGATTGTTTCCCCAGGATGGACGCCCTGGGCTTGGATTGGAAGGATAAATGAGGAGGTTCAAAGCCCCTGGACATTAAGAAACAAAGACAATTGAAACCAAGCCCTGCCGCAGTCCGCACTCTCCTCAGGACCCTCCGTTCCCGCCTCCTGCCCTGAAGGCCGTGGGGGCGGGACGGCGTCGTGAGGGCGGCGCCATAATCGTGTGGGCGGCTCCCGGTTCCTCTGTGCAGAGCCTGGATCATATGGGCGGCTCCGGGAGCGTGTGGGCCGCTCCTGGATCGGCTGGATATCGCCTGCATCCTGAGGGCAGTGCCCAGATCGACTAGGTGGCATCCAGACCCTGAGGACAGCTTTTGGATGGTGTGGGAAGTGCCTGGATCGTGAGGGCAGCTCGTAGGTCCTGTGGGCAGCACCCCTCTCCATCCCAAACACACCCACTATCACCACTTCTGGAACACTTCTCATATCTATACAACGGGTGAGAAACCACATAACAGCGTGTCATTGTCTAAAGTTCAAATTCCTGCCACAGGAGATGAATGGCAAAAGCATCACCCGCCTTCCCTCAGCCCAGGCCAGGGCCGACGTCATCCACAGCCCTGGGGCGGTTCATGTCCGCGTCCTGAGGGAACGTTTCCCTGCAGTTCCTCACACTTCCAGTCAGGAGAAAGAGTGAAGACAAGTAGGACATAAGGGATACATGTTTACTTCCCCTGGATGAGCTCACTGCTCCCTACACACAGGGGAAGTACCCCCAAGCACAGGACCTGATGTGTGTTTTTAAAAGCTTGAGCCTCAGCACATCCTTATGGCCCTGCCTGAGGTGAAACTGTTGGCAGGATCCTCCAGTAATGCTACCAATCATGAGAATAGCAATCAGGGAGGGCAGGTACAAACACACATCTGCCCTTTATCGGCCAGGTCTAGTTGGCTGTGCTCAGTCCTGGAGAATCAAGGTTGGGAGTTGCCTAAAGCTCCTCAAGAAGCTGAGGGATTTTTGCCCTCACTTAAAAAGTGCCTGCCCTGCTCACATGATATTGAAGGAGTGTGACTTTGAAATTAAATGCAGAACTATTTGCCTTGCTTAATGGCTGTGGCAGCCTTGCAGTTCTTGGGAAGTTTAATGCAGATTCCCTCAAAGAACAAAGGGTTTTCTAGGGAATATTCCTGATTTTTACCAAAATACAAGAGTCTCAGGGCCTCTGCACTTCATTTAGGTGATCCAAAATTCAGGCTGTTCATCCCTTTTGGACCAGTGAAAGGACTGTCATGAAATTTCATCTCTGACATGGAATCTCACTGCTACCTGCAAGGAAGCCCTGGAGAACTCATCATTAGGGGACTGTGTGCTCATTTGAGATACTTCAGAACATGAAGATCGATGATTCCAAAGCTGTGCATTCCCCAGTCTGGAAAGGAAGGTGCAAAAAAAGAGAAAAATGGACACAAAAGAATGGGGTCCTGCATCCAACAAATGTCTTGTGCTTCAAGGCACAAGGGCTTGGTGTCCCCTCATCCCTCCCAGCCCAGGCAGTGCCTTTCTCCTCTGCCCACGTCACACACACTGCACCATCCTGGGGACCAAAAGGCTTTGGGCTCCAGGATTTCCCCCCAAATCAATGACTACAGGGCAATGAAAAGTACAAGCACTTCGATTTACTCATTCTGTCCTTTTATTTCAGCAAAAGCAACCATCAAACCACTTCTAACTTAGGAAAAGCTACAACTCAAAGGGCTAAGGAGCATATTCCAGAGGAACACATTCCTGACATAGTGTAGAATAATACCATCTATCAAAACAAAAGATGGCCTCCTAAGAATTTTCCTAAGAGATTTCTTCTTCTTCCTAAGACTTTTCCCACCTCTACTCCAAGCCTTTAGATGTCTTAACATAATCCCTTGGCTTCTTTGTCTACTTGTAGTGAACCTCGATGTGTAATTTATTAATGAAAGAGGAAGAGAAGGCATGAGATGGCCTTCACCCTACTGGCAGGGAGTTATTACAAATTACTACCCTGTATTTCACATAAAGAAACAACTTTATTATCACTCCTGTTTATTATCCTCATGTTCCTGGTATGAACATGGGCAGACATGGGAAGGAGCGTGAGGCACTTACCTCTTCCTCGGTGCCCCAGCTCAGGTGTCTTCTGGCCACGCTGTGGACTGCGCTGGGCACACTCCAGACAGTCCTGGGTCCCTTGGAGCCAGAGCCCTCCTCGGGTGGTGGCGTGGCTCAGCTTCTGTCCCTAAAGAGGCTAACCCTAACACTAACCCTAACACTAACCCTAACAACTACGCCTTACTCGAACATGAAAAATAACACTATGCCTAACCACAAAACAAAACCTAACCCCAATGCCAACCCCAAGCCTAAACGTAACCCTAAGCCTAAGCCTGACCCTGGACTACTGGGAGCTTCCAGCAGGCTTGGGGAGGGGCTGTTGGGGCAGCGCTCTGGAACCAGGCCTGGAGTCGAGGCCTCTGCCCCGCTGTGAGGGGCTGTGCTGGGCAGGGCTGGGCCTTGGCCTGTGGCGTGCCTGGGAGCTGCCAGGGCTCGAGATGCGCTGGGCAGGTCCCCACACGCCTCTTCTTCCCGCGGCGTGTCGGGCTGCCCCAGGAGCTGTGGGTAGCGGGGGTTCACCCAGATGGTGCGGATAGTGATGGCCCTGCTGCCCTGCTCGTCTGACAGCTCCTCGCTCGTCCCGGCATCCCCTTTGGCAGCTGCTTGATCTCTGCTTTGGGGAGTAGGCCCCAAGTGTCCTGTGCCTTTGCATGGCACCAGAGGTTTTGGTACCGCCTCACAGGACACATAGGCGCTCTCCTCCCCACCGCTGCCGCCCTGGACATCCTCTGAGCTGTCCCCCTCCTGGCTGGCCAACCCTGCCAGGAGGACCTTTGCTGCTGCCATTGCCCACTGGCTGCGAGCTTCCAGCAGGCTTGGGGAGGGGCTGGGGGGCAAGAGACCCAGAGTTATTTCACAGCTGGAGTCCTCTGCCCAGCTGGGAGAGGCTCTGCTGGGCAGAGCTGAGGCTTGGCCTGAGGCTGTGCACGGGCCAACGTTGCTGTGCTCAACCCCGGCCTCGCCTGGCCTCACAGAGGGCCTCACTTCTCTGCCTCTCTGATCTGGGTCCAGTTCCCCCTGGGACAGCTCTTTTTTGGGGCTGCTCGCTTCCCAGGCCGCCTCTTCACCATCTGCTGTTGACAGGACAGCCCCCAGTGTTGCCCCTGTCCCCTGCCCACCCAGATCTTCCAGCGGGGTGGGCGAGGGTGTGGTGGGACAGCTGGGGCCGAGCGGGGAAGCCGCCCGGCTCTGTGGCCCTGCTGCGGGGGCTGTCGCTGCCGCCACTGCCTCCATGCCCTGATCCCCGTGTGGCTGTGTCCCCGGCTGCCGGCTGCGTCGCCGGAGCACAGCCGCCACCCTGCTGAGGATGGCACGGGAGCCGCGGCGCAGCGAGCGCAGCAGAGCCCGGCCGCGGGCCCTGCGGCTGTGCGGGGCCGCTGCCCGGCTCTCTGCTGCCGCCGCCTGCGCGCCAGGGCCAGCCCAGGAGTCACGCTGCTCCTCGGCCTCCAGAGGTGCTGCCCCATCCCTCGCCCCCTGCCTCCAGCGAGACATTAGCCACTTGCGCTTGGGCTTCGTGTCGGTGCTCGTCTCCTTGTCCGTGGACATCTCGGAGTCGCTGCGACACTGCCGTCCCCCGGGAAGATGCTGGCTCCTCATGGAGCTGCTCTCCTGGGAGTGGCACCCCCGGCCTCTTTGCCCCTTTTTATACTGTCCTGGTCAGGGCGCGGCCCCAAACGTCACAATGGGCCTTGGCACACGCAAGCCTCACGTCACAAAGGGGAACGGTCTGGGGGGGGTTCCAAGTGTCCCCAAGGGCTCTGGGCACAGACAACGACTACAAGGACTCCATCTTTCTCACTTTACCACACAGAGTAACACACAAGACAGCTCACAAGGCTCATGTGGCAAAGGCAAAGAATCTGCTCATGAGCTGTTGCAACAGAATTTTGAAACAAAAGAGACCAAAGACTCATGATGGCCTGCACTGCTTCAGTGTCTCTTTGGCTGTAGTTGAATTCAAAAGATTTCCTTCCTAATGTGATTGGAAGTCCTACACTGCAAATCCTTTCAGGTCTGCCTTTGCCTTGTTGTATCTTTCTCTAAGAATACCACATTTGGTTCATCTCATGAAAGGTACAATCTGCTGAAATGCTGCTCTGAATTGCTCTGACGTCTGGGCTGAAGCTGGGTTTAGATGTGATTCTGGTCAGGATCCCCTGAGGCTCACTTCTGTCGTGATACGAACTGATGCAGTAAGCTTGACTTCAAGAGCGGCACGGGCTAAAGGAGCCAGTGTTTGAATGCTTCTGAATATTTCACCTCCCTGTCTGCTGCTTTTCTGGGCACAGCTGCGGGTCCAGGGCCTTGCGGCAAAGCCCCGCGTGCAAATTCCTACTGCCATTCTTGCCTTCCTGCAGGACACTGGTAGAACGTGGTTGTTTCTGTTATAGGATTGTTTCCCCAGGATGGACGCCCTGGGCTTGGATTGGAAGGATAAATGAGGAGGTTCAAAGCCCCTGGACATTAAGAAACAAAGACAATTGAAACCAAGCCCTGCCGCAGTCCGCACTCTCCTCAGGACCCTCCGTTCCCGCCTCCTGCCCTGAAGGCCGTGGGGGCGGGACGGCGTCGTGAGGGCGGTGCCATAATCGTGTGGGCGGCTCCCGGTTCCTCTGTGCAGAGCCTGGATCATATGGGCGGCTCCGGGAGCGTGTGGGCCGCTCCTGGATCGGCTGGATATCGCCTGCATCCTGAGGGCAGTGCCCAGATCGACTAGGTGGCATCCAGACCCTGAGGACAGCTTTTGGATGGTGTGGGAAGTGCCTGGATCGTGAGGGCAGCTCGTAGGTCCTGTGGGCAGCACCCCTCTCCATCCCAAACACACCCACTATCACCACTTCTGGAACACTTCTCATATCTATACAACGGGTGAGAAACCACATAACAGCGTGGGATTGTCTAAAGTTCAAATTCCTGCCACAGGAGATGAATGGCAAAAGCATCACCCGCCTTCCCTCAGCCCAGGCCAGGGCCGACGTCATCCACAGCCCTGGGGCGGTTCATGTCCGCGTCCTGAGGGAACGTTTCCCTGCAGTTCCTCACACTTCCAGTCAGGAGAAAGAGTGAAGACAAGTAGGACACAAGGGATACATGTTTACTTCCCCTGGATGAGCTCACTGCTCCCTACACACAGGGGAAGTACCCCCAAGCACAGGACCTGATGTGTGTTTTTAAAAGCTTGAGCCTCAGCACATCCTTATGGCCCTGCCTGAGGTGAAACTGTTGGCAGGATCCTCCAGTAATGCTACCAATCATGAGAATAGCAATCAGGGAGGGCAGGTACAAACACACATCTGCCCTTTATCGGCCAGGTCTAGTTGGCTGTGCTCAGTCCTGGAGAATCAAGGTTGGGAGTTGCCTAAAGCTCAAGAAGCTGAGGGATTTTTGCCCTCACTTAAAAAGTGCCTGCCCTGCTCACATGATATTGAAGGAGTGTGACTTTGAAATTAAATGCAGAACTATTTGCCTTGCTTAATGGCTGTGGCAGCCTTGCAGTTCTTGGGAAGTTTAATGCAGATTCCCTCAAAGAACAAAGGGTTTTCTAGGGAATATTCCTGATTTTTACCAAAATACAAGAGTCTCAGGGCCTCTGCACTTCATTTAGGTGATCCAAAATTCAGGCTGTTCATCCCTTTTGGACCAGTGAAAGGACTGTCATGAAATTTCATCTCTGACATGGAATCTCACTGCTACCTGCAAGGAAGCCCTGGAGAACTCATCATTAGGGGACCGTGTGCTCATTTGAGATACTTCAGAACATGAAGATCGATGATTCCAAAGCTGTGCATTCCCCAGTCTGGAAAGGAAGGTGCAAAAAAAGAGAAAAATGGACACAAAAGAATGGGGTCCTGCATCCAACAAATGTCTTGTGCTTCAAGGCACAAGGGCTTGGTGTCCCCTCATCCCTCCCAGCCCAGGCAGTGCCTTTCTCCCCTGCCCACGTCACACACACTGCACCATCCTGGGGACCAAAAGGCTTTGGGCTCCAGGATTTCCCCCCAAATCAATGACTACAGGGCAATGAAAAGTACAAGCACTTCGATTTACTCATTCTGTCCTTTTATTTCAGCAAAAGCAACCATCAAACCACTTCTAACTTAGGAAAAGCTACAACTCAAAGGGCTAAGGAGCATATTCCAGAGGAACACATTCCTGACATAGTGTAGAATAATACCATCTATCAAAACAAAAGATGGCCTCCTAAGAATTTTCCTAAGAGATTTCTTCTTCTTCCTAAGACTTTTCCCACCTCTACTCCAAGCCTTTAGATGTCTTAACATAATCCCTTGGCTTCTTTCACTACTTGTAGTGAACCTCGATGTGTAATTTATTAATGAAAGAGGAAGAGAAGGCATGAGATGGCCTTCACCCTACTGGCAGGGAGTATTACAAATTACTACCCTGTATTTCACATAAAGAAACAACTTTACTATCACTCCTGTTTATTATCCTCATGTTCCTGGTATGAACATGGGCAGACATGGGAAGGAGCGTGAGGCACTTACCTCTTCCTCGGTGCTCCAGCTCAGGTGTCTTCTGGCCACGCTGTGGACTGCGCTGGGCACACTCCAGACAGTCCTGGGTCCCTTGGAGCCAGAGCCCTCCTCGGGTGGTGGCGTGGCTCAGCTTCTGTCCCTAAAGAGGCTAACCCTAACACTAACCCTAACACTAACCCTAACAACTACGCCTTACTCGAACATGAAAAATAACACTATGCCTAACCCCAAAACTAAGCCTAACCCCAATGCCAACCCCAAGCCTAAACGTAACCCTAAGCCTAAGCCTGACCCTGGACTACTGGGAGCTTCCAGCAGGCTTGGGGAGGGGCTGTTGGGGCAGCGCTCTGGAACCAGGCCTGGAGTCGAGGCCTCTGCCCCGCTGTGAGGGGCTGTGCTGGGCAGGGCTGGGCCTTGGCCTGTGGCGTGCCTGGGAGCTGCCAGGGCTCGAGATGCGCTGGGCAGGTCCCCACACGCCTCTTCTTCCCGCGGCGTGTCGGGCTGCCCCAGGAGCTGTGGGTAGCGGGGGTTCACCCAGATGGTGCGGATAGTGATGGCCCTGCTGCCCTGCTCGTCTGACAGCTCCTCGCTCGTCCCGGCATCCCCTTTGGCAGCTGCTTGATCTCTGCTTTGGGGAGTAGGCCCCAAGTGTCCTGTGCCTTTGCATGGCACCAGAGGTTTTGGTACCGCCTCACAGGACACATAGGCGCTCTCCTCCCCACCGCTGCCGCCCTGGACATCCTCTGAGCTGTCCCCCTCCTGGCTGGCCAACCCTGCCAGGAGGACCTTTGCTGCTGCCATTGCCCACTGGCTGCGAGCTTCCAGCAGGCTTGGGGAGGGGCTGGGGGGCAAGAGACCCAGAGTTATTTCACAGCTGGAGTCCTCTGCCCAGCTGGGAGAGGCTCTGCTGGGCAGAGCTGAGGCTTGGCCTGAGGCTGTGCACGGGCCAACGTTGCTGTGCTCAACCCCGGCTTCGCCTGGCCTCACAGAGGGCCTCACTTCTCTGCCTCTCTGATCTGGGTCCAGTTCCCCCTGGGACAGCTCTTTTTTGGGGCTGCTCGCTTCCCAGGCCGCCTCTTCACCATCTGCTGTTGACAGGACAGCCCCCAGTGTTGCCCCTGTCCCCTGCCCACCCAGATCTTCCAGCGGGGTGGGCGAGGGTGTGGTGGGACAGCTGGGGCCGAGCGGGGAAGCCGCCCGGCTCTGTGGCCCTGCTGCGGGGGCTGTCGCTGCCGCCACTGCCTCCATGCCCTGATCCCCGTGTGGCTGTGTCCCCGGCTGCCGGCTGCGTCGCCGGAGCACAGCCGCCACCCTGCTGAGGATGGCACGGGAGCCGCGGCGCAGCGAGCGCAGCAGAGCCCGGCCGCGGGCCCTGCGGCTGTGCGGGGCCGCTGCCCGGCTCTCTGCTGCCGCCGCCTGCGCGCCAGGGCCAGCCCAGGAGTCACGCTGCTCCTCGGCCTCCAGAGGTGCTGCCCCATCCCTCGCCCCCTGCCTCCAGCGAGACATTAGCCACTTGCGCTTGGGCTTCGTGTCGGTGCTCGTCTCCTTGTCCGTGGACATCTCGGAGTCGCTGCGACACTGCCGTCCCCCGGGAAGATGCTGGCTCCTCATGGAGCTGCTCTCCTGGGAGTGGCACCCCCGGCCTCTTTGCCCCTTTTTATACTGTCCTGGTCAGGGCGCGGCCCCAAACGTCACAATGGGCCCTGGGCACACGCAAGCCTCACGTCACAAAGGGGAACGGTCTGGGGGGGGTTCCAAGTGTCCCCAAGGGCTCTGGGCACAGACAACGACTACAAGGACTCCATCTTTCTCACTTTACCACACAGAGTAACACACAAGACAGCTCACAAGGCTCATGTGGCAAAGGCAAAGAATCTGCTCATGAGCTGTTGCAACAGAATTTTGAAACAAAAGAGACCAAAGACTCATGATGGCCTGCACTGCTTCAGTGTCTCTTTGGCTGTAGTTGAATTCAAAAGATTTCCTTCCTAATGTGATTGGAAGTCCTACACTGCAAATCCTTTCAGGTCTGCCTTTGCCTTGTTGTATCTTTCTCTAAGAATACCACATTTGGTTCATCTCATGAAAGGTACAATCTGCTGAAATGCTGCTCTGAATTGCTCTGACGTCTGGGCTGAAGCTGGGTTTAGATGTGATTCTGGTCAGGATCCCCTGAGGCTCACTTCTGTCGTGATACGAACTGATGCAGTAAGCTTGACTTCAAGAGCGGCACGGGCTAAAGGAGCCAGTGTTTGAATGCTTCTGAATATTTCACCTCCCTGTCTGCTGCTTTTCTGGGCACAGCTGCGGGTCCAGGGCCTTGCGGCAAAGCCCCGCGTGCAAATTCCTGCTGCCATTCTTGCCTTCCTGCAGGACACTGGTAGAACGTGGTTGTTTCTGTTATAGGATTGTTTCCCCAGGATGGACGCCCTGGGCTTGGATTAGAAGGGAAAATGAGGAGGTTCAAAGCCCCTGGACATTAAGAAACAAAGACAATTGAAACCAAGCCCTGCCGCACTCCGCACTCTCCTCAGGACCCTCCGTTCCCGCCTCCTGCCCTGAAGGCCGTGGGGGCGGGACGGCGTCGTGAGGGCGGCGCCATAATCGTGTGGGCGGCTCCCGGTTCCTCTGTGCAGAGCCTGGATCATATGGGCGGCTCCGGGAGCGTGTGGGCCGCTCCTGGATCGGCTGGATATCGCCTGCATCCTGAGGGCAGTGCCCAGATTGACTTGGCAGCATCCGGACCCTGAGGGCAGCTTTTGGATGGTGTGGGAAGTGCCTGGATCGTGAGGGCAGCTCGTAGGTCCTGTGGGCAGCACCCCTCTCCATCCCAAACACACCCACTATCACCACTTCTGGAACACTTCACTTCTCATATCTATACAACGGGTGAGAAACCACATAACAGCGTGGAATTGTCTAAAGTTCAAATTCCTGCCACAGGAGATGAATGGCAAAAGCATCACCCGCCTTCCCTCAGCCCAGGCCAGGGCCGACGTCATCCACAGCCCTGGGGCGGTTCATGTCCGCGTCCTGAGGGAACGTTTCCCTGCAGTTCCTCACACTTCCAGTCAGGAGAAAGAGTGAAGACAAGTAGGACATAAGGGATACATGTTTACTTCCCCTGGATGAGCTCACTGCTCCCTACACACAGGGGAAGTACCCCCAAGCACAGGACCTGATGTGTGTTTTTAAAAGCTTGAGCCTCAGCACATCCTTATGGCCCTGCCTGAGGTGAAACTGTTGGCAGGATCCTCCAGTAATGCTACCAATCATGAGAATAGCAATCAGGGAGGGCAGGTAGAAACACACATCTGCCCTTTATCGGCCAGGTCTAGTTGGCTGTGCTCAGTCCTGGAGAATCAAGGTTGGGAGTTGCCTAAAGCTCCTCAAGAAGCTGAGGGATTTTTGCCCTCACTTAAAAAGTGCCTGCCCTGCTCACATGATATTGAAGGAGTGTGACTTTGAAATTAAATGCAGAACTATTTGCCTTGCTTAATGGCTGTGGCAGCCTTGCAGTTCTTGGGAAGTTTAATGCAGATTCCCTCAAAGAACAAAGGGTTTTCTAGGGAATATTCCTGATTTTTACCAAAATACAAGAGTCTCAGGGCCTCTGCACTTCATTTAGGTGATCCAAAATTCAGGCTGTTCATCCCTTTTGGACCAGTGAAAGGACTGTCATGAAATTTCATCTCTGACATGGAATCTCACTGCTACCTGCAAGGAAGCCCTGGAGAACTCATCATTAGGGGACCGTGTGCTCATTTGAGATACTTCAGAACATGAAGATCGATGATTCCAAAGCTGTGCATTCCCCAGTCTGGAAAGGAAGGTGCAAAAAAAGAGAAAAATGGACACAAAAGAATGGGGTCCTGCATCCAACAAATGTCTTGTGCTTCAAGGCACAAGGGCTTGGTGTCCCCTCATCCCTCCCAGCCCAGGCAGTGCCTTTCTCCCCTGCCCACGTCACACACACTGCACCATCCTGGGGACCAAAAGGCTTTGGGCTCCAGGATTTCCCCCCAAATCAATGACTACAGGGCAATGAAAAGTACAAGCACTTCGATTTACTCATTCTGTCCTTTTATTTCAGCAAAAGCAACCATCAAACCACTTCTAACTTAGGAAAAGCTACAACTCAAAGGGCTAAGGAGCATATTCCAGAGGAACACATTCCTGACATAGTGTAGAATAATACCATCTATCAAAACAAAAGATGGCCTCCTAAGAATTTTCCTAAGAGATTTCTTCTTCTTCCTAAGACTTTTCCCACCTCTACTCCAAGCCTTTAGATGTCTTAACATAATCCCTTGGCTTCTTTCACTACTTGTAGTGAACCTCGATGTGTAATTTATTAATGAAAGAGGAAGAGAAGGCATGAGATGGCCTTCACCCTACTGGCAGGGAGTATTACAAATTACTACCCTGTATTTCACATAAAGAAACAACTTTACTATCACTCCTGTTTATTATCCTCATGTTCCTGGTATGAACATGGGCAGACATGGGAAGGAGCGTGAGGCACTTACCTCTTCCTCGGTGCTCCAGCTCAGGTGTCTTCTGGCCACGCTGTGGACTGCGCTGGGCACACTCCAGACAGTCCTGGGTCCCTTGGAGCCAGAGCCCTCCTCGGGTGGTGGCGTGGCTCAGCTTCTGTCCCTAAAGAGGCTAACCCTAACACTAACCCTAACACTAACCCTAACAACTACGCCTTACTCGAACATGAAAAATAACACTATGCCTAACCCCAAAACTAAGCCTAACCCCAATGCCAACCCCAAGCCTAAACGTAACCCTAAGCCTAAGCCTGACCCTGGACTACTGGGAGCTTCCAGCAGGCTTGGGGAGGGGCTGTTGGGGCAGCGCTCTGGAACCAGGCCTGGAGTCGAGGCCTCTGCCCCGCTGTGAGGGGCTGTGCTGGGCAGGGCTGGGCCTTGGCCTGTGGCGTGCCTGGGAGCTGCCAGGGCTCGAGATGCGCTGGGCAGGTCCCCACACGCCTCTTCTTCCCGCGGCGTGTCGGGCTGCCCCAGGAGCTGTGGGTAGCGGGGGTTCACCCAGATGGTGCGGATAGTGATGGCCCTGCTGCCCTGCTCGTCTGACAGCTCCTCGCTCGTCCCGGCATCCCCTTTGGCAGCTGCTTGATCTCTGCTTTGGGGAGTAGGCCCCAAGTGTCCTGTGCCTTTGCATGGCACCAGAGGTTTTGGTACCGCCTCACAGGACACATAGGCGCTCTCCTCCCCACCGCTGCCGCCCTGGACATCCTCTGAGCTGTCCCCCTCCTGGCTGGCCAACCCTGCCAGGAGGACCTTTGCTGCTGCCATTGCCCACTGGCTGCGAGCTTCCAGCAGGCTTGGGGAGGGGCTGGGGGGCAAGAGACCCAGAGTTATTTCACAGCTGGAGTCCTCTGCCCAGCTGGGAGAGGCTCTGCTGGGCAGAGCTGAGGCTTGGCCTGAGGCTGTGCACGGGCCAACGTTGCTGTGCTCAACCCCGGCTTCGCCTGGCCTCACAGAGGGCCTCACTTCTCTGCCTCTCTGATCTGGGTCCAGTTCCCCCTGGGACAGCTCTTTTTTGGGGCTGCTCGCTTCCCAGGCCGCCTCTTCACCATCTGCTGTTGACAGGACAGCCCCCAGTGTTGCCCCTGTCCCCTGCCCACCCAGATCTTCCAGCGGGGTGGGCGAGGGTGTGGTGGGACAGCTGGGGCCGAGCGGGGAAGCCGCCCGGCTCTGTGGCCCTGCTGCGGGGGCTGTCGCTGCCGCCACTGCCTCCATGCCCTGATCCCCGTGTGGCTGTGTCCCCGGCTGCCGGCTGCGTCGCCGGAGCACAGCCGCCACCCTGCTGAGGATGGCACGGGAGCCGCGGCGCAGCGAGCGCAGCAGAGCCCGGCCGCGGGCCCTGCGGCTGTGCGGGGCCGCTGCCCGGCTCTCTGCTGCCGCCGCCTGCGCGCCAGGGCCAGCCCAGGAGTCACGCTGCTCCTCGGCCTCCAGAGGTGCTGCCCCATCCCTCGCCCCCTGCCTCCAGCGAGACATTAGCCACTTGCGCTTGGGCTTCGTGTCGGTGCTCGTCTCCTTGTCCGTGGACATCTCGGAGTCGCTGCGACACTGCCGTCCCCCGGGAAGATGCTGGCTCCTCATGGAGCTGCTCTCCTGGGAGTGGCACCCCCGGCCTCTTTGCCCCTTTTTATACTGTCCTGGTCAGGGCGCGGCCCCAAACGTCACAATGGGCCCTGGGCACACGCAAGCCTCACGTCACAAAGGGGAACGGTCTGGGGGGGGTTCCAAGTGTCCCCAAGGGCTCTGGGCACAGACAACGACTACAAGGACTCCATCTTTCTCACTTTACCACACAGAGTAACACACAAGACAGCTCACAAGGCTCATGTGGCAAAGGCAAAGAATCTGCTCATGAGCTGTTGCAACAGAATTTTGAAACAAAAGAGACCAAAGACTCATGATGGCCTGCACTGCTTCAGTGTCTCTTTGGCTGTAGTTGAATTCAAAAGATTTCCTTCCTAATGTGATTGGAAGTCCTACACTGCAAATCCTTTCAGGTCTGCCTTTGCCTTGTTGTATCTTTCTCTAAGAATACCACATTTGGTTCATCTCATGAAAGGTACAATCTGCTGAAATGCTGCTCTGAATTGCTCTGACGTCTGGGCTGAAGCTGGGTTTAGATGTGATTCTGGTCAGGATCCCCTGAGGCTCACTTCTGTCGTGATACGAACTGATGCAGTAAGCTTGACTTCAAGAGCGGCACGGGCTAAAGGAGCCAGTGTTTGAATGCTTCTGAATATTTCACCTCCCTGTCTGCTGCTTTTCTGGGCACAGCTGCGGGTCCAGGGCCTTGCGGCAAAGCCCCGCGTGCAAATTCCTGCTGCCATTCTTGCCTTCCTGCAGGACACTGGTAGAACGTGGTTGTTTCTGTTATAGGATTGTTTCCCCAGGATGGACGCCCTGGGCTTGGATTAGAAGGGAAAATGAGGAGGTTCAAAGCCCCTGGACATTAAGAAACAAAGACAATTGAAACCAAGCCCTGCCGCACTCCGCACTCTCCTCAGGACCCTCCGTTCCCGCCTCCTGCCCTGAAGGCCGTGGGGGCGGGACGGCGTCGTGAGGGCGGCGCCATAATCGTGTGGGCGGCTCCCGGTTCCTCTGTGCAGAGCCTGGATCATATGGGCGGCTCCGGGAGCGTGTGGGCCGCTCCTGGATCGGCTGGATATCGCCTGCATCCTGAGGGCAGTGCCCAGATTGACTTGGCAGCATCCGGACCCTGAGGGCAGCTTTTGGATGGTGTGGGAAGTGCCTGGATCGTGAGGGCAGCTCGTAGGTCCTGTGGGCAGCACCCCTCTCCATCCCAAACACACCCACTATCACCACTTCTGGAACACTTCACTTCTCATATCTATACAACGGGTGAGAAACCACATAACAGCGTGGAATTGTCTAAAGTTCAAATTCCTGCCACAGGAGATGAATGGCAAAAGCATCACCCGCCTTCCCTCAGCCCAGGCCAGGGCCGACGTCATCCACAGCCCTGGGGCGGTTCATGTCCGCGTCCTGAGGGAACGTTTCCCTGCAGTTCCTCACACTTCCAGTCAGGAGAAAGAGTGAAGACAAGTAGGACATAAGGGATACATGTTTACTTCCCCTGGATGAGCTCACTGCTCCCTACACACAGGGGAAGTACCCCCAAGCACAGGACCTGATGTGTGTTTTTAAAAGCTTGAGCCTCAGCACATCCTTATGGCCCTGCCTGAGGTGAAACTGTTGGCAGGATCCTCCAGTAATGCTACCAATCATGAGAATAGCAATCAGGGAGGGCAGGTAGAAACACACATCTGCCCTTTATCGGCCAGGTCTAGTTGGCTGTGCTCAGTCCTGGAGAATCAAGGTTGGGAGTTGCCTAAAGCTCCTCAAGAAGCTGAGGGATTTTTGCCCTCACTTAAAAAGTGCCTGCCCTGCTCACATGATATTGAAGGAGTGTGACTTTGAAATTAAATGCAGAACTATTTGCCTTGCTTAATGGCTGTGGCAGCCTTGCAGTTCTTGGGAAGTTTAATGCAGATTCCCTCAAAGAACAAAGGGTTTTCTAGGGAATATTCCTGATTTTTACCAAAATACAAGAGTCTCAGGGCCTCTGCACTTCATTTAGGTGATCCAAAATTCAGGCTGTTCATCCCTTTTGGACCAGTGAAAGGACTGTCATGAAATTTCATCTCTGACATGGAATCTCACTGCTACCTGCAAGGAAGCCCTGGAGAACTCATCATTAGGGGACCGTGTGCTCATTTGAGATACTTCAGAACATGAAGATCGATGATTCCAAAGCTGTGCATTCCCCAGTCTGGAAAGGAAGGTGCAAAAAAAGAGAAAAATGGACACAAAAGAATGGGGTCCTGCATCCAACAAATGTCTTGTGCTTCAAGGCACAAGGGCTTGGTGTCCCCTCATCCCTCCCAGCCCAGGCAGTGCCTTTCTCCCCTGCCCACGTCACACACACTGCACCATCCTGGGGACCAAAAGGCTTTGGGCTCCAGGATTTCCCCCCAAATCAATGACTACAGGGCAATGAAAAGTACAAGCACTTCGATTTACTCATTCTGTCCTTTTATTTCAGCAAAAGCAACCATCAAACCACTTCTAACTTAGGAAAAGCTACAACTCAAAGGGCTAAGGAGCATATTCCAGAGGAACACATTCCTGACATAGTGTAGAATAATACCATCTATCAAAACAAAAGATGGCCTCCTAAGAATTTTCCTAAGAGATTTCTTCTTCTTCCTAAGACTTTTCCCACCTCTACTCCAAGCCTTTAGATGTCTTAACATAATCCCTTGGCTTCTTTGTCTACTTGTAGTGAACCTCGATGTGTAATTTATTAATGAAAGAGGAAGAGAAGGCATGAGATGGCCTTCACCCTACTGGCAGGGAGTATTACAAATTACTACCCTGTATTTCACATAAAGAAACAACTTTACTATCACTCCTGTTTATTATCCTCATGTTCCTGGTATGAACATGGGCAGACATGGGAAGGAGCGTGAGGCACTTACCTCTTCCTCGGTGCCCCAGCTCAGGTGTCTTCTGGCCACGCTGTGGACTGCGCTGGGCACACTCCAGACAGTCCTGGGTCCCTTGGAGCCAGAGCCCTCCTCGGGTGGTGGCGTGGCTCAGCTTCTGTCCCTAAAGAGGCTAACCCTAACACTAACCCTAACACTAACCCTAACAACTACGCCTTACTCGAACATGAAAAATAACACTATGCCTAACCACAAAACTAAGCCTAACCCCAATGCCAACCCCAAGCCTAAACGTAACCCTAAGCCTAAGCCTGACCCTGGACTACTGGGAGCTTCCAGCAGGCTTGGGGAGGGGCTGTTGGGGCAGCGCTCTGGAACCAGGCCTGGAGTCGAGGCCTCTGCCCCGCTGTGAGGGGCTGTGCTGGGCAGGGCTGGGCCTTGGCCTGTGGCGTGCCTGGGAGCTGCCAGGGCTCGAGATGCGCTGGGCAGGTCCCCACACGCCTCTTCTTCCCGCGGCGTGTCGGGCTGCCCCAGGAGCTGTGGGTAGCGGGGGTTCACCCAGATGGTGCGGATAGTGATGGCCCTGCTGCCCTGCTCGTCTGACAGCTCCTCGCTCGTCCCGGCATCCCCTTTGGCAGCTGCTTGATCTCTGCTTTGGGGAGTAGGCCCCAAGTGTCCTGTGCCTTTGCATGGCACCAGAGGTTTTGGTACCGCCTCACAGGACACATAGGCGCTCTCCTCCCCACCGCTGCCGCCCTGGACATCCTCTGAGCTGTCCCCCTCCTGGCTGGCCAACCCTGCCAGGAGGACCTTTGCTGCTGCCATTGCCCACTGGCTGCGAGCTTCCAGCAGGCTTGGGGAGGGGCTGGGGGGCAAGAGACCCAGAGTTATTTCACAGCTGGAGTCCTCTGCCCAGCTGGGAGAGGCTCTGCTGGGCAGAGCTGAGGCTTGGCCTGAGGCTGTGCACGGGCCAACGTTGCTGTGCTCAACCCCGGCCTCGCCTGGCCTCACAGAGGGCCTCACTTCTCTGCCTCTCTGATCTGGGTCCAGTTCCCCCTGGGACAGCTCTTTTTTGGGGCTGCTCGCTTCCCAGGCCGCCTCTTCACCATCTGCTGTTGACAGGACAGCCCCCAGTGTTGCCCCTGTCCCCTGCCCACCCAGATCTTCCAGCGGGGTGGGCGAGGGTGTGGTGGGACAGCTGGGGCCGAGCGGGGAAGCCGCCCGGCTCTGTGGCCCTGCTGCGGGGGCTGTCGCTGCCGCCACTGCCTCCATGCCCTGATCCCCGTGTGGCTGTGTCCCCGGCTGCCGGCTGCGTCGCCGGAGCACAGCCGCCACCCTGCTGAGGATGGCACGGGAGCCGCGGCGCAGCGAGCGCAGCAGAGCCCGGCCGCGGGCCCTGCGGCTGTGCGGGGCCGCTGCCCGGCTCTCTGCTGCCGCCGCCTGCGCGCCAGGGCCAGCCCAGGAGTCACGCTGCTCCTCGGCCTCCAGAGGTGCTGCCCCATCCCTCGCCCCCTGCCTCCAGCGAGACATTAGCCACTTGCGCTTGGGCTTCGTGTCGGTGCTCGTCTCCTTGTCCGTGGACATCTCGGAGTCGCTGCGACACTGCCGTCCCCCGGGAAGATGCTGGCTCCTCATGGAGCTGCTCTCCTGGGAGTGGCACCCCCGGCCTCTTTGCCCCTTTTTATACTGTCCTGGTCAGGGCGCGGCCCCAAACGTCACAATGGGCCCTGGGCACACGCAAGCCTCACGTCACAAAGGGGAACGGTCTGGGGGGGGTTCCAAGTGTCCCCAAGGGCTCTGGGCACAGACAACGACTACAAGGACTCCATCTTTCTCACTTTACCACACAGAGTAACACACAAGACAGCTCACAAGGCTCATGTGGCAAAGGCAAAGAATCTGCTCATGAGCTGTTGCAACAGAATTTTGAAACAAAAGAGACCAAAGACTCATGATGGCCTGCACTGCTTCAGTGTCTCTTTGGCTGTAGTTGAATTCAAAAGATTTCCTTCCTAATGTGATTGGAAGTCCTACACTGCAAATCCTTTCAGGTCTGCCTTTGCCTTGTTGTATCTTTCTCTAAGAATACCACATTTGGTTCATCTCATGAAAGGTACAATCTGCTGAAATGCTGCTCTGAATTGCTCTGACGTCTGGGCTGAAGCTGGGTTTAGATGTGATTCTGGTCAGGATCCCCTGAGGCTCACTTCTGTCGTGATACGAACTGATGCAGTAAGCTTGACTTCAAGAGCGGCACGGGCTAAAGGAGCCAGTGTTTGAATGCTTCTGAATATTTCACCTCCCTGTCTGCTGCTTTTCTGGGCACAGCTGCGGGTCCAGGGCCTTGCGGCAAAGCCCCGCGTGCAAATTCCTGCTGCCATTCTTGCCTTCCTGCAGGACACTGGTAGAACGTGGTTGTTTCTGTTATAGGATTGTTTCCCCAGGATGGACGCCCTGGGCTTGGATTAGAAGGGAAAATGAGGAGGTTCAAAGCCCCTGGACATTAAGAAACAAAGACAATTGAAACCAAGCCCTGCCGCACTCCGCACTCTCCTCAGGACCCTCCGTTCCCGCCTCCTGCCCTGAAGGCCGTGGGGGCGGGACGGCGTCGTGAGGGCGGCGCCATAATCGTGTGGGCGGCTCCCGGTTCCTCTGTGCAGAGCCTGGATCATATGGGCGGCTCCGGGAGCGTGTGGGCCGCTCCTGGATCGGCTGGATATCGCCTGCATCCTGAGGGCAGTGCCCAGATTGACTTGGCAGCATCCGGACCCTGAGGGCAGCTTTTGGATGGTGTGGGAAGTGCCTGGATCGTGAGGGCAGCTCGTAGGTCCTGTGGGCAGCACCCCTCTCCATCCCAAACACACCCACTATCACCACTTCTGGAACACTTCACTTCTCATATCTATACAACGGGTGAGAAACCACATAACAGCGTGGGATTGTCTAAAGTTCAAATTCCTGCCACAGGAGATGAATGGCAAAAGCATCACCCGCCTTCCCTCAGCCCAGGCCAGGGCCGACGTCATCCACAGCCCTGGGGCGGTTCATGTCCGCGTCCTGAGGGAACGTTTCCCTGCAGTTCCTCACACTTCCAGTCAGGAGAAAGAGTGAAGACAAGTAGGACATAAGGGATACATGTTTACTTCCCCTGGATGAGCTCACTGCTCCCTACACACAGGGGAAGTACCCCCAAGCACAGGACCTGATGTGTGTTTTTAAAAGCTTGAGCCTCAGCACATCCTTATGGCCCTGCCTGAGGTGAAACTGTTGGCAGGATCCTCCAGTAATGCTACCAATCATGAGAATAGCAATCAGGGAGGGCAGGTAGAAACACACATCTGCCCTTTATCGGCCAGGTCTAGTTGGCTGTGCTCAGTCCTGGAGAATCAAGGTTGGGAGTTGCCTAAAGCTCCTCAAGAAGCTGAGGGATTTTTGCCCTCACTTAAAAAGTGCCTGCCCTGCTCACATGATATTGAAGGAGTGTGACTTTGAAATTAAATGCAGAACTATTTGCCTTGCTTAATGGCTGTGGCAGCCTTGCAGTTCTTGGGAAGTTTAATGCAGATTCCCTCAAAGAACAAAGGGTTTTCTAGGGAATATTCCTGATTTTTACCAAAATACAAGAGTCTCAGGGCCTCTGCACTTCATTTAGGTGATCCAAAATTCAGGCTGTTCATCCCTTTTGGACCAGTGAAAGGACTGTCATGAAATTTCATCTCTGACATGGAATCTCACTGCTACCTGCAAGGAAGCCCTGGAGAACTCATCATTAGGGGACCGTGTGCTCATTTGAGATACTTCAGAACATGAAGATCGATGATTCCAAAGCTGTGCATTCCCCAGTCTGGAAAGGAAGGTGCAAAAAAAGAGAAAAATGGACACAAAAGAATGGGGTCCTGCATCCAACAAATGTCTTGTGCTTCAAGGCACAAGGGCTTGGTGTCCCCTCATCCCTCCCAGCCCAGGCAGTGCCTTTCTCCCCTGCCCACGTCACACACACTGCACCATCCTGGGGACCAAAAGGCTTTGGGCTCCAGGATTTCCCCCCAAATCAATGACTACAGGGCAATGAAAAGTACAAGCACTTCGATTTACTCATTCTGTCCTTTTATTTCAGCAAAAGCAACCATCAAACCACTTCTAACTTAGGAAAAGCTACAACTCAAAGGGCTAAGGAGCATATTCCAGAGGAACACATTCCTGACATAGTGTAGAATAATACCATCTATCAAAACAAAAGATGGCCTCCTAAGAATTTTCCTAAGAGATTTCTTCTTCTTCCTAAGACTTTTCCCACCTCTACTCCAAGCCTTTAGATGTCTTAACATAATCCCTTGGCTTCTTTCACTACTTGTAGTGAACCTCGATGTGTAATTTATTAATGAAAGAGGAAGAGAAGGCATGAGATGGCCTTCACCCTACTGGCAGGGAGTATTACAAATTACTACCTTGTATTTCACATAAAGAAACAACTTTACTATCACTCCTGTTTATTATCCTCATGTTCCTGGTATGAACATGGGCAGACATGGGAAGGAGCGTGAGGCACTTACCTCTTCCTCGGTGCCCCAGCTCAGGTGTCTTCTGGCCACGCTGTGGACTGCGCTGGGCACACTCCAGACAGTCCTGGGTCCCTTGGAGCCAGAGCCCTCCTCGGGTGGTGGCGTGGCTCAGCTTCTGTCCCTAAAGAGGCTAACCCTAACACTAACCCTAACACTAACCCTAACAACTACGCCTTACTCGAACATGAAAAATAACACTATGCCTAACCCCAAAACTAAGCCTAACCCCAATGCCAACCCCAAGCCTAAACGTAACCCTAAGCCTAAGCCTGACCCTGGACTACTGGGAGCTTCCAGCAGGCTTGGGGAGGGGCTGTTGGGGCAGCGCTCTGGAACCAGGCCTGGAGTCGAGGCCTCTGCCCCGCTGTGAGGGGCTGTGCTGGGCAGGGCTGGGCCTTGGCCTGTGGCGTGCCTGGGAGCTGCCAGGGCTCGAGATGCGCTGGGCAGGTCCCCACACGCCTCTTCTTCCCGCGGCGTGTCGGGCTGCCCCAGGAGCTGTGGGTAGCGGGGGTTCACCCAGATGGTGCGGATAGTGATGGCCCTGCTGCCCTGCTCGTCTGACAGCTCCTCGCTCGTCCCGGCATCCCCTTTGGCAGCTGCTTGATCTCTGCTTTGGGGAGTAGGCCCCAAGTGTCCTGTGCCTTTGCATGGCACCAGAGGTTTTGGTACCGCCTCACAGGACACATAGGCGCTCTCCTCCCCACCGCTGCCGCCCTGGACATCCTCTGAGCTGTCCCCCTCCTGGCTGGCCAACCCTGCCAGGAGGACCTTTGCTGCTGCCATTGCCCACTGGCTGCGAGCTTCCAGCAGGCTTGGGGAGGGGCTGGGGGGCAAGAGACCCAGAGTTATTTCACAGCTGGAGTCCTCTGCCCAGCTGGGAGAGGCTCTGCTGGGCAGAGCTGAGGCTTGGCCTGAGGCTGTGCACGGGCCAACGTTGCTGTGCTCAACCCCGGCCTCGCCTGGCCTCACAGAGGGCCTCACTTCTCTGCCTCTCTGATCTGGGTCCAGTTCCCCCTGGGACAGCTCTTTTTTGGGGCTGCTCGCTTCCCAGGCCGCCTCTTCACCATCTGCTGTTGACAGGACAGCCCCCAGTGTTGCCCCTGTCCCCTGCCCACCCAGATCTTCCAGCGGGGTGGGCGAGGGTGTGGTGGGACAGCTGGGGCCGAGCGGGGAAGCCGCCCGGCTCTGTGGCCCTGCTGCGGGGGCTGTCGCTGCCGCCACTGCCTCCATGCCCTGATCCCCGTGTGGCTGTGTCCCCGGCTGCCGGCTGCGTCGCCGGAGCACAGCCGCCACCCTGCTGAGGATGGCACGGGAGCCGCGGCGCAGCGAGCGCAGCAGAGCCCGGCCGCGGGCCCTGCGGCTGTGCGGGGCCGCTGCCCGGCTCTCTGCTGCCGCCGCCTGCGCGCCAGGGCCAGCCCAGGAGTCACGCTGCTCCTCGGCCTCCAGAGGTGCTGCCCCATCCCTCGCCCCCTGCCTCCAGCGAGACATTAGCCACTTGCGCTTGGGCTTCGTGTCGGTGCTCGTCTCCTTGTCCGTGGACATCTCGGAGTCGCTGCGACACTGCCGTCCCCCGGGAAGATGCTGGCTCCTCATGGAGCTGCTCTCCTGGGAGTGGCACCCCCGGCCTCTTTGCCCCTTTTTATACTGTCCTGGTCAGGGCGCGGCCCCAAACGTCACAATGGGCCTTGGCACACGCAAGCCTCACGTCACAAAGGGGAACGGTCTGGGGGGGGTTCCAAGTGTCCCCAAGGGCTCTGGGCACAGACAACGACTACAAGGACTCCATCTTTCTCACTTTACCACACAGAGTAACACACAAGACAGCTCACAAGGCTCATGTGGCAAAGGCAAAGAATCTGCTCATGAGCTGTTGCAACAGAATTTTGAAACAAAAGAGACCAAAGACTCATGATGGCCTGCACTGCTTCAGTGTCTCTTTGGCTGTAGTTGAATTCAAAAGATTTCCTTCCTAATGTGATTGGAAGTCCTACACTGCAAATCCTTTCAGGTCTGCCTTTGCCTTGTTGTATCTTTCTCTAAGAATACCACATTTGGTTCATCTCATGAAAGGTACAATCTGCTGAAATGCTGCTCTGAATTGCTCTGACGTCTGGGCTGAAGCTGGGTTTAGATGTGATTCTGGTCAGGATCCCCTGAGGCTCACTTCTGTCGTGATACGAACTGATGCAGTAAGCTTGACTTCAAGAGCGGCACGGGCTAAAGGAGCCAGTGTTTGAATGCTTCTGAATATTTCACCTCCCTGTCTGCTGCTTTTCTGGGCACAGCTGCGGGTCCAGGGCCTTGCGGCAAAGCCCCGCGTGCAAATTCCTGCTGCCGTTCTTGCCTTCCTGCAGGACACTGGTAGAACGTGGTTGTTTCTGTTATAGGATTGTTTCCCCAGGATGGACGCCCTGGGCTTGGATTGGAAGGATAAATGAGGAGGTTCAAAGCCCCTGGACATTAAGAAACAAAGACAAATGAAACCAAGCCCTGCCGCAGTCCGCACTCTCCTCAGGACCCTCCGTTCCCGCCTCCTGCCCTGAAGGCCGTGGGGGCGGGACGGCGTCGTGAGGGCGGCGCCATAATCGTGTGGGCGGCTCCCGGTTCCTCTGTGCAGAGCCTGGATCATATGGGCGGCTCCGGGACCGTGTGGGCCGCTCCTGGATCGGCTGGATATCGCCTGCATCCTGAGGGCAGTGCCCAGATCGACTAGGCGGCATCCAGACCCTGAGGGCAGCTTTTGGATGGTGTGGGAAGTGCCTGGATCGTGAGGGCAGCTCGTAGGTCCTGTGGGCAGCACCCCTCTCCATCCCAAACACACCCACTATCACCACTTCTGGAACACTTCACTTCTCATATCTATACAACGGGTGAGAAACCACATAACAGCGTGGGATTGTCTAAAGTTCAAATTCCTGCCACAGGAGATGAATGGCAAAAGCATCACCCGCCTTCCCTCAGCCCAGGCCAGGGCCGATGTCATCCACAGCCCTGGGGCGGTTCATGTCCGCGTCCTGAGGGAACGTTTCCCTGCAGTTCCTCACACTTCCAGTCAGGAGAAAGAGTGAAGACAAGTAGGACACAAGGGATACATGTTTACTTCCCCTGGATGAGCTCACTGCTCCCTACACACAGGGGAAGTACCCCCAAGCACAGGACCTGATGTGTGTTTTTAAAAGCTTGAGCCTCAGCACATCCTTATGGCCCTGCCTGAGGTGAAACTGTTGGCAGGATCCTCCAGTAATGCTACCAATCATGAGAATAGCAATCAGGGAGGGCAGGTAGAAACACACATCTGCCCTTTATCGGCCAGGTCTAGTTGGCTGTGCTCAGTCCTGGAGAATCAAGGTTGGGAGTTGCCTAAAGCTCAAGAAGCTGAGGGATTTTTGCCCTCACTTAAAAAGTGCCTGCCCTGCTCACATGATATTGAAGGAGTGTGACTTTGAAATTAAATGCAGAACTATTTGCCTTGCTTAATGGCTGTGGCAGCCTTGCAGTTCTTGGGAAGTTTAATGCAGATTCCCTCAAAGAACAAAGGGTTTTCTAGGGAATATTCCTGATTTTTACCAAAATACAAGAGTCTCAGGGCCTCTGCACTTCATTTAGGTGATCCAAAATTCAGGCTGTTCATCCCTTTTGGACCAGTGAAAGGACTGTCATGAAATTTCATCTCTGACATGGAATCTCACTGCTACCTGCAAGGAAGCCCTGGAGAACTCATCATTAGGGGACCGTGTGCTCATTTGAGATACTTCAGAACATGAAGATCGATGATTCCAAAGCTGTGCATTCCCCAGTCTGGAAAGGAAGGTGCAAAAAAAGAGAAAAATGGACACAAAAGAATGGGGTCCTGCATCCAACAAATGTCTTGTGCTTCAAGGCACAAGGGCTTGGTGTCCCCTCATCCCTCCCAGCCCAGGCAGTGCCTTTCTCCCCTGCCCACGTCACACACACTGCACCATCCTGGGGACCAAAAGGCTTTGGGCTCCAGGATTTCCCCCCAAATCAATGACTACAGGGCAATGAAAAGTACAAGCACTTCGATTTACTCATTCTGTCCTTTTATTTCAGCAAAAGCAACCATCAAACCACTTCTAACTTAGGAAAAGCTACAACTCAAAGGGCTAAGGAGCATATTCCAGAGGAACACATTCCTGACATAGTGTAGAATAATACCATCTATCAAAACAAAAGATGGCCTCCTAAGAATTTTCCTAAGAGATTTCTTCTTCTTCCTAAGACTTTTCCCACCTCTACTCCAAGCCTTTAGATGTCTTAACATAATCCCTTGGCTTCTTTCACTACTTGTAGTGAACCTCGATGTGTAATTTATTAATGAAAGAGGAAGAGAAGGCATGAGATGGCCTTCACCCTACTGGCAGGGAGTATTACAAATTACTACCCTGTATTTCACATAAAGAAACAACTTTACTATCACTCCTGTTTATTATCCTCATGTTCCTGGTATGAACATGGGCAGACATGGGAAGGAGCGTGAGGCACTTACCTCTTCCTCGGTGCTCCAGCTCAGGTGTCTTCTGGCCACGCTGTGGACTGCGCTGGGCACACTCCAGACAGTCCTGGGTCCCTTGGAGCCAGAGCCCTCCTCGGGTGGTGGCGTGGCTCAGCTTCTGTCCCTAAAGAGGCTAACCCTAACACTAACCCTAACACTAACCCTAACAACTACGCCTTACTCGAACATGAAAAATAACACTATGCCTAACCACAAAACTAAGCCTAACCCCAATGCCAACCCCAAGCCTAAACGTAACCCTAAGCCTAAGCCTGACCCTGGACTACTGGGAGCTTCCAGCAGGCTTGGGGAGGGGCTGTTGGGGCAGCGCTCTGGAACCAGGCCTGGAGTCGAGGCCTCTGCCCCGCTGTGAGGGGCTGTGCTGGGCAGGGCTGGGCCTTGGCCTGTGGCGTGCCTGGGAGCTGCCAGGGCTCGAGATGCGCTGGGCAGGTCCCCACACGCCTCTTCTTCCCGCGGCGTGTCGGGCTGCCCCAGGAGCTGTGGGTAGCGGGGGTTCACCCAGATGGTGCGGATAGTGATGGCCCTGCTGCCCTGCTCGTCTGACAGCTCCTCGCTCGTCCCGGCATCCCCTTTGGCAGCTGCTTGATCTCTGCTTTGGGGAGTAGGCCCCAAGTGTCCTGTGCCTTTGCATGGCACCAGAGGTTTTGGTACCGCCTCACAGGACACATAGGCGCTCTCCTCCCCACCGCTGCCGCCCTGGACATCCTCTGAGCTGTCCCCCTCCTGGCTGGCCAACCCTGCCAGGAGGACCTTTGCTGCTGCCATTGCCCACTGGCTGCGAGCTTCCAGCAGGCTTGGGGAGGGGCTGGGGGGCAAGAGACCCAGAGTTATTTCACAGCTGGAGTCCTCTGCCCAGCTGGGAGAGGCTCTGCTGGGCAGAGCTGAGGCTTGGCCTGAGGCTGTGCACGGGCCAACGTTGCTGTGCTCAACCCCGGCCTCGCCTGGCCTCACAGAGGGCCTCACTTCTCTGCCTCTCTGATCTGGGTCCAGTTCCCCCTGGGACAGCTCTTTTTTGGGGCTGCTCGCTTCCCAGGCCGCCTCTTCACCATCTGCTGTTGACAGGACAGCCCCCAGTGTTGCCCCTGTCCCCTGCCCACCCAGATCTTCCAGCGGGGTGGGCGAGGGTGTGGTGGGACAGCTGGGGCCGAGCGGGGAAGCCGCCCGGCTCTGTGGCCCTGCTGCGGGGGCTGTCGCTGCCGCCACTGCCTCCATGCCCTGATCCCCGTGTGGCTGTGTCCCCGGCTGCCGGCTGCGTCGCCGGAGCACAGCCGCCACCCTGCTGAGGATGGCACGGGAGCCGCGGCGCAGCGAGCGCAGCAGAGCCCGGCCGCGGGCCCTGCGGCTGTGCGGGGCCGCTGCCCGGCTCTCTGCTGCCGCCGCCTGCGCGCCAGGGCCAGCCCAGGAGTCACGCTGCTCCTCGGCCTCCAGAGGTGCTGCCCCATCCCTCGCCCCCTGCCTCCAGCGAGACATTAGCCACTTGCGCTTGGGCTTCGTGTCGGTGCTCGTCTCCTTGTCCGTGGACATCTCGGAGTCGCTGCGACACTGCCGTCCCCCGGGAAGATGCTGGCTCCTCATGGAGCTGCTCTCCTGGGAGTGGCACCCCCGGCCTCTTTGCCCCTTTTTATACTGTCCTGGTCAGGGCGCGGCCCCAAACGTCACAATGGGCCCTGGGCACACGCAAGCCTCACGTCACAAAGGGGAACGGTCTGGGGGGGGTTCCAAGTGTCCCCAAGGGCTCTGGGCACAGACAACGACTACAAGGACTCCATCTTTCTCACTTTACCACACAGAGTAACACACAAGACAGCTCACAAGGCTCATGTGGCAAAGGCAAAGAATCTGCTCATGAGCTGTTGCAACAGAATTTTGAAACAAAAGAGACCAAAGACTCATGATGGCCTGCACTGCTTCAGTGTCTCTTTGGCTGTAGTTGAATTCAAAAGATTTCCTTCCTAATGTGATTGGAAGTCCTACACTGCAAATCCTTTCAGGTCTGCCTTTGCCTTGTTGTATCTTTCTCTAAGAATACCACATTTGGTTCATCTCATGAAAGGTACAATCTGCTGAAATGCTGCTCTGAATTGCTCTGACGTCTGGGCTGAAGCTGGGTTTAGATGTGATTCTGGTCAGGATCCCCTGAGGCTCACTTCTGTCGTGATACGAACTGATGCAGTAAGCTTGACTTCAAGAGCGGCACGGGCTAAAGGAGCCAGTGTTTGAATGCTTCTGAATATTTCACCTCCCTGTCTGCTGCTTTTCTGGGCACAGCTGCGGGTCCAGGGCCTTGCGGCAAAGCCCCGTGTGCAAATTCCTGCTGCCATTCTTGCCTTCCTGCAGGACACTGGTAGAACGTGGTTGTTTCTGTTATAGGATTGTTTCCCCAGGATGGACGCCCTGGGCTTGGATTAGAAGGGAAAATGAGGAGGTTCAAAGCCCCTGGACATTAAGAAACAAAGACAATTGAAACCAAGCCCTGCCGCAGTCCGCACTCTCCTCAGGACCCTCCGTTCCCGCCTCCTGCCCTGAAGGCCGTGGGGGCGGGACGGCGTCGTAAGGGCGGCGCCATAATCGTGTGGGCGGCTCCCGGTTCCTCTGTGCAGAGCCTGGATCATATGGGCGGCTCCGGGAGCGTGTGGGCCGCTCCTGGATCGGCTGGATATCGCCTGCATAGTGAGGGCAGTGCCCAGATTGACTTGGCAGCATCCGGACCCTGAGGGCAGCTTTTGGATGGTGTGGGAAGTGCCTGGATCGTGAGGGCAGCTCGTAGGTCCTGTGGGCAGCACCCCTCTCCATCCCAAACACACCCACTATCACCACTTCTGGAACACTTCACTTCTCATATCTATACAACGGGTGAGAAACCACATAACGGCGTGGGATTGTCTAAAGTTCAAATTCCTGCCACAGGAGATGAATGGCAAAAGCATCACCCGCCTTCCCTCAGCCCAGGCCAGGGCCGACGTCATCCACAGCCCTGGGGCGGTTCATGTCCGCGTCCTGAGGGAACGTTTCCCTGCAGTTCCTCACACTTCCAGTCAGGAGAAAGAGTGAAGACAAGTAGGACATAAGGGATACATGTTTACTTCCCCTGGATGAGCTCACTGCTCCCTACACACAGGGGAAGTACCCCCAAGCACAGGACCTGATGTGTGTTTTTAAAAGCTTGAGCCTCAGCACATCCTTATGGCCCTGCCTGAGGTGAAACTGTTGGCAGGATCCTCCAGTAATGCTACCAATCATGAGAATAGCAATCAGGGAGGGCAGGTAGAAACACACATCTGCCCTTTATCGGCCAGGTCTAGTTGGCTGTGCTCAGTCCTGGAGAATCAAGGTTGGGAGTTGCCTAAAGCTCCTCAAGAAGCTGAGGGATTTTTGCCCTCACTTAAAAAGTGCCTGCCCTGCTCACATGATATTGAAGGAGTGTGACTTTGAAATTAAATGCAGAACTATTTGCCTTGCTTAATGGCTGTGGCAGCCTTGCAGTTCTTGGGAAGTTTAATGCAGATTCCCTCAAAGAACAAAGGGTTTTCTAGGGAATATTCCTGATTTTTACCAAAATACAAGAGTCTCAGGGCCTCTGCACTTCATTTAGGTGATCCAAAATTCAGGCTGTTCATCCCTTTTGGACCAGTGAAAGGACTGTCATGAAATTTCATCTCTGACATGGAATCTCACTGCTACCTGCAAGGAAGCCCTGGAGAACTCATCATTAGGGGACCGTGTGCTCATTTGAGATACTTCAGAACATGAAGATCGATGATTCCAAAGCTGTGCATTCCCCAGTCTGGAAAGGAAGGTGCAAAAAAAGAGAAAAATGGACACAAAAGAATGGGGTCCTGCATCCAACAAATGTCTTGTGCTTCAAGGCACAAGGGCTTGGTGTCCCCTCATCCCTCCCAGCCCAGGCAGTGCCTTTCTCCCCTGCCCACGTCACACACACTGCACCATCCTGGGGACCAAAAGGCTTTGGGCTCCAGGATTTCCCCCCAAATCAATGACTACAGGGCAATGAAAAGTACAAGCACTTCGATTTACTCATTCTGTCCTTTTATTTCAGCAAAAGCAACCATCAAACCACTTCTAACTTAGGAAAAGCTACAACTCAAAGGGCTAAGGAGCATATTCCAGAGGAACACATTCCTGACATAGTGTAGAATAATACCATCTATCAAAACAAAAGATGGCCTCCTAAGAATTTTCCTAAGAGATTTCTTCTTCTTCCTAAGACTTTTCCCACCTCTACTCCAAGCCTTTAGATGTCTTAACATAATCCCTTGGCTTCTTTCACTACTTGTAGTGAACCTCGATGTGTAATTTATTAATGAAAGAGGAAGAGAAGGCATGAGATGGCCTTCACCCTACTGGCAGGGAGTATTACAAATTACTACCCTGTATTTCACATAAAGAAACAACTTTACTATCACTCCTGTTTATTATCCTCATGTTCCTGGTATGAACATGGGCAGACATGGGAAGGAGCGTGAGGCACTTACCTCTTCCTCGGTGCTCCAGCTCAGGTGTCTTCTGGCCACGCTGTGGACTGCGCTGGGCACACTCCAGACAGTCCTGGGTCCCTTGGAGCCAGAGCCCTCCTCGGGTGGTGGCGTGGCTCAGCTTCTGTCCCTAAAGAGGCTAACCCTAACACTAACCCTAACACTAACCCTAACAACTACGCCTTACTCGAACATGAAAAATAACACTATGCCTAACCACAAAACTAAGCCTAACCCCAATGCCAACCCCAAGCCTAAACGTAACCCTAAGCCTAAGCCTGACCCTGGACTACTGGGAGCTTCCAGCAGGCTTGGGGAGGGGCTGTTGGGGCAGCGCTCTGGAACCAGGCCTGGAGTCGAGGCCTCTGCCCCGCTGTGAGGGGCTGTGCTGGGCAGGGCTGGGCCTTGGCCTGTGGCGTGCCTGGGAGCTGCCAGGGCTCGAGATGCGCTGGGCAGGTCCCCACACGCCTCTTCTTCCCGCGGCGTGTCGGGCTGCCCCAGGAGCTGTGGGTAGCGGGGGTTCACCCAGATGGTGCGGATAGTGATGGCCCTGCTGCCCTGCTCGTCTGACAGCTCCTCGCTCGTCCCGGCATCCCCTTTGGCAGCTGCTTGATCTCTGCTTTGGGGAGTAGGCCCCAAGTGTCCTGTGCCTTTGCATGGCACCAGAGGTTTTGGTACCGCCTCACAGGACACATAGGCGCTCTCCTCCCCACCGCTGCCGCCCTGGACATCCTCTGAGCTGTCCCCCTCCTGGCTGGCCAACCCTGCCAGGAGGACCTTTGCTGCTGCCATTGCCCACTGGCTGCGAGCTTCCAGCAGGCTTGGGGAGGGGCTGGGGGGCAAGAGACCCAGAGTTATTTCACAGCTGGAGTCCTCTGCCCAGCTGGGAGAGGCTCTGCTGGGCAGAGCTGAGGCTTGGCCTGAGGCTGTGCACGGGCCAACGTTGCTGTGCTCAACCCCGGCCTCGCCTGGCCTCACAGAGGGCCTCACTTCTCTGCCTCTCTGATCTGGGTCCAGTTCCCCCTGGGACAGCTCTTTTTTGGGGCTGCTCGCTTCCCAGGCCGCCTCTTCACCATCTGCTGTTGACAGGACAGCCCCCAGTGTTGCCCCTGTCCCCTGCCCACCCAGATCTTCCAGCGGGGTGGGCGAGGGTGTGGTGGGACAGCTGGGGCCGAGCGGGGAAGCCGCCCGGCTCTGTGGCCCTGCTGCGGGGGCTGTCGCTGCCGCCACTGCCTCCATGCCCTGATCCCCGTGTGGCTGTGTCCCCGGCTGCCGGCTGCGTCGCCGGAGCACAGCCGCCACCCTGCTGAGGATGGCACGGGAGCCGCGGCGCAGCGAGCGCAGCAGAGCCCGGCCGCGGGCCCTGCGGCTGTGCGGGGCCGCTGCCCGGCTCTCTGCTGCCGCCGCCTGCGCGCCAGGGCCAGCCCAGGAGTCACGCTGCTCCTCGGCCTCCAGAGGTGCTGCCCCATCCCTCGCCCCCTGCCTCCAGCGAGACATTAGCCACTTGCGCTTGGGCTTCGTGTCGGTGCTCGTCTCCTTGTCCGTGGACATCTCGGAGTCGCTGCGACACTGCCGTCCCCCGGGAAGATGCTGGCTCCTCATGGAGCTGCTCTCCTGGGAGTGGCACCCCCGGCCTCTTTGCCCCTTTTTATACTGTCCTGGTCAGGGCGCGGCCCCAAACGTCACAATGGGCCCTGGGCACACGCAAGCCTCACGTCACAAAGGGGAACGGTCTGGGGGGGGTTCCAAGTGTCCCCAAGGGCTCTGGGCACAGACAACGACTACAAGGACTCCATCTTTCTCACTTTACCACACAGAGTAACACACAAGACAGCTCACAAGGCTCATGTGGCAAAGGCAAAGAATCTGCTCATGAGCTGTTGCAACAGAATTTTGAAACAAAAGAGACCAAAGACTCATGATGGCCTGCACTGCTTCAGTGTCTCTTTGGCTGTAGTTGAATTCAAAAGATTTCCTTCCTAATGTGATTGGAAGTCCTACACTGCAAATCCTTTCAGGTCTGCCTTTGCCTTGTTGTATCTTTCTCTAAGAATACCACATTTGGTTCATCTCATGAAAGGTACAATCTGCTGAAATGCTGCTCTGAATTGCTCTGATGTCTGGGCTGAAGCTGGGTTTAGATGTGATTCTGGTCAGGATCCCCTGAGGCTCACTTCTGTCGTGATACGAACTGATGCAGTAAGCTTGACTTCAAGAGCGGCACGGGCTAAAGGAGCCAGTGTTTGAATGCTTCTGAATATTTCACCTCCCTGTCTGCTGCTTTTCTGGGCACAGCTGCGGGTCCAGGGCCTTGCGGCAAAGCCCCGTGTGCAAATTCCTGCTGCCATTCTTGCCTTCCTGCAGGACACTGGTAGAACGTGGTTGTTTCTGTTATAGGATTGTTTCCCCAGGATGGACGCCCTGGGCTTGGATTAGAAGGGAAAATGAGGAGGTTCAAAGCCCCTGGACATTAAGAAACAAAGACAATTGAAACCAAGCCCTGCCGCACTCCGCACTCTCCTCAGGACCCTCCGTTCCCGCCTCCTGCCCTGAAGGCCGTGGGGGCGGGACGGCGTCGTGAGGGCGGCGCCATAATCGTGTGGGCGGCTCCCGGTTCCTCTGTGCAGAGCCTGGATCATATGGGCGGCTCCGGGACCGTGTGGGCCGCTCCTGGATCGGCTGGATATCGCCTGCATAGTGAGGGCAGTGCCCAGATTGACTTGGCAGCATCCGGACCCTGAGGGCAGCTTTTGGATGGTGTGGGAAGTGCCTGGATCGTGAGGGCAGCTCGTAGGTCCTGTGGGCAGCACCCCTCTCCATCCCAAACACACCCACTATCACCACTTCTGGAACACTTCACTTCTCATATCTATACAACGGGTGAGAAACCACATAACGGCGTGGGATTGTCTAAAGTTCAAATTCCTGCCACAGGAGATGAATGGCAAAAGCATCACCCGCCTTCCCTCAGCCCAGGCCAGGGCCGACGTCATCCACAGCCCTGGGGCGGTTCATGTCCGCGTCCTGAGGGAACGTTTCCCTGCAGTTCCTCACACTTCCAGTCAGGAGAAAGAGTGAAGACAAGTAGGACATAAGGGATACATGTTTACTTCCCCTGGATGAGCTCACTGCTCCCTACACACAGGGGAAGTACCCCCAAGCACAGGACCTGATGTGTGTTTTTAAAAGCTTGAGCCTCAGCACATCCTTATGGCCCTGCCTGAGGTGAAACTGTTGGCAGGATCCTCCAGTAATGCTACCAATCATGAGAATAGCAATCAGGGAGGGCAGGTACAAACACACATCTGCCCTTTATCGGCCAGGTCTAGTTGGCTGTGCTCAGTCCTGGAGAATCAAGGTTGGGAGTTGCCTAAAGCTCCTCAAGAAGCTGAGGGATTTTTGCCCTCACTTAAAAAGTGCCTGCCCTGCTCACATGATATTGAAGGAGTGTGACTTTGAAATTAAATGCAGAACTATTTGCCTTGCTTAATGGCTGTGGCAGCCTTGCAGTTCTTGGGAAGTTTAATGCAGATTCCCTCAAAGAACAAAGGGTTTTCTAGGGAATATTCCTGATTTTTACCAAAATACAAGAGTCTCAGGGCCTCTGCACTTCATTTAGGTGATCCAAAATTCAGGCTGTTCATCCCTTTTGGACCAGTGAAAGGACTGTCATGAAATTTCATCTCTGACATGGAATCTCACTGCTACCTGCAAGGAAGCCCTGGAGAACTCATCATTAGGGGACCGTGTGCTCATTTGAGATACTTCAGAACATGAAGATCGATGATTCCAAAGCTGTGCATTCCCCAGTCTGGAAAGGAAGGTGCAAAAAAAGAGAAAAATGGACACAAAAGAATGGGGTCCTGCATCCAACAAATGTCTTGTGCTTCAAGGCACAAGGGCTTGGTGTCCCCTCATCCCTCCCAGCCCAGGCAGTGCCTTTCTCCCCTGCCCACGTCACACACACTGCACCATCCTGGGGACCAAAAGGCTTTGGGCTCCAGGATTTCCCCCCAAATCAATGACTACAGGGCAATGAAAAGTACAAGCACTTCGATTTACTCATTCTGTCCTTTTATTTCAGCAAAAGCAACCATCAAACCACTTCTAACTTAGGAAAAGCTACAACTCAAAGGGCTAAGGAGCATATTCCAGAGGAACACATTCCTGACATAGTGTAGAATAATACCATCTATCAAAACAAAAGATGGCCTCCTAAGAATTTTCCTAAGAGATTTCTTCTTCTTCCTAAGACTTTTCCCACCTCTACTCCAAGCCTTTAGATGTCTTAACATAATCCCTTGGCTTCTTTCACTACTTGTAGTGAACCTCGATGTGTAATTTATTAATGAAAGAGGAAGAGAAGGCATGAGATGGCCTTCACCCTACTGGCAGGGAGTATTACAAATTACTACCCTGTATTTCACATAAAGAAACAACTTTACTATCACTCCTGTTTATTATCCTCATGTTCCTGGTATGAACATGGGCAGACATGGGAAGGAGCGTGAGGCACTTACCTCTTCCTCGGTGCTCCAGCTCAGGTGTCTTCTGGCCACGCTGTGGACTGCGCTGGGCACACTCCAGACAGTCCTGGGTCCCTTGGAGCCAGAGCCCTCCTCGGGTGGTGGCGTGGCTCAGCTTCTGTCCCTAAAGAGGCTAACCCTAACACTAACCCTAACACTAACCCTAACAACTACGCCTTACTCGAACATGAAAAATAACACTATGCCTAACCACAAAACTAAGCCTAACCCCAATGCCAACCCCAAGCCTAAACGTAACCCTAAGCCTAAGCCTGACCCTGGACTACTGGGAGCTTCCAGCAGGCTTGGGGAGGGGCTGTTGGGGCAGCGCTCTGGAACCAGGCCTGGAGTCGAGGCCTCTGCCCCGCTGTGAGGGGCTGTGCTGGGCAGGGCTGGGCCTTGGCCTGTGGCGTGCCTGGGAGCTGCCAGGGCTCGAGATGCGCTGGGCAGGTCCCCACACGCCTCTTCTTCCCGCGGCGTGTCGGGCTGCCCCAGGAGCTGTGGGTAGCGGGGGTTCACCCAGATGGTGCGGATAGTGATGGCCCTGCTGCCCTGCTCGTCTGACAGCTCCTCGCTCGTCCCGGCATCCCCTTTGGCAGCTGCTTGATCTCTGCTTTGGGGAGTAGGCCCCAAGTGTCCTGTGCCTTTGCATGGCACCAGAGGTTTTGGTACCGCCTCACAGGACACATAGGCGCTCTCCTCCCCACCGCTGCCGCCCTGGACATCCTCTGAGCTGTCCCCCTCCTGGCTGGCCAACCCTGCCAGGAGGACCTTTGCTGCTGCCATTGCCCACTGGCTGCGAGCTTCCAGCAGGCTTGGGGAGGGGCTGGGGGGCAAGAGACCCAGAGTTATTTCACAGCTGGAGTCCTCTGCCCAGCTGGGAGAGGCTCTGCTGGGCAGAGCTGAGGCTTGGCCTGAGGCTGTGCACGGGCCAACGTTGCTGTGCTCAACCCCGGCCTCGCCTGGCCTCACAGAGGGCCTCACTTCTCTGCCTCTCTGATCTGGGTCCAGTTCCCCCTGGGACAGCTCTTTTTTGGGGCTGCTCGCTTCCCAGGCCGCCTCTTCACCATCTGCTGTTGACAGGACAGCCCCCAGTGTTGCCCCTGTCCCCTGCCCACCCAGATCTTCCAGCGGGGTGGGCGAGGGTGTGGTGGGACAGCTGGGGCCGAGCGGGGAAGCCGCCCGGCTCTGTGGCCCTGCTGCGGGGGCTGTCGCTGCCGCCACTGCCTCCATGCCCTGATCCCCGTGTGGCTGTGTCCCCGGCTGCCGGCTGCGTCGCCGGAGCACAGCCGCCACCCTGCTGAGGATGGCACGGGAGCCGCGGCGCAGCGAGCGCAGCAGAGCCCGGCCGCGGGCCCTGCGGCTGTGCGGGGCCGCTGCCCGGCTCTCTGCTGCCGCCGCCTGCGCGCCAGGGCCAGCCCAGGAGTCACGCTGCTCCTCGGCCTCCAGAGGTGCTGCCCCATCCCTCGCCCCCTGCCTCCGGCGAGACATTAGCCACTTGCGCTTGGGCTTCGTGTCGGTGCTCGTCTCCTTGTCCGTGGACATCTCGGAGTCGCTGCGACACTGCCGTCCCCCGGGAAGATGCTGGCTCCTCATGGAGCTGCTCTCCTGGGAGTGGCACCCCCGGCCTCTTTGCCCCTTTTTATACTGTCCTGGTCAGGGCGCGGCCCCAAACGTCACAATGGGCCCTGGGCACACGCAAGCCTCACGTCACAAAGGGGAACGGTCTGGGGGGGGTTCCAAGTGTCCCCAAGGGCTCTGGGCACAGACAACGACTACAAGGACTCCATCTTTCTCACTTTACCACACAGAGTAACACACAAGACAGCTCACAAGGCTCATGAGGCAAAGGCAAAGAATCTGCTCATGAGCTGTTGCAACAGAATTTTGAAACAAAAGAGACCAAAGACTCATGATGGCCTGCACTGCTTCAGTGTCTCTTTGGCTGTAGTTGAATTCAAAAGATTTCCTTCCTAATGTGATTGGAAGTCCTACACTGCAATCCTTTCAGGTCTGCCTTTGCCTTGTTGTATCTTTCTCTAAGAATACCACATTTGGTTCATCTCATGAAAGGTACAATCTGCTGAAATGCTGCTCTGAATTGCTCTGACGTCTGGGCTGAAGCTGGGTTTAGATGTGATTCTGGTCAGGATCCCCTGAGGCTCACTTCTGTCGTGATACGAACTGATGCAGTAAGCTTGACTTCAAGAGAGGCACGGGCTAAAGGAGCCAGTGTTTGAATGCTTCTGAATATTTCACCTCCCTGTCTGCTGCTTTTCTGGGCACAGCTGCGGGTCCAGGGCCTTGCGGCAAAGCCCCGTGTGCAAATTCCTGCTGCCATTCTTGCCTTCCTGCAGGACACTGGTAGAACGTGGTTGTTTCTGCTATAGGATTGTTTCCCCAGGATGGACGCCCTGGTCTTGGATTAGAAGGGAAAATGAGGAGGTTCACAGGCCCTAGATGCTCTGGACAGGTCTTGTGTTCTCTAGAGCACAGTTTGGGACAAGCTAAAAACTTGTAAATTGGAAGGTCAGGAGGGAGGGAGGGAGAGAGGCCGGAAAGAAGGAAGGAAGGAAGGAAGGAAGGAAGGAAGGAAGGAAGGAAGGAAGGAAGGAAGGAAGGAAGGAAGGAAGGAAGGAAGGAAGGGAGGGAGGGAGGGAGGGAGGGAGGGAGAGCCTTCAGTCCAATGTTACTGACCTGGGCTTTGCACAGGAATATGATCCTGTTGCCAAGAGCTGGGAGAGCATGTAGGAAGGGGGAATCACCCCCTTTTTGCAGTTAAAACCTCTTAAAGATGGTTCAGAGCACAGCACTACTCACCTCACCAGATGGAGGCCTGACAAAACTGTCACCATCCCACTCCCTGCTCCCCAGGTACTCATTCCCTCTGGATTTCCCTCTTTTGAAAAACTTGCCTGCAGTAAATGGGAGTCCATGTCTTGGACGCAGCTTTAGATGCATTACCTTGTAGGAATCAATGCTGTGATGCCCACAGGAAACCAGAGACATGCAAATCCATTTCCCTGTGAAGCTGGAACCAGCTGGGCCAGGAGGTCACTGCTGAGTGACAGCGGATGTGAGCACCCATGAGGCTGCTCCAGCAGGGCATTGCTGCTCTCCAAGGCACTGAAATCAATATTTATTGCCTGCATGTGATAAAAATAATGGATCCCTGTTCACAGTAACCTGGAATCCCCCGCCCAATAGTTTCATAACCTCCTGTTGCACTAGAGCCAACTACACCACACCAAAAAGTGTGTTTGCTGGGTCTTGGCAGCATCACTGTGAAGCAGAGTGGGGTGGGGAATAATACAACAGAGGAGATGTAGATGACATATTAGAAAAAATTTCTTCACCCAAAGGCTTGTCAAGCACTGGACCAAGCTTGACACATCTCACATGGAAGTGACAGAGTCACCATCCCTGGAAGGATTTAGAATATGTGTAGCAGTGGCACTTGGGGACATGGTTTAGTATTGGGTGCTGAGTTAATGTTGGACTGGATGGTCTTGAAGGGCTTTTCCAACCTTAACAATTCCATGGTTCTGTGATTCTATTACTTGAAGCCATGAGGAAGCTGTCACTGAACACAAAATGGGGATGTTTTAAAAGCAGGGAAGAGAAAGTCATGGGAAGAGATTTGCAGGACACAGGGACAGGTTCACCTCGTTGCAGCAGGAGGAGCATCATCACAGCAACCAGCTGAGCTCCGCTCACAAGCTACAAAGAGAGCAGGAGGAGGGCTGGAATTCCTTTTCCAGCACAGGCCACCCAAAGGAGCTCCATGGTGCCGTGGGATCCTGGCACTGCTGATCCCCCTCCAGCCATGCTGGGTGTTTTGGGGTATCTGTGGGGAGCTCCCTCCCCATGCCCCACTCTTTTCCAAAAGAGCATGACAAAAGCAAGAAAAAAGCTAATTGTCATGATTATCATTCTCCCCTTCAGCCTCTTGAAATAGGGGAAAATACAGTCAAGTATCCTCCCTGATTGTCTGTGAGGAACATTTTCTCCTGGGCTGGTTCTACCCACAGCAAGGCTTTTTAAGGAAAAGCCTTATGGGATGCTGTACACTGGAAAAGCACAAAGTTGTATAGTTTGGGTGAGAAAACTATGATTTTAGAAGAAACAGATGTTCCAAAATCTATAGCATGCAGAGAAGTGTGCTTTTTTGTTGTTTTTTGGGGGGGGGGTTGGGTTACTTTTCCTTGTGAGGTTGTTCCTTTTCCATTGCAGTCTCTGAACTGCTCTGAGATCTGCCTGGTATTTTCCCTGGTTACCAATGTTAGGTTATGGGATAAACACTACATTGCCTGCCCACAGAGAAGCAACAGTGGGAGGAAATCCAAATCATACCCTGTCCAATTTGCTCCCAGGCCTATTGCAGGAGCTGTCAGAGACACAAAGGCACATGGAATACCAAATTACAGGCTCAGAGCAGGAGAAATCCTGGCGCTGGACTTCCCTGGGGCTGTCAGGAGACCCCCCCTCAGCCCCACAGGTCATTAGGAGAAGGCACCTGGAGCATCTTTCCTGAGATTTTTGGAGCATATCCAGGGCCAGCTCCTGGGCATCTGTGCCACAGCTGCACTGGGGCTGTGGTACATCCACATACCAGCAACTGGGCAGACTGGGATCTGGGAGGGGGAGACTGGGCAGGCTGCATATCTGAGCCCATCTGGGAGGAAAATGTAGGAAATAAATACTCTGGTGTTTAGGAATGGCACAGCAGATCTCAGTGCCCAGCCCTGATGTGGGGGAAAAGGTGATTTTGCTTTCAGACAAGCCTAATTCCACTCATGTCCCTCATGGCCACATGCACACCAGCACCAAAGTGTGTGGCCAAATGATCTGTCCAGCCATCAGTGGTGTCCTCTTCTCTTGTGATAACTCAGGGCAGACCTAAGGTGGAGGTGACATGGACTCTTTAGGTTGTGGCCACTTTTGATAGCAGGAGACATATCCATCCCCATAGAGAAAGGCATTTTCTCATGTTTAGAGATGGAAAAACACCTTAAATTTAGTTTTATTTTTTCTTTATAATTATTTTAATACTGATGCTACTGCACCATCCATTTCTTGCTTTTGATTTACTTACTCCTCATTCCAGGGGCTGGGCCCCATTACTCAGCTCTTGATTGTGTCAGCTTCTACCAGTGGATTTCAAAGTGGAAATCCTCCAGCACATTTCAAAGCAGAACCATCAGCCTCTGCGCTTGGCTGATCCCCAAGCACTGTGTTTTAGCAGGTCCTACTTCAGTGGATCCAGCTGCTGCTCAGATATAAAGTGGGAATTGATATGAGGATCACATCCTTTGACATTAGAGCTCTCCCTGTGGCGCTTCTGTGGCTCTGTGCCTCTTGGAGACCATCAGCCTTGGTCTTTGTCCATGACCAATAAACCCAGGAGTGATGTGAAAAGCTCATGTCTCAGGTGGGCAATCTCAATTATAAAAGGCACAGCCTCTCTCAAAAGATCAGCTTGAAATCATGTGGCAAGTATAGCTGGGAGCCCAATTCCTCCTCTGAAGGCTGAACTTCTGAACTGCAGATAATTACTACTCTTCTCCTCCCTTTGGTGGCATCTCCTATCTCAAGCTGTAGAAACAATACGTAGGTGCTTTCAAGCTTAAAATAAGGGAACATCTCTCGGCGTGGCTGTGAGTTAAAAAATACCATCTTTGTGCTTCCAGATGAAGAGCCCAAGGCTGAAGAGCTGGAGGTGTGTGTTCCCATGTGGTGGCTGAGTCACCAGCAGAGCCAAGGGCAGGGTTGTGTCACAGCAGCCCAGAGCATGAGGGTGGTAAAACCCTGGAGAGGGGTGAAATTCTGGCAGAGGTTGCCCAGAAATGGAGTGGATGCCCCATCCCTGGAAACATCCAGGGGCAGGTTGAGGGCTCTGAGCAACCTGACCCAGCCTGAGATGTCCCTGCTGGTTGTAGGGTGGTTGGACCAGAGGACATTAAAAAAGTCCCTTCTGAAATCTCCTAAAAGTTCACACCATCCTGTCATTCCATGGCTATGGAAGCCAGGCTGCTGGCAGGGGACAGAGCCCTAGTTTGGGACATGACCCCGGTGTCCTTGTGGTGCTGGGTGTGGACTATTCCTCAAACAAGCATTCCAGCCATGTTCCCTGCAGCAGGACAGCGGTGGAGCTATGGGCCGGGATGAAGCACTGCTGCTTTGTGCTGCTTGTGCCAGAGCTGGGAGCTCGGTGTGAGGGTGGTGGTGTGAGGGCTGTCCCTGAGCTGGTGACACTGCAGGGTCCCTGCAGGGACAGTCCCCAGAGGCCCATGCTGCCTCTCCACAGCAGTGGCAGGAGGGGGCTGGTGAGTTTTGTTTCCCATGGAAAAGGGCTGGTGTTCATGTCCAAGGCCTGTGGCCCCAAGTGGGCTGCCACCTCCTAAAATTCCAAATAGCCCAGGATGCCTCCCAGACCCAACTGCCACCTCCTAAAATTCCAAACAGCCCAGGATGTCTCCCAGACCCAGCTGCCACCTCCTAAAATTCCAAACAGCCCAGGATGTCTCCCAGACCCAGCTGCCACCAGCTACAACGCGAGCTGCCCTGGCAGTGCCAAGCACCTCCTGCAAACTGCCATCAGGAACTGCCATGCCTGGGTGACAGAGGCAGCTGGCGTGTCCTGCCGAGCAGCAGGCAGCAGATGGCAATGTCGCCCTGCTGGAACTGCAGGGATGCAGGGAGATGCTTGCTGTGATGGCAGCTTGGGGACGGGACACAAAGCCTGGTGGGTCCAGCTCCTTAAGCAGAAGCCCTAGGGTCTCTGAAAGTGTTGGGTTGCTGGTGGAGTTGCTCCTTGACTCCAGGCTACTGTGGGTCCCTGCTCCCCACAGCCACCCAGGTGGGGACAGATGAGCAAGGGAACTCCTTTCTGCCTGCTCCCTCCCCAGCCTGGCAGAGGCTGCTCACAGCTGGAGCAGGTCAGATGTAAAAGAGCCCAGACTGGCTCTTGGCAGGCCTTGGTTGGATGATTTTGACAGCTGGGGACACTGAGGCAGGGAGCAGGCAGTACCTATGAGTGGTACTGGAGCAGGTCAGCTGCTGTTTTAGCACTGGGGTGAAGCTGCTCCCAGCCCTGAGCCTTGGCATGGCTGGGCTGTCACCTTTGGCAGGCTGTTGTGCCTCTTCCCCCAACTCACCCTGGTGCCAGCAGGTGTTTTCCAGAGACACCCCCTGGGAGGCTTGGATGGCCACAGTTCCTCCCTGGGCCCCACACAGCCCCAGTGGGATGGGAAGCTGGCTGTTCCCTGTTGATGCCTGCCTTGGTGGTATCCCAGAGTCACCTCAAGGACTTTGTGCCATGCACTCTTTATCTGATGGGAACAGAGTCAGCGCTGGAAATGTTTTCTTCTCTTTTTCTCCAAGCATCTTTATCAGGCAGGGCTGCTGAGCTCAGGGAAACAGGAGCTGTGTGCATGCTTGGGGCACGCTCCTGGGGCGTGGCTGTGGGGTTTGTTGACTTCTCTGAGCTGACAACATGCTGGTGACTACATCAGTGGTACAAAACACAGGGCTGGCATCAGCTCCATGTGCTGCCACTGCAAGTACCACCAGCAGCCAAGGCACCTCATCACAGGCCTGGGAATGAGAGGCCAGAAGGTGCTGAGAAATAATTCTGAGTTGCCTAAAGGGGCACTGCAGGTCCCCTTGGCCTCCCCTTTGTCTGGATCCAGCACATTTCATTGTGGTTTGGAAGCAGGCTGCTTCCTGGGGTGCAAGACACTTAGTTACACATTCTCTGCTCCCCAAACGGCAACTCTTCCAATTGGCACAGGGCCATGCAGGTGCTGAAAAATAAATTAAATTCTCCATCTGAGCACTCCTGACTCAGCATTCCTTCAGTCAGCACTTTTCAGCAGTTGTGAGATAACAGGAAAATGCAATGAGCCCATTGTCCAGGCTGGGTATTTCGCAGTACAGCCATAGAGATGCTGGCAGTGCACTCTCAGCATGTATGGCTTTGGTAAATGGCATTGTGGGTCATGGCAGTGGTGACCTCCTGGTGTCTCCTCACCCACTCCCAACTGTATCCCTGCCTCTGCTAAAGGGTGTGAGTATCTTGGAAGGTGCTGGGTTTGGGATGCTCCTTATGAAAATTAAAGCTTTATGCCAGGAGATATCAGGTCTGTGTGTTCTGAGCTTATTTTTTTCCTCTCAGAAGAATTTGGGTGACTCTTTTTTCTTTACCTAATGTAAAGAAATATTTCTGTACCTACATGTCATTCATTAGATGGTGGCCAGGCTTTGCCACAATGGCAGCTGCATTTTGGGAGGAGTGTCCTGGGCTGACACATCCATGGAATGTGGTGAACGGTGCTCAGGAGAGAGGTCAGACTGAACAAGGGGCCCTGAGGATTTGGGTCTGGCCTCTGTGTTGATGCTGTGTGTGGTTTTATGTGCTCCTCCCCTCTGGAATTATGATTTGGTTTCCAGGAGAGGCTTGGCTTTACACATCAGCCCTTAGATGTGTCAGCTGGAGCAGCTCCCAGGAGACCAGGGCACAGTGTGGAGGTGCAGAGGGCTCCTCTGTCCTGGAGGATGGTGAGTGTGGGATGGAACAATCAGGGACTGGTGGCAGAGGGGGTATGGGCACCTGGAGAAGGGGACTGCCATAACTACTGTACAAACTACATAGAAGGGGACTACATAGCTACAAACAAGGAGGAAGGAAACCCTGCCTCGGAATAAAGTACCAACTGAGCCAGACCCTTTTTCACTTGATCACCTAGGAGTCCTGGAAAAATCAGTGGAGAGGGGAAAGCAAACTGAATGCACTGAATCTTGGCAGGGATGTTCAGAGATCAGGAATGTGCAAGCCTTGCAGTCATGGGAAGGAGCCCCAGTCCAAGACCAGGAGATGCCTATCAGGCTGGACATTGCTTGTGCCACGTACACCACACTTGCTGGGGGTCAGATTGCTGCCAGTGTTATAAACCCCTATCACTCTCCAGATGCAGATAAGTCTTATCTCCTAAAGTGAATCCTATTAACCAGGAGTGGACTTTGCTGCCAGTGTTTGTACCCTTTAAACCTCACTTGGAGCTTTTCTGCCTCTAGTGAGTTGGGGAGGGTTTGAGGAAAAGAAAAAGAAAGTGGTTTCTTCCAGCATGAGGTGCTCTGAGCTGTGGGTGTCCTGTGAGCCCCATGGGTGCTGCTGCAGGAGCAGCTCCAGGTTTGCTTTGGTGTAATGGTGGGGAACCAGGAGCTCTGCCAACTCCAGCCAAACCAGTTGGGATGTTCTTTGCCCAGGTTTGGAGCAGGAAGCTGGCCTTGCTCTGCAGTTCCCATGGCTGCATCAGGAGAGTTTGTCAGAGGCACTTGCACGCCATACTCTCCTTGCAGTGCTAAATCTACTGATAATGGACTTGCAGGTAACAGTGCTGGGCTGCAGCTGCCCCTGCCTCCAGTCCTGCAAGCCAAGCACAAGCACTGCAAGGGACTTTTCCGGCCCTTTGTTTAAATAATATCTGTCTTGGTGTTCCCAGGAAGACTTCTGTACCAGGGGCAGTAATTTAGGAAGTCCTGGTATCGCAGTGACTCTGTGTCACACATGAGTCATGCAGTTCCCAGTAAGGATCCTTTGCTCCCTTGGATCATCGGCCTGTCCTCCTTGTGAAGCTGCTTCTTTCCACCATTTCAAGGTAAAGCTGCCCATTTCCCTTGAGAAAGGGAGCCTCTAGTCAAGGAGAAAGGGAAATATTGTCTCCCAGTTTGGCTGCTCCTCCCTTAATGCTGTGCCCATCTCTCTGGTCTGTCCCTCCCTCCATTGCTTGGCGAAGGGGAGCAGTGCTCAGTCTAGCTGATGCTTTATGAAGGCTGAGCTAGAACAGAGACTAGATGGAGCTAAAGAATAAAGTAGGGATTTATTAGAAGGCCTCAATGGATCCACCTGGGGCAGCACAAGAGCCCAGCCAGGGCTGCACCCAAGATGAACCAAAATAGTCACAGAAATGGACAACAGATCATGGGGTCTCTCACTTTTATAAGTCCTGTTCCATTTGCATATTGGAGTTAATTGTGCAATTACAGCTCCAGCCCATGCAGTCCCATCCTTCTTGTTTTTCTCTCTTCATTCCACATTGTTTATACTCTTGGGCCTGAGATTTGGATCATATGTCCATAGGTGCCCAGCTAGAGCAGGAATTGTTTTGTCTCCCTGCTCTGTGCACAGAGCTCACCATCCCCTCATACGAAGCCCAGACCCACACACTAAAGCAGCACAGAATCTGAAAAAGAGAAAAGCTCAAACCTGAGGCATTGTAGTAAATAGGACTGCAGAGGGTAGTGCAAATCAGAGAATCACAGCATGGTTTGAGTTGGAAGGACTGAAAGGCCATCCCGTTCCTATCCCCCTGCCATGGGCACAGATGCCATTCACTATCCCAGCTTTCTCCAAGCCCTGTCCCACCTGGCCATGAACACTTCCCAGGATGGGGCAGCCACAGCCTCTCTGGGCAAGCTGTCCCTGACATCCTGCCTTCCTCAGGTGTAGCTATACCCTGCAGGGGTGAAGGTGGCAATGGGACCACCTGGACCTCTTGTACCAGCCTGGCTCCTCAAGCAGCTCCACAAACTGTGACAAACAGCATTTCAGCAGCAGAGGAACGTGCTGCTCCTGCCTTGCCAGTAGAGAGCTCATGGGTAAACTGGAGGCTCGGCTGCCCCTTCAGAGCTTTGCAAAGCTGTCTGCATGCTGCTCTTCCTGCATCTTCCTCGGCGGCCAGATCAGCAGAGGGCACTGCATCTCCATGCTTATTCTACCTCAGCAGAGAGGGAAGATCTTTTCCACTGCTCCAGCAGTATTTGCCCATTGACCACCAAATCTCTCCCCAGCTCCCTGCCAAAGAGCTCCGGGCTGCAGGACCGCCTCCCTGATGGAAAGATCGGGTCTGATGAAGGAAATCAGGAGGCATTCGGTGAAACGACAGGAAAATTTAGATCAAACGGCAGGAAATCCGCCCTCGGGCAGCGCAGAAGAGCCGTGCTGTGGAAAGCTCTGCTCTGGCAGGAGGTGATCCAAGACAAACAGGGAGCTGCCTTCTGGGATGGACTGGCTGGCGGGCAGGATGGGCGAGATCTGGGCAAAGCCATAAAAGCAGTTTGGCTTTGTGCTCTGCTGTGGTCACTGCAGGCGGTCAGGGAGGAGCTCCTGCTCTCCCCAGTCTGCAGGATGGTACCCCCAGCCCATGCAGGAGCAGAAGGAGCCTTTCCCACCACAGCCTGAGGCAGATATCCATATTTATAACTTATATATGGGTATTTAACAGGGTACTTACCAGCCAGAAGTGGCATCAGCATGATCCCAGCTGGGTTTGGGGCAGAGAAAAAACCCAAAGAGAAACGCTCCAAAATTCAATCACTCTCCCTTCCTGCCCCATGAAAGGCAGCAGAACATTCCATGCAAGAAAATCCATGAGCCTTTGATCTTACCTGCTGACTCTGCAGCCAGAGATCTCCACTGAGAAGTCTCCTCACTCTGCCCTCCTTGGGGAGGTATGGGCTGTTTGGAGGCTTTGGGCTCTCCCAACAAGAGTATCTGTGTGCAAACAGAGATAAATGTCCTTAATTTAATGTTCCCATAGTGTCTGTGGAAGTGGCTGCTTGCTGGGGTGAACAGGGAGCCTCTTGCATTGCAGCAGCACTGCAGGTTTTGATGCACTAGTGACTTCTCAGTGGAGGCCTCTGGCTGCAGAGTCAGCAGGGAAGATCAAAGACTCGTGGATTTTCTTGGATGGAATGTCCTGCTGCCTTTCATGGGGCAGGAAGGGAGACTGATGGAATTTTGGAGCGTTTCTCCTTGGGTTTCTTCTCTGGTTGAAATCAGGCCTTGTCTGAGAGCTCTTGGATGCCAAGTTGGCAGCATTTGGGTGACCACCCCATAACCCCCACCTGTCTGGCTGGTTCCTGCAGGGCTGGACCCCCACAGGAGACCAGGTATGTGCATCTCCATGAGGTATCTGTGGGCTGAACCAGCCCAAGGCTTCACTCAAACATGAACTGACATATTTCCAGCCAGTAGAATGTGATCACTGTCTGGGAACCTGCCTTGGAGTGCATTTGTTGACTGAAATCTTTATCAGGAGAGTGAAGGTGGTTTCCAGACTTGTCGATGTCCTCAAGATAGCTTTCGTGGAGGCTTTCCAAGACACTGCACTCTCAGCTACTGCCCTTTGACAGCAGCAAAGATAAAGATATATGAACCTGCCGTTCAAGGAATCTTCCTCCTTGTGCAGTTCTTAGATTAGACTGCTCCAGGGCTCTGTCCCTGGAACAACCTGCTGGGGAATCACACACAGCCATAATCACTCAAGTGCTCTCTGCCTTGTTTCTCCTCACCCTCTTGGAGCAGGGGCTTGTGTGGAAGTGTCTGAGCTCTGCACAAGTGAGAGAAATCCTTGAGGTGGAGGTGACTGATCTTCTCTGACTCTGCAAGCAGAGGGGTGCCTCTCATCCTGTTCAGTCTGCCTAAACAAGTTGGTCTTGTTCATAAGAAATGAGAAAGCTGATCTAAATCCATGTTCCCTGGAACAATTAATGCCTGAAACAGAAGTGTGTTCATGTGGGACTGTGAAGGAGCTGGGAAATTCTGCCAGCCTATCCATGAATGTCCTGTTGAACCTCCTGGAGGCCACAGAAAAAAGTGTACATCCCAAAAGGGAGAGAGGTCTGTACAGGGGCCCAGCTGGGGAGGTCGAGGTTACACAGACCTGCCATGAGAAGAGGCTGTGGCAGTGCCACTCAGTAAAGATGGCAGGGGAGGTGAGCTCCAATGAGCTCTGGGCCATCTCCATCCTGCAGATGGAATCACAGAATCATTTAAGTTGGAAAAGACCTTTAAGGTCATCAGCCATGACCCCAGGTGCCTTGTCTACACTCCTTTAAATACCCTCAGTGATGGTGACTCCATCACTTCCCTGAGCAGCCTGTTTTAATCCCTGACAACCCTTTTCATGAAGAAACTTTTCCCAATATCCAACCTAAACCTGGTGTGACTTGAGGCCATTTCCTCTTGTTCTATTGCTGTCATCTGGAAAAAGAGACCAATCCCCACCTGGCTACATCCTCCTGTCAGGGAGTTGTAGAGAGTGATAAGGTCCCCCCTGAGCCTCCTTTTCTCCAGGCTGAGCCCTCCTTCAGCTGCTCCTGGTGCTCCAGACCCTTCCCCAGCTCTGTTCCCCTCTCTGGACTTGTTCCAGCCCCTCAATGTCCTTCTCGCAATGAGGGGGGGCCCACAGCTGGACACAGGATTTGAGGTGTGGCCTGAGCAGTGCCCAGCCCAGGGGACAGTCACTGCCCTGGTCACTCTGTGGCTGGTACAGCCCAGGTGCCCTTGGTCTTCTTGCCCATCTGGCCTCATGTTCAGCTGCTGTTGACCAGCACACCTGATAGCTGGTCCCCTTAGGTGACTGCCTTGGGGGCCCTCCCTCTCAACACTCAGGAATCCTCTCCAGATTTCCAGCACTGATGTATCCATGGCTGGCTTTTTCCTCATTTGTTCCTGAGCCAGAGGACAGTGCTGGCACAAACAGCTCCTCTCCCTGCCTGTGCTCTTCGACGTTCATTTGAAATAGTCTCTCTTTGGCCTTGTGTTTCAGAGGGATGCTTTTCAAAACCAGAAATAAATGGGCTTGAAATATTTCCCATAGTTTTGCAAGATCTCAACCCTCTGATAGCCAGATTAGAAGGAGGATAACAAGGAAATCAGCATTCAGGCTGGAACCACTATTGTTAAATAGACACCACCGTAAAGCCAGTACTTCTTGTTTACAATTGAACTCATGAATTTTTAGATATTAATGTATGAGAGATTGAGTAAACAACCATTGTGCCTCTAAGGAATGAGTCCCAGGCTGTCCTGAGCTGGAATACTTTGTACTTTCCTGATTGCCTTCCAAGAATTTCAAATTACTTGGTAAGAGAAAAACAACCCAGCTTCACGAGATGTTTGTGAGGTTTTCTGGATGGACTTAGTTCTTCTGCTCTGTGATGGGGCTGCTTTGGGGCAGAGCTCTGGGAACTGTGGGACACTGAGCACCTGGGTGTTTGTGGAGAGGTGGGAACTTCATGTGAAGGATAAACCACCAGGGTCAGGAGGATCAGCCTGGGGCTGGTAAAACCCTGCTGCAGTGCACAGGTTTGCAGCTGGTGTGTAGGCCTGTCACTCAGCATTCCCAGCTTGTTTGGCATGGAAACATCCTGGATACTGGCACAGAGCAGTGAAGGGACAAGTGGGAAGTCACACAGCAGTTCAGGGAGAGAGCCAGCAAGAAAAGGACTCTGCTGGCCTGATTCATGAGCCTTTAAAGCAGCAGCTGGGATGCTCTTGGGCATGGGTCCATGGGAACTGCCCCCAGGCACAAAGTGACAAAGGGATGTGTGGCCAGCCCGTGTCCCCCACACCATGGAGAAACCATGCCATGCTCTCCAAGGAAGCTGTGGCCCATGTTATGCACTCCTGGGTTCTCCAGGCTTACCCAGAGTGTTTCTGTGCCAAGGTGACCCTGACAACTGCAAATTGTCCCTCTGGGCCAGCCTGGACAATCCTGCCTTGGGCATCCTGGCCAGAGCTTTGGTAAAGTAGGTATAATGGGTCCCTCTCTACCTGGCTTCTTCTTGGCTTGGGTTCCCCAGCCGGCAGCCTGGAGCTGTGGAAAGTCATGAATTCGGGTTACCAAACCATCTGCTGGCTGCATTTTAAAAAGCAATTAAAGCAAAATTGTTTCCAGCCCTTCTGTTTGCAAGATGTAGTCTAAAGAGAGAGAGCCAAGCCAGGATTTGCCTGATGCTGCCACTGCTCCAAGTATGAGTTAATTTGATTTAATTCCTCATGCTGGAAAGTGAGGAGTTCCCTACTGAGGGCTCAGGAAGCATGCAGGTAAACAAGACTGTGTACTGTTCAGTTTAAATGAGGGGAAAACCCAGGAAAATGGCATTTTGAGGCTTTTAAAATTGCTTTTAATTAGAAATTATTAAACAGAGTTCAAAAACTGTAGGAAGTAGGAATAGTTTTGCATGGTAGAGGATAATAGAGTATTGCTGGAGATGGATGGATGGCAGGTCTAGGCAGAGTTGGAGGGTCTGAGGAGCTGTTCCTGGGGTACCCCACAAGGCAGGGGGACTGGTGTGGGGGCAAGGGGTCCCTCAGAGCCGCCTCTGCTCACGCCCTGACTCCCAGGGACCTCTCAAAGCATGAAACTCTTCTTTCTTCCTTTTCTCGTAGTGAAAGGCACACAGAGAGGGGGAAAAAAGGAGGTAGGGATGAAAAGAGAAGGTAAGGTGACATCATTCTTCCTTGTCCTCCTTTGGCAGCTGTCATCCTGCCAAATCAGGGAATGACCTTGTGCTGGAGGGGAAGGTGAGGCCATGCCTGGTGGTGAAGGGCACAGACACAGAGGATTTAATATTCTCTGTGTTTTTATGTCCGCAGGGTTTTCATTCCTGTTCTGCTGAGAGGTCGTGCCCAGGAGAGCTGGGGAAATGAATCCTCATAACCCACGCGGGGCACGGCTTTGGGGGCAACTGGGGACTGCCTGAGAGCCAGAGATACAGGATCAAGATGCTCTGGTGCTTCAGGCTGTGCTGGGTGGAAAGGTCACACACTCAGGCCAGTGGTGACAAACCTGTGATCTTCTGGGAGCAAAGGAGAGAGGGAGCAGATTTAGGACCTTCTTTTTCCAGCAGGGGAAGGTGAGATGCCCCAATGCTGAGTCTTGGAGGGGGTGAGATAAATCAGAGAATCCCAGAATGGTTTGGGTTGGTAGAGACTGCAAAGTTCATTTAGTTCCAACACCCTGCCAAGGGCAGGGACACCCTCCACTTGACCAGGCTGCCAGAGCCACATCCAACCTGGCCTTGGACAATTCCAGGGACAGCACAGCCACAGCTTCCCTGGGCAACCAGTGCCAGGTCCTCACCAGCCTCATACGGAAAAATTTCTTCCTAATATCCCATCTAACCCTGCTGTCTTTCAATTCATACCCCTTCCCCCTTATCCTGTCACTACAGTTCCCGATGATGAGTCCCTCCTTGGCTCCCCTGTAGGTGCCTTCAGACACTGGAAGGTGCTGTGAGGTCCCCATGCCACCTTCTCTTCTCCAGGCTGAACAACCCAAACTTTCTCACCCTGTCTGCAGAGGGGAGATGCTCTTATCAATCTCATGGGCCTCCTCAGGATGGTTCCATGTTGTTCTGATGCTGGGGATACCCAGAATTGTTGAGATGAGATAAAATTAAGTGATGGTGCTGTGTCACATTCATTTTCTGAAAAATCCCTTTGCCCAGGATTTTTCTCCTGAGAAGCCGAGAAGCCTCAGAGGAAAGGAAAACAATAATTATCTCGTTTGCTTCTCCTGTGTTGTGCTCATGGGAAATGTGTTTGGAGATGGTTTACCCACAGGTGATTGTTTCATTGGATTCTGGTGTGAATTAATTTGACTCACTGGCCAATCAGGGCCAAGCTGTGTCGGGACTCTGGGAAGAGTCACGAGTTTTATTATTATCTTTTTAACATTCTGTAAGTATCCTTTCTGTATTCTTTAGTTTAGTATAGTATAGTATAGTATAGCATAGCACAGCATAGCATAGCATAGCATAATATAGTATAGTATAGTATAGCATTCTTTAATATAATATCTATCATAAAATAATAAATACTATCATAAAATAATAAATTAGCCTTCTGAGAACATGGAGTCAGAGTCATCATTCCTTCCTGCCACGAGGGTCCCTGCAAATACAACAGTGCTGTGCTGAGTCTGGGGAGTGCAGGATGCTCTGGGGAGAGCCCAGCTTGCCTCTGTGCCAGCTGAATATACCATGGCTGTCTATCAAGGGGGCAAAAACCCCAAGAGCATATTCAGGAGGCGTTGAGCAGAGGGCTCAGCACAGCTGCAGGGTCTTTGCTGCTTGGTTTACAAGGAAAAAGCCCCGAGCTCAGCCCCGGGCCGAGCTTATGTAAGAGCTGGCAGCGGGGCCGGCGGTGCGGAAACCCAGCGGGGCGCAGCCGCCTTTGATTCTCTCCTGTTTGCTCAGCAGCTTTCATGCGGCGGGGGAGCAGGGCGAGGACGCGAGATTCCTGCACACTGAACTCCTCTGTTTCTCTCGGCAGGATAAACAGGACATAAAACAAAGCCCCGAGCCAGCTCTCGCCTCCGAGGCAGCGCGCTGCCAAAATCCCCGCGGGACAGCGCGTTCCCCTGGGGAGCGGCCACCCCATCCGGGGTGCCATGGGCTGGGGGGCAGGAGGCACTGGCAGCCCACCCAGGGGGGCTCTGGGTGAGGGCTGGCCTGTGGGAAATGAGGGCAGAACTCCCTGGAGGGGATTCAGGTGATGAGCTTGAAGAACCCGGGATGGAGTCTCCACAGTGACACCAGGCTGGACACTGTGTGGCCACTGTCACCTGCCCAGCTACCCCACAAGGCAGCAGGACGGAGCCTTGTGTGACCCACTGTGGGGTGCAGCAGGGAGAGGAACAGGTCAGACTCTGTTCTTCTCTGTCTGGGGGTTTCCCGTGCTTCCTTTAGGTTGGACACTGTGTGGCCACTGTCACCTGCCCAGCTACCCCACAAGGCACAGTCACAGGCAGCAGGACTGAGCCCTGTCTGACCCACGGTGGGGTGCAGCAGGGAGAGGAACAGGTCAAAATTTTTCTTCCTCTTTGCAATGGACTCTGTCTGGGGGTTTCCAGTGCTCCCTTCAGGCTGGACACTGTGTGGCCACTGTCACCTGCCCTGCTACCCCACAAGGCAGCAGGATTGAGCCCTGTGTGACCCACAGTGGTGTGCAGCAGGGAGAGGAACAGGTCAAACTCTGTTCTTCTCTGCAATGGACTCTGTCTGGGGGTTTCCAATGCTCCCTTAAAGCTGGGCTACTTTATTTATCATTTCCCTTGAGGACTAATTTCCAGGCTCTCTTGCCCCCATACTGATCCCTGCCAGTGACAGAGGGCAATGGGGCTGACCTCAGCCCTTTCCCAACACAGGATTAGCTAAGCTGGCTCCTCAGAGACACAGGCCAAACCCATGCCCTCCCTTAAATCTCCAGAGAAGCTCGATTTCACCACTGCTCCCCTCCTCCAAGGTGAGAAGGCAAGGGGCACACACTCAGTGGTGGGGTTTGAAACCCTTCCAAACAGTTTCAAGTGGGGTTTGCTTGAGAGCAAAATGTCTTGTAGCCACCCTAAAGTCTCTTGGCTAGGGGAAAGCATTGGCCTAAGTGTGAGAATGCAGCAAAACTCCTCAGAAATGTTATTGCTGCTGAAGGAACACAAGGGGAGGGTGGTGTGGTGCTGTGCCCCTGTCCTGCCAGCCATGGTGGGCAGTGAGGTTCCCTCTCTCCCAGGACACTGCTGGGGAGTTGTCCTGAGCTGCCCAGCCCCAGCTCTGCCACAAGCCTTGTGCTGCTCTCTGCACACTGGTGTTGCTGCCTTCTGCCCCCAAAAGGAAGAGCTGTGGCAGGGGAAAAGCCATCTGGGCCAAGAGCTGCTTTCCTGGCTGGGGTGTGGGGGTTCTGAGGTACACACATACACAAACCATGGGAATGCAGAGTAGGAAAGGAGGTGCTGCCCTGAGGAGTAGTGTGCCTGAGTGCCTGCTTTGGCTGCTGAGCACCCCTGCAAGTGCCTGAGCTCTGCTCCTCCAGTCACTTGGGATCTTGGTGGCAGGGAGGATGCAAATCCTGGGAGTACTGTTTCAAACCTCTTGGCCTGGGATTTTGTGAGAGCTGGCTTTCTCCAAGGATTCCCACTCTGGGCTTAATGGATTTGAAATACTGCAAGAGCAGCCCTTTTTCTGTTTTGCTTTGTTTTATTTTGTTTTTTCTTTTTTTCCCCCTGATGTTTGTGTCTTTCCACTTCTGTCTCTGGCCAAGGCAAGCAGTGCCAAGGCACAAGGGCCAGGCACACCCAGAGGGAGGACTGGGGAAGCAAAGCACCCTCAAGCCACAGGACAGCGGGGACAGAACACAAACCCAGTGGTGGGAGTGAGGAGGAGGAGGAGGAGGAAGAGGAGGAGAGTTTGCTGACCACCTCTGGCTGAGGGAGGCTCTCCTCACAGGGATTCATGGAATTATCAAATGGTTTGGATTAGAAAGGACCTTGAAAATCTTCTAGTTCACTCCCTGTAATAAGCAGGTACACCTTCCACTGGACCAGGTCATTCCAAGCCCCATCCCACCTGGCCTTGAACACTTCAGGGCATCTACAAACGTCTTTAGGCAACCTGTGTCAGTGCCTCACCACTCTCTGAAGGAAGAATTTCTTCCTAACATCCAGCCTAAGCCTGCCCTGTGTCAGTTTAAAACCACTGCCCCTTGTCCTATTACTCAACGTCCTTGTCAAAAGTCCCTCCCTGACCTCCTTGGAAGCCCCTTTTCCATGCTGGAAGGTTCCTGGACTCGAGGCCAGTATCATGGCTCCAGTTCAGCCCCTGTCTCCTGCTCCTCCTCCAATGCTGGGTCACCTTGGGAGAGGTGAGGAGGGCCTGCACAGGGGCTCCTCCCAGGATTCCCACCCCTTCCCAGCCCCATGGACAGCTCTCCCTGCCCTGCTTTGAGCAGGAATATGGGCTCCAGCTGCACGAGTGGAAAAGGCTCCAGCTCCCAAAAAGCAACACAGGATCAAAGCTTTCGAAACACTCGGGGCATTTGGCCCGGGAGGTTTTGTTCTGACTATTTATAGCAGATGGGGCCAAGCGAGTTCAGAGTTGGAGGAAAACTTTTCCAAAGCTGGGGGCCATTTGGATGAGGGAGGGAGAAAGGGAGTTCAGCCAGGCCCGTTTCCAGCAATGTTGACTCCTTCCCTTAGGTATGTGTTGCTATCCATGACACACTAACAACAGCTCCGCACACAAGTGCCTGGCTGGCCCTGTAAAGATTGGAAACAAGAATGTGAACTGCCTGGGAAGGAGAACATGGAAAAGAGAAAGTTTCCAAACAACAAAGCCATAGCACTTGAAAGCAAAAACTTTCCTTACCAGCTTGTTTTCATCTTCCAGTCAACATCCCTCAATTACAAATACACCAGGATTGTTTTCCAGGGGAAAGCTGGCGATGATTTTAAGGCAGAAAGACCAAATTATGGTTTCCTGAAGGCATGCTTGGAAATGGAGAGGAGGGCCTTTTTATCTTCAAGGTGAATTTTCTAGTTTTTGTAATTTTCTAGGGTTTTTTTCTCCAAAGAGCATTTCATTTTCCTGTGTTACCCAGCAAAGCCAGGCTTAAACTCTGAGCAAGCAAACCAACACAACATCCTTTAAATCCTGTCACCCAGACCATGAAGGCAGGGCTGGGGTTTTCCTGTCTGCCAAGTGAATTCTGCTGCTGCTGGTGCTGTTTAATCATGAGAAGCACGAGCAGGGTGCTTTAGATACACACCATGGCTTTTTGCATGCCTGGCTCTGCTCTCTTGATATGAAGCACTCAGTATAGGTTATAAAAATATCCCTCTAATTAGCTTCCCAGCCCTGCTCAGCATCTCCCTTTCTCCTAGGAAAAGGGTGCAATTAGGTTGGCAGGTAATTATAATCAGCCTAATGTGTGGATGGCCCCAGGAAGGTGGGTTTGGCAGCTGGGTGGTCGAAACAGCCCCAAACCTTGTGTTGTTTTGGGGGAGAAATTCCGTAGCTAGAAGATTTCCTTTCATACCATCACAGAATGGTTTGGGGCCTTAAAGATCATCTAGTCTAACCCCCCCTGCCACTAGAGCAGGTTCCTCAATGCTCCATCCAGCCTGGCTTTGACATCAGTGACATCCCCACCAGATCCCATCCTCTGCTGCAGAGGATGCCTGTCCTTGCTGTGGATGCTTGACCTGCACTGAAGGAGCCAAATTCTTCTCCTTCAGGGGAGGCTGCAAGATCTCCAAGGGATTTTGAAGCATGGAATGACCTACATGTGGTTGGAGAGCAGGATGAAGGTGGGTCTGGGCTGGCTGGTGGCCATGGCTGGATTTGCAGGGGGAACTGTCAGGCAAAGGGAAGGTTTCCCCTGAACCCACCCAAATGTCAGCTTCAGGACCTGGCTTATTTCATATTTCTATGAATGACCCAAAAAAGCAGAAGAGCAATGTTGGGCTGTGTGAACAAGGCAGAGCTGAGGGGGTATCAACAGCACTGGAAGTATTGGGTGTAGAAAAAGAGAAATTTGGGACCAAAATACAGGAGTAACAAGAATGATAGGAAGAGCAGCACTGTAAAACACATCTTTGAGCCTGCGGAGCAACAACACATGCTAAGATAGGAGTTTGCACTGTATGGAGGTACCAGAGAAGGGCTTCTGTGGATCTGTTCTGGCTGTCTGTGATCTCACAGAGCCTAGGAGCCACTCCCTCAATGCTGTCATGAAAAAGGGAGATGTGTCCTTATATGACTCGGGTGACAAGACCTCTCTGTTGATCTTAAGACCCTTATAGCAAGAGCTTCCAATACCTCCAGTGGAACAGCAAATACCAACCTGATCATCCTTCCCTAGGAAATGTAAAGAGTGGAGAGAGGACAAAGGAAATCAACTGTCCTGGTTGTGCCATGGGGGAATCTGTTATGAGGGTCAGACGTGTCCTTCTTCCATTTTGTTTTTTTCAACATGCCAGGGATGTGCTCCAAGCCCAGTTTCCACCCTTACTGAGCAGAAGAAAATGTTCTTTCCATTTTTTTTGCCTTCTAATGATGATGATGATGATCATCATCCACCTCGTTTGGTACGTGTCCTTGCCATGAAAGACCCTTCTTGTGCTCGGCACTAATGTTCCCAACCCTTGACTTGGAAAGGCTACACTGGCCAGCCGGACAGTCCCTGGTTCACTGAGAGGCTGTCTGCTCTGCAATTAACAGCCTAAATGCCCACCATTGTGGGTGGAAAGGAGTTTTAATTAAAATCCCTTGGTTTTGGCTTTGGCCAGTCCGTGGAGTGAGTGGGAAGAGAGCGGAAGGGCCAGGTCAGTGACTTGGGTCAGCCCAGGAGAGCATCCACTGAGCTGAGACTGAGCACAAGGTTAATAATTGCATGGGATTCTGATTTTTTTTTTCCCCTCAGTGGACAAGTCCAAGCTGATAGGAACACAGATACTGCCAGCCCAAAGTTGGGATAGATCCACAGGTTGTTGGAGCCCTAATGAGGAGCCATGAATAGAAGCTCACATCCACAAGGGAAAAACACCTCACTTCCTTCTCTAATGAGCGTGGCTCTCCAAATCCTTTTGTCTTGGGCTTTGCTTGCCTTTCAGAGGTGCCAAGGGCTGCATCTTCCAAGCTGCTGCCACCTACCCCATCTTTGTCATAATGGCCACCAGGAAGGTGCCAGGTGGCCAAGGTGGACCTGCAAGAAACGGTGTTTGTGGTGGTGGCACAGATTGAGCAAAGTCCTTGCAGGGTGACACCCCTAAAGTTGCCCTCCATGTGCTCACCAGTGGTGTGCTGAGCTCTGGACAAACCCAAATTGTTGGTGTGTACACCCCAAAAGTGTAACCACAGGTGCTGCCTTTAGTGACTGAGCGTCAGCTCCTCTCCATGACAAAATGCATCAATTAATGCAATCAATTAATGCAAACATCACACAGGAAGCGCCAGGAGACTGGAACCAGGATGGCTTTGCTGGTTGTTTGCATGAAACAAGTCCTGATTGCTTTCATTATCCTATTTATATTCCCTCTGCTGAGGACGGGGTGATGAACTTTCTGATTTGCGCACTAATGAGCAGACAAAATTAAGAAATATAAAAAACCCAGTAGGTGTTAGCCCTATAACTTGTCACCTGAAGTCCAGCTTGAGGGTCCTACCTACCCCTGTGTTCCCCTGACAAAGCACCAGGGCCCTGAAGATGCTCTCCAAAATCCCTTTTTATCTTTTCCTAAGCTTGTTAGGGTAATTTGGGATGCTTTCCTCCCACCCTGTCCCATCCACCTCGGACTCCTGCACCTTTCCTTTTTCTAGAGATAGCCCAGACATTCCTGCAGGATGATGGAGAGAGCATCTGGCACAGCCTTCTGAGAAAGGGGTTTAATTTTCTCTTGGGCTCTGGCCTAAAGAAATCAATTTGCTCTCACATGTTCTAAGGAAAGAGGGAAAATAAAAAATAATTTTCTGCAGCCACTGAAGTGTCTGGCTCTCGTTTCAGGTTTAAGTTTGTGCCGTGTGGGAGCGCTGAGCAATTCTGGCATTTCTCAGCTGGTGCTGATGGTGGATGAGACCTTGTCCAGGTGAACCCAGGCTACACCTGCACATGGCCAGGGCAGGTGTAGGTGCCCAGAGTGCCCCTGCCCAGCTCCCATCCTGTGGGGAGGGAGGAAGAGGAGGCAGTTTGGGTGGCAGGGGCTGCAAAATGGGGGGATCCCCAATGGTAATGCACAGGGGGGGCTACAGCGACTGCTCAGAGAGGCTCCAGGATGGGGTGAAACATCCAGGGGGGGCTCTGGGACTGCTCAGAGAGGCTCCAGGATGGGGTGAACCACCCAGCTGGGATCAGTTTAGCCCTGTGCTGGGCCAGCCACCTGGGATGAAATTAGCATTTGGGGGCAAGTGGCAGGAGGTTTTTTACTGTCCGTAGAGAAACGCCATTTTTGCTGCCTAAGTGCAGCAGACAAAGAGGTTGGCTGTGTTTTCCCCTTCCCTTTCAATCCCCTTTCTGCACGGTAACACTTTCTACTTCCAGCCCTTTTTTTTTTTCCTTTATTTTTTAACTTCTCCCCTATTTCCTCTCCCTTCCCCCCCTCTCCAAGCACATCCCCGTCCCCTCTGCCGGGGTCCCCAGGCTGGCAGGCTGCCGGGGAGGTGCCAAGGCGATGCCAGCGCTTCCTGCTCCCTCCCTGGCAGCACAATGGGCACATTCAGGCGGGCACAGCACCAAGCCCGAGCCCTCCCTCCACCATGGCTGTCCCCCCTATCGCTGTCTCCCAAACGAGCCAGGAGCAGCTGACGCCGTGTCCCAGCGCGCCGGCGGAGGCGAGCAGGAATCCAGCAGCACAAAACCAGCCCTGTGCCCCCGGCCCCCTCCCTCCCTCCATCCATCCCCCCCCCCCCCCCAAAAATCTCCAAATCTGCCCAGTAACACCAAACCCGGCTCCTTTTCCCACCCTCCCTCCCGGCCAATCTCCGCCGCGGAGATGCGACGGGCAGGAGCAAGGAACGGCGTGTTTGCCTCCTCCTCCTCTTCTTCCTCCTCTTCCTCCCGAGCTTGTTGTTTTTCACTGCGGGGCCGGAGGGGAGGCGTGGGTTGGAGCTGGGAGGCAGCTCCCCTCCTTTCCCGGCAAAGCACAACACCCTCATGTGAAAAACGCCAATCGCTTGTTTTTAAAATTTTGAAAGTTTAATAGTAATAAAATGGTTATAAAAATAGTAATATAATTAGAGTAATAATAATTTGGACAATTTGAATTAGGACAATATGAGACAACAAATACAAAGAGTTACGGACAGTCCGGGTACCTTTTTCTGGGCACCACGAGCCCAAAAAAGGACCCACGTTAACAGAGGATTAACCCTTAAAAGCAACAGCCTGTTGCATATTCATACACCTCATACATGATGCATAAATTCCATTCAAACACAGGATTCTGTCTGGGCAGTGTCAGCTTCTTCCTCCGAATCCTGACAGCGCCTTCGAGGCAGGAAGAAGTTCATTTCTTCTGATAATGGAGCAATAAATTCTTTTTCTCTGAAAGACTCAGGTGTCCTGTGGCTGCTATCTCATTGCAAGTCCTTTCTTTAAAAAAAGTGTCCTACATAGCATAGTTTCTATTGTAACAATTTTTATAACCTAAAACTATATTTAACACAGTACTTAAGAGAATTAATAAAGCATCACTTTCTAACATAACTCATATAATATTAATTCTAATATTTGCAAAAAGCCAATCATAAAATACATGCATTTTTCACACTCAGAAATATAGGAGGAGATTTCATCGCTGCTCAAGGGAGCCTTGTTCTTAATCACGGGTATTTTAGAGGTGGGATGAGAAAAGAAGGGCTTGGTCTTCCCTGGGTCCAGGCAGATCTTTTCAAGGGGTTTGTTTTTCCCCCTCCTGTTTGGCGTTTTTCCTCATCTCTGCCTGTGTTTGGGGAGCAGGGCTGGTGTGATTCCCGAGCTCCTGGGGCACTGGGAGTGAGGAACAGGGATTGCCCTCCAGAACATCCCTCCAGAACGCTGCAGGGATGAAAACACTGAACATGCTGGATGTCTTTAAGTCCCTGTGCCCCCCTCCCTGCACCAGGGCTTTTTGCAGGCCACAGGGCATGAGCTGATGGTGACTGGGAGCAGAATAATAAACCACATTTTGATCTTTCCTGGCCTGTTCCTGAGGCACCTCACCTTGCCACATCTGGAGCACAGAGGTGTCAGGGATATGCAGTGCCCGTCCCTGACATAAAGGATGGGTGTTTGGACCCCAGGTTGGTGGTGCAGGCAGGATAACCCACCCTGTGTTTGCTGCTGAGATGCAGAGCTGTGCTGAAATGCAGCAGTGCCCAGGGAGTGGTGGAGACCAGGTGATAACTGCTCTTCTGTGGAGATTTAGGAGCTCTGCTGTGTCCACAGCACTGATGGCAATGAAAAGGCTGCCCAGGGAAATGCAGGAGTCATCACCCCTGGGGGTATTTAAAAAACATGCAGTCATGGCACTGGACTCAATCTTAGAGCTCTTTTCCTACCTAAATTCTATGATTTTCTGCTCTTCTAATTTGCATCCTGCCCTGAAGCTTCAGCCCAAAGTGTTGTCATGGTTTAAAGCAAAGAAATCCTTATGGGATCTCAGTAAAAATCACAGAATCACAAGGTTGGAAGAGACCTCCAAGATCATCGAGACCAACCCAGCCCCAACCCCTCAACTAAACCCTGGCACCCAGTGCCACATCCAGGCTTTGTTAAACACACCCAGGGATGGGGACTCCACCACCTCCCTGGGCAGCCATTCCAGAACTTTGTCACTCTTTCTGTGAAAACCTTTATCCTAACATCCAGCCTGTATTTCCCTTGGTGCAGCTTGAGGCTGCGTGCTGTGGTTCTGTCAGTGCTGCCTGGAGAAAGAGCCCAACCCCAGCTGAGCACAGCCACCTTTCAGCTGAGGACTTGAAGGCAGTGGCCTTGCAGGGAAATTTCTGCCAGCAATGGTGGCAGCCAGAGTGGATTGTCCTGACTTCCCAACACTTTGCAGCCACCCCTAGAGGAATGCCAGACTCCCCTGGTTTTTTGGGATGTCATGAAGGGGTGATAGGACAAGCATCTGCTCAGCTCTGGGGATCCTGAAGGGCTGGGGAGAAAACATCCGCCTGCTGTGAGCAAAGAGGGCTCAGGCTGAGTCCTGCAGGCCCTGTGTGGGGAAAACCACAGGGACAGAGCTTGTGTGGGGCTGCGGTGTCCTGGGAATGTCCAGGAGGGTGGCAGGGACAGCTGGCAGGGGCAGCGTGTCCCTGTGTGTGCTGCTGCTGCTGCTGCACCCCAGGGGAGGCTCAGCCCAGGGCTTCTGGCACAAATTGTTTGTGTGGGCGAGGAGAGCGAGGCCCAGGGGCACAGAACAACCCAGGACATCCCATGGCAGCTCTCCTGCAACAGCTGCCTGAGGGAAACTCCAGGAATTCCAGCTCCCAGGGGTGAGGGCACTGCCAGGAGAGCAGCACCACGGGCTCTGCTCTGCGCAGGGGTGGGAGTTGTGCCAGTAAAGAGGTGTTATTTCACCTCAGGGTGTGTTTTTCCTGTCCAGGCTGGGGATACAGATGGGTTTTGCAGTAGGATGAGGGTACTCCTGGTGCAGGACAGCTCTGTGATCATGAGGCTCCAAGGGGAGGCTGCCTGAGCTCTAGCTCAGCCCTTTAGGCCAAGAGGATGGGAAAGGGCAAGCAGGGGGTGGGCAGGGGGGGCAGCCAGCTCTGCACCAGGGTTATGGGAGGGAGAACACCTTCAGGAGGTGTCACAGACATCTTTTTATGAAAATCCTTTGCTGAGGATTTTTTCTTCCTGAGAAGCTGAGAGGCCTCAGGAACAAAATGTAAATAATAGCTATCTGCTGCTGTGGAATGCAACAGGTGGATCTGTGATTGGTCTCATGTGGATGTTTGGAATTAATGGCCAATCACAGTCAGCTGGTTCTCTCTCTATCTGACCCACAGACCTTTGTTGATTTATTATTTTCTATTCTATTCTTAGCTCGCCTTCTGAGATGAAACTTTTTCTTCTACTCTTTTAGTATAGTTTTAATGTAATATATATCATAAAATAATAAATCAAGCCTTCTGAAATATGGAGTCAGATCCTCATCTCTTCTTTCATCTCAAGACCCCTGTGATCACCGTCACAAGGAGGGGGTTTGCTGAGGCATGGCCATCCCTGGGCAATTCCCATCCCTGCCTGGGATCTGAGCAGGGCAGGGGCAATGTTCTCTTCACTTTCAAACCTCAGAGGAGATTTCCCTGGAAGAACAACTAAAGTTTGCTTTGGAGCAAAGATAATCTTCCCCTCCTCCCACAGTGCTGAATGCTCTGGCATTGCACCAAATCACAAAGACAACATGAAATACACCCTCATTTCCTTGGCCTCTCTTCCCAGCCATCCCCCAGCAAAGAGAAGTGCCACAGCATCTGCGATTCTAGCTGCAGCCTTCTTCCAGGGCCAGGTCTTTGTCACTTTTTTTGGTGCCAAAAGCTTTGAAATCTGTTCAAGGCATAAAACAAGGAGCAAGCAGCTGAAGCAGCACTGCCTGTCAAGCCCTGCCTGCTGCTGGTAGTACCCTCAAAGGGCTGCCAGTTTGCTCTGGCTTTTAAGGTGCATCACTGAGGCCACCACGATCCCATGGCATTGCTCAGCCTCCTTGTTCAGTGCACGTGGGGAAAGGAGCCGCTCAAATCTTTTCCCTTCCACTGTAGGCAATAAAAACCCCAAAAAACAAAAACAAAAACAAAAAAAACCCCCAAAAAAACCAAAAACAAACCAAAACAAACAAACAAAAAAACCCCCACAAAAAACAAAAGAAAAGAAAACAAAACAAAACAAAAAAACCCTAAAAAAACAAAAAAACAACCAAAAAAACCCCAAAAAAACCAACCAAGCCCCCCCCCCAAAAAAAAAACCAAAAAAACCCCCAATAAAACAAACAAACAAACAAAAAAAAAAACAAACAAAAAAATAACCCAGAAATGCCCAAAACCAAACCCACACACAAAAAAAAAGCTGGAATAAGGATTCTGGCACTGCCCCACTGGAAGCTGCTGGCCACAGCCATGATGTTGAGTAATTTATGAGCTAAACAGATTTGGGAGAAGCTGATCAGCACAGAGTTGTCCCGCTGGTGTATGCCAGGCCATTTCCTCCAGGAACTGGAAGCAAGATGGGATCAGAGGTATGTGTGGTATCTGCTGTGCCTTCATCACACCAGCTCCTCATCTTCCTCCCTGGCCTCTTTGAAAGTGACTCAGAAGGCAGAGAAGGGGCTGTGCCCGTCTCCACCCCCTTGGCTTGCTGCAGGGACCTTCCCAGGACATTTCCAGCTCCTCCTTGACTGATGGTGAGATGCACAGGGATAACACTGGGAAGAGCTCCCACCCATTCTCTGTGGGCTGCAGAGGACACAGGGGATGGACCCACCTTACCCCCAGGAGCTGGTTTGGGCAGGATGGGGAAAGCAGGATTTATTAAATCCTTCTGAAGGAGGATTTAGAGCCTGTAGGAGGAAATTATTCAGTGGTGGGCTAAATTGTTCCCCCTTTTTTTTTTTAAGATTTTCTAAGCCTTCTGATGTTTACATTCTTGTAATGAACTTTCTCACACGCTTTATGTAAATAACTTATTGTTTTGTCTTCTTTTATGGAGGAGGAGAAACTTGATGGACTGTTGGTTTGTCCAGTGTCATTGGGGAGGTGGCACTGTCACTTTTGGAAATCTATAAATGTTGGAGTCAAAAATTAAAAGTCCCTTTTTTTGCCTTGGAAGGAGCAGCGAGTTCGTGTCGTGTTGTCTTGTGTCCTCTAGTGATGATGCTGAATAATTTCCAGCTTTGGTATCTCCTGCTGCCTCTTCCTTTGCACTGCACTGAGCTGCCCTTGCAGCCACCCTCCTGAGCTCAGAACCACTCCAGCAGGAGCTGTAAATCTCTGCCATCAGCCCTGGGATTGCCATGCCCCCTCCTGTTTGCCACCTTTTGCCCTGTCCACTCTGACAGGGCAGGGGATTAAAGAGGGAAGTGAAATTACCAGGAGGGTGAACTTTGGGAATGATGTGCTGGACAGGGCTCAGGTGAGGCCTCTCTAATGGGGCAAGACAGGTCCCAGGGGTCAGATGCCACGTCTGGGTGTCAGAATGGGAAGAGGTGTGAAGCTTGGCATGGGGATGTGCATGCAGGCATATTTATTGCCTCTTACAGTTAAAATTTATGGTGCATCTTCTCTTCCAGCAGTGTTTCCAGGATCTGGCCTTGGTTCCAGGACTGCAAAGATGACTCTGGGAAATGGCATGCAGTGAGTTTCCCCCCAGCCCTGGCACTGTACTGCCTGAGCTGAGGTTTTCCTCTGCTCTGCCCTCTCCTCCCTGCTGCTCCCATCCCTCCTGTTTGTTTTCCACACCCTGCAGAGCCAGCTGAGCAATGTGCTGTCATATTTTCTTCCAAATGAAGCTTCCTACAGTAATAAAAAAAGGGAAAATGTGGTTTGTGCCACCAATGAGAAATGTCCATGCCCTGCTGCTCTACCCCATGTGCTCCCCTTCCCTGCAGGAAAGCTCCTGAGTCACCCTGGTCCCCGTTTGTTCCCAGCTGTGCCCATGGGCATGGGGGAGATGGGGGAGTGACACCTCCAGGTGAGTCTCCAGCTCCTCTGGGCTGCAAACAGAGGCTTTGAAACCTCTGTTTGCAACCCCTTTTTTGCCCTCCTGGTGTCACCTGGTCCCTGTTTAAGCAGATGGTGTTGAGGGAAGGAAGAGTTTCCCAGTGTGAAACCCAAGGGGGTGTGTGGATGGTGCCAGGGTGAGCATTCTGTGCAGCTCCCAGGCAGCCAACAAACCTTTGAGTGGTGACATGACAGGACACAGTGGCTTCAGAGACAGATCAGTCTCCAGTGACCACCAGGAGCAGCCTCTGAGCCCCAACATGGGAGCTGACTCCATGCCCAAAAATCTCCTGGCAAATTCCTCATGAACCTCTCTAGGAACTGCACTGCTGCATGGCCAAATTCCACCTTCAGCTCTGCAAAACTGCTCATCCCCAGGCTGTTTGCACACCAGCGAGGAGCTGCCTGGGATTGCTCCTGCCTGCTGATCACTGAGCACTGGGCAGAGACTCCTTCTGGGGTCCCTGTGGCTCTCCATCCACGCTCAGCTAATCTGCTGGATTACAGTCCATATATTTAACTGGATTACATGGCTGTTGCTGCAGTTACTGTTACTGTTTTGCACTCGCCATATTTATAGGGTGCTCTGGTTGTATTTATAGGGCTGCAGAATCAAGTTACAGCTTCAAGGGCTGCAGCCCTGTGGGTGACAGCGACCCTGGGTAAAGTGGAGGAGCATCACCCATCAGTGCCAGCACTTCCAGGGTCGCACAACAAACAGAAAACACCTCCCCAGCGGAGTTTACTGAAATCTGCTTTCGGGGAACAGGGAGACAACCCTAACCTCTGACAGGGGGCAGGTCACAGAGCCCCTTGGTCTCCCTGTCCCCCTCCCTCTTCCCAGCCTGGCGTGTTGGGAAGCTGCCAGCCCTGGAGCTGCCGTTGTGGTGGCGGCAGTAAACACCTCCCTGAGGCTGGGCAAGGTCCAGTGCCACCTCCTGCCTGCCAAACCCCCCTGCTGACCCTGCAGGGAGCCCTCTCTGCTCCTGGATCAACCCCTCTGCTCATCCTGGTCCATGTTCTGGGTGTTGGTGTGGAGAATAAAGCCCACAATGAAGCTGATTCAGCCCCAGCTAAATGCTGGCTTTCACTTTGCACAGGCCCTGCTGGTCAGGACACCCTCATGTCCACCTCTCCTGGGTGCAGAGCAGGTCCCTGAGGGCACACACACTTTTAGCTGGACTTAAGGACGATGGATATTGAAGCATATTAGGTAAACAAGCACCCTCCAGCAGGATCTCTCTGACTGCAGCCAATCTCAGCCACGCTGCACGTTCTGAGGAGCTAAAATTAGCTGTGTTCCCATGCAGAGGCTGTGCTTGGAGCATCACAGCTTTAGGAGCTGCTGCTCCTGCTGCTTTGGGTGTGAGTGCATGGGGCTGGGCAGCCCTGGTCCCAAAAATGATTTTTTTTCAAAAGTCACTTGCCTAAAAGCAAGGGTGTGTGAAATGAATAATCTTTGTGGCATGGCTGAGATAAAAACACTGCTCACATGGGCTTGTGGAGCATCTCATGCCTCGCTGCAGCCCCAGCATGCATGGAAAGACTTGCAGAGCCCCCAGTGACTGATCTCCACCATGGTGCCCCAAACCCACAATCCCAGCAGATTGTGGGTTTGGGGCACATCTTTCCTTTGTATGTTTGTGTCTGGCTGCTTGCAGATGACTATGGGATGAAGAAAAACACCTCCATTGCTCAGGCATCCTGCACAACACCCAGCAGGAACCATCCCTGGGGACAGGGAGTCCCAAATAAGCTCTTGGTGAGTAATGAGGAACTCCAGCAGATGCACTAAAAATAAGGAAGCATCAGGCAGCAGATAAATCAGCTGCAGGGCCCCCAGCCTGATTTGTGGCCTGACCTCGGCCGCACTCGCTGCACTCCTCAGGCCCTGGCTCTCCTGGCTGGAAAACCAAGGAGTATAAAAAGCAGGATGTCAAGGCTGGGTTAGCTTTCCCTTCTGCAGATAAATCACTTGGAGATGAGGAAATTGGCTGTGTTTGTTTGCCAACAGCTCGCTGCTGGCGTGCCAGGCCTGGCCGAGCAGGGCGGCCGTGCTGGGCAGGCTGCAGGGCCCAGGTGGGAGGATGAGCAAACACCCTCTGCTGTCCTTGGCCTTGTGGGGAGGGGTGGACAGTTATCCCTCATGCCTCAGGTTTTGGTGTTTATGTTTTTCAGATTTTGTGCTGCTTTAGTGTGTGGGTCTGGGCTTCATATGAGGGGATGGTGAGCTCTGTGCACAGAGCAGGGAGACAAAACAATTCCTGCTCTAGCTGGGCACCAAGGACAAATGATCCAAATCTCAGCACCAAGAGCACAAACAATGTGGGCTGAAGAGAGAAAAACAAGCAGGATGGGACTGCATGGGCTAAAGCTGTAATTGGACAATTAACTCCAATATGCAAATGGAGCAGAACTTACAAAAGTGAGAGACCCTATGATCTGTCATCCATTTTGTGACCATTTTGGTTCATGTTGGGTGTAGCCCTTGTGCTGCCCAAGGTGGATCCAATTAATACCTCCTAATAAATCCCTTTAGCTCTGTCTAGCCTCAGTTCTAGGTCAGCCTTCCCAAGGCATCATCCCCAGCAGCTCAGTGGCACCCAGGGATGGGGAGCAGGCTGTGAAGCAGCCATGGGCAGAGGAGGGAGAGTGGAAGGACCCTCCTTGTTCTGCCCTGCAATATTTGGGTCACACCAACACTCTCCATCACTGCACATCTACTAGTTCAGCTGCATAAATCATCAAAAAATTACAAATGCAAGGTCTTCCTTCAAGCATTTCCCCATCACTGGTACAAGTGTTGGTGTTTTTCCCACTCCATGCAAGAAATCTACTTTTTGATCCCACACTATGTTTTGTGGAAACAGAGCTTGTGTCCAACAACCTTGCCAATATTCCCAGGCTGGTTGGGGTGTAGTATAAAGGCACATAGAGCTTGTTTTCCCTTCTGCAGCTGATGGGAAGTCAGGAAGGGTGATATGTTTCAGCTGGGGTATTGTGGGAAATCCAGGACTCTTGTACAACTAATGTGATGAAGTAGAAGCTGCTCGTTGTTTACATTACACAAATATTTATAGATTCTACAAACCACTAAGTACACACTTCTTGATTGGTGCCTTTGTTTTGTTCACTCATTTTCTGCTTGTATTTCTCAGTGTATGTGATTGGTTGCAGTCTAGGTGGTTCACAGCCCTCTGTTATCTCGTTCTTGCAATCTTGGTATTCGGTTTCTCAGCTTCTTCTTTCTTAATTTAGCACAATTTATGTTCTAATAGCCTCGATGAATTCTTGGGGTTTTGATAACTGGCTGGTGCACACTGTGGCTTAATTCTTGCAAATGCATTGCAACACTGGGGAAGTAAATCACCCACAGAAGCAGGCTGAGCTCATGGATATTGAATCATAGCAAGTGTCTGTGTTTTTTGACAGTAAAGAATCTGTCTAGAGGCACCTTTGGCACCTGCAAGGTTTGATTTGGGCTGTCTCACTTATTAACTGCTTCTTGGGCAAAGCTCAAGGAGACAGGGAGCAGGAATTGCACCTTTCCCACCCCCATTTTCCAGGAGCAGTGTGCTGCAGCTCGTGTTCCCATCCATTCTGGAGCTGAACTGTGAAAACAAACGGAGGCTGATTACGCCCTGCTCTGAGGAATGGTGAGGATGTGAGGAGCAGCAGAAAATCTTGCTCACTTGGTGTTTTGCTGAGCGCCTGCCAGAGCTGCATCTGCTCCTCGGCCGACGCAGCGCGGGATCGCTGCCTGGAGAGAAGAATTTGAATAATTTCTGTCACGTGGAGGAACAGGGAGCAGAGACCCACCCTGATGGCCTTTGGGAGCTCAGAACTGATGCTGGTATTCATGGATTTCCATATAAGAGGCATAAATGTATGGATTTTTTTTTTAGAACAGCGTTTTCCAAAATGGTTATTATTTCAGGCATCTGGGGTTGTGTGTCTTTTAGAAACCTCAAATCTTTTATTGGTTATTATTTCAGGGGCTGAGCTTGAAAGGGCTCCAGGGTTCTGTGTCTTTTAGAAACCTCGAATCTTTTATTGAGCAAATCCTAAAATCCTACTCCTGGTGCCCCACTGTGGGAGTATAAATCAAATCCCCCTCTTCTCTCTCACTTATGTGCCCTGAGTCTCCTTATTCCCTGCTTTTATACATGGAGATGTGTGTGTGGATCAAGCCTCCTCCCAGATGGACTGTTCTGAGTACTGGGCCACAAAAAAGGCAGAAATATCCAATAAAATCAGACATGGGGAAACCAAATAAAGTAAAAAAAAGCTACAGGCAGAAGAGCTCTGCAGAACTGCAGCAAGAGCTGCTGAGAGGTTTTCTCCAGTCCCACCTCCCCAGCCTCAGCAGATCCTCTTGCTTGTGCTCTGTCCTGGAGCTGGGAGGGAGGGAAGAGCATGAACAGATGGGATTCCTTGCACAGGAGGAGGCACCTGGGTTCATGGTGAGGAGACCCCCAGGACCTTCCAGACCCTGGGCTGGGAGAGCCTCCTGCTGCCCCTTCCCTCTCCTGGGACCAGTTTAAAGCCATTAATTTGAAGCCAAGGAGGGAGGAAGGTGCAGAAATAGAATTACTGGGGCAGTGATTTATCTCCTGCAAGGTTCCCAGGGTGCAGCCTGCCTGCTGCAACAAAAATCACCATTCATCTGGCCCTGGTAATCCCATAAACAGCTCCAGGTCCAACAGAGCCATTCCCAAGGGGGAATGGATGGATGGATGGACGGATGGATGGATGGATGGATGGATGGATGGATGGATGGATGGATGCCTCAGACAGCTGCTCCCTCCGGGGTGAGCAGTGCCCAAAATGGGCCCTTTCTTTATCCCCAGGCCAAGGGAAGGGGCTGAGGATCAACTGTGACACCAGTGGCACTTGCTCAGGTGTCTCCTTGGCCTCTAAATCCTGGAGACATGCTGGGTGTGTTTGGGGGCTGGGAGGGATGTGGGTCTCTGAGTTGAGCTGTTTCTTTATGTCAGGTGTTTTAAATGGCAGTAAAAATATAAAAAAAAATATTTCTATATACATATATATATTCTATATAATTAGAAGGATTATTCTAATTAGGAGGATCCCAAGGCCTGCTAGTTTGAGAAGGGGCTGAGGGATCACCTGTGATCTTAGTGGCACTTGCTTAGGTCTCTGCTTGGCCTCTAATCTCTGGGTGTTTTTGGAGGCTGGGAGGGATGTGGGTCTCTGAGCTGAGCTGTCTTTATGTCAAGTGTTTTAAATTGCACTAAAAACTGTGATATATTTTCTTTAATGGTATTTAATTAGGAGGATCCCAATGCTTGCTGTGCTCTAATTTGGGAAGGGGCTGGGGATCAGCTGTGACCCCAGTGGCACTTGCTCAGGTCTCTGCTCAGCCTCTAATCCCTGGGGACGTGCTGGGTGTGTTTGGAGGCTTTCTGAGCTGAGCTGTGTCTTTATGTTGAGTTTTTTAAATTGCACTAAAAATGTGATATATATTTTGAAAAATAGCATTTAATTAGGAGGATTCCCAAGGCCTGCTGTGCTCTGGTTTGGCCAGGGGTAGGGATATAACCAGCAGTAAAACCTAATCCTGGGGTTCCAGGCAGCAATTAGCACCAGGGGAATGTCCCTGTCACCCTGTGCTCCCTGACTGCAAGGTTTGGGATAAAACTGGGGGCTGGATTGTGCCTCCAGCCCAAGCTCACCCCATGCTCAATCCCTGCGTTTGAGCCAAGGCAGGATCACGTTGGCATCGCATTTCCTCAGGGAAAACAGCACCTGGGTGCCTCCAGGGAGCATCGGTGTGGATGTGAGCAGGGCAGAGCTGCTGGCAGCAGCAGCAGCAGGAGGAGGGATGCTCCAGAGGATGGAAGCAGGAGGACATGAGCTGCAGCCAAGGCTGTGCTGGGCAGGGCTGAGCTGCCCAGCGTGTGCAGCAGGCAGCACCAGGCACATCCCAGGCTGCTTTTCAGCTTTTCCAGATTTCAGCTGGAATGAGCAGCTCCTCCCCAGAGCAGGGCACAGCCACCCTGGCCTGCCAAGAGCCCTCAGTGCTGCGTCTGCATCCTCCTCTGAGATGGAGGCAGCACTGCAGCCTGCAAAATGGAAAATTCCCCACCAATAAAATGGGGAATTCAAGGAGCCTTCGGTGCTGACTGGCCAAGGAGGCACCAGCCCACAGCAAATGATGCAATTTTCCCTGGGCTGGAACTCGATGGTGTTTAAGCTGAATTTTACTCCAAGCCGTTCCATAAATCCATGATTTCATGGCACAACCCTTCCCTGGCCCAAGAGCCCCGTGGAGCCGCTCCCCTGAGCCGGCTCGGGATGATTTCTGCAGGGAGGGCCGTGAAAAATCCCAAATATTTCCCCAAGGGAGCGCCTTGCCAGCGAGCCGTGTCCAGGAGAGGGCAGGGCGAGCCAGCACAGCACCTGCCTTTTGGGTCCTGCCGAGGCATTATTTCAAACACAGACACAACTTTGGTCATTTTTTTAAATTCAGGTTTTCGGGTGGTTTTTTTTGTTGGTTTTTTTTTGTTGTTGGTTTTTTTTGTTTTGTTTTGTTTTGTTTTGTTTTGTTTTTTAATTTGGGGGGTTTTTTTGTTTTTCTTTTTTGCTTTGTTTTCTTTTAGGTTTTTTTCTTTTTTTTTTTCCTTTTTGGGTTTTTTGGGGTTTTTTTCCTTTTTGGGTTTTTGGGGGGTTTTTTTGTTTGTTTTTTGGGGTTTTTGGGGGGTTTTTTGCTGTTTTTTTGTTTTTAGGGTTTTTTTGGGTTTTTTTGTTTGAGGTTTTTTTTGTTTCATTTTGGGGATTTTTGGGGTTTTGGGGGTTTAGTTTGTTTTTGGGGTTTTTTTTTGTTTTGAGGGTTTTAGGGGTTTTTGTTTTGTTTTTTTGGGGGGGGATTTTTTGTTTGTTTTGGGTTTTTTGTTTGTTTAGGTTTTTTTGGGTTTTGGTTTCATTTTTGGGTTTGGGGTTTTTTTTAGTGTTTTGTTTTGTTTTGTTTTGTGAGAGTTTAAACCCCACTAAAGCTCCACGGTTTGTCCTTTTCCTGATCCCTTCCAGGCTAGCAGACACCTTGTTTACAGATTTGGGTTTGGTTTTTTTTTGGGGGGGGGGGGGGGTTGGTTTTGTTTGTTTGTTTGTTGTTGGTTTTTTGCGAGCTTAAACCCCAGTCAAGCTCCGAGGTTTGTGCCTTTCTTGGTCCCTTTCAGCCCCTGGCCAGCAGGCACCTTGTTTATGGTTTTTTTTTTTTGGTTTTGGGGTTTTTTTTGTTTGTTTGTTTGGTTTTGTTTTGCTTGTTTGAGGATTTTTGGTTTTGTTTGTGGGGTGGGTTTTTTTGTTGTGTGGGGTTTTTTTTTATTTTTTATGAGCTTAAACCTGACCAAAGCTCCGAGGTTTGTGCCTTTCCTGCTCCCTCTCTCCCAGCCCCGGCCAGCAGGCACCGTGTTTATGGTGCTCTCCTGAGCGGTGCCAGCGGTGCCATGTGCTGGGCAGGGCAGGGACAGTGCCCTGCTCCATCAGGGATCACTTACAACCAACATTGCCCTTCCAGGAAACACAGGCAGCTCCTCCAGCCACAGCCTGGCTCGGGCTCTGCCCCATCCCCGGGCTCTGCAGCGGCACCAGGAGCTCAGGGGAGAACGGTCTGTAGCCCCACATTTCTCTTCCCAGAGGAAAGCAAGGCACAATTCTTCCCAAGGATTTCTGGGTTTCGCATTCTCTGAATCTCAGAGAAAAGGAAAACACAATTCTTACCACTTGCTGTGCCTGTGTTTGTGCCAAAGTAGAATGCAATGATGGAGATTGTTTATCCAAAGTAAGGATGTTTTGTTTCCTTGGCCTGTCAGGGAATATAGAATAGAATAGAATAGAATAGAATAGAATAGAATAGAATAGAATAGAATAGAATAATTATTATATGTGTGTTTTGTTTCCTTGGCCTGTCAGAGACCAGAATAGAATGGAGTAGAGTAGAATAGAATAGAATAGAATAGAATAGAATAGAATAGAATAGAATAGAATAGAATAATTATTATATGTGTGTTTTGTTTCCTTGGCCTGTCAGGGCCAGGTATGTGTGGGGACTGTTGGGTGACAGTCACAAGATTCTGGGCAGTGTGTGCACGGTGAGTGCTTGGCAGATTCAGTTTTAGATGCATAGACTAATATAGTGTAATAAAGTAATTAATATAGTGTAATAAAGTAATTAATTAGCCTTCTGATATCCATGGAGTCAGATGCATCACTCTCTCCCCTTCCTTGGAATCACCTTTGATTTACAATAGGGGCAGAGTTGACATCACCCCGAAGGGTCAGCACAAAGCCAAGCAGCTCAGACTTGGGCAGTGTGGCAAATACCCTGTGCTGGGCAGCCCAGAGCTGCCTGAGAGGTGGAGAAAGCAGCTGGGGAGCTGAGGAGGATGATGGGGAGCTGAGGAAGATGATGGAGGGAGCTTTTCTGGAGTTGGGAGGTCACCGAGCAGCGCAGCGGAGCTTTCCCAGCACAGCTTTCTCCAGAAATAACACCCTTCCCCAGACACTCTGGAGACTCCCCTGGCCTTGCAGTGTTAATGTTCAACCCCCTGGCCAGGGACAGCGTGTTGCAGCCAGCAGGGAGGTGGTGCCAGCTGTGGGGACAGCAGTGGTGGCTGGGCACACATGAGAGGTCACTGCCTGCCCCGTGGGACCCCCATGTGCCAGCAGCAGCACCTGGCTCCTCACTGCCCCCTGAACCCTAGGGCAAGAAGGGAGTGGCTTTGCCACGCAGGAAGGGGGCTGCTGGGGCTGTGGGATGTGGGGTTCTGTCCTGGGTTAGGGCAATTTGGGGGAAAAAACCTCCAAAGGGGTTTCCTCTGGAAAGCAAATTCAAGTGGCCCCTTCCCCAACTGGTTTGGGAAAAACATTTCAGAATCTCCTCCATTCTTAAACTTATTTCTGGGCTAAACAGACAAATGGGGGCACAAACATCCTAAAGTCACCCCAGGACTCATTCCTTGGCTTCTCTGGGGTGAAAGGGGGAGGATGCTGGGTCAGACTCCCCCATGAATCTCAAAGCTTGGCAGGCAGAGCCTTGGGGTGGTGCACAATGTGAACCCCATATGTTTGTGCACACCAAGCCCCTTTTTGCCCAGGAACACCCTCCCAACCAGGCCCAGCCCTTCCAGGGGTGGTTGGTGCCACGTTTTAGGGCGAGCTCTGGCGTGCTGGGGGGGAAAAACCCCATGGCTTCCTTGTAGGCAAACAAAGCTTGACTTTATTGCCTTTAAAGTGCAACCAGCACAAACAGTGGCAAAAGTGCAAACACTGATAATGCTCGGAACATTCTGAGCTGTGCAAACAAGCTGGCAGTGCAGGAGTGTGTTGAAATGAAGGGGTGAGGAGGCCGGCAGGAGGAGAGGCCCCAGCAGCTCCCCAGGTGCCTCATTCCCTTTTGCCCAGGTGCCCCAGGCAGTGATGCTGACTCTGCCTTGGGGTGGGAGGGGCTCCATGGGAGCCTCCCAGAGCACCAACGCCCACTGAGATGGGATGCAAACGCTGTTACAACATTTTTAGCCCAGGCCCCAGGCTGTGCCTTGGCCTGGCAGGGGGAACAGCTCCAGAGCTGCCCCCCTGAGCTGCTGGGACAAAGCAGAGCCATGCGTCCCTTGCCTGGTGGCTGCCCACACAAAGCATCCCACCCTGTTTCAGATGCCTTGTGGTGGTCAGAATGCTGCCCCTGCCTTGCTTTATTCCCTTCTCCCCCTTATCTCACCTCCTTTTAGCCGCATTGCACACTCCTGAGCCTTGCTCAGCCTTATCCAGCTCTCCAGTGACGAGCCAGAGGTGGCTGCTGTATATCCCAGCTGGCACAGATCCCCATTTCCCACCACTCCAGCACCCTCAGGGCACATTTTGCCCTGGCTGGGGGAGGATGAGGCACTGAAGGCTCAGTCCTGGCAGAGGTGAGACGATTTACAGGGAGCCAGAGCAGCAGTGCCATGGGGAGAGACTAAAATCTAGCTGCTCAGGAGAAATTTTAGGCTGTTGCCTCCTATTCTTTAAGATTACCCACCTGGGAAAAGCAGGCCACTGCAAGAGGGATGGAAAGAAGGAAAAGATCACTGTAGAATCAGGCAGGGTGCAGGGCCCTCAGCCCTTCCCTGGATCCCAGTACACCAGAGAATCCTCCCAGGCTGTTTTTGCTGGCAGGCTGGGAGGGGAGGAGGTGCCTGCAGTCAGGGCAGCCCCATCTCAGTGCTCCAGCTGATAAATTCCCACCAGATGGGGATTTTTGGGAAACCAGGGACCCAGCAAGCCTTTCCCTCACTACTTGGGATCGAGCCAACCTCCGGCACTGACACTTGTTTTCATACAGCCAGCAAGACCAGAATATTGGGAGGAATTAATGTCCTTGCCAGACTTCCCCAAAACCAGCCAGTTCAGCATGTTACTGAGGGTTGGGACAGGCAAACAAAATGAGGATCCACTTGCTTTTGTAAGGCTTGGGAAAACAGGCTGGAGTACAGTACATAATGTAACAAAAAATAGACGTACTGGGCTGAGTTCAGTTGCTTCGGGACAAAGTGATCCGGTTTCAAATTTTTTTTATAAAGCCAAAGCTTCCTTTACTTTTGCTTCTAGATGTGCCAAGTCTCTTCTGAGTGAAGTTCTGGGGATTTTCCCAGCTGGACTCCATGTCTGGTAGGAGAGGCCAGGAGTGCCTGTCTGGGGGCAGAGAGGTGACAAACATCAGATGTGACACCTGGGCTAGGGCTGGCCCAGGGTGGCTTGGGGACTGATTAGAGGAAAAAAGGAGGCATGTGCTGGGTGCTGTTGAATGGCTTCAGCTTGACAGAGGGCAGGTTTAGAGGGGATAATGGGAAGAAATTCTTCCTTTTGAGGGTGGGCAGGCCCTGGCACAGATTTTCCACAGAGAAGCTGTGGCTGCCCCATCCCTGGAAGTGTTCAGGGCCAGGCTGGATGAGGCTTGGAGCAACCTGGGATGGTGGAAGCTGTCCTGCCCATGGCAGGAGGTGGAACTGGATGGTCTTTACTGTCCCTTCCAACCCAAACCATTCCACATGGGTGACACTCAAGGAAGAAGCCACACAAAGAACTCCCTGATTGCTTGGTGCTCCCAGCTTTTTGGAGCAAGCTGCTATTTCCTTTACAAGCTTTCTCCCCTGCTGCTCACCCCAAACACTTTCCTGCCAAAAAAAAAAAAAATCATGATGAGCATCACACAATCCCCAGGAGCCCCATTTCCCCCAGAGCAGCTGTACCTCACCTGCAGGGTGCTGGAAGCTGCCAGGCCTAAAATGCTCCCAGCTCCCCAGGGAGCAGCAAAGCTATTTCAGAGCCTTCAAAATTGCAGCAGCCAAAATGATTTCCTGCATTAAGTTATTTAAGCATCTCGCTGTGCAGGTACAAAAGCAGCTCGCTGATAAAAAATGCTTTTCCCTGCTGGCTTTTCTTTCAGTTTTCCCACAGACACGTTTTCCTCTGTGCTGCTGGGATTTGGGGAAACAACTTTGGAGGGTAAGATCGTGTCTGGGCAGGCTGTTTGGGTCCACTCTGGCTGGATATTGACTCCAGCCCCCACAAATCTTACATAGACAAAAGCAAAAGACCAGAAGCTCTTTTCCATGTAGTAATGTTCTCTCTTTATTCCAAGAGACACATCAGATGGACAAATACATGGAAAAAGAGGGTGTGGCCTGATGGTGGGAGACTTTTATACCCAGGGGAAATAGGGGATGGAGGAGAACCACAACCAATGGGATATAAGTGGGGAGGGGTAACCCAGGGAGAGACCACCAACAGTGACTTGGGGAGGGAAAAAGGGGAAGAACATGTGGTCATAGGATACAAATCACTTGAACAGTGCAAATTACCAAAACACCCTGTGCAAACAACGAAATAACTAAATAACAACTAAATAACTAAATAACAACTAAATTGTTTAGTGCAATACGACAACCCCCCTTTTCTGTTAAAAACTTAAAGGAAAAGCATCGGCCTATTTCTGACACAAGTTATGAATTCATCCACAACATTGGAGAGTGTGTTTGGTGATAAAAACGAGAGCAGGCTCCTGGACTAAAGGGATTTCAGCATTTATTATAAGAAAAAGAAAGGCCTAAAGCAAGGGGGCTGAGCAGGAGCGTTCCTGTCAAGGATGCTGCAGCACTGGTGCTTGGGCTTCTTTTCAGTCCCCAATATTCCAGGGAACAGCATAGATTCCCTGGGTCAGATCCCCCTTTTTATGCTGTATTTTGTCCCTTTGGATTGGCTTGTTTTTGGATCCTTCATTTACATGAAAGTTTAAGGTGCTCGATTGGCCCCTTACAGCTCTGTCCAGGCTGGCTCGTTTCACTTGGGGGGTGCTGCACTTTACTGAGGTGTAATTTCTTACAACTCCCCTTTTAACTCCTTTTATCATAACCAAACTAACAGTACATGTTAAAAATGAGACCAGGCTCCTGGTACTACAGTGATTTCAGCATTTACTATAATAAAAGATGGGCCTAAAGCAAGGGGGCTGAGCAGGAGCGTTCCTGTCAAGGATGCTGCAGCGCCGGTGCTGGGGCTTCTTTTCAGTCCCAGATGTTCGAGGGGAATGGCACAGCTTCCCTGGGTCAGAAGCCCCCTTTTTATCCTGTTTTTTTTGTCCCTTTGGATTGGTTTCTGTTTGGATCCTTCATTTGCATGAAGGTTTAAGACTCTTGATTGGGCCTTACAGTTCTGTCCAGGCTGGCTCGTTTCACTTGGGGGGTGCTGCACTTTACTGAGGTGTAATTTCTTACAACTACCCTTTTAACTCCTTTTACCATAACCAAACTAACAGGGCATGTTAAAAACGAGACCAGGCTCCCGGTGCTAAAGTGATTTCAGCATTTATTATAATAAAAAGAAAGGCCTAAAGCAAGGGGGCTACAGGCTGAGCAGGAGCGTTCCTGTCGAGGATGCTGCAGGGCCAGCACTGGGGCTTCTTTTCAGTCCCAGATGTTCCAGGGGAACAGCAAAGATTCCCTGGGTCAGATCCCCCTTTTTATGCTGTTTTTAGTACCTCTGGATTTATTTCTGTTTAGATCCTTCATTTGCATGAAGGTTTGAGGTGCTTGATTTGCCATTACAGTTCTGTCCAGGCTAGCTCCTTTCGCTTGGGGATGCTGCACTTTACTGAGGTGTAATTTCTTACAACTACCCTTTTAACCCCTTTTACACTACAACAACCAAACTAACAGTACGTGCTTAACGATCTATCAACTATTTTACAACAGTTTTTAACCTATTTTTAACATTTGGGGTGGCACAGGATGGCAGCCAGGCCACCACATCCCTGGGGATTTATCCTGGGGAGAGCAGCCGGGTCAGTGCCCTCTCCAGCGGGCAGCCCATGTCCCTGTCCGTGTCCCAGCCCGTGTCCCTGCCCGTGTCCCAGCCTTACGCCAGGGTCAGGCGCCCCACATCACGAGCATCGCCACCGACTGGCACTTCACAGCTGCTTTGAGGTGCTGCCAGGGACTGGAGGTCTCGCCTGCCAACAAATCACAGGCATTGTGCTCCATCACTCCCCCCCTTCTCCCCGTTAAAGGCCCCTTTCTGTCCCCAGGGAACGTGATTCTGCATCATCCCATCACTCTGTGAACCCCAGCTCTGCTCCGGGCTGGCTAACTGCACCCATCACTGGCCACATCCCTGCTGGGGCTCTCCATGCTGGCTCTGCAAGAAGTGATAGAGCCCCACTCTATCCCCCAAAAAAATCACTTAAGCCCCACTCCATGCCCCCCAAAAAATCATTTGAGTCCAACCCCATCTCCCCAAAAATCATTTGAGCCCCACCCCATCCCCCAAAAAATCATTTGAGCCCCACTCCATGCCCCCAAAAATGACTTGAGCCCCACCTCATCTCACCCAAAAAATCATTTGAGCCCCTAAAGAATCACTTGAGCCCCACCCTATCCCCCCAAAATATCACTTGAGCCCCACTCCATGCGCCCAAAAAATCATTTGAGCCCCACTCCATCCTCCAAAAATCACTTGAGCACCACCTCATGCCCCAAAACATCACTTTGTGCATTGAAGAAAGTCTCCCCCACCACAGCAGCCATAAACGCAAGACACCAAAATTGGGTTTTTTTCCCCCAGTTCTTGCAAAGGCAGCTCCCTTGCTGTGCCTCAGAGTGGTGCCCGGAGCAGGGGCACACAGCAGGGGCACCCCACACCCCAGGGCTGGAGCAGGGGGGGCTTGGAAGCTCTCTGGGAGCACACGAGGCAGGAGCCAAGCTGTTGTTCTCATTTGTTATTCAGCGGTGAGGAAATCTGCCTCCCCATCCCGGAGGATAATTGATGCTAACGTCATTTCATTCCAGTCCAGCTGCTGGGCTCGGGAACAGATGTTTTATTGTTCCAGCTGAACACACGGAACCCAAAAAATAATTAAACAAAAAAAATTAGCAACAAAACCGGACTGATTTGTGTTTGTGGTGAGGTTGGCTGTGGTTTGTGGTGTTTGCAGGGGTCCCCGTCATTGGGAGGGAGGAATGAATGTGACTCCATGTTCTTAAAAGGCTAATTTATTATTTTATTATCTATATTATATTGAAGAATGCTATACTAAACTATACTAAAGAATAGAGAAAGGATACTTACAGATTTAACAAGATACTAATGAAAACTCATGACTGTCTCCTCAGAGTCTGACACAGCCTGACTGTGATTGGTCATTAAGTTAAAACAATTCACATGTTGAATAAACAATCTCCAAACACATTCCAAAGCAGCAAAACACAGGAGAAGCAAATGAGATAATTATTGTTTTCCTTTTTTCCTGAGGCTTCTCAGCTTCCCAGGAGAAGAATCCTGAGCAAAGAGGATTTTTTAGAAAACATGAATGTGACAGTGGTTTCCTCTCCGCACAAACACAAGGAGGCAGAGCAGCAGTTATAGGGGAGACCAGGCCTCTGGAAAAGCCAAGGTTTGTCTATCCAATATTTAATTCTACATCCCCACTGTCAGAACCCAGGACATTCCTCTGGCTGCCCATGGTGATTCCAGACCCTGGCAAGGGGCTCAGAGACCTTGGCATGGAGTCACAGACACCTGTGCCTTTGAATTTAGCCCATAGAAACTGTGTGAAGATTTACAAGCCACAAGAGTTTGAGCTGAACAATAATTAATTTGTCACAGGGTGAAAAAGTAGAATTTTGGGGATTTAGAATGGGGGTTCGAGAGGCAAGATGGAGGAATCTGGGCATGTCCTGTCCTTCTTCTCCTTCTTCTTGTCCTCCATCTTCTGCTGTGATGGTGACACTTCTGGATTGGTTTAGAGTAGAGACAGAGTGTCTAACATAGGTGATAGGTACTGGAAAATTATTGTAAATAAAGTACATGTAGTTCTTAGTATAAAAAGCCAACATCACCCCAAGGCCAGGGACTGTGCCACAACCCGACCTGCTGGACAGATCTCAGCAGGGCAGAGAAAGAATGGGACAGATAAGAGAAAATAAACAACCCTGAAAAGCAGAACCCACAAATCTCGACTTCTTCGGTCACAGGGCTGGGAAAAAAGAGACTTTCTAATACCTTGGAGATCATCTCAACCACAGAAACCCAAGACCCCACCTGCAAAATTCTGCCCTGTCTAACAGGCAGGTGCTTCCAGCAGAGAATCATTTCCTCAAGGCTGAGCTGTCACCTTCAGCACGGCCCTTGCATCCTCCCAGGAGCAGGGATCTGGAATCTCTGTTACTGATTCCCTGACTTCTGGGATTCTGGCTGGGCCCTCCCAGGGGGCTCCCCTGCCCGGGGAGACCCTCCTGGAGTGGTTTTGCGTCAGGAAAGAGAGACTCATTGGATTTTTTTCAGTCTTCAGGTTCTTGTTTATTGTTATCTTAGCTAGAGTTTTGCATGCTGTCCACACCAGGCTCAGCACAGTGGAAAAGAACCACAAAATGGCCAACAATCTCTTGTTACAAGGACTTTTAAAGCTAAACTATCCAATGAAGAGCTGACACCTAGATTATTTTTCCTTTTAACCCAATAAACTGATCCCAAAGAGCTGCAATGGGGACTTTTCTGCCCAATTACAAAATGCCACCCAAACCCAAGAAGAAGGAGAAAGAAGAAGCACGGGGAAGAAACCCAGGATGACACCCTGTGCCCTCCATCTTGCTTCCATCCACAACATACTAAAAATCCCAAACCCTAAATTTCTCACCCAGTGATACACCTACACTGCTCTCTATAATCTACTATACACCTTAGTGGATTCTAGTCTGTTCTGGAATTTAGGAAACTTTCTCCATGAATGAGGGTCAGAGTCAGTGCTGCCCAGGGGGTCAGGGCACCCCAGAGCAGACAGAGAAATATTCCCTGCGCCCTGGGTTCCCACAGGGAAGTATTGGAAATGCAGGGCCACCCACAAGGGGAGAGAATGATTCATCTGACTCCATGTTCTCAGAAGGCTAATTTATTACTTTATTATACTATATTATATTAAAGAATGCTATACCAAACTATACTAAAGAATACAGAAAGGATACTTACAGAATGCTAAAAAGATAATAATGAAAACTCGTGACTCTTTCCAGAGTCCCAACACAGCTTGGCCCTGATTGGCCAAAGAGCCAAAACAACTCACAGCAGAATCCAATGGAACAATCACCTGTGGGTAAACAGTCTCCAAACACATTCCACATGAGCAAAACACAGGAGAAGCAAATGAGATAAGAATTGTTTTCCTTTTCTCTGAGGCCTCTCTTGCTCCCTTTCAGGTCCTCAGGAGAAAAACCCTGGGTGAAGGAATTTTTTCAGAGAACGTGAATGCTACAGAGGAGAAGCCAAAAACAGGAGCAAAAATGTGGATTTTCAGAGCTCAGCCTCTTGTGGAAGAGCTCCTGGACAGCACCTTGGGTGCTCCAGGGTGGGAGTGCTGCACTCACAGCCCTGCTGGGATCTCCCAGGGACACCCACATTGCTCCAGGAGCACGGGATGGAGGGAGGAGGTCCATGACTTGCTCTGCAGCAGGTGCAGGACAATACCTGGAATCCCAGGCCGAGCTCTCCACTGCATCCTGAAGCATTCCTGTGAAGCTACCACCAGGAGCAGGTGGGAGAACCTTCCCTGTCTGCCAAAAAGAGATGTTTAAAATGAAGAATCTTACTGAGCAGCCAAAAAAAGGAGACTTAAACCTACCCCCAGGTTAACCGATGTTTCATGTTGATTTTCCCTCTAGCACTAACAGCCCTCTAGAGAAGAACAAAACTTCTCCCATGCAGAAAAACTGGGAAACACTCTTCTACAAATTATGGAGGAGCTACCAGAAGGGATCTAATCCTCAGGAATCCAGCTCAGGGAATACACTGTTCCCCCTCATGACACTGCACTGGAGCTGGGACCTGGCACATGATTTGAAAAGCCCCAGCAGCAGAATGACTGTGGGAAATAGGAAAGGTAAGAAGTTTTTTAGAAAGTAAGTTTTAGAAACAAAAAGAGTAGAGAAACTTAGAATTAGATGTAATTGTAAAGTTCAAAGGTAGGAAAAGTTATAACAGTATAGTAAGCAAAGATAAAAAATAATAAAACAATATAAACAAGACGAAGCAATAGTTTGAGTTTTAGGTTTGGTTAGGATAGATTTAAGGACTGCAGGAAAACATGCTTAGCAAGATAGTAAAAGGTTTTAAACTTCATAATGGTGTGCTGTGTCTTAATAGAGAGCAGACAAGCAAGCATTGTGTGAAGCAGGTGTATGTGTGCCTTTAGTAAATGGCTAAAACAATTGTCTGTAAGCTTTAGCAATGTGCTATTGGTTAGAAAATTTTTAAAATGCTCTGTAACAAAGAAATCTTTAGCTGCTGCTGCTTGTACATGAGCTTTTGCCATCTTATTATTGTCTCAGCCATGTAATGAGGCTGATGCTGCAAATAAAACTCAAAGAATGTACTTTAACAATCCCATTCCATTTGTGAAAAAAATAAAAAACCATCTCTCCAACATGGTGACCACAGCATCTTGTCTCAGAAATCTGATGGTGGAGCACTCCTCATGGCTGCATATGAAACACCTGGCCCATGAAGAGCTCTGGGCTCTGCAGCACTGTGCAGGAAATCCAGGCACCAGATGTGACTGTCCCCTTGAGAAGGACAGTCTGGGGAAGGGCTGTGTTCACACAGCCAGGGGCTGGAGGTGGAAAAGACCTCTTGGATCATCCCCCTTCCCATCCAGCTGAGTGAGCAGCAGGGATGGAGTCAGTGGGTGTCTCCCATCCCCTTCCAGGCCTGCTGACAAGCTGTTCCCACTTCCAAACAACCTCCCTGAATCCCAAGTTGTTCCCACTTCCAAACAACCTCCCTGCATCCCACCTCAGGCTGCTTTCTGCCTGCTGGCTCCACTTTCCCTTGGCATCAGCCCATGGCCATGGGAGAGCTCTGAGCAGGCTGGGGGACAGATTGGAGATGCCATCACAGCCAGCCAGGAGGATCTGGTGTCCCTGGGGAGCAGCCCTGGCCCAGAGGCCACCTCCTTGGCCAGCAGAGTGTCCAGAGAGGTCACAGAGACCTTCAGGGGGTGACACTGCGTGGGGACACACAGGGAAGCAAAGGAGCTGGCTGTAAAGGCAGAGCTGGGCCAGCTATAGGTACAGAGCCCGGCAGGAGATGTCAGCAGGAGCTGTCATGGAAAATATTTACCCTGTGAGGTCAGTGCACCCTCGGCTGCTCTCTGCAGGGGACTTTGGACACAGGAGGGCAGACGTTTCCCTCCTGCAGGAGAGGGCAGGCACTTCCTGAGCTGGGCAGATGAAAAGCACGAGTGGAAAGTTTTGTGCATAAGGCAAAGCAACTGAGCCATCAGCTGCCGGCCACTGGGTGCTTGCTGTTAGGGGAAACTGCCTGTTTTGGGAAAAAAAAAAGGGGTGGATCTCTGAGAAAAAAAAAAAAAACCACCAGAGGGGATGGGGCAGAGCAGAGCTGAGAGCTGGCAGCTGGACACAGGGAAGTGCAGGCACGCTCTGAGTTGTGTATAGGGGGGAAAAATCATCCCAAAATTGTGTGATGGCTCAGGAAAAAAACCCTCAGTCCTCATGTCTGGCTGTTTGCAGCAATAAAAACAGTGCTTGGCATCCTCAGCTCGTGGGGTTTGTGACAGCCTTTCATGTTCAAGGGAGGTTGGAGTGTTGGTCCTGCTAAATCCCATCAGTGGGATTTCATCCCTGGATGAAAGCAGTGTAGGATTGATCCGTGCTGGCTGCTCGGGCCACCTGGAGCAGGTGAGGCCAAGAATTTGGGTGGCTCAAGCAGAGAAAATCATCTCCTAGAAGATGAGGAGAAAAGGCAGATGTTTCACACCTCGTGAAGCAGAGTTCTCAGAAGATGAGAGCTCCCAGCACATTTTGCTTGGCCTCATTTCCAGGAAAACCTCATGCCTTGAAGCAGGGATCTGATACTCACTGTCCTTCCAGGAAGCATCTCTTGCCACCAGTGCTGGCTGGGTCAGCATCCCTGGGGAGAATTTCTCTCTTTATTTCAGGCTTCAATGATAAATTGATGATTTTCCCCCAAGGGAACGGTGACTCCATCACTACTCACAAGTGAAAGGGGCAGGGGGAACTTCCAGTGCTGCCAGCAGTGACTCAAGAGGTGGGACTCCAGCCCTCCTGACTCACTCCCTGTGAGCCCCAGCCCTGGTGAGCAGCTTTCCTTGCATCAGTCACTCTGGAGATGATAAAGGGACCCAAGCTGTGCTTTCAAGATGTGCTGTGCTGTTTTAAGCCCCCACACATTCTCATTTTCAAGGTTTTCCCCCCCCTTTTCCAGTTTTGGACTCATCATGTTGCCAGCTCATCTCTCCACTGAGCAAGCAGGGCAGGGCTGGCCTCCTCCCCACCCTTCTCCAGTTTGTCCCAGTCTCACCTCAGCATCCCAGTGCCCTCAGCTCCCTCAGCACAAGGAGAAATCCAGCAAAGTTTCCCAATTTTTTGGTTGCCACCCCGTTATTGCCAGTGCAAGAGGCTGCAAATGGGGGCCATTTTCCGTGGTTAAAATAAGTCCTTTTCCCCAGGGTCTGGGTATCAGCTCAGAGGTGGCATTTGGGGATCTAAGGACTTACAGGTTCCTACTAGCTGGCAGCTTTAGTTTTCGAGAAATCCAGCAAAGTTTGCCAATTTCTATTTGCAAACTATTGCCTGTTGTCCCACCAAACAAATTCCAGTCACACCAAGAGCCCCCCTGTGCCCCCAGTGGGGTCTCCAGCTCAGCCCCAGCAGACCCTCCCTCCCCTGGGAGTCTCCAGGAGTGACAGCAGTGGCAGGGCTGTCCCCTGTCCCCTGTGCTGCTCTGCCACCCAGACCTGCCTTGCGCTGCCACCCACCCCTCTGTGGCACTGTGGTGGCTGAGACACTTGAGCCCCAGCTCAGCTGTTGACTCCAGTCCATCCCTGAGGAGAAGGATGGGGATGAGGACTTGCTGCAGGCTCCAGGATGGAATTTCACTCACTGCAGTGACCCAGAGCTCTAAAAATACAAATCAAGCAGTGGGCAGCCCAACCCCACCCCCTGTCCCACACAGGGCTGCTCAGGCAGGCCCTGCCTCCCTGGCTGAGAGGAATTCTGCTGAAGGCTGAAAATCAGGGCAAATTTTAGGAGATCTGGGTGTAGGGTGAGGAGCAGGAAGGTTCTGTGTGCCTCTCACACTCCCTGCTTTTCTTCAGCCAAGCTCGTCCTATCTCCCCATGCCTCTGATCACCCTGCTGCCCCTCTCATCCTGCGTCTGTGTCCCAGATTGCAAGGCAAGATTTATTCTATTTGCCATCTGTGTGGCAGTTTTCCGCTGTCAAGTGGGCAGTTTGCCTTATCTCTTCCACACCCACTCCTCCCTCCTGGGGGGAACATCTGCTGATAACAGCTATTGAATGTCACTGCATGACTGATATGAACTACAGCATCCCATTGGGAGATGTGAGCCCAGAGGGAGGAGCCAAGCATTCCTACCCGGATATAATCTGGAGATTCTGAAACACCAGCACAGCTTTCTCCACTGGATTTCCCAGAGGAACAGCAGCTGCCTCTTCTTCCACTGGATCTTCAGAGGAAAATGACACCTTTCTACAGGATCCTGCTCCAGCAGAACCACCCCTGAAACTTCAGGAGGGCTGCAGCCACATTTCCAATGGGACTGCCACCAACACCCTGACCCACAGGGTGTCAGGGTGGGTTCTGACTCTGTCAGTGTTGTTCTAGTGTACTGCATTGCTTATTTTATCCTTTTATTTTCTTCCCTAGTGAAGAACTGTTATTTCCTGTTCCCATATTTTTGCCTGAGAGCCCCTTAATTTAAAATTTATAGCAATTCAGAGAGGGGATGGTTTACATTCTCCATTTCAGGGGAGGCTCCTGCCTTCCTTAGCAGACTCCTGTCTTTCCAAACCAAGACACTCAGCCAGGGGACAGAGCAGGGTCACAGCCACGGGGATCACATCCCACCCACCAAGATCATGGGGTCCTTGTCCTCAGCCACTTCAGACAAGCCCCTGTTGTGGTGTTGTGAGGGTCCCCAGGATGAGGTGAGAGATGAGAATTTGACTCCAAGTTCTCAGAAGGCTGATTTATTATGTTATGATATTATATTAAAAGACAATTATATATTAAAAGTATACTAAAGAAGAATAGAATAGAATAGAATAGAACATATATTTATAAATATAGAAAAAATAGAAAAATAGAGAAAAATAAAAAGGAAGGCGAAAAAAGAAAAATAAATATAAATATATTTTTATATAAATATATTATATATTAGGTATAATATACCTAAAAATACCTAATATACCTAAAAATACCTAAATATCTCTCAGTTCAGGGGGATGAGTAAAAGAGGTTTTTCCCATCTCTCAGTTTAAGGGGATGGGTAAAAGAGATTTTTCTGAACTGGGATGCCATAACTGAATCACTCCACAGCCAGACCCAGCCCAGCCCTGTCTTCACAGCCTGGTGGAAATAATTTGTTGTCCCTCTCTTTTGGGAACTTTACCTGATGCCCATCTGAATTCCCCCATGACCTCCAGCATCATGCCCAGCACCTCCTCAGGACTCCTGAGCTATTTTCTCCCTAATTCACTTTAAATACATCCCAAGACAGATTTTTTACACCTTTCAGAGGGTCTTGTGTGTCCAAAGCTTTCTATTTTTATTCCAGATTTCTTTTTGAGATAGACTGGAAGCTATCCTGAGCTGCCATTAGGGCAAAGGACTCCCTGGGATAATTTTACACATTCAGGAAGACAAACTAGAAGATTGAATTTTGCAAAAAACCCTGAAGTTTTTTTCCTGTGCTGCCCTGAAGTGTTTTGTTGAGACACCTGCATGATTCCTCCATGGCAAATGAAACAGCTCCAAGCTCCAAGCTCACTGAAACCTCCTGGGCTTTTTTTCTGCTGTGCATTTTCCCCCTGTAAACAAAGAGCCAAACAAAGCACCTTTGCTACCCAGTGGAAAATTCAATCTGGGCAATGGGGAAAAAAAAAGCTTTTTAAATAAATGGTTGGGTTTGCAAAGGGTTAGGGCAGCATGGGGTGGGCTCTGGAATATGGATGGCCAGTAGCGCTGCATGAAAATGAGTGGAGAAAGGGAAGAGAAGGACTGCAGGGCATGCCATGAGCACCCCCAAATTTCAGGTGACCTCTCCCAGTGCTCAGCACTGCTGCCACGTGGGGATGGATCAGCCTTGACCCCGTGCAGGGTCTGGATTCCCATCCCACACAGGGGAAAGCCCTGTCCCAGCCTTCCCAGCACAGGGACAGCTTGGGAGGGCCCCAGGCTGATGTCATGGCTGTGAGCAATCCCAGCCCTGCCTTTGGGGTGAGGATCCCTCCCTGTGACCTCCTCAGACACCCCCAGCTCCTCCATGGGCTCTGTCTCTCTGTCGCGTGTGTGCTGTCCTCCTTCTCCCACCTTCCTTTAATTGCAAACATCATGGAAGCCCTGGCAAAACCCCAATCAGCAGCCAGGCCCTGTCAGCACCCCTTATCTCCTGCCTGTCCTCAGGAGCTGCTTCAAACCAAATGCAGGAGGACGTTGTCCATGGGCAGGAGGAATTTTCCACTGGCTGGGTACAGCCAGCCTGGGTCACAAGATGCAGTGCCCTGGCTTGCATCACCCCCAGCACCCTGAGAGGCAGCTGTGCCCCTCCGGTGCTGCCCAAATCCCAGGGCATTGCCCAAAAGAGGCTGAATCTGAAATATTCCCACTTCATTCTGAGGGTGACAGGCTCCAGTCTCCAGATTCACCCCACAGGCTCACTCAGCATGGCCTTGGCAGGAGGATTTGGGCATGGGGTGGCTCCCTGCTGCCCCTGTCCCTGGGCAGGGGATGGGACTCTGTCCCTGCAGGGTTTCTAACAGAGTCCAGCCCTGCTGGGGCTGCTCAGGAGGAGATGATGAGGAGCAAGAGGTGCTTGAGGGGGAAAAGATGGGGGCTGAGGGTTTCTCGAGGATGCAGACCCATCTGAAAGGCAGGGCATCCTCACGTTTCCTCCCTGCAGCACACAGCACTCTCAAGCTGTTTCAAACCAGGCAGGGCACCCAAACCCCTTCCCTCAGCCACGGGCAGTGAGATCCAGAGGGTCTCCAGGACAAAAATCCACTGTTCACTCCTCTCTTGGCTGGCAACCAGCTGCCTACCACTCCACATCTGGAAGGGAAGCAGCAGGAAGGGCCACACTGGGCACTTCCCCTCTGCACATCTGGGAATTGACAGCCCTGCTTCATTGTGCTGGGGCAGGCAGGGTTTTGCTGCTGTTATTATTCCAAGCTGGCCCGGAGTCCAAGGGAAACAAAAGCTCCTTCCTTGCCAAAGGGAGCTCTGGCTGCAGGCAGCCACAGGAGACGAGGGCTGGGCTATTCCCTGGGCTCCTGAACGCTGCATTTTGGTGTTTAAATTTAGCCCTAGACTGAAGTTGTGCAGACATGAGCCCTTCTGGAGAGCCTGGCCAGCATCAACATCAACCTCGTGTGTGCCCTTCCTTTGCTTCGAGCTCAGCCCCAATCCTGCAGCCCCCAGATGTGCTCCAGGGGCAGATTCCTGGCAGAGAAACACCCCAGAGTGCTCTGGAGAGCAGGGCAAGGCAGCCTGGATGCAATAACAGCTCTTTTGGCCATCCAAAGTGCAGCAAGACAAAGGAAGAACCTTGCAAGATTTTTTTCTCCTCATTAACCTGATAAACTGTGCTAAGAAAACCCCATATCCCTCCTGCCAGCTCTTAGACACTCCAAGAAATCTGGACATTGGGACATTGGGAACTCAGAATTGTTTGCATTTTGAAAAATTGTCTTATGAGTCCTTTCGATTGTTTCTGTCATTTTGTGTTGATTCAGTTGATCCTTCAGAGAAGCTTTCTTAATAACATCAAAAATGGGGAATTGTGGAGACCCTGGGTGGGGGGGCATTCCCTGGTCTAGGGAGACACAAGAAGCTTCCATCAAAAATGGTTTTAGAGACCCCATGATCTCAAAGTAGTTTTTTTAGACGCCATGGGCTCCTTCTCCTGTTCCTATGGCTGTTCCTATGTCCCTGAGCCACACTTTCCCTAGTAGCCCTGATTAGCCCTGATCTTTGTACTGCCCCCAGACCAGGGTCAGCCTCCAGGCTCCTGGAGAGACAAAATGAGAACCTCTGGGTGTGGGAGCTGGGACCTGTATATCTCACTGCATGGCTGAATAAAATATTTGGGGATATTATGCAAAAGTCCTTTTTGCTTCCCTACCCTGAACTATGCCAGCATCAATTCTGCCTGCTACACCCTTCCTTCTATGCAAGCTCAGCCCCCAAGCTGCAGCCCCTAAATGTGCTCCAGGGGCAGATTCCTGGCAGAGAAACACCCCAGAGTGCTCTGGAGAGCAGGGCAAGGCAGCCTGGATGCAATAACAGCTCTTTTGGCCATCCAAAATGCAGCAAGACAAAGGAGGAGGCTTGCAAGTTTTTGTCTCCTCATTAAGTAGATGACAAAGAGAATTGTTGGAAGCTCTGGCCATGCCCTGTGTCACCTGTGTCTTTCCTGGGGCAGAGAAAGTCTCTGTGACTTGTGGCCTCTCATATTTTGGGATGCCCGTCCTAGCCTGGGAAGGAGCCGAGCCCTGGCTTCCATTTCATCACCAGGACCCATCACCCCCACCCCAGTGCAGAGCACAGCAAACAGCCCCAAGGTAAAATGCTGAAAAATGCTCACAGCAGCTCCCCCCTCGACTTTTAGACCCCTATATGGGAGAGGCACTGGGTTTTTACCTCCCAAATCCACAATTGAAAGGGCCCAGATGGAAGTTCCTGCCATGATGCTCCATCACACCACCTGGGAAGTGGGGAATGGTCCAGAAGGTGCCAAAAGTGCCAAAAGCTGTCCAGCTGAGCCCTGCCTGAGCTGGCCACTGGATCAGAATGGGCAAATGAGGAATCAGGAATAATGCTGTTTATGTGCTAGAGCTCTGCAAACAATTCATGTGGCCTTGTCCCCCAGATGAACCTGCTTTGATAAGGATCCTATTCATATTCCAGTGATTCCTGGAGACCAGAAAGTTGAGTGCAAGGGAGCCATCCTGCTCTTGTCTGCCAGGGAAATACATCAAATATATCTGCTGGCTCAGAGCCCTGGGAAAAGAGAGGTGTTCCAAGCTCCTGAGGGTTTTCTGCACAAAAAAACCCCAAAAAACCAAACCAAACCAAAATTATATATATGTATTATAAAAGTATAATATAAAAATAACATATATATATTTATTATATATTACATATTTATATTATAAATAGAATATAATTTATATTATATATAGGAAACATAATGTATAATAATATATTATCTATTTATCTATTAATATATTTATATAAAAATAAAATAGATTGTATATAAAATATATTAAAATAAATAAATAAATAAAAATATATAATAATAAATAAAATATAGAATTAAATATATATATATTATATATGTATATCAAAATTAAATATATATATAAAACCTCCAGAATTTATATATATATCCAGAATTTTTTTATATATATATATATATATATATTTACACCCTGTAAATCAGGTGGAAGGGAGAGGGGTGCTGAGGAATCACTGGCTGAAGAGACAGCCTGACATTCAAAGAGCACCAAAAAAGGGGAAATTCACACTAGATCCAGAAATGCTCACATCTGCAGGTTGAAAAGGAATTCTTCTCCAAAAAAGCAGCCCTGGGATAGTTGGGGGGGGTGTGATGTTTTCAGGGTCCCCTGGGAGGGGGGATGGATGGGAGGAATGATGGATCTGACTCCATGTTCTTGGAAGGATATTATTATATTATATTATATTATATTATATTATATTATATTATATTATATTATATTATATTATATTATATTATATTATATTATATTATATTATATTTATTATTACTAAAGAATACAGAAAATATACAGACAGAAGGCCAAAAGACAATAATGAAAAACTCATTACACTTTCCAGAGCCCAGCTGGCTGTGATTGGTCATTAAGTAAAAACAATTCACATGAAACCAATGAAACAATCACCTGTTGGTAAACAATGTCCAAACACATTCCAAAGCAGCAACACACAGGAGAAGCAAATGAGATAATTATTGTTTTCCTTTTTCTCTGAGGCTTCTCAGCTTCCCAGGAGAAAATCCTGGGCAAGGAGATTTTTCCAGAAAATATGACAGTGACAATAATGTAGGTGTCAGTTCTTATTTGGATAGTTTAGTCTTAAAAGACCTTGTAATAAGAGATTGCTGGCCATTTTGTGCCTTCTAATGAAAAGCTGCAGAATTCATGGTTGTGAGACTGTTTTACTGATAAGAAATAAGAAACACTTGATCTGAACATGAATTACTGTCTCAGGTGCCTTCAATCCAGACCCAGAGAAACCCACAACTGGCACAACCACAGTATTTCCCCAGGATGGGCTGTGCTCAGAGAGGAATGTGATCGTTGAACCCCTGTGATAAACCCAAAAGGAGAATCAGCAAGCTGTAAGCATAAACAACAACCATTTGCAGTTTTTATTGCCCCAAATCACGTCTTTGCTGTTGTTTTGCAGGAACCCCTGGTATTTTTTGCAAGGACTTATTTGACAGAAAAAGGAAAGTGTTGCTGGACTCAAGCAAAGTGCCAGCCCCTGTCACTTATCTGTGTTTATACAAATACAGCAACACCTCGCTGGGTTTGTACCACCCTGCTGATTTCCAGAACAGCCCTCCTCTGGTTTCACAAGTGCCCAAGGACTTTCTAAACAACTCCCAGAAACCAGGGAAAATGGAATTGAAACGAGCAAAAGGCAATCATCTGGGTGGGGGTGGGGGTGGGGGGGGGGGGAAGAAAGAAATAAAAATAAAATCACACTGCACACAGAGCCACATGCCTCGAGCTCTTCCCGTGGGGAAGGGGAGGCAGAAAGCCAACAGTGGCCTCAGCACTGCTGTGTTCCATCAGGGGATGCTGCTGGGGGAAGCTGGGGAGGGCAGCCCAGCCCTGCCTGCTGCCTCCAATCACACCCCTGGCAGCTCTCGTTGCTATGGCCCTCAGGTCTGCAACTCTGGAAATTAGGTAAAAGGTCTAAACACAAAACTTTTCTTTTTTTTTTTTTTTTATTTTTTGCCTCCTCCCCCTCTGCAGTGGTGCCCCTTGCCTAGCACAATCCCTCTTCCTGCTGAGGAAAGCAGCTGGGATGAGGGATTAACTCTCGAAGTCCCAGGGGTTTTCCAGTCTGGAGCAGGGATGTGAGACTGGAACGGTGTCCCAGGGGAGGGGGAAGTGCCAGCAGAGCCATTCCCACCTTTCCTGGGGTGATGGAACACCACAGGGATTCATGAAGGGATCCATCCCATTCCTGGAGGGATTCATCCTCTCCTCCCCCAGCAAGGACAGGGATTGAAAGTGGGTTTCATGCTGGTGCAACAAGTGGGAGATCACAAATGATGGGAGTTTTTCCATTCCCTGGGTGGAATTTGACATTTTTATGGGTGCTAGACCCACAGAGATCCATCTCCTCCCATTCCGGAGGATTTTATACTTTCTGGATAGAACTTGATGTTTTTAAGGGTGCTACATCCAGAGAAAGCCATCTCCTGCCATTCCAGAGGATTTTTCCCATTCCCTGGGCAGAATTTGACATTTTTAAGGGTACTAGACCCAGAGAAACATATCTCATCCCATTCCAGAGGATTTTTTCACTTCCTTGGTAGAACTTGACATTTTTTAAGGGTGCTAGACCTGGAGAGATCCATCTCCTCCCATTCCAGAGATGCCCTGGCATGGCACAGCTTGGTTTACCACAGAGAGAGGTGATGCTGAGCTGGCACTGTCCCCACCCACCAGGGACCCCCACAGTGCCATTCCCACAGGAATCCTCCCTCTGTGTCAGTTTTGTGTGAGCAAAACTCTTGGCAACATTGATATCTCTGTGAAACCTTCAGGACAGGGAAAACTCATTCTTTTATCCCTCATGCTTCTACTAAACCTTGGTGAAATTCCTTCCTTCTGTTGTGTCACACATCTCCAGCATTTCAAATCATGAAAGGGGAAAATCCTCCTGATGGGAAAGATTACAAGAGACGTTGTGATGTCTCACCATTACAAGAGACTGAAGGGGCTGAGAGCCTTATTTCAGTGTTTGTGTAAAGATGCTGCTTTGCTTCCCTAGTTGCACAGTGTTATCTGGGCTGTTTTGATGTTTCCGTTGTCTTATATCCTTCCAGCCCTGCTTGGTGTGGCAGCACTCATAAATTTAATTTTGAATTTGTGGCCATTCCTGCACCCTCCTGCCCACCAGGTGGTGGAGGTGCCTTGAGGGGTACAGGAGCATCTCCAGCACCCTGAGCTGGGCTGGGAGCACTTCCAGAGTTACCCCATCCCAGCCCCTTTTGTGCTGCTGCCAGGAGAGAGAGCAACTGCCCCAAATCCCAGCTCCTGGCTGCTCAGCCAGCCATGCCCAGGCCTTGAGAGTGTGAAAAATGCGTATTTTACGATTGCTTTTCACAAACATTAAAATGAATATTATATGTGTTATGTTAGAAAGTGAAGCTGTATTAATTCACTTAAGTACTGTGTTAAATATAGTTTTAGGTTATAGCATAAGGTTAAAATAGAAACTATGCTATGTAAGATGCTTTTTTTAAAGAGAGGACTCTGAGATGGCAGCTACAGGACACCCGAATCTTTCAGAGAATTTATTGTTCCATTATCAGAAATGAACTTCTTCCTGCCTTGCTCAGCCCTGGAGACACCGTCAGGATTAAGAGGAAGAAGCTGACACTGACCAGACAGAATCCTGTGCTTGAATGGAATTTATGCATCATGTATGAGTTGTATGAATATACAACAGGCTGTTGCTTTTAAGGGTTAATCCTCTGTTAACGTGGGTCCTTTTTCAGGCTTATTTTGCCCAGAAAGAGGTACCCAGACTGTTTGTAACTCTCTGTTTTTATTGTCTCATGTTGCCCTAATCCTAATTGTTCAATTTTTATTACTCTAATAATACTGCTATTTTCCTAACCATTTTATTACTATTAAACTTTGGAAATTTCAAAAACAAGTGATTGGCGTTTTTCCCAGGAGCGAGCCAGGCACCTCCCTGGCTTGGGGCCAGCTCTGCAGGGCAGGGGAAGGGCCACAAAGGTGCCTTTGTTCCTCCTGCCTGCCTGCTGCTTCACCCCAGCCCTGCTGTGGCACCTACGAGGTGGAGTCATCTTTCCACTAAAGATCTCCAGCAGCGTTTCCCAGGTGCTGGAAACCACAGTGGGATTGGCCTTGTCCCCCTCCTGCCTTTCCCCAGGAAAATTCCAGGCCAGGAATAATCCAGGTGGGGATTGTTCTGCTCAACCAGGATTTTGCATTAATCCCTCTCAGATTCCTCTGCCTGTCTCCCTAGGACTGACCTCCCATCCCATGAAGAGCTGTGAAAAGCACCTCACACATCTTCTCTTTCAGAGTCACAGGATCTTTCAGCCCTGCTTACCCAAGAAAGTGAAGGTGGATAAACTACAGGTGTCAAGTCCTTAAATCTGTAGGGAAAGGAATTATTCTCTAGCAGAACAGCTGGGGAAAACCCCAAAGAGGTGCTGGCCCAAACCCACCTCAGGTTTGAGATGGGGAAAGAGGTCTCCAAATCAGGGCCTGGCCAGGAGCAGAGCCAGCTCTGATTGCTTGTTTGAAGCTGGCCACGTCTCTGCTCACACATTTCTTGTTTTCTTTCCCTTGTGCCAACAGGTGAACTGTTTATTTCCCAGTGTCTAACAATGTTTTACCTCTCCTGAAAAACACTGCCTTGCCCATCACCCAAAACCAGCCCAGCAGGCAGCACTGCTACAATCCCTGTGCAAATGAATCTCCATTTGGCACAGGAGCTACATTTAGGGATGGTAAAATATGACCACTTTTAGAATATCATCCTGTTCTTTGTCCATGCTCTCAACTCCCTGCTTAGGAAAAAAAACACCTGGGGAAAAAAACCCAAAAAGACAAAAATGCCCTTGGGTATTAAGCACCTGCAGCTCCTATCAAACATCAGCTGGGATCAGAGAAAAGGGAAGTGGAGCCTTTTTAATGAGGAATTTGCTGCCTGAGTCTCACCTGGCTGCTCCCAGCACTGTTGGGTGGTTTGAGCACAACGAGCTGGGCTGGGATGGAAGCTCAAGCCTGTCCCAGCAAAATGGACTCACAGCTCCTGCCCTTGGCAATCCCTGTCCCAGGAGAGCAGCAGGACCAAGCCAGGACCCACCAGGCTCATCCACTCAGTGGCTGTTGGGTGCCAGGCTTCTTTGGCACTCTGGAATAGGAATAATTGGATTTTCCATGCAAACTCTTTTGGATCCTGATGTATTTGGGATGCTAAAAACGTGCATCCTGTGCCTTGCTTCTGCTTCTAAATACAGAGCTGCTGTGCAGCACAATGTTCTGCCTCACCACCTGCAGCACAGCACCAGACTAAACCAAAATGCCAAAAAACAACCCCCCAAAAATGCAGACCTGAGGGGCCCAGCCTTGCTGTAGCAACGGTGATTTTTGGGATGGCAGTGGGAAGCAGGGGGTGTGCAAAACCATGTTTCTCCCAATCTCCTCCAGGGGAGAAAGTTGGGAAGGATGCAGGGAGGAGTGAAAAGTAATGAGGTGTCTTCCCCTCCTCCCATTCTGTCTTGGGTTTAATGGTTGGAAAGGATGCCAGGGAGCCACAAGCCCAGCACACCCAAATGAACCTGGGGATGGGGCAGAAATGTGCAAGGCAATAAACCCTGGGTGAGAGCAACCAAGTCAGGCAGCAAAAACCACGCAGGGGTGTAATTTATTCCATGCTCCCACTGCTCCTGTTTGCTCCTGTGCTGGGGGCACATCTCTGGAGGAGCCACATCAGTCCCTGCAGATTTGGCAAGCTGGAAACAGCCAGCACAGGTACTGGGAACAGCACAGGGCAGAGGCTTTTGTTGATTCAGTGAAGAGTGGAGGGAGGTGCAAAGCAAAGGGAAATCGCTGATAGGTAGAGGGAGGATGGTGCTCTGACAGCAAAGGTCCCCTCAGGACTAAGAACCAGATTTCTGGAGGGGAGAGAAAACAAAACAAAACAAAACAAAACCTAAAAAAACAACCAACAAACAAAACCCAACAAAAAACAAAATCAAACACCCCCCCCCCCCAAAAAAAAAACCCACAAAAAAATCACACTAAAAAATCCCAGATTTTTCTTACAGAGAGAAATCACATGTTTCCTCATGACTGGAATATAATGAATGGCCCAAAGAAATATTACAAACAAACGAACCAAACCCTCTCATCTGAGCATATTCCTTGCCTTCCAGCCTTCTCCTGTCCCCAGCATCCTTCCCATCCATCTCCCACACTGAGCTTCCCATTAGTGGGCAAACAGCAGATGGACAGGAGCCTTGAGCTGAGGATCCAGAGGAGCTGCAACTCCAATTAACACAACTTTTCTTCCCAGTCCTTCTGTGCAAAGTTCAGGGCTCTGGCAGGGGGATCCCTCAGCACGGGGACCGAGGAACGAATCCTGCCCGTGCCAGGGAGATGGGCCAGCAGCGCCCAGGGGCACATCTGCTCCTGCTTGCTCTGCTTCCCATGGCACTGAGGTTGTTGAAAACAAGCTGTTCCCAAGCCCAGAGGAAGGGCTGGCACCTGCCCAGGGGTACCTGGCAGAGGGAGGCACGGCGTGCCCCACGGGATGGGTGCGCGGTGCCCAGGACACTTCCCAGAACTGCAGGATGTTTTGGCAGGGCTGCAGCTCTTGCAGCAAGCTCAGGCAGAGTACAGAAATACACACACACAGCTCCAGGTGCCTCTGGTTTTTTGGCTTAGAAGAGGACTGTCCAACAACAAGTGACACACACGACTAAAATCCCACCCAGCAGCAGCTGATCTCCTCATCCTGCTGCTCCCACAGACCCCTGAGCACACAGGACTGTTTCACTTCCCCAAAATCCCCCCAAGCCCCACTCTGGGAGCCCAGCTCAGGATTGCACCACCTTCCCCCAGCCCTAGATCTGGCCCAGCTCTGCTGGGAACACTTGATCTCCTCCCCGAGCGCTGCCAGCTGGGTGAAATACAGCTGCTGCCTCAATAGCACTGCTGAAAAAAAGCCTGACATTATTCACAACAAAAAGACAAGCATTGCTGTGCTTGCTTTAGATTTCATGGGAGCAGTTCCCACTGCTCCATGGGCAGGGGGAGATGAGCAGGGGGAGCTGCGGATCTCAAAGGGCTCTTTGGACAAAGCTGCCACAAGCTCCCACCCAAAACATCCCATTCTCCTGCAGAACCCGTAGGGTATCACTGCCATCCCCCTACCCCGAACTTTGCTTAGAGATTCTTGGTTTGCCAAGACCATCTCTTCCAGCAGAAGCTCCCATCTTACAAGTTCCATGGCTGGAGATCACCAGGAAGCCGAGCGAGAACTTGCCAGGAGAGCCAGCCACAAGGAGAGGTGGAAAAGAGGGAGCCAGTTAATCACCCAGCATGTGTTATCTGTCTGGGTGGAAAATGGTCTGAAAATACCCTGTATTTCAGAGCAAGTGCATGATGATTCAGCCACCTGAAGCCTTGGCCTCCAGCTTTCAGATTAAGCCCAGCTGTTCCCAGGTAACTTCCTAAATGGAAATAGAAAAGGACAACACGGCCCTGGGCACAGCTATTCTCATCTCAAACCTGGGGGCTTGCTCACTAAAAATCCCCTAAAAACAAAACCACCTGAAGCTTATTCTTTCACTTTTGAGCTTCTGACTTTGAAGTTCATCAGAGCATTACAATTTAGCATTTAAATCAGCCAGTATGTAGTGACTTTAGAACAACACCAAAGGATCATTTGAGGACTGAAGTGGTACCTTAACTGAAATTATATTTTCCTGCTTGCATAAAATCCAGAGTCCAGACACTGTGACCTTTTAACACAAATAAGCAACGTTTTACACTAGTTTCAATAAAACCGTACTTATAACCCAACCACAGATTAGTCTACAATTTTACAAACAGTATTTAAGCAGAGTAGAAAAGACACCTGTAAATAAACAAGATATTTACAGGTGATAAAAAAGGAAAGGAAAGGAAAGGAAAGGAAAGGAAAGGAAAGGGAAAGGAAAGGGAAAGGAAAGGGAAAGGAAAGGAAACCATCCTTAACAGTGCAATGAACGACAATGGAGAGGCATTGGGCAGATTGGTATTTGTGGTTGAAAGAAATGGTCCCAGAATTTTTCCAAATACCTGCTGGCCACCCTGCTTGCCAAAATCCATCTCAGTAGGGCAGGAAGCTCCTATTTCCTCCTTTCCCAGTTTTTTAGGCATTTTGGCCAGGCTCTGGCACAGGACAGAGGCAGCTGGGCAATCTAGCAGCTGCTCAGCATCTCCACAAGCCATGGATGGGTTGGAGCCACACAGCTCTGTGATGAGAAATAACAGCCTAACCCTGGCTCTGATTAATATTTCTCATTTTAACAACATGTTTGGCACTGTGGAGAAGCTGCCAGCAAAAACTGTGGAGTCTGGTGCCTCACCCACCCACAAAACATGACAACAAGAGTGCTGTCAGCTTCAAACCTGCCTGGAGGGTGAGGACCTTTCCTTCTGAACCCTCATGCCCGGCCAAATGGGGTCCTGAAGATCATCAGCCCCAGGTGCAGGGGGTTAGAGCAGAGGGCTGAGGCTGCTGGGGAGCCACCAAATACCCTGCCAAGCACCCATTGCTGCCCTGCACCCCTGGGTGCAGGATCTCCAGATCTCTTGTTATCATATAGCACTGCAGGCTTATATTTGTGAATGTGGAGAATGAATTACTTAGAATATTAACTATTATTTGCCAGGGAGGAGGTAGAGTTCCAGCTTTGCTGTTTCCTCTCGTGGCATCAATAAAAAGATCTTTGGTGGGAGAGGAATCACATCCTACAGATGGGACACTGGGAGGGCCGCCAGTGCTGGGACAGGTGAGAAGTTTCTTGCCACCAACGTGGTGTCACCCAGGCTGTGTTTTCCACGCCAGTTTTCCGGTGCTAGGATTGTGGGAGCTCCCATTTCCATTTTCCTGTCTTCCCAGCAGTTTTGAGGAAGCAAAAGCGAAGCCAAGGAGGGCAGAGAGTTCAGCAAAGAAGGGCAAGGAGAGGAGGGTGCCGAGGTGAGCTGTGCCAAGCCTGCTGCAAAGGGCTTGCTGGGAGGAGACCTGGGCACAGCCTGCTGACAAAGGAGCTCCCGAACAAACAAGCTGGCTCCACCTGGGGCAAGGGATTATAAAAGCTCGGCACAGCCCTCGGATTCCTCCCAGCAAACCGACTGTGGCTGGAGGCAGGGATTAAAGCCCGTGCTCAGGAATGTGGCTCCTTCCCGCTGCGGAGTCCAAGTTGGCACCGCATCGCCACTCAAGACTCGGCTTACATAATGCAGCTTATGAAAGCAAAATAGCACGGCCATGCCAGCCTGTGGGCAGGCCAGGATGGGAGCAAAGAAAGGGAAAGAAAGGCGTTTTTTGGCTGAGGTGAAGCCTGGCTGCCCCCTCTACAGTGCGGTGTTGCTGGGGAGGGAGAGGAAGGGAGCAGGGAGGGAGAAGGGCCCAGTTCTGCTGAAATGAGGGAGAAGGGCCCAGCTCAGTTCTGCTGCACTGAGGGAGAAGGGCCCTGCAAGTTCTCCTGCAAGGCTGTGAAGATCTGCAGTCCTGGTGCTCAGTCTGGAGTCACAGAATGTGGATTGTGAGAAATAGCTGCTCACTTTTCATAGTTAAGGAAGGTTTATTAAACCTTATCAAAAATACAACTGAAAACTGAATACAGAAAAAAGGCTACAGTGATGGGAGGAAAATATTTTCCCTGTCATGTGGGGAAGGAGAGGAAGGGAGCAGTGAGGGAGAAGGGCCCAGCTCAGTTCTCCTGCAGTGAGGGAGAAGGGCCCAGTTCAGTTCTCCTGCAATGAGGGAGAAGGGCCCAGTTCTGCTGCAGTGAGGGAGAAGGGCCCAGTTCTCCTGCAATGAGGGAGAAGGGCCCAGTTCAGTTCTCCTGCAATGAGGAGAAGGGCCCAGTTCAGTTCTCCTGCACTGAGGGAGAAGGCCCCAGTTCAGTTCTGCTGCAATGAGGGAGAAGGCCCCAGTTCAGTTCTGCTGCAATGAGGGAGAAGGGCCCAGTTCAGTTCTCCTGCAATGAGGAAAAGGGCCCAGTTCAGTTCTCCTGCACTGAGGGAGAATGGCCCAGTTCTCCTGCAAGGCTCTGAAGATCCGCAGTCCTGGTGCTCAGTCTGGAGTCACAGGATGTGGATTTTCCTCCCCAGTTTGCCTCTCTCACCCTGGGTTTCTCCTCAGTCAGGCAAGTTCACATTGAGGTCCACCACTGCAGGTTTTGGGGCCCTAACGTGCAAGAAGCACCCAGCCCCAGATTCCATTCCTTCTGAGCACTAACACCTCCAGAGGCAGCTCAGAAATGCTCAGACCCACATCATGTCCCACTGGGAATGGAGGCCCTGGAGATGATGCTCCAGTGTGGAGAGCAGTGGGATTGTGTCTGCCCTGAACCCTTCTCCACGTGTTCCCACCAGAGATCAGTGCACAAAAAGGAGGAACAGCCCCCAAACACCCAGCTCAGGGTGGAGTCACGAGGCTCAGACTCAGATCACCACTCATGAGCCAGGCCATTCACAAGTGACATCTTTAGTCATCCCTCAGTGACTGATATCCCCCACAACCTGAATGGCCTTGGGAAAAGCAGATCCTACTAATGGCCTGGCCCCTTTGTCAGCAAGCAAAGAGTCAGGGCTCAATTTACATCCACATCAGACGTGTTGAAACTGCAAATAGGTCATCAGTCCCAGCTGGAGAGCCTGAAGAAGCACTCGTGGGTGGAGGACCCACTCAGGAGGCAGCCCAGGTCTGACTCTGCAGCCAGCTGGCTGGGGAAGCCAGGCAGGCCTGAGGAGATCTTCCCTTTCAAGAGCTCCCACTTGTTCTCTAAGCAGCTGTCCTCAGTTTAATCAGTAACTGAACAAGTGGGATGAGATGCTGCCTCAGCTGGAGCTGGGTTATGGATGTGTGTGATGGCAGGAGTCACCTCCCAGCTCTGCCAGCTCACACAAGAAATTATCACACCTGACCTTTCTCCAGCACGCTTCTAGAGCATGCCCTGGCCTCCTCAGAGGGCACAGAGAACCTCCAGCCTCTTCTCCTAAGGTGGAAAGTTCATCACTTTTATCAGCTGATGAACTGCAAGTGTAGATCTCAGCCGGGCCCCGCACCAGAGGAGCTGCTGGAGCTCCAAAGGGCTTTTCAAGAGAACAAAGCTGCTCTGATAACAGCAGCTTCAAGCCCAAACAGAGGCTCTTGCAGAGCAAATCACCCTCTCAGCAGTCTGTGCCTGGGGGCAGAAGGAGATGCAGGACACTCCCAGCATCAGCACTCCAGGAAGAGGGGAAAACACAGATTGGAGAAATAAAAACACTTTCACCCAGCAACTTCTCCCTCCCTGCCTCTATTCTCTCCCAGGTAAGGGCATCCAAAAGTCAGCTCAGAAAATCCTGGCCCAGCTAAGGCTGGCTGATTCCTCCTCCTCCTCCTCCAGATGTGTTCAGCCAGAGGCTGTGCCAGCCTGTGAAGGCTGACCTACCAATAAAAGGTAATCAAGGAAGATCAAATAGCACTGGAAAACTCCCAAAAAATGGTAATTGAAGAGGGATGGAGATACTGGAGCAGCATCAGTGGGAGTGGGAAAGGGCAGGAGAAATCCAAACAGCCACACCTGATGCAGCAGGCTCTGCAGAAAGGGAAAATCCCTTGTGTCCAGGCAATAACTGGGCTGGCACAGCCTGGCACAAAAAGATGCTTCAAGTGTGATCTTGATTAGCTCATGTGCTCCAGGCTGTGTTTGAAGGGAGCTGTGGCTAATCTTCTTTTGATTGCCTTAAAATCCAGCTGTGGGGGAAAGCCTGGCATGTGATCAGATATATTAATGGGTTAGGGGCAGCCTTGTCTCCTAAGCTGGTATTTGATTAAGAGGGAGAATAACCAACAGGCACTTCAAAAAGCTGCTGCTATTTTTGGCTGCTTCATTTGGAGCAGTTCCTGATGCTTGGATGTGCCCAGCAAACCCTTTGGGACCGATCCTTGCTATATCATTATTCATATTTTAAGGATGTGTGAGTACAGAGAAAAGAGATTCGCTTCCTCCTGAGAGGCTCAGATCAAAAGTCAAAATGTTTTCAATGAATGCACAAGACATAAATTCAGCTTCTGAGGGTTTCAGTCTCAATTTGTAAGAGCCCCGTGGCCTTAAGAGGAGCCCTCCCTACCCTACAGAGCTGGGAAATGGTGTTTAGGTAGCTACAAAGTAGATTCAGCAAGCAAGCTTTAGGCAAAAAAAGTCAGAAAACAATGTCTAGGGGGAATAAATTATTTTCTTCCCCCCTTCTAATTCATTATAATCATTTTCTTTTCCCTCCAATAATCTTAATAATGATCTGAAAAGCCATTTCCCTGCACAATGTTGTTCTGACCTTGTTTTCAGCCGGGTAATTGTGCAGTGAGTGGATAAATGCTTTCTCAGCTGAGAACAAGAGGAACCATTAAGCATCAAGCTCCTGACCTAAATTTACATTCAGGGCAGCTGGAGGAGCAAAGGACTGATGCCTGCACCCCTTATCAGCCTGAGGGACACCCTGTAGATGGCATCTTCCTCAGGGACACCCCAATGGCACAAGGAGATGCTGTTTGTCCCAAAGCAACCCAAGGAAGGTGTCCCTGCCCATACCAGGGGGTTGGAACGAGATGATATTCAAGGTCCCTTCCAAACCAAACCATTCCACGATTCCAATGCAAAACACAAAACCTGCTGCCCATCAGCTCCTCCTGCCCAAACCATTCCACGATTCCAGTGCAAAACACAAAACCTGCTGCCCCATTCCATGATTCCAATGCAAAACACAAAACCTGCTGCCCCATTCCATGATTCCAATGCAAAACACAAAACCTGCTGCCCGTCAGCTCCTCCTGCCCAAACCATTCCATGATTCTATGGCAAAACACAAAACCTGCTGCCCATCAGCTCCTCCTGCCTTGCTGATGCTTAGTGGCCAAAATTGAGCCATGTCCCCTTTTCCCAATTTTTTTTATTCCCCAGGAGGAAAGGGTGTCTGAAGGGAGATTCAGCTTCAATGATTCACAGTGTTTGGAAGCACAGGATCTTTAAGAAAAACAAACAGAAAACCAAACCATGTTTTTCCTTCCTTCTGTGCCAATGCCTTTAGAAAAGTTCTCTTACTTCAGGTGAAATCCAGTTCTTTCCTCCGTAACATTTTCTTGGAATGCATCAAAAACAGCAGCTGCCTTGCCCTGAGCCCAAATCAGAACAAAACAAAGATTTCCAGGCTCCTGAGTTACCCCTGGGTTTGTTTTGGCTGCAGCACCCCAGCTTCCAAGTCCTTGTGGCCATGTCAGGATGGGAGGAAAGGTGTTCACTTTGCCTCTGTTCCTGTCACACCAGGCACAGGGACAGGGTAATTTCAGGACTGTGCTGAGGAAAGTGCTGCCTCCAATGTTCCCCAGGAGGGAGATGCAGGAAAACAGCTGATCCACAAAAAACATGACGGCAGGAATGGCCTCATCAGCCCGGCAGGAGGCTCAGGTGCAGTTATTCCAGATTTAAAGGTGGGGATGGTTAAAGCATCCTCTCCTGATGGAAGCACCTCCTGGGGAACCGGGGAATGGCATCATGGGCTAAATAAAGGACCATGGGAGCAAAGTGCCACATTTCTACTGCCTGGGTTATTTTCCCGAATGACTGGGCTTATGCCAAAGGAGGACGAGCAGCATTTTCTCATTTCTCTCTCAGGGAGAATGGGAAAGGTTCTTCTTCCACAGAGCTCCCTTTTAAATTAAGTTTGCTGGGGTTTTGTTTTCTGTAGGATTTCTCTATCCTGTAGAACTTGTGAGGAGGAGGAGGCTGGGAAATGCACAAAGACCTAGCAAACCCATAACCCTCCCTATGGACATTCACAAGCCCAGGCCCTTTCCCATCCCAAAAGAATCCCATGCAAGCCAGAGCTGGACCATCCCTCATCACAGAACGCACCACTGCTGACAAATTCCCATTTTCTGGAGAGCACACATGGACTGAAAGACCCCTGACCCTCCCAAACCTCTTCCCCTCCAAATTAAAGCCACATCTACCCACTATGACTCAAAATCCTTTCAAATGGTGAAGGCAATACATGTACAAAAAAGAGGCTGCAGAGGTCAGATTGAAGGGTTTGTTCTTGTTTTCTTTTTTTATTACAAAAAAAAAAAAAAAAAAAAGAAAAAAAAAAGAAACCTATTGGGAAGAAGTCCATATGCAACAGAATATAACTGGCACCATCTAAGATACCCAAGTGAAAAATCCCAGAACGTCGGAACCCCCCAGCAGCAGCTGGGAGTGCCAGGGCTGGCTGGGAGGGCCAGGTGGCCTCTCCCTTCCCTTCTCCTAGCCCCCATCATCCTGGCTGGATGGCAGGCAGCCCGAGAGAGCCAGGACACAACAGTGGCATCAGCGGTCTCTGTAAAACCATTCAGTCGGAGAAACTAAGAACATTAATTATGAAAAAAAAAAAAATCTAAAACTTCTCTTCTTTATTTTTTTCTCTTTTTTTGTTTTTTGTTTTAACCTTTACCCAAAGCCCTGCTTTAGTGACATGCTAGCCCTGCTGGACAGGTGACACAGCCACAGCTCTGTCCAGAACACTGTTGACCAGTCAACTCTTGGTTCAGGACACCTTCCTCCCGCTCTGAGCGTGTCACGGCCACCTGAATTACAGTAACAAATACTTCTGCAGGCTTCCTGCTCTGGGAACCCCCTTCTGCAAGCTCCACTCTATGCTGGAACAAATCTCATCCCAGTCTCCCTCTGAGCTCACCCTCAGTCCCACCTGCATCCGACTGCATCCGCAAGAGCTCTGCCCGCTCTGGCTGGATGAGGCGTTGGAACGTCATCTCTTCCAAGAAAAAAACACTTTCATATATATTTTTTTTCTCTTTTTATATTTAAATAGAAAAATACTACTTCACTCTGTGTTATGAGCCAGAGATGGGTTGACTTCCAGTGACAGAACCAAGAGTTCTCCTCAATGCCAGAAGATTCCCAGAAACCTCAGAGTGGCCGGAGGGCGACGATGTCCCTGTCACGTCCCCAAATAGGCAGGAGCACACGCACAGCTCCCGTCACCACAGCTCCCATCTTCCCTTCTCCACAGAGAGGCACCAACCTCAGACAGCCATCAGTCAGCAGTGGGGCTGGCCCCCCAAATATGGCTCTGTTTTAAGCTTTCTCCTCTCCTACACGCCTTCTGTGTGTGCAGTCTGTCCCTGGAAGCCACAGGATCCCATCGGATGTACACATGAATTAGACAAAAAAAAAAAAATAAAACAGTGGTTAAAAGTTCTCTAACACCCCGTCCTCCTCTCGTCTTCCGAAGAGTCAATGACAAACAGACACGGATAAAACTAAACCTGCCCTCCTCCCCCACCTCAAGACAACAAGAGTTACTGAGACACGAAACATGTTATCTTGTACCCTCGGGATTACAGCTAGAAGGGAACTTTAGGGGCGCGGGGAGCGCGGGGGGAGGCGGCGGCGGCGGCGGCCGCGGGGCGCAGTCTGCTCAGTTCTTGTACTCAAAAGGCTCATCCCCGGTTTCGTTGAGGAGACACGTGCGGACCAGCGCCTCTGTCACGGCGTAGGGGTCGCAGTTGGCCGAGGGCCGGCGGTCCTCGAAGTAGCCCTTCTTCTCGTGGCCCACGTTGCGCGGGATGCGGATGCTGGCGCCGCGGTTGGCCACGCCGGCCGAGAACTCGTTGATGTTGGAGGTCTCGTGGAAGCCCGTCAGGCGCCGGGCATTGTCCAGCCCCCCCTTGGGGTCGTAGGCGCGGATGTGGTACTGGTGGCGCTTGCTCAGCTTCTCGATGGCCTCCTCGATGTGCCTGCAGAGGGAGGGAGGGAGAGAGGGACAGGGGTGGCACAGTGAGGGGTGGGACGAGCTGAACGCCTCTGGAGCTGAACGCCTCTGGACTGTCGTGTCAAAGTGACAGCGAGATTAATCAGAGTCCCCAAGGCACTTTGTGATGATGCCTTGTGCCCCACGGCCCACATGGCTGTTCATCCCAACACGGGGTTTCTCTCCACTTTTGTTGCTGGCCCAGAAAAGTCCTCATGGCCAAACCCCACAGGTTCCCAGGGAGTGCCACCTGTGAGACACCACCAGTTAAACTTCCCACTTCTCAGACAGGAGAGCTCTCAACACTGGCGTTGCTATTAATGAAGCTCACAGAGTCACGTTATCTCAGGGCAGCACTAAGATTAAGGCAAAAAACCAGAGCTGCCAGGATGCATCCCTCCACACAGCTCCACTGGCACAGTGTCCTGACTGCACAGCAGTCATGTGCAGGAACTCACAGTTTGCATTTTTAGGATGTTCATCTCTTAAGAAAACATGGCAGCCTTGCCCAGATGAAGCAAATGGTCTTTCTCTTTCATCATGGCTATAAAAATATCATTTAAAAAGCCCTGTGCTGAGTGGGTTTGTTTGTTTGTTCCCAGCACTGGGAGGTCAGGAGCTGGACAGGCTGTTAGAGATAGCTGCATCCTGTACTGGTGGAGCTGTACTGCTGGCTGAATTGCCCACCAAGCATCAAGACAAGAATGTGTCATTATAAAAAAAAATACATACTAAGAAAAAAAAAGAAACCACAAAAACAAAACGACCAAAAAAATCCTATCCAGAAGACTCAGATGTCATGCCAAGCACCAAAATCATCCAAAATCCTGCTGCCCAGTAAACAACCCAAAAACTTACTTGAGACCTCCTTCTTCCCTCATGCTCTTGGTGCTGAAGTTGGTGTGGCAGCCAGCACCGTTCCAGTTCCCAGGGATGGGTTTGGGATCGAAGGACACCACGACCCCGAAGTCCTCGCACACCCGGTGCAGGATGAAGCGCGCGATCCAGAGGTGATCACCCATCTCAATCCCCTCGCATGGTCCCACCTGGAACTCCCACTGCAAGGAGGAGGGTCAGGGGCTCAGCGGGGTGGAGACAGGCACCTCCCACCCGCTGATGCTGACAGCCACACAGCTCAGAGCCGGCACACGCAGCTCCCCCTGCCTGGGGTTTTTCCACGCTACTCTCTCACTCCATGAAGCATCTTAGAATGATTTACCTGGGCTGGCATCACTTCTGCGTTGGTTCCTCCAATTTTCACGCCGGCATAAAGGCACGCTCGGTAGTGGGCCTCCACAATGTCCCTGCCATAGGCTTTGTCTGCCCCCACACCACAGTAATACGGACCTGCAACAGCACAGGGCAACATCAGCCTCCACAGGGAAAAACCCTGACATCCAGTGAACACCCAGCATGCACAGAGAACTCTTCAAAAGCCCCAAGGTGTGTTTTTCATGGAAGAACTGGCAGGGTAGAACACTGACGGAGAGCAAGTTCGGCCCGAGTTTAAGTCTGCCTCTGAGTTTAAGTCCACTGCAGACCAACAAACCCAGCAGCAAATTTGGATGTGGCCAATCCCCACCTCAGCCTTTCTGTGACAAATTTAATCTTGCTGGTTGCTTGGTTTTTGCCAATATTCCGCTTTCTACCGTCCACCTTCAGTTCTAGGAGCACCTTGAAGCCCTCAACTCGCCTGAAGCTGTGCCACACAGATTTCAGTTCAAACACTCCTGACTTGCTCCAGGCTCCCAGAAGATTATTACCTTGGGGTCCAGGGAAGCCATTGGAAGGCCAGCCAAATGGATGTCCATCTGTCCCCAGGAGAGTGTACTCCTGCTCCATCCCAAACCAGGGGTGCTGGTTGGACACCATGTCCATAATCCTCCTGCAGGTGTGCCGGAGATTTGACTCTGAAATGGAAAAGCAACACGAGGCTCATGAGCGATGCCACCTCCACTCCCCATTTCTATTTATTTAACACTTTGAGTCCCAAGCAGCATTGAAGAATCCCAAGCCCAGCCCTTTAGTCCATCACCAGCACTTCGTTGGTGATACTGATACTTTCACGTTATTTCTGTGTCATGCTAAGGGCACAGACAGCATTGGGCAGAGTTCCCATTCCCCTTCCCAGGAACACCAGGAGAAGGGAAGGAAGGAGAAGGTCCATTCATTCACCTGCAGACTGGCGGTTGTACTTGAAGACCTCACAGAGAACGAGTTTATTGGGGTCCTTGCGGAAAGGGTCCCGAAACATGGCAGCAGGTCGCAGGTACATGTCACTGTTGGAGCCTTCGGACTGGTAGGTGCTGGAGCCATCGAAATTCCACTCGGGGAGATCTGGAGCAAAGAGAGGAACCAGCCACAGTGACCCATGGGATCCCTGCTGCTCTCCAGGAAGACAGATGTGAAGATGCTCATAGAGAACAGGCTTAGTCCCAGTTCAGCTGATTTTGTTCCAAGTGGGGGAAGCAAAAAAAAAAAAAAAACAACCAACAAACCCAAAACAAGCAAAAAAAATCACAGGAGTGCAAGTCCCTGGCCACCCTGGAAAATAACAAGTTGCTGGGCTGTTGGCCAAGCCTGAGTGAACAGAGTAGCACTGAGGACATTTCCCATGTCACAACAACCACAGGGATGAGCAAAGCACCCGGTCCCCTCAGCTGGGAGAGGGCAGACCATGAGCCACCTTCCAGCTGTGGGAATGAGGGGAGCCATGGAATACCCTCAGTAACACTACCAAGGCCTTAAGAAGGTGGGAAGGCAAATCAGAGAGGTGGAATCTCACATGGAAGGGGAGTGTGGCCCTTTGCCCACCCTCCATCCTGACCACTGCCCTCCAGGTCAAAGCCCAGAACTCTACCCAGGCAATGTTATCTCCTCCATGTCCCAGAGGGAAAGAGGGAGGATGGGAAGCACAAAGATTTCCAACAGGAGAACAGGAGCTGTGCCAACCACTCCCTCAGAGGGAAAAGGGGAAAGGAGAGAGGGGAAAAGAAAAAAATTAAAAAAAAAAAAAAGGAAAGAAAAGAAAAAAGAAAATTCTGCTCAGTCACACACAGTATTTTCATTTCATAACTGTCTCCAGCCAGCTCCATGGCAACCTGGGGAAAATCCTAATGCTATTATTGTGTAAGCTGGGACTGTTTGTTCTGAGGGACACAAGCTCTTAATTACACCGGATAGCTCCATTCTTTCCCCTGCACTTTCTTCTGCCAAACTACTTCCGGCCAAAAGGAGTACTCAAGAGTCAATGGGCAGCCCAGCCCCTGCCAACAGCCCCCAGCCCCTGCCAGCAGCCCCTCCACGGCAGGGACAGCACCAAGGACGGGCTCCCAGCCCCGGGCATCTCCCTGAAACTCCACATCTGGAGAGCTGGGAACATCCCCCTAAGGTATATAAGGTATAAGGGGAAAGAGGTAGCTGGAAGGGCACGAGGAGGAACATCCTCCCTAAAAACCATCCTTCTGCCACGGGAAGAGAGAAATGGCATCCTTCATCCACCCAGTGAGGGGCTACGAGTGCTGCACCTGCCCTCTCACCTTCCAGGCTCTTGGGCTCGTGGTCCAGCGTGCGGGTTTTGCAGCGGAGGTGCTCCCCCGTGCCGTCGATCCAGATGTACATGGCCTGCACCTTCTCCCCCTGCGGCAGCTTCATGTACATGTGCTTGATGGCTTTGCTCAGGTGGGAGCTCGCTGAGGTGGCCATGGCTGCAGTCCTGACGAGGGGGTTCCTGCAGAGGGGAATCACAGACAGCCCCAGCTGAGAGCCCTTTCCTGCGTGCCCACGTTTTTCAGCACCCCCCTTCCCCACCCAAGGCCAGGGAGGAGCAGGAGGCAGCTCGGCCGCAGGGCTGGCTGCCATCTCCAGCGGTTCCCTGTCATTCCTCAGGGAGAACACACAGCAGCTCAGGCTAGCCCTGCTCCAGAAACCCTTCAAAACACCAAACTCCTGCTAATAAACCAGAGCAACAGGCTTCCAAAAGGCTCCTTAGCCCCACATGAACTTTTCACCTCCACACTCTGCTCAAGAGCAAGGCTAATGCAGGGAAAGCTTAGCTGGGGCTTTCTTAATAAATCTGCATCATCGAGGAGGGCTCTTCTGCCCCAGCTGCCTTCTCAGCCCGGCTGAGGTTATCCAAGCCCGGTGCCAGGGCAGCAGGAAAAGCAACAGGCAGCACACAGGAGCCCTGAGCACCCCAGCAGCAGTGGGGAGCGGGATGGGCCAGGGTGGCTCTGGAATCCCCAGAGCTCTGCGGGCCGGGCTCTATCGCCAGCCAGCCCACTCGTGTCCGACCCACAGCAGCGGCTGTTTTCCAGGGAAATGCCGGGAATGCCGGCACTTTGGGAATGCGGACCGACTGGGGAAGCCGCTCCAACATCCCTGCGGGATGAGCCGTCCCCAGCCCACCCCGCCGCGGCTCCCACCGCCCCGCTGCCCTGCCAGAAGCATCTCCCACGCGTGCCTCTCCAGGCAGCCTCGTGGGGGCCAAAAATAAAACCACAAAAGCTGCAAAGGGAATGTCTTCAACAGAAAACTCAAGCTGCCGCTTCCTCCTCCTCCCCCCTCCCTCCTATCCTCCCCTTCCCCCAAAGGAGGAATTTTCCCTTGGAAGATCTCCCCGGGGCTGCCTCCCCGGCCCTGCCGAGCCCGGCGGGTGGCGGGCAGCGGTGTCCCCGTGTCCCCGTGTCCCCCCGGGCCGGTACCTGCGCTCGGCGGCTGCGGGCGGGCGGGCGGGCGCGGGACTCCCACGCTCGGCTCCCAGGGCCGTGCCCGCCGCCCCTTTATGGCGGAGCAGCGCCGGCCCCGCCGCACGGATTGGGCAGCGCGGCGGGACGGGAGGGACACGGCAGGGGGGACAGGGCCGCCACCACCCCGCCTCCCTCCTCCTCCTCCTCCTCCTCCTCCGCCCGCTCCGGCCCGGCCGCCCCCGGCAAAGGGGCACTCGGGCGGGTGCGGGAAAGTGAGGGAACAGAGGGCGGAGAGCGGAGAGGTTGGGTGGGTTTGGGGTGTTTTTAACAGCGCTCCCGACTGGAAAAACAACCCCTCGTCCCCGGGCGGGCGGGAGCGGATCCAAGGCTTTCGGCAGCGTTTACACTAGGCTGCCTTGGCAGAGCTGGCAGGGATGGAAACCGGCCGCCCCGGGAAAACAGGGAGAGAGGGAGGCATGGAGCTCCACCGAGCCCCTTTGGCTTGGTGCCCGCTCTTGGGAGGGGGACAAAAGCCTCGGTGCCCTCCTTGGAGCAGGTGACAGCCTCCAGCAGCTGGACCTGCAGAGCCTCGCTGCAAGGATCACTCGAGGGGGGAGAAATCCTCCAGCCCCACCATGGGAGCGCCCAGCAAACCGCAGGCAGTGCCCAGTGTTTTTCCACCATGTCCGGGTCTCCACCCCACAGGATCGCTTGTCGCATCTCCTGCAGCTCCAGGAGATGGGACAAGAGACTCCGGATCCACGGGGCGGGAGAGCTACGCCAGCAGGAGCAGACGGAGCTGGCAGCCGTGTGTGCACACACCAGGGCACACGCAGGTCCCAGGGCGAGCACACGCCACCCACACGCCTGCCACGGAGCCACACGAGCCTGCTGTGCCCCGTGCCAGCCTCAGGAAATGGCACCAGAACTGCCATTCCTCGAGAAGCTGGAGCCTCCCCGCCATCCCAAGCCACCCTGCCTCGGACACTGCCACTGTACAGCCAGAATCCAGAGGGAAAGTGGCCAGGGAGAGCCGGATCCTCAGGAGGGAGGAGGTGGAAGTGCTGGCCAACACCAGGCTTTGATTTATCACCCATCTCAAGAGCCAGATCCCCACCCTCCCTGCAGGGACAACTTGGCTCAGTCCTCAGCAGCACCTTGGAGCAGCCATGGGTGTGTGGCAATCCCCCGGGGCTGTCCAGAACGAGGTGAAATTCGGGTGCTTCTCTCCTCCTGGAATTGCTTGAGCAAGGCAGAGCCACCGAGCATTGCAACAGCCTGCCCTGAGCACTCCAGAAAGTGCCTCCTGCCAGCACCACCCCTGCTCCTGCACCCTGAGCACACAGAAATGGCTCCAGCACACAAACAAACCAACGAACGTGGTGTTTTACCCTGGGAAATGAGCTCAGCAACTCACGTTCAGCCCAAGTTCAGCTGTGGTCACCCAAATCTAACAGCTCAGCTGGAGTAAAAGGAAGCAGAGCAGGAGCAGGAGCCCAAAATAGCTCCCATAAAGGGGAGCTGTCAAGCCACAGGCAATGTAAAGCAGTGTCCAGCCCTCTTCCCTAGGTTTGTGGAGGGTTTCTTTAATCTGAGAGCTCTGACAGCTCCAAATTCTTGGAATTACAGTTCTACCTGCACATTTCCCAGTAACTCTGTCCACCTTTGGCTTCGAACACACCCAGATGTTTACAAGAGGAGGCCCCTGAGCAGGGGGGTGACCCCCGTGCCCTGCAAGCCTCGGGGCTGAGCAGCTCCAGCCAAGCCTGAAGGCAGAGGGGGAGCAAAGGCAGCTGCACAATGCAAACATCATCTCCCCATCCCAGAAATCCACACCGGGCCGCAACCCCCAGCCTGGCAGAGCCCCCCAGGGTGGGCAGGGCTGTGGTGGCAGGATGGAGCTGCCAGTCCCGGACGATTTGCTGGCTGGCTCATGCCCAAGGCCCTGTGCTCGCCCTGCACGAGTTTGGGAGCTGGAGAGAAGCGGCAGCCGCGGACCCAGCGCCCTCTCCCGGGAAGCGTTCCCGGGCCTCCTCAATGGACTCACCCGGCTTGTTTACCGCCTGCCTTCCTTCCCCTTCTCCCCTTCCAGACCGCCTTTTTTAAAACTTTTTTTAATTAATTTTCTTTCTAAAAATTATATTTTTAAAAAAAATTTATTTCGTTTCTTTTAATTTTTTTTTATTTTTTAATTTTTTTGGGAAAGCCTTCTCAGGCTTTCAAAAAATTTAATTTAGTGTCTTTTTTTCTAATTTTTTTTTTTTTTAATTTTAAATTATTTTTTGGGGAAAGCCTGCTCGGGCTGTGCTTTGGCCCAGTTGTGTGTTCCAGTGACCCTCGGTGTCACTGAATAATTTTTAAATTATTTTTCGGGGAAAGCCTACTCAGGCTGCACTTTTTAAAAATATGATTTATTTTCTTTTAAAAAAAATTAATTATGTTTTTGGGAAAGCCTGCTCGGGCTGTGCTTTGGCCCAGCTGCGTGCTCCAGTGACCCCCAGTGTCACCAACAAAACCCTCCCAGGGGGCAGCTGGGGAGGGCTCGGTGCCCACGGTGACACCACCCAGGAGTGGATTGAAATCCACCTTCAAAGGGCCACAGGCAGAGCCAGAGAGTGAGACAATGTCCCCTGCCAGGGGTGAGGCCCAACTGGCTCAGGTTTTTCCTTCTTCCTGCTGTTAATTCGTGGGAACACCTTTATTGCCTTTATTGGCCTTTATTGGCCCGGTCCGGCGCTTCCCGCCGGCACAGTTTGATATCCTGAGACAAGTGCCAAGGTTGGGAAGTGGCTGCTGAGTTAGGAGGGTTGGGCAGGCTGGACTTTGCAGCCTCCTGCCTCCAAGGCAAGCCCTCAGGGACAGGGAACAGCCGTGTCCCTGCACCCTCCAAGGGAGCAGGATGAGTTTCTCTCAGGTAGCATGAGGAATTCCTCCCCTTTTCCAGCTCCAGCCAGCGGCCAGGCAGTAAAGGATCAAGGCTTCCCTCTACACTGTGCCTTGCTGGGGCTGCTGTGACTCATCCCTTGTCCGTGTGTCCCCCTCCATCCCTGTCTTCCATTTGGGAATGCCTTAAACTGCAGAAATGTCACACCATTGGGGGGGTGGCAACTTGAGGGTTAAATAGACAGGATATGAAATTTCCATGTGGCTCAGACCCTGGGGCAGTGGCTGATGGCTTTTGGGGACTTTCCCAGCACTGTGATCCTCACCCCAGACCCTGGGATCTCAAGCCCAACAGATTGCAGCCCCAGACTGCTAAGACCCACTGGTCTTTCACCAGCACTAAAGAAAAATTCTGAACTAGAAAGGAAATGTTATTTTGGTTTTTTTTTTTCCCAACAGAGATGTCACACAGGGAGGAGGAATTGCCCATTTTGTTGTGATGCCAAGTCCCAGGAGGAGGCTGAACACACCCAAAATGCCCCAGCCTCCAGCAGTGGCACAGCTGGGAGGGAGGAGGGATGGGCATAACATCATGGAATCACAGAATGCTTTGGTTTGGTGTGGAAGGGACCTGGAGGTCATCAAGTCCAACCCCCTGCAATGAGCAGGAACATCTTCAGCATCTCTCCTCTCCCCACACTCAACACACTCCTAAACTGAGCTAAATAAAGCGGCTGTGCTCAGGTTGGTCTCTTTCTCCAGGCAGCACTGACACAACCAGAGAACGCAGCCTCAAGCTGCACCAAGGGAAATACAGGCTGGATATTAGGATAAAGTTTTTCACAGAAAGAGTGACAAAGTTCTGGAATGGCTGCCCAGGGAAGTGGTGGAGTCACCATCCCTGGGTGTGTTTAACAAAGCCTGGATGTGGCACTGGGTGCCAGGGTTTAGCTGAGGGGTTGGGGCTGGGTTGGGCTTGATGATCTTGGAGGTCTTTTCCAGTAATTCTGTGCTTCTGTGAATTCTGTGAGCTATACCACTTTCAGATGCATCCAGGGAAGTGCTTCGTGCTGGGAGGCCCTGCATGAGCAACTGAACTGCACCCAGGTGACCTCAGCCACGGGCTGCCTGTCCTGATATTGCATCACCTCCACCCCTGCCCACCCCTGGGCACAGCTGCCTCTGCCTGGACCCACACCAGCAGCTCCTGAGGTGCTCCCAGCCTGGCATACCTGGACATGCAGCACGTTTCACCCAGGGCTGGAAAACCCAACCCAGCACCCGAGCCAGCGCTTAGCTCAGAAGTGACCGAGCCCCCGTGGGGTGTGGGGGATGAGGGCCCTGGGGACACTGACCTTGTGCAAGCAGCAGTGGCCGAGCAGTGTCCCCCGGAGCGCTGCAGGACGCTGACGAAACCCCCCAGGGCAGGCAGGCAGCAGCTGCTGGCCCTGGCTGTGAGCAAACATTGCAGGCTCCGCAGCAGCCCCATGCTCCCTTTGAAGGTGCTGCCAGGGTCAAGGGTGGCCGTGGGCTGGTGGCCAGCGGGCTTTCAGCCTTTCCAGAGCAGATCACCTGGGCCAGTTTAGGAAAGCAAATTAATCAGTGCAAACTTACAGAGGCACATTCAGAGTGAAAGAAAAGAACCCCTCCCTCCTCATTCAGCTCCCTGGACCCTGCTCAAGGGGAAGAGGAACCTTGGGCTTTCAGCCTTTCCAAAGCAGATCACCTGGGCCAGTTTAGGAAAGCAAATTAACCAGTGCAAATTTGCAGAGGCACATGCAGAATGAAAATAAAAAGAACCCTTCCTCTTCATTCAGCTCCCTGGACCATGCACAGAAAGAAGAGGGACCTTGGGCTTTCAGCCTTTCCAGAGCAGATCACCTGGGCTGCCCTAAAGGGCAGTTTAGGAAAGCAAATTAATCAGTGCAAACTTGCAGAGACACACTCAGAGTGAGAGAAAAAAACCCTTCCCTCCTCATTCAGCTCCCTGGACTATGCACAAAGGGAAGAGGAACCTTGGGGCATGGTCCCCAGGACAGCCCAGGTGCTGGCACCAGTTTCTCTCTTCAATTAGGCAAAAAGCCACCTCATAGGACTTTGGGGACTTCACCTCCAACTTGAGGATAGCCAATTGGACAGGAGCCAAAAAGTCTTGCCTAAGCAATTTACTAGAAAAAGAAGAGAACCAAGGAACTAATTGCTTTTGTGGAGTGTTTTACCAGGAGCAAGAACCTCTTGCACCTGGCTCAGGTTTTCTCTGTAAGGAGTTTTGTTATTTTGCCTTTTATTAAAACTTTTCTGCTTCCAACACTAAAAAAAAAAAACAAAAAAAAACAAAAAAAACCCCACCAAACCAAAAAACTTCTAAGCTTTTTTTTCCTTTTTAAAAAGACAAAAAATAGTAACAAGAAGCAAATTCCTACAGCCACTTCCCTCCCCACCCCTCTCTGAGCCACCTGTCCCCATGCCCACCTGTGAAAAATGCATAAAAATGCATATTTTATGATGGGCTTTTTGCAAATATTAAAATGAATATTATATGTGTTATGTTAGAAAGTGTGTTATAAATATGTGCTATTATATATATATATATATATAAATTATGTATTAATTTTCTTAAGTAGTGTGTTAAATATAGTTTTAGGTTATAACATAATGTTAAAATATAAACTATGCTATATAAGATACTTATTTTAAAGAAAGGACTCGCAGCGAGATAGCAGCCACAGGACACCTAATCCAAATTGTCCAAAATTTTTATTCCTCTAATTATATTGCTATTTTTATAACCATTTTATTAGTATTAAACTTTTAAAAGCAAGTGATTGGCGTTTCTGACAGCACCGCTCGGCTTGGCACCCCTCCCAGGAGCCCCTGGCACTGCCCCATGCCCCAGCAGCCCCCTGCCCAGATCCAGGGGCACTCCCGGCTGCCAGCCCCTACCTGCTGTGCTTGCAGAGCTTGCCCGGGGGCCAGCACCTTCCCCGAGCACGTGTTTGCCTCCAGCAGCAGCCAGGGGGGAAGCTGGAAGATGAGAACGTCAGGGACAGGCGGGATTTGAGACCCAGGAATTGCTTGGCTCAGTTCGTTCTGTACAAGGGTGGAGAATAGCCCAGGGAGAGCTCTCAGCACATGCCTTTCCCCGCTGCTGGAAATTGGTCAGGGTTGTTTTTGTTGGGATTTTTTTCCCCCCTATTTTGAGTTCACACTGTTTAAAAGCCCTCCCAGCCAGGTTGGGGGCTGTGTTAGCTGTTAATCTCAGCCGAACACACCTCACATCTCCATGAGTGCAGAAATCCTCAAACTGCTGCCTGAGTGGATGAAGGGGTGAATCTGGGCCTGACATTGTAAATTACACAACAAAAAAAAATAATATTAATTATAAAAATGATAAATTATTAATTATAACAGCAAGGTGCCGCTGCCCATGTCCCTCCCTCATGGCTGAATTAGGTCCCTGTCCTGCCACAACACATATTTAACCCAGGCTGCTGAAGTCAACAGCCCCAGAGGCTGGGGTAAGGTTACACCAGTGGTTCTGCTTCAGCTGGAGGGGAGACAAGTGAAGGCAGAGCCTGCCACAGGGGCTGTCAGCTGTAAGGGAACAGTCCCAAGCAAGGAAACCACAGACAGATGGCAACAGGCTCAGAAATACTCCCCAAGGAAACACCAGTGGGGTGCTTGCCGAGCAAACAGATCTCATCCACTCAGGAGACTGAGCGGGGAAATCACATGAGAAAAATCACTGTAGGGTGTTCAAGAAAGAAATTCATATTTAAGGGTGAGCTGGAATTCATTGTAAAAATCATTGTAGTGTGTTCAAGAAAAGAATTCATATTTAAGGCTGAGCTGGAATTCCTCAGCCTAGAGAAACTCCACTTTTAAGGCTCTGTGGGCCTAATGTCCTATAAACTATTTAAATGAAAAGAGCATGAGGCTGTACAGGGGGGGAAAATTCCAAATTTTCCCCCAAAAGCTTGTGGTGGGGACATACTTATATACTTATATTTAATACTTATGCTAAGGGGGAGAGCAGGTTTGTGCACTCAGGCTGGAGCTCCCCAGATTTCTGGCTCTGCAGACCATCACCCAGAGCCAGAGCAATGCTGAGACGTTTGGGGTGTGTGGGAAACACCCCCTACCCTCCTGATGGCACCAAAAGGGCCAGGCTGGGCTGCTGGGGGGGCTGTGAGTGCCCAGTGACCCCAGGCAGTGAGGCTGACATTGTGTTTGGGCAGCCTTGGACTTTGCCACGCTAGGGAGCAGTGCCAGCTGATGTTGGGCAAGGAGAAAAACCCCAGCCCATCCCCTCTGGGAACGTGAGGCTCTGCCCCTCATCACCCCAGGGCTGCTCCCCACGCCAGGGTGGGTGATTTGGGCTGGGGCAGAGGGGCAGCAAAGCCCTCCTGACGTGTTTCATGTTGCAATCCTGCCCTTATCTTTTTATGGAGCCCAGCCACTCCGAGCTTCCTTCTAAATCTGGGCTCTGCTCCTGTGCCCACCTCTTTTTTTCAAACTTTTTTGGTTTTTTTTTTTTTCCTAGATAGCCACACAGCTCACGTGTGCTCCTCTTGTGAGGACACTATGTGCCCTGGGAAGCCAGGAGAGGAGAGCTCCATCCTGCCAGACCTCTTGGGGAGAAACTCCATGGAAATGGCCCTGTGCCCTCTCAAAGTGACCATGCTGGACAATTCCTGCTCACAACCTTATTTTTTTTCCTGGCAGAAGCCCTCACAGTCCCAGAGCTGGATGAGCACCCAAGGAGCCACCCCATCCTCTGAGGATCCTACTGGGCATCTGCTCAGTGTCCAGCTGGAAAATGTGGGGGGGGTTTTTTGAGTTTTGACTTTTCTCTGAGGATTTTTGAGTCTTTTAGGTGTGAGACAGCCACCACTCCGGTTCGTTCCTATCCCCCCTCTCATCTCTGGGGCTCAGCTGCAGAAATCTTTACGGATCCATGATGGGAGCTGCTGCTCCTCCCCATAACTCCTTCCCACAGCTCTGCCTGGCACCGCTGGGACGAGCAGGTGTTCTGTGGCTCACAGCTGCCCCTTCCCCACATCCCTGTGGGTTTTGGCACAGTGACCAGCCCCACAATCGGCTCGGAGCTGTGCTCTGTCTGAGACGCAGAGCCCTGCTGCTGCTGGGAGCAGCTCCGCATTCCTGGTTTGACAGCGCCACCTCGTGAGGTGGCCCCGCTGCTGGGGACACTGGGGGACACTGTCCTGCCCCCAGGCCTGGCACAAAGACCAGAGCAGCATCAAACACCCACCTGGGGAGCAGATTCCGCCCCCTGCCAGGGGAACAGCTCACTCCTGCTGCAGGACGGAGCTCCCTCTTTTTCTCCTCCTTCTCCTCTTCCAGCTGCAGGGTGTCCAAGGGTGGGTCTCAGCCCCAGATCTGGTGAAGAAAGACAGCAGATAGGAAATGTCGGCTTGGTCTGTTTAGGGCAGACACAGAGGGGTCTCCTGTGAAATTCCCATCCCGAGCTGAGCGACCACGCTCAGCTCTGAGGTGCCACCAGGGACCCGCTCTGAAGGCAAGAAATTTGCCCCAGCAGGGAGAGGGGAAGGGTTTTGTGGCATTTATATTCTCTGAAAAAGTTCTTCTGTTTAAGATTTTTCTCTTGACAAGCTAAGAAGCTTAAAAAAAAAAATCTTATCTCATTTGCGTCTCCTGTGTTGTGCTCATGTGTTTGAAAATTGTTTAGTCACAAGTGATTATTTCTTTAGTCTCCAGTGTGAGTTGTTTTAATTCATTAGCCAATCAGGGCCAAGTTGTGTCAAAACTCTAAAAAGAGTCACAAATTTTCATTATTATCTTTTTAGCCTTCAGTATCTTTTCTATATTCTTTAGTTTTAGTATAGTATTCTTTAATATAATATAGTATCATAAAGTAATAAATTAACCTTCTGAAAAGATAGAATAAAATGCATAATTCCTGCCTTTGTTGGAGCAGTTTCCCAACAAATCCAATGGGGTTTCATTTCAGGACTGCCTGAGTGTGCCTGCAGGGCTGGAGATTTAAAAAGTGACATTTCACAGCATCGCAGGATGGGCAAGGTCACAAGGCACCACCTGGTCCAACACCTCAGCTCAAGCAGGGTCCCCTGAGCCCAGTACTGAGGATTGTGCCCAGATGATTCTCAAATAGCTCCACTAAGGGAGGCTCCACAACCTCTCAGAGCAACCTGTTCCAGTGCTCAGTTACCATCACAGTGAATAAGTTTTTCCTCATGTTCAGGTGGGAATTCCTCTGTTCCTGTTTCTGCTCATCCCATTTCGTGACACCACGGAGAGCAGCCTGGCTTCCACCCTCTGCACATCCCCCCTGCAGGCCCATAGAGACACTGCTCAGATCCTCTCTCAGTGCTCTCCTCTGCAGGATAAGCAGGCCTGGAGGGAGCTGCAGCCCCCCAGGAGTCACCCAAAGGAGCGTGTCACAATCAGGGTGGCACTTCGGAACCCAGCACCGGAACACTGCACCATCACGATGACTCCTGGTGAGTTCCCCTTTGCTGGGGGCTTCAGCCCTTCTAAACACACCCCAAAAAGTGGAAAAATGGGGGGAAAAAAGCTGTATGAAGCTTGGAAATTTGGTCCTCCCTGTAAAACCACTGTGCCTTGACGGAAGAGGGCATTTCCAGGGGCACCCACCCACCAGCAGGCTGATGCCAGCCCACCTTCCTGCATCCAGATCTTCCAGAAATGAATAAAACTTCACAGGGTGGCGGGAGGTGTTGGCCACTGACACTTGCACTGAGTCCTGGGTGGATGAGCTGTGTTATGCCCAGTGTTAGGGTAAGGCAGAGGAGCACAACTTGTGCCCTGCAGCCACCTCCCTTCTCCTGCCCTGTGGATGCCACCACATTTGTGCCCAGCCTTTGCTGTTTGGGAGGCTGCCATTCACACTCCCCAGCTCCTGCATGCTCCTGAACCTGGTGCTTTGCAAACAGCCTGTGCCACCCATCCCAAATCACATTTCACACAATGTCCCAGCTCCAAATCCTCCCCCTGCACAAAGGACAATCTCGTACCACACATCCCCTAAAGCTGATTCCCCCCAAAACTCCTCCTCTGGCTCACAGCTGGCCACACAAAGCCCAGGTAACTCTCTCTTTTCCCCCTGTAGCATCCATAGCCTCCACGGACATGGGGCTGCTGCTGCAAGATGATGTTTTTGTTGACTTTTTCAACATCTTTCTGAGCCTTCCTGTAAGTCCACTCTGCACCATCAAACCTAGAGCCTTTCAGAGCTCTCCTCAGGTGAACTTTGTGTGGCATTTTAGAGGCTGCAGGAAAATTGGGGGTTCACTACATTCAGGCTGGAAAATGAGGGAAACCTGAGGATCTCAGCTTGGAGATAAAGGGTCTAAAAGGGAATTTGTTGCCCTTCTGTGTAGTGGGAACTAACTAGAACTCTGGGTTCCTCTGCCATCTCTTTCAGCTCTCCCTTTCTGTTTTAATGCAGATTTTTGGGCAGACACCCCTTTACATCAGCGGCATGGGCCGGTGGTGCCTGTGGCCAGAGCTGCCGAGCCACCTGGTGAGAACTTGTTAGAAGGGAGGAACAGGGAGGAAGGGCACAGGGCAGGGGCGGGAAGGAGCCGCTTTGGCACTGCCAGGGCCCCTCTCTGGCTCTCTGTTCGTGCAGCTGTGAGCGATCATTTCAACCCCGGCCGTCGTTTCGCTGTAAAGCCCTGGGCGGAGCACGATCCATTTAAAGTCCTGCTGCAGTTTGGGGTCTAGCCATAAACACCGAGAGCACGTGTGGCGGCACAGAAGGACACAAACATCATCCCCTTGTCCCGGATTCCTCCTGAATTCAACAGGAGCCAGGGTGGCTCAGCCCTCCCTCCCCACTCGTGCCCGTTCCCCACAGCCCTTGCAGCGCTCAGATCCCAAAGCAAACAGGAGCCCCCGCTCCTCTGGAAGCCCCCGGGGAGCTGCCATGCCTGGGCTCTGTGAGGAGGAGGAAGGAAGCCCTGCAGGAGCTCGTTTTGGGCACGGGCAGCGGCTGAAACTCGAGTATCCCCCTTGTGCCTCAGCACCACCATCGCCATAAAGCAACAGGGCTCCTTCCCCACCTCCTTTCCCCGTAGCAAGGACCTGTTACTCACCCTAAAAGCCAGGCAGGATCCGGCTCCTTGCTCGCAGCTAATCCTCTCCTTGGGCAGCGCAGGATGCCAGCCCCGCGGCTTTGCTGGCTTGGTTGGAAAAGCAGCGTCTGCCTCACTTCTGCAAATCCAGCCTGTGCCTGCACCTCGTCCTCTGCCAGAGGCTGCTGGCGTTCATTCGCTCGGGGGAAGCAGGTGAGTCATCGCGGCACGGAGGAAACCGGAGCCGCTGCTCCTCTCGCTGCGGGGCTGGCGCTGCCAGTGCCTGCCCACTGGGTCGTGCCTCTGCTCCGGGCTGGGAAGGCGTTGCACATCCCGTTTTTAGGATTTACATCCCATTTTGCAGGGATTTACCCCACCGCGCTGTTATAAGTACCTGCCTAGCAGGGTTTACCGAGGGGTCCAGGGGTGGAGAGCATCCTGGGTTTGCTGCTGAGCAGGGATGCTTTGGGAAGACTGGCTATGATCTCTCTTACTGGCCACAACTCGGGATTTTGCTCACTTTGCCCCTAAAATGAGCCTTCTCAGTCCAGCTCCTCAGCCTGCATGTCAACTGCTACTGAAAAGAAAGCTCTGGCAGCAAGAGTGCCGATTCTCATTTCAGAAAAATAAGCAATTCACCAAGGCTTTTCCTAAGTACATTGCTGCTGCTCCTCCAGTCGGGTTGAAACTCAAAGCTGGAGGAAACTGAGGGCGAGCCCCCAACTCAGGACAGAAAAGATGGACGTTTGCAAGGAAGAAAGGCACAAGAGCAGGACAAGCTGTCCCTGACAGGAGCAAGTTATCCTTGCAAACACCCTATGTGCATCCCACAGCCTGCCTGAAACTCCCAGCTCAGGGTGATTTGCTCCAGCAGCCTCTTCCAAGGTGGGAGCTGGAGAGTTTCCTTGGGATCTGGCAGGCAGGCCCTGATGCCATCTGTGCTGTGTGTCCCACAGCAGAGCTGCTGAACTGGCACAGCGCTGACCAGTGGCTGCTGGAGAGGTGCATCAGCGGGAGCCAGGGCATGCGGCACCTCTGCGCCTTCCTCCGAGGAACTGCAGGTGGGCACGGGATGCTCCACAGCCGCCTCCCTGCCAGCCAGGCCCACCTGCCTGCCAGGAGGCTGGCACAGAGCTGGGGGCATGGGTAAGATGCCAGAGAAAGCTTTGGAAGGTGGGCCAGCAGCAGAGATGGGAGGGAGATGCACAACCGTGGCTTTGCTGTGCTCTGTTCCTCTCAGTTCTTCTTCATCCACCCTTGGGGTTTCCAGGGGCTCCTCCCTGTTACAGACATTTTTTTATGAAAAATCTTTTCTTTAAGATTTTTCTTCTTGAGAAGCTGAGAGGTTTTAGGGACAAAATGTAAACAATGATTATTTGTTGCTGTGGAATGCAGCAGGTGGATTTGTGATTGGTCTCATGTGGTTGTTTTTAATTAATGGCCAATCACAGTCAGCTGGCTCAGACTCTTTGAGCCACAAGTTTTTGGTGGTTTTTTTTTTTATTATTTTTAGCTAGCTTTCTGATGAAATTTTTTCTTTTAGTATAGTTTTGATATAATATATATGATAAAATAATAAATCAAGCCTTCTGAAACATGGAGTCAGATCCTCATCTCTTCCCTCATCCTCAGACCCCTGTGAACACGGTCACACCTCCCATCCCTTGTCTGATCTGTAGGGGAAGAACTGATGGACTTCTGGCTCATCACTGAGAGGCTCCTGGGTCTGGATGAGTCGGATGGGAGTCAGAGGGAGCTGTTCTTGTCCCTGGAGCACAGGCTGAGAGCCACCCACCTGCGTGAAGGCTCCAGTGTCCTCACCTTCTGCACCACCATCGTGGGTAAGAGACATGGGAGTTGGGATGAGCACCACCCTTCCAGAGAGTGGATCTTTCCTGGCTGCTCCCAGGGGGATGGGATGCCATCCTCTCTCTGGGGAACAGCCTGCACGGAGCCATCTCCCTGTTGTAATTCCCTGCATCCATCTCAGGATCTCTTCCAAAAGCCAAGCACATCCAGTCCATCAGCACCAGGAGGGAGATCCTAAGCAAGATGCAGGAACAGGTCCTGTTCGTGATTCAGAGTTACTGGCTCCCTAAATTCCTCATGCACTGCAAGATGGGGATGGAGGAAGAGGAATTGTGCTGGCCTTTGCTGCAGGAGTATCAGGAACGTTTGTCACAGGCTGGCTGGCAGCCCCCAGGCCTTGCAGAGCCCCTCCCCACCATGCACATCAAAAGGAGCCAGGGTGTGCCAGGGCCCTACTGCAGCCAGAAGGCCAAAGCAGAGGTCTGGGCTATGGTCAAGGAAGGGAGAGACAGCAAAGAATTGAAAATGGCCACTTTTCAGGTGAAAGCAGAGAAGCAGCCAGGGCCAGCTGGGAGCAGGGAGGAATTGTGGCTGGATAAGAATGCTGTGGGATCAACTCCCCAGCAGTCACAGCATCCTGCCTTTGGAGGCAGAGGAAGAGCAGCATTTCCTGGCAGACCACAGTCCAGTGCAAAGCAGGATCTGCAAAACCTCTGTAAGGTGAAAATGCTCCCTGACCTGCTTCCCTCTGCATCCCTTGCCCGGCTGCCATCCCTGAAAAAGCCAGTCAAGACCCTGGATTTCCTTCCCTGGGCCCTGAGTGCCGAGGCTTGTGCTGGAAGACCCTTCAGAGATTTCCTGCAGCACCAGAACAGGCCCATGGAGACTCTTCTCCTGGACCTGTGGCATGACCTGGAGGAGTTTCTGCCCGTGGTTCTGGACTCCAGCAGAGAAAACAGCTTCTCCCTGCGCCATCTGATTGGGGAGAAGATCTGCAAGACCTACCTGGAGGACAGCAGCATTGAGAAGCTGCCCTTGGAGACCAGGACCCTCGTGAGTTTGTGGAACCGTCTGACATATGGAGAATTCTCCCCCTGGATATTCAGAGCCCAGAAGGAGATTTGCAAGGTACACAGGGTCAGGCTGGGAGGCACAGCTGGCATTGGCACCCCTGTGGTGGTGTGAGGGCTCTGGGGGTGTTTAGGAAGTGAAGCCTTTGGAAAATGAAGAGGAAAAGGGATTAGGAAGGGAATAAGTTGCAGTCACCTTGCAATGAACCAGGCCAGTGGAAAGGAGCTTCCTCACTGGTTGGGCTGAGCAATCACTGAACATCTCTGGTGACCCTGGCTGGGTGCACATTCCAGGACCATCCTTCTGCACCCATCATGGTTCCAGCACAACTCCAGTAAAACCCATTTAGAACCCCAGCCCTTCTGGGCAGCCCCATGGACCAAGCTGGATGTGCAGGCGTGTCCTGGGCATGTCAGCAAGGTGTGAGCCACCCGTGGCACCAGCACTGTCACCCTGCCTGAGGACAATCCCCCTTTGCTCCTCCTCAGGTGCTCTGTGGCCTCTATGAGGAATTTCTGGCTGCTGACGACAGAACATTCCTCCAGTTTATGGTAAGGGGGATGTGCAGGGGCATCCTTGGGGGGTGTGCAGGCACCAGTGGGGATGTGAAAAGGTGGAGAGGGAGTGAGGGAGGGAGGAGAAGCCCAGCATTAGCTGCAGTGGTCTGGCATCTCACAATATCCCCAGCCAGTGCTGCCACAGGGTGACACAGCAGATCCTACCCTGCTCCAGCTGCCACAGCAATGATCCTCAGCTCTTCCAGCACAGCATCCCCTTCAGCTGTCAGCACTGCAGGCACAACCTGTGAGAGCTCCCCTGGGACAAGCTGTGACCCTGCCTAAGAGCTGGGAGAAATGTAATTACAGGCTTTTAGTGTAGGCATGGGTGAGCCCAGCACTTCTGGGAATTGATATGCCCTTTTTTTTCCTTGCCTGCACTATTAATGTGTAATTATTCCTGCTATTAATGCGACTCATGTGCATGACACACATGGGATGACCCTGCCCCAGCACCAGTGCCTGGCCAGCACAGGGGGGAAGAGGCCATGCAGCCTTTTAGCCCATGACTCAACCACCCTCAAATTTTCCACTTCTTTTTTTCCACCAAAAAGGATGATATACAACATCAGAGTCACACAAGCCCTCTTCCCAGACTATTATTCCTCCTGGCATCAGAAATCCCATAAAACCTCTCCAAATTCCAGCATTACACCCAGAAACCTCCTTGCAGGCAGAACCCCCTGAGCATCCCACCTGCACTGGTACCTGTGCAGGCAATTCTTCTCACTGCAGATGGTGTTCTTCAGACCAACTGTTTTCCCAAACTGAAATGTAAAATCAACAGCTGATCCTGGGTATGTTAAGGAGAGGCTGTCAGGGCTTGGTGTCTTCAAAGACCTGGCTCCCAGAGCCTCAGCCAGGGAGAGCTGAGCATTTTGGAAAAGTCAGCAAAGTCAGCTGGCAGCTCCCACCTGCTCTTAGTGGGGAGTTAATTATCTGCCCAGGTTTTTTAAGCACCTCTTGTGGAGGAAATCTCCCCTGTGAGGCCAGAGCTGCTCTGGGAGTGCAATTAGCACTTCAGCAGGGTCGGGCCCTGCTCTCTGTGGGCACCATCCCCTGAGCCAAACCCCTCCCGGCGCTGCTGCTGCTCTGTCAGGGGAGCTGCTGCCAGCTTAGCAGGGTTATTTTTGGTGCCTGCTCTCAGCTCCCAGCCAGAAATCAGCCACTCTACCCCTTAGGCTTGGCGAGCTGTGCAAACTGTTTGTCTTTGGGGAGAGGCAAAGCCTGCAGGAAGGTTTGGGGGAATGAGGGAGGCACTCCCAGGGCACCAACTGGTGACGACAGCCAAGAAAACAGCACACGAGGCTGCCAGGCTGCTGGGGACACCTTCAGGGTTGTTTCCAGCCCTCCTGAGGGGATTTTGAGCCCTTCAGAAAAGCTGCAAGGCCGTGTCTGGCCTAACTCTGGCTGCCTGTACGTCCCAGCCAGCTTGAGCTGAGCTTTGTGCTCTCACAGATTCCTTCCAGACTGCTTAAAGCTCGAGCAGAGGTCTGAACCAGGCAGGTCTGGAGTCTGAGGTGCAGTAAAACACGTGGGTGATGCCTTGGGAAGGCTGACCTAGAACAGAGGCTGGACAGAGCTAAATAATAAAGCAGGGATTTATTAAAAGGCCTCAATGGATCCACCTTGGGCAGCACAAGAGCCCAGCCAGGGCTGCACCCAAGATGAACCAAAATGATCACAAAAATGGACAACAGGTCATGGAGTCTCTCACTTTTATAAGTTCTGGTCCGTTTGCATATTGGAGTTAATTGTCCAATTCCAGCTCCAGCCCATGAAGTCCCATCCTTCTTGTTTTTCTCTCTTCAGTCCACGGTGTTTGTGCTCTTGGGCCTGAGATTTGGATCCTTTGTCCTTGGTCCCCAGCTAGAGCAGGAATTGTTTTGTCTCCCTACTCTGTGCAGAGAGCTCATAGGAAGCCGAGACCCACACACTAAAGCAGCCCAGAATCTGAAAAACACAAAAGTTCAAACCTGAGGCATCCTGGGCCCAGTGCTGGAGATGGGGAAGGTGCTCTGTGCCATCACCCTGCCCTGTTCTCACCACAGGCTCCAGGCATGGATGTCCCCATGGCCAAGGTGCCAGGTCGTGCTGCTGGCAGATGGGGACATTCCCACCTGTCCCAGAGGATGAACCAGGCCCTGCAGCTGAGCCAGGCCCTGCATGGCACGAGGAGCTTGGAGGGGGTCTCCTCCAAGGACTGGCAATTGCTTGCTGCTCGGGACCTGCAGAAAGGGGGCTCCATCCAGGCAGAGATGGAGCTGCTCCTGGGCAGCGCTGGTAAGAGGGGACTCTCCATCCCTGGTGGGGCTCATGTTGGCTGAAGCCAGTAAAACGTGGTTTATGCTCCGGTGGTAGCGCCAAACAGGTGATGGACATCATGGGGTGGGTTGGTACAGTGGGTCTGGGAGCCTTCATTTGTAAGGAAGGCTTTGACAGCTTTTTATTTCCTGTCAAAATCAGTCAAAACTGTCCACTGGGATTTTAGACAAGGGCCAGATTCCCTCCTGCCAGTACCAGGGGCACCAAATACCAAATCCCTGTATTGTCCTGGATCACCAGAGCAAATGAAAGCTGCAGCAAAGTGGCTGAAGCCCAAAGCCAGCAGTGGCTCCTGTCACCTCAGCTCCACATTTTGGCCTTCTGAGGATGCTGGGACTGCCCATGCTGGTGCCACTGGTGTAACCCTTCAGCTTTGTTCTGTCATGCAATCCTTTGGGTATGACACCGATTTTCTGAGCTGCACTGAGGGTGCAGCAGTCACCTGTAGCCTGTGGGCCCTCAGTTTTACCCAAGAAATGCAGTGTTACAGGTAGCTCATTGAGCAGGACACACAAGGGGACAGGAAAAGTGACAAAACCCATTCCTCAGAGCCAGTGCTGAAGGGCTGCTGTAACCAGAGGTAATGTTCATGGGCTCTGTCCCCTCTCCCCTCTCTGCTGCAGAATCCCAGAGGATGATAGCAGATGAGCTGGCTGTGAGCAGCCCCAGCAGGGAAGAGGAGCTCCTGCAGCTCACAAAGGCAGCACTCGGTGAGTCCAGGCAAGAGCCCAAGTGGGCTCCCACACATCCAGCACCCTTGGGGAGCTTCTCCAGAAGGAAAGGCCTCTCCACCCACCACAGGCTGTGCTCTGGGGCATTAACCCAGCCAGGGAGGGTGGCACTGGGGGTTTTCTCTGAAACAGATGCTGAGATATGAAGTATCGGTGATGATGTGAGAGATGGGGAGACTGTAAAGTGATCAAAGAATCCAATTTTATTGTGGACGACAAATGCTTATAGACTGCTTTAGGAAGGCTTATAATGTTTTACTGCAATGATTGGGTTAAAAATCATATAAACAAACTTACACATTTTAAACCTCTCTTGCCTGCAGAAGTCTGATGTAATTTTCTTTTTCCAGTAAACCCGTCTGATTGAATCTTCCTGCAATCTTGATTTAATCCTCAAAGTTCTGTTTGCTCTTGCCAAGGCATCCTGTTATCAAATCTCTTAAGCTAGCCAGGTCCAAAGTCCATCATCTGTCCTGTGTGTCCCAGTATCCCAGTAGTGAAGAGCTCCCTTGGTGTCTCCTGGGCCAGAGTCACCACAGACACACCCTGTGGAGGCTCCAGGGTCCAGGTGTCACCTCTGGCTGTCCCCTGGGGAAGAGGCCAGCCCTGTTTCTGTCCCCACAGCTGTTGCATCTGAGAGGATTGCTCGAGAGAATGCTGCTGCTGCTGCAAGGAAGAGGGAAGCTAGAAAATGCAGGTCTGGCATGTCACAGCACACAGCTTTGCTCCTTCCACTCTTTCAGGTGTTTCCCAGTGCTCCCCTGTAGTGCCACTGGTCTCTGTTTGCTCATTTGGACCTCTCAGATGTAGGGTGGCCTGTGGGTTTAAACTGCAGAATTAGCAGGGAAAGGAGAAAAAATAACACTCCCCACCCCCAGCTCAGATTTACTCTTCACACCTTGTGCAAATCTTGTGCACTTCATCCTCAATCAACCCCCAGAATGCCACCTGAGCAGTGCTTAGATTCCCAGAAAAATCACTTAAAACCACACTGTGGCCATACTTAAATCTCATACTCACATTTCACCTCCTGGGACTACTCCAGCACTGGGATATAAAGCAAATGGGAAAATGATGCTGAGCACCTGGGCTGAGCTGATTTCTTCAGCTCAGTTATGCAAATGCACCCTGCCCAACATCCATCCCACTCTAACAACTGCTATTAATTAATTTTTCTATGGCCCATCAGTATTGATATTCCATCCACACCCTCACCCCAAACCTACCAAATCACTACTGGGCCTGCAGGCTGCTGGACTGGAGGAGGAAAACACTGCAGATAAGCAGGACAGACACTCCCATGTGCAAGAAGAGAGTGCAGGGGAGGGTACCTAGTGCCCTCTACCATTGTCCAACCTCCTCCAGGACCAGAAATCCAGTGGGACCCCAACCCCATGGCCATCCCCTATCAGCTGCTCCCACCTTAGCCCCCCTTCCATCAAACCAGTGCCCTCCTCATGCCTCTGGCTGCCCTGATGCTCTCTCTGCTCTCCCATCTGGCAGGCTGGAGGAGGAGGGTGAGGAGTATGACGAGGACGAGGAGGATGAGGATGAGGATGAGGATGAAGAAGAGAAGGAAGGACCCTACTATCAGAAGAAGAAGAAGCAGAAACAGATGGAGAAGCAGAAAAAGTCAGGGAAGCAGAAAAAGACAGAGAAGCAGGAAAAGACAGGGAAGGAGAAAAGGACAGAGAAGGAGAAAAAGACAGAGAAGGAGAAAAAGACAGAGAAGGAGAAAAAGACAGAGAAGGAGAAAAAACAGAGGCAGAGGAGGAAGGGACAGCAGCAGGAGCAGCAGCAGGATTTGTTGCCCTGGAACAAAAAGCCCAGGTCGAGGCGTCCTCGGTTTGTGCAGGATGGGACAAGGGACCTCAAGACACCGAGGATGGTGAGGAAAGACATTCCTGTGTGCTCCAGGCTGAGGGTGTTTGCCAGGCAAGGCAGAGAGGAGGTGCTGGGAGACAAGGGTTGCCACATAAATGGGGTGAGGGGGTCAGACTTGGAGAGCTGCAGAAAGGCAGCAGGGAAAGGCTCCCTGAAATAGGGCTCTCCTTGAGCCAGGTCTCATGAGCTCTTGGAGATCTATTTCCCACCCAAGATAGCTCAGCTACCTTTTGAGGCATAAAATCAGCAGGATGGCTTCTGTGGTAGTGTTGGAAACAAAAAAAAATTTTAAAAGGTAAAATAACAAAACTTTTTACAGAGAAAAAGCGAGCCAGATTCCAGAGGTTCTTGCTCCTGGTAAAATACCCCACAAAAGCCATTGGCTTCTTTGTTCTCTTCTTTTTCTAGTAAATTGCTCAGGTGGGACTTTTTGGCTCCTGTCCAATTGGCCATCCTTAAATTTGACTCCATGTTCTTAGAAGGCTAATTGATTATTGTATTGTATTTATTACATTATATTTATTATATTAAAGACTCTATACTAAAACTATGCTAAAGAATAGAGAAAGGATACAGACAGAAGGCTTAACAAGATACTAATGGAAAACTTGTGACTCTCTGCAGAGCCTTGACACAGCTGGCTGTAATTTGTCATTAAGTTAAAACAATTCACATGAAACCAATCAAACTATGACCAGTTGGTAAACAATGTCCAAACCACATTCCAAAGCAGCAAAACACAGGAGAAGCGAATCAGATAATTATTGTTTTCATTTTTCTCTGAGGCTTCTCAGCTGCCCAGCTTTCCCCTGGGCAAAGGGGATTTTTCCAGAAAATATGACAGTGACACTGGCTGATGCCACCTGTGCTGTGTCCCCACAGGCATGGGCCTGGGATGCCATCCGGGAGCTTGTCAGGAGCTACTGCAAGTTCAGGAGGGACATGAAGAATCAAACACGCTGTGCAGAATTTCAGCATTTTCTCCGTCAGGAGCGAAGAAACAAGAGGGAAAGTATGTCCAGTGTCCCTCCACCCCTCCCTCCCCTGGGTTTAGGTAGAGAAGAAAATGGAGAAGACCAGGAAACCTGTCCCTTACCTCCCACCACCATCACTTAGTGCCCTGTTATGCTGTTGCATCTCTCTCAAGTAATGTTGTATATGCAAGTTTGCATCCCTGCCTAAAAAAAAAAAACAACCAAATCAGGAAACAGTAAATGGAGCTAAGGTGAGACAGGCCAGAAAAACAAACAAAAGGAAATTGTTTTCTGGGCAATAGGGAGCTGGCCTGCACAGAAAGTTTACACACAGGTTTGAGAGGAGGCAGGAAAAGCAACTAGAAAAGTAATCTACTAAACACACAGAAACCCTATTTAGATCAAGAGAATTTTGTATATGGAAGAAATAGATTTTTTCCCTTTCATCCTCACTCATTATCTGCTTGTGGGCTTTGTCAGGGCTAACAGCTAGACAGACCAGCAGGCTTTACCAACAGGCCATTCCCTATGGAAACAGTGAACATAAACACTCTGTGGATGCAAAGAGGAGGAGGGAAGGAGATCACCAGGCCAGAGGGAAGGTGTAGCTCACAGGAGTAGAAAGGGCCCCAGGAAATTGCATGCAGCTAAGGGAAGCCCAGATGGGGTGAAGGAGCAAACCCAGCGCTGGGCAGCAGCACACAGCATCTCTTCCCCTGCCTCAGACTTGCCTGTCAAGGAGAAGAAGAGCAAAAGTCCTGCCAAGAGTCCTGCCAAGAGCCCCCGCAAGGGCAAGGGCAAGGGCCAGCAGCAGCAGGTGACGCTGATCAAACGCCGCATTTTGGACAAACAGATCATCGTTGTCAACTTCCTCGTGGATGACCTCCGCTTTTACCTGGAGATGGACAGGTAAGTTCTCCTTCCACCTTCTTCTAGGTGCTTGGGCACCTGGTGGTACAGAATCCCAGAATGGTTTGGGTTGGAAGGGAGCTTAAAGGTCATTCTTGTTCCAGCTCCCTGCCTTGGGCAGGGATGTGTCCCTCTGGACAAGGTTGCTCAGAGTTCCATCCAACTTGGCCTTGGCACCAGCCTGCCTTGGCTCTGGCCCAAACCCATCTCTGATGGAGACGTCCAAAGCCCCCATTTCAGCCTGCAGCCATCCCCTGGCTCAGGATTCCTGTCTGAAATCCTTTTGCTTTGGAAGTCCCAAGCAATTCAGCATTTGGCTACACCATTCTGGATGTCCCAGCAGTGGTGGCATTTCTTCCTTGACTTTGTCCATGTTCCCAACAAACCTCTCAGCCCAATCCATGGCCCTGCAAACCTCTAAGCAGCCAATAGCCCCACAACAGGCAAATCCCCATCTTTTATTCCTCCTCTTTTCCCAAAAAGGGAGAACATCACCTGCCCTGGGTGAACCCTCTGACCACGAGGGTAGCAGAAGAGGGAGGTGGCTTTCCATACCTCCTGTGTCACTGCTCCATGGGATTGCTTTGAGGATTGAGCACTGAGGGTTGAGGATTGCTTTTCCTGGCCAAGAAAATACCAAATTGTCAGATTAAGCACTTTTCTGACCCAGAGATGGGGCAACTGAGAGGCATTTTAAAAACTGTTATTACATCTTCAGTCTCAAGTGAAGGGAAGACCATACAGATGTTATAATTCATGCCATCACAATCAGAAGCCAATTATTTAAGAATTTCTTGCCCTATCAGCTTTAGCCACACCATGCTGTAAATGCCTTAAAGCCAATCATCTAAAATTACCCCTTGTGGGTCCCACTACAATGCATCTTTCATAGTTCTATTTCTCTAAAGTACTTAGTATTTTTTGCAAAGCCAAAGGAATTTAAGAATTTTCTACAAATCCACTTCCCACACCAAATAAGGCAAGAACAGGAGTGTCTAGCCTAGCAGTTAAGCAGCTCTTGTCTCAGAGCAAGACCCCACGTGCCTTTGCAGGTTTTCCAAGCTGGCTGACGGCATGGAAGATGCAGAACCCCAGAACACGGAGTCAGGAAACTACAGTTCCTTTCTCAAAAAGAAACTTGAGATCATCAGCAAACTTTTCCTCAACTCTGACATCCCCCCCAAGCTGAGGGTGAGACATCAGGACCTGCCCAGGAAGGCTGCTCATTGCTCAAGGCCAGGGCAGCACAGCTGGGAACAGTGGTGGGGAAAGAGGAGGAGGGTCTGGATCTGCTGGGGGGGATTTGGGGCGTGCTCTGGAGCTTGGGGCTTCCACATGGGCTGGGAGGGGCGGGAAGCAGTCCCCCAGCAGGCCCTGATAAATTGAAAACAGGCATGTGGATAAGGATGGGGAAGATGGGGATGGTTCTCCAGCATTACCTGCTGGAGAAATGCCAGGCCTGGAGTGCCAGGATGGTGCTGCACATCACCAATCCAATCCTTTCACTCCTCAGAGGCCACTGTCATCACTATCCCCTCCCATTGCACCCACCCCAGTAGCTCTGCCATCTCCCCTTTGGAAGGCACAATGGTTCCCACAGAAATCCAGGTGGGATCCTGCCCTTGTGCTGGCATTCCAGGATGGAATTTGGGTCTGTGCTTAGAGACTGCTGAGGTGGGGTCAGGCAGAGAAACCTGGCCCCATCTGAGACATAAACTTCAAAGAATTTAGGGATTTTATAGGAGCTGAGGTTTTAATTAGAGAGAAGCTTTACTGGAGTTAATCAAAATCAATGGGTAGGTCTTGATGAAGTTAAGAGTGAGTAGTTAACTAATAATTGATTGCTTGTCAGCATAATGTTTGGTTAGCTGGGTTTATAATGAAGAATATAGAAACTGATAAATAACTTTTAGGAACATAAGACTATTGTTTTTAGGAACATAAGACAATTGGTTTTAGGAGCATAAGACAATTGTGGCCTCCTCTGTTCTGAAACCAATTGAAGATGGGGAATAGGAGTTCTACCAAGGGTTCATTTGTCATATTTGCATTGAAAAGGTGGAAAGGTCAGAATGAGGAAGACTTCATTTACTTCCTCATTTTGGGATCCCTCCCCATGAAAGGGACCACCAACCCATTTCAAGGAACAAACTACTCATGCTTAATAGCTTTTGAACTAATTACCATACGGAGTGGGGAATGGGATGTACCAAAGTCATGAACATTTATTTGTATTTTGGGTATTCAATACTTGTATAGATAAAAGGACTCTGTAATCACCTGTAAATTGAGGCGTATATTTGGGACCTATCCCACAATAAACATCCACTTTCCAACTTTAAACTGTTAGAGAGTTTTTTTCTGTCACAATTGGACATCGGTACTAGATCAATATCCATATTTCTAATAAATCACATCAGGAGTGCTGCAAAGTGCTTTGCTCTCCTCTGTGCCCAGGTGAACATCTCTCAGAAAGACAGGGATTTCATCTGGCGTTCATCCTCCAAGGGGCCGCTGACCCGGGCCATCTACCACAACGCCAAGGTCACCCTCTTCCCCATCCTGATGTTCTTCTGGAGAAGGTACCTGTCCATCCCCTCTCTGCCCAGGGGGAGGAGGCTCTGGGCATGCCACCCTGTATCTCCAGCCACTTCTTCCTCTGCCACCAGGGAGGTTCCCAGGGAGGAGTTCTGGGTGTGGAGAGGGATCAGGGAGGCTCCCAGGGAAGAATTCTGGGCATGGAGAAGAACCAGGGATGCCCCAGGGAGGAGTTCTGGCCACAGAGAGGGATCAGGGAGGTTCCCAAGGTGGAGTTTTGGCCATGGAGAGGGATCAGGGAGGTTTTCAGGGAGGAGTTCTGGGCATGGAGAAGAATCAGGGATACTCCCAGGGAGTAATTCTGGGCATGGAGAGGGATTTGGGATGCTCCCAGGGAAGAGTTCTGGACATGGAAAGGGACCAGGGATGCTCCCAAGGGGAAGTTCTGGGCACGGAGAAGGATCAGGGATGCTCCCAGGGAAGAATTCTGGGCATGGAAAGGGTGACCAAGGGTGAGCTGAAAATGCAAACAAGAACCTCCCCGGGAGCTCAGCTGGAATTGTCTCCTTGGAGCTTCACTGCCCCCGCTGTTTCTCACACAGGTTCTGCACCTGGAAGGTGATGAGGACCTTTCAGGCCTACCAGGAGCTGAGCAGGTTTGGGACCCTTGAGGAGGAGGAGGAGGAGAACTCTGAGCTCCCTGATGAGGGGGACAGGAGCTCTCAGGAGGCCAAGGGAGGCAGGAGCTCCAAGGCCAAGGCCCAGCAGCAGGACAGGAGCTCCAAGGCCCAGCAGCAGGACAGGAGCTCTCAGGAGCCCAAGGGAGGCAGGAGCTCCAAGGTCCAACAGGAGAAGAGCTCTCAGGAGCCCAAGGGAGGCAGGAGCTCCCGTGGCCGCAAGGAAGGCAAGGTTCCAGCCTCTTCACCTGCAAAAAGCCCCTCCAAAGCAGCCAAGAGCCCTGGTCCCAAGAAGCTGGAGGCCATTGCCTCTACTACACAACATGCTCCAGGTTTGTTCTTCCAGTGCAGAAACACCCAGACCTGACATCTTTTAGGTTGACCCCCTCCTTCACACAGCTTTGAGGGTGTATGTGCTGCAGGCCTGCTGGGGAAATGGAATAGAATATTTTTATTTTTTTTTCCCCGTCAAAATCAGTCAAAACTGTCCAGTGGGATTTTAGAAATTTTCTTTGGTGAATAGGGAAGTGAGCACAGAGACTTCCTGTGCAAAGAGCTGTTGCATAATTCCTATTTATTTCAATAGCCAAGTTAAAAATAGTCAGGCACACCCCCTGCAACAGAAATAAAAACCCCCAATCTTTTTGGGCTGCAAGTCAAATGCAGGGAGCAGGAAAAGGAGAACAACTGTGCAGCCAAACACCAGGCATTCCATAGAGGGTGCTTGGAATATCTGGAGTGGAGAATAAGCTCCATCAGGGTTTCAGGTGACATCTCCAGGGAAAGAAATGTTTTTTCCTTCCTCATCCCCTTGTTTAGTTTTGATACACTGAATAACTCTAAACTGGAAAACACAAAGTGATGCTGAGCGCTGTCAGTCTGCCTGACAGCCCTCTCCTTGGCTTGAATATTCATTTGGAAATTGTCTAATTGATTTTTGATTAAAGGGGAAACCAAAATAGGCACATACTAATCCTGCTTTGACGGATGAGTGGGCGTCAGCAAGCTGCTGCTCTGCTCCCCTGTCATTTATCACTGTCGAGTTCTGGCTAAAAAGCAGCAGAGTTCGAGGATTTGGATGGCTCCAGGCAGGTGTTTGAGCTCCTGCTCCCCAGCAGGGCTGAGGTGACACAGCCCTGTGCCCCAGGAATGCCAGGCCATGTCCATAGCTCCCACCACCTCACCCCCTGGCTATTCCCATGGAAAACATCCACTCTTCAGCTTGGGTCTCCACCTTGTTACAGAGGTCTTCCAGGACCTTCTCAAAAGTCGTTGTTTTAATGCCAAAGTCACAAAGAAAAACCTCATGTATCACAGATGTATTCCAAGGCAGAAACCTTGTGTTACAGTGCAGTTATCCAGTGTTTGCAGGTTCTCCAGGGAGCAGAGAGAGTGACATTCAAACAGATTCAGATCAGAGATAGGGAGTTGGTTTTTACACTAGAGGGTGGTAAAACACTGGTTTAGGTTGTCCAGAGAAGCTGTGGCAGCCCCATCCCTGGGAATATTCAGGATCAGGTTGGATGGGGCTCTGAGCAACCTGATCTAGTGGGAGGTGTTGGGGGCTGCACGAGATGGCCTTGAAAGGTCCCTTCCAACACAAATTATTCTGTGTTTAAATCAGTGCAAGGCTTGGGGCAGTGCCAAGCAGCACAGCCCATGTTTAACAACAGCCACAGAGTGACTGCACTGGACACACAGAAAAGACTCTGATCCATCCAGGATGGACATCAATCCCACAGGGACAACACTCCCCAAGCCACCTCTCCTTGCTGCATCTCACAGGGATAAGTGAGACTTGGGGTCAGAAAAAACAGGAACATTTTTAACAGCAGCCAGGCAGGAAAAAACCCCTCAGCTTGCCTGGCATGTAGGGGACAAGATGTGTGACCCAAAATAGCTGCTGTGTCTGACTGTGCTGATGTCCAGACACTTTTCTGCACATTATGCTTCCACCAATGACCTTTCTTTAAGGGTCTTGGTTTTCTAACCTTTAGGTAAAAATTTTTCCTTTAGGTAAAACTTTACCTTGAGGTAAAAACATTACCTTTAGGTAAAAACTTGCTTTTGAGCTGTCATTAAAAAAAATTAAAGTTGCCTTTGTTGCCTTTTAAAAAGCACTGAAATTGCTGGGGAAAACACCTGTAAATGCAGAGAAAACCTCCTCTCCTCTTATTTTGAGGGTTGTGCAGACATGGTTTGAGCAGGGCTGGGTGGTGACAGGCAGGGACCCATCTGCCATCACCAACATCACTGTCCTCAGGGCACTCCTGGGACAAACTTCCCAGGCAGGCACAAAGCCTGGCACACCTTTCTATTTGTAGAAAAATTCTTTTTCCACTTTGTTTTCTCAGTCATCCACGGATGTGGTTCAGAATGCTTCAGCTTGGCAGCTGAGAAATGCATAAGCTGAATTAGTAAACAGTGTCCAAAGAAAATTTGAGGACAAACCTCCTAATGAGCCTGTATTTAAAAGAAAAAAATTAAAAATATTATTTTTTTAAATAATATTTTTTTAATAATTAAAATAATTTAAAATCTCCCATTTCTGCCACCCAGCCTTGCCACAGAGCCAGGGTGGGACATGTCACCCCCAAATTGTTTCAATGTCAAGTCCTTGCTCAGCCATCCTTCCTTGTGCTCTGGGTAACCTCAAATAATTTGAGGGGGACACCAGTGCTGTCCCCCCTCTTTTGCCACCAGAGCACTGCATGTTTCTCCCCTCACCAGGTAAAAAGGCTCTCCTTTCCTACAACATGTCAGATGGCCTTGGGCTCCTGCTACCACGGCCCCCAAAGAAAACTGAGCCTCCAGAGGAGCAAAAAGGTGAGGAAGCACTGAATGGAGCTGAATAGAGCACTGAATGGAGCCCTCCTGCTCCTGAGGGCTGTGGGGATGGCAGCTGGGCTGGAGGGCTCCCTGCAGCAGCCCTGGTGAGAACTTTGTGCTGTTCTTTCCCTCAGCTGCAGATGCCAGTGGGGAGAAGAGGCCCTCGCTCACTGAGCCCGCCCTGCAGGCTGGGTAGGTGCTCCCAGGGGTGCTCTCCTCCTCCAGAGCCCAGCAGCACAGCCTGTGGTTCCCTTGAATCACAGGGGATGGTGCAGGATGCTGGGCAGCCCCACCAGCTCGAGAAACAGCCTCTCAAACTCCCAGATGCTGCACAGAGTCTCTGTGCCCAGAACTCCTCCCTGGGACCATCCCTGATCCCTCTCCATGGCCAGAACTCCTCCCTGGGAACCTTCCTGATCCTTCTCCATGCCCAGAACTCCTTGAGAGCCTCCCTGGTCCCTCTCCATGGCCAGAACTCCTCCCTGGGAACATCCCTGATCCCTCTCCATGCCCAGAACTCCTCCCTGGGAACCTTCCTGATCCTTCTCCATGCCCAGAACTCCTCCCTGGGAGCATCCCTGATCCCTCTCCATGGCCAGAACTCCTCCTTAGGAACATCCCTATTCCTTCTCCATGCCCAGAACTCCTTGAGAGCCTCCCTGATCCCTCTCCATGGCCAGAACTCCTCCCTGGGAGCATCCCTGATCCCCCTCCATGCCAAAACTCCTCCTTGGGAGCATCCCTGATCCCCCTCCATGCCAAAACTCCTCCTTAGGAACATCCCTGATCCCTCTCCATGCCAAAACTCCTCCTTGGAAGCATCCCTGATCCTTCTCCATGGCCAGAACTCCTCCCTGGGAGCATCCCTGATGCTCCCCTATGCCCAGAACTCCACCCTGGGAACCTTCCTGATCCCTCTCCATCCCCAGAACTCTCCCTGGGCACACACAGGGCCCTGTGCTGCTCCCTGATCACCCTCACCTGCCTTCAGCACCAGCAGCCACTGATGCAGCATCTCTCCCTTCCCTGCAGGCCCTAAGGGAAGCTCAGCCCTCCCAAAACAACACCCACACAGGTGTGATCCAAGGAAGCCTGGACACAGGGAATTGTTTGCACCCAGCAAGAAGAAACCTAAAAATAAAGCAACTGACAGCATCCTCCAGCTTACCTGGTGGCAGCACAGCAGCTCACAGCTCACAGCCCTGGCAGGGAGGTGCTGTGACAAACGTTTGCAGCTGAAACACCACACAAATCTCCCTCCTCACGTGGATCTGGGAAATGCACCTCAGCTCCTCACCTTCCCACACAAGTGAAATACTTCCTGTGGGTAGCAAGGCTGAGAGAGCCCATTTGGTTCACTTAGCTGGGTGCTGAGATGGGGCCTGCTTTGCAAAAGCCTTTCTGAATTTCCAGCAAAAATCAGCTCCTGTCTGACTGGGGCTTCAGCATGCTTTTTTTTGTGAGGTTTGGGGTTTTGGGGTGGGTTTGTTTTTGGTTTTTGGGGTTTTTTTTAAGCCAGTGTGTGTTTACAAAGCACTACCCAAATCATAGCAAAGGTCTTAATTCTACCCAGCTGAAACTGAGTCAAAGTGACTTTGCCAAGTCACCAGGAAGCTGCAGAAACCACAAATATTCCTTGGACCTCGTGAAGAAAAGACCACAACCTTTATCAGTTTGTCAGAGGCAAGCTCTCAGCTTTGTCATTCTGAGCTATTTTTATCCACTTTTTAATCCCAGATCCTAGAAGAATCCATCCTGGGAATAACACCAGGTGCATTTGAAGGCAGAGGACAACATGTTTCATATTTATCAGTCCTGATTATCAACACTTTGCCTCTGGAGGATCAAAAATATCCAAACCCAAGAACATTTATTTAACTGAAGGGCCTGGGAAGCTGATACCATTCCTACAACACAAAATGTGACCAACTCTCAAACTGCTGTGCTGGAAGTTGATTTTGCCATGAAAGCTTCCAGCCCCAAAACCTTGCTCTGTTTTTGTGAGCTTTTCACCAAGCTCAGCTGAGCCCAGGCTCTCTAAGGCCTCACAGATGTGCCTGAAGCTCAGCACAGCAAAACCAAATCCTAAGAGCAGCAGATGAGCCACGGGGAGCTGGGAGCATCCCTGTGCACACAAGCATGTGCATCCTCAGCATGCCAGAGCCAGGACAGGCAGCACCTGAGCCCCCCACTGGGCTCAGCCAGCTGTCCTGGGGAGCCCCAGCAGAGGAGAAAGGCAGAGGAAGAGCAAATGCAGGCAGGACGGCAGGGCAATGGAGTGTGTGGGGTCAAATCACACCCCCGAGGCAAAGGCAGCACCTCTCAGATTGATGCTGGGACAGACCACAGCACTAATTTTGGCAGCTGGTTCTGCCCCCAGCTCCTCAGGACACCTCCATCCTTGGGCTGTGCCCCAGACATTGCCACACCACCAGCTGCAGCACTGCCCAGCAGTTTCCATCCTGCCTGGTGTCTCACTGGCCCATCCTCCTGGGAGAGGCAGCCTGGTGTTTTCCACAGAATTCACAGAATTAATGAGCTGGAAAAGACTTCCAAGGTCATCAAATCCAACTCAGCCCCAGCACCTCAACTAAACCCTGTGGCACTGGGTGCCACATCCAGGCTTTGTTAAACACACCCAGGGATGGGGACTCCACCACCTCCCTGGGCAGCCATTCCAGAACTTTATCACCCTTTCTGCAATATCCAGCCTGGATTTCCTTTGGTGCAGCTTGAGGCTGTGTCCTGTGGTTCTGTCAGTGCTGCCTGGAGAAGGAGCCCAACAGCTTTGCTCCCAGTCCTGCATCCATCCCTCCCATGGGTTGATGTGCAAAAAAATCCACAACCCAGGAAAACCCCTCAACCCATAACCACCTTGTTTGGGTGAGGAAAAGGCTTCTCCCAGCATGCCTTGCTGTGAGATGCAGATTTCATGTATCCCATTGGTCCTTCCACCCCTGTGCCCTCATCCCATTGGCCCCGGTGTTCTGCTCCGCCCCTCAAAATCCATATATAAACTCCTGCTTTCCATCTTTTGAGTAGCTCTTCATTTCTGGACTCTTATGATGAAAAAGCTTCATAAAGCTCTCTTTGGAACCCCACAGGAAGAGCTGAAATGATCCAGTGTGAGCACAGATGTGTCTGTGCCGCCGAGGTGTGTTTTTCAAGAAGCTTCTTCAGGAAAGCTGTGTCACTGATGCTCCAGGAGCAGTCTGCTCTGCAGATGCTGTGCATGGATCAGCTCTCTTCTCTGACACCAGAACAGAGCACAGGAACAATCCCTGGAAATTCTTCCCAGCAGCCAGATCACCCCAGAGAGATAAATCCCAGCCTGGCTGGGTTTAGTCACTGCTCTGTTCTGTAACAGCAGAACAACAAAATCTTGTGCCAGCTCCTAGTGCCTCCCCAGCCAGGGTGCCCTTTTGCACCTGCCACAGCAGGATTCTCCCCTCAATGACATGAGGACAGCAATGAAATCACCATATCCCTTAAAATATAGCTCAGGTGCTTTCTTGAAGGGTTTCAGTTGGGATGGATTCTACGTAGGACCAAAATAAAAAGTAGATTTTCCCACAAGGGAAAATGCTGATCAAAACAGAGCCCTGACATTATTTCTTCACACTGGGACAATATGCAGTGATGTTTAAAGCACGTCAATGAAGTATTTGTATGGATCTCTTTTAAACACAGCATATTTTGTAGATGAGAATGACAAGAAGAAGTCATAATAGAAAACTCACTCATTTCTCACCATTAAGGTAAGTGCCTCAGCCACAGTGCAGGCTCATATGCTTATCCTGACCCAGCCCTTCACTGGAACAGCACAGTGATGGTAGAAGTTGCAAAGGTCACAGAAAGCAGGAAATGTGGCATTTTACAGGAGGCTGGAGGAGCCCAGCCCATGGCCTCACCTCTCTTCATTCAAGAGCAGAAATGCTGCCATGGCCCAGGGCACCCCATAGCCCCCTGCTCCCCCCACTGCTGAGACCTGGGCACCCATCCCGGCGTGTCCTCCTGCCTTCTGGGCATGAGAAACACACAATGAGCAAGAAAACAAACAAAAAAAAGAGCAGGGAGGAAGGGTAAAAAACCCAAAAATATTGGTGCAAGAGGAGCCAGCGTTCTCCAGGTTGCATTTTCTCATCAACAGCTGTGTAGTCAAACTTTCGTAATGTATTCAAGAGGTTCGCAGGACCCTCAGAAGGATCTTTGCTCCAAGGCAGGAGCACTGATGCAGCACTGGTGGTTTGACAGTGCTGCAGAACCTCTCTTCATGTGCAGAGGGGATGGGGGAACCTCGTTCCTAAAGGAGCGTAGAGTCAGTTTTTTATTTGAGTTTATTTCAAGTTTGTTTCTGCATGGGGTCATTGAAAGATCAATGATCGGAGTTTGGGAAAAAAAAACTCACAAAAAACAAAAAACAAACAAACAAAAAAATGCCCCAAAAAACAAAGAAACCAAACCAACAAAGAAAAAACAAACAAACAAACAAACAAAAAGCCTGCCCAAAAATGAACAAACCACCAAACAAAAAAACCACAAACAAACAAACAAAACCACACCGAAAAAAAAACCAAAACAAAAAACCAACAAAAAAAACTCTAAAAAAAAAAAAAGAAACACCAAAAAAACCCCACAAAAACCAACCTTTTCAACACCTGAAAAATATTTCCATAAGCAACATACAATCACAGTGCAAATCACAGCATCCAAAGCTCGTGGTTGTTAGACCAGACTCTTTGGAATTTTTCCTAATTCAAGTCCTCCATACTCTGTCCCTGGATGTGCTTTATCCCATCTCCTTACCCCCACCTCTTCAGCTCTTTTTGAGGTGAATAAATAAGAAATAAAAGGAGTGATGGTGGATCAGACATGGGGCAGGAGGCAGTGCCATGCTATAGAGAAGGCTCCTGGAAGTCTGCGAGGTGGCTGTACCTGGGGTTCTGCCGTAAGCTGTTGTACACATACATGGTGAGTTCTGGGAAAGTCTCCAGGAAATACTCAGCATAGTCTCCTATTTTGTTGGTGATCCTGAAAGAGAACAAAAGCAAACAGGATTTTTAAAGAGTGTCCAAGGGGAGGATGCCCTTGCAGAAAAAAAGCCATTCCAGAGAGGCTTTCTGATAACTTGGAGAGGTTTCCTAGAAATCCCAGAGCTGCAACTTTTCTACTCCTCAATCCTTTTTCCTTTTTTTTTTTTTTTTTTTTTTTCTGGCCAATGCTCCAACACCTCCATATCTGTCTTTCACTTTCATCTTGGGTAGATCTCTCAAGCATGTGGTGGGGATTCTTGGGCTTGTCCTGGCAAAGACAGGACTTGGTGATCCTTGAGGGTCCTCTCCAACTCAGGATATTCTCAGGATATTCTCTATGGCAGGGGCAAGGATGAGAACACTTACTTTTCATCTTTGTGTTCATCCATGTTTCTCATGAGCCTCAGCAGTTCGGTGACATTATTTCCGTATTTGGTAGGTTTTGCATTCCTGGGGTTTTCCATGACATGTAAAATATCTTTGTCAATCTGAAAGAAAGCACACAGATTATTCCCTGCCTTTCACACCCCACAAAACCCAATAGACTTCGAAGATTTGTCAGCCAACTTGAGAATGATCAACCCCTTTTATCACCCCAGTTAGCAGAGCTCCCTTTAGTATCAACATCCTCTGACTACATGCAAAACAATTCGACTGAATTGTTATTTCCAGTTGTCTGTATTTTGTGTGGGGCTACTTTTTCCAGTTCCATTTTTAAACACTCAGAAAATCTTCTACCTGAATGTCCAGCTCAAGCCTGATACCAACCCAAATTCAAGAGGATTACCGTCTTGGTCCACTGTGGATAAGGAAAAGCTTTCTTAGTGACATTAGGATCTTGAAAAATACTTTTTTGGTTTGGGTAATATTTGATTTTATTCCGTATACTCTTCAGGAAGTTGAACCTGCTGTGGGATGAGAAGCTTCATTAGCTGCAGTGGGATCTCCCAGTGGGATTTCCCAGCACTACAGGCAATTCCCACAGCAAAATTCCACCTCCTTTGTACTCCCAGGCCTTACCTCTGAATGCTCCAGAAATAGGGATGTTTGCTCAACCCTTCCAAGCCTCGTTCATCAGGAGAGGACAGGCTTTGTACCAGGTCCCGAGCCTCTGTGTAATCTGGGGAATTGGGAGCCAAATCCTCAATTCCAACTTGCTGGAGGGTTTTCCTACCCCCTGTTAAAATGTAGAGCACGAGCCTGCCCAGGGCCTGCAAAGAGACATCACTGCTCCCGTGCCACTGGCACCCAGCCTCCAGCCCTATGGAAGAGGACTCATATCCCCAAACCCTGCAGGGCTCAGAAGTATAAAACACACACCTGTTGGAACCCTGGTCACTGAGAATTTTAGACTTTTATCCCATCTCATTACCCTTTCTGTCCTGAAAGGCACTGACCCTCAAGAGAACACTGCGTTTCACCTGAAGCCACAGAGAAGGCTTCCAAAATTGAATGATAAAACTGAAATTATGGGTGTGTAGTTTGATTAAAAGTGTGTAATATCACATGGTGGAAAACTTAGAGTTTAAGGGTTTAGACTATAGTAATAAATATAAAGCAAGATGGAGGTTTTAGGGCAGAGGCTGGTCCTTCTTCTTCACCTTCTTCTCCATGGGTTTGGGTGGTTTTGTGTAATTGGATAAAAAAGACCATGTTGTGGGCTACAGGTGGTTGGGTTAAAAGTAAAAATAATTAAAAGTGGGTTGGGTCATTGGGTTAAAAGTAAAAATAATTTAGGTGTTATTTCTCAATTGGACAGTTTATCCTTAAAAGGCCTTGTACACCGAGAGAGACATGGCTCCATTATTAGTTTGTTAGAGTGAAGTGCTGTAGAACTCAGAGTTTGTGAGACTGTAATGTAGATAAGAACTACTGAACATCTGAGTCCCAACAAGAAATACCATCTATATGCATTTAATCCTGACCCTGGCAAAAAGAAGTTAAGACTCAACACACCCAACACAAACCTCGAAGCTGTGTGCACCAGGACAGAGGAGATGGGCATCCAAACCAACATCCCTCTTATGCAACACCTGTCACTACACCGATTTCCCCACAAATCAAAAACATTTTCTAGCTGGAAATTCAAAAAGCCTTTCCCTAGGACCCACAGCTACAGAGCACCCAACATTTTAAACCACAGGTTGGTTCACAGAGAACTTACCTTTAAATCTGACTTTACAAGTTCTTCTTGGCCTTCAATCGACCTTCTTTCCTTACCAAAGTCCGCCAAGTAAATTTTGCCACCTAAATCTGGGGAAATAAGAGAAATTGTTAGCAAATAAAGGTGGCAAACCTTCATATGGTCCATTGCTGACTTCTGGATGGCCCCTTCTTTAAAACACAGTTCTCTGGCAGCACCTGTGGTGGGTTGGTCTGCCTGCAGAGCCCTGGAGCGGTGGGCAGAGCTAAGGGGATGTGTAAGCTTGTTCTCTCTGTGAACTTATCTGTACTTATTTAAAGAGCAGATCTGTCACAGACATATTTTATGAAAAATCCTCTCATTAGGATCTTTTCTCCTGAGAAGCTGAGAGGCCTCGGAAACAAAATGTAAACAATGGTTATCTGCTGCTGTGGAATGCAACAGATGGATCTGTGATTGGTCTCATGTGGTTGTTTTAAATTCATGGCCAATCACTGTCCAGCTGGCTCAGACTCTGGTCTGTCACAAGATTTTATTTTCATTCCATTCCTTTCCTTTCGAGCCTTCTGATGAAATCCTTTCTTCTATTCTTTTAGTATATTTTAATATAATATACATCATAAAATAATAAATCAGCCTTCTGAAACATGGAGTCAAGATTCTCCTCTCTTCCCTCGTCCTGGGACCCCTGCGAACAGCACCACAGAGATCTAAAGCCACCCCATTCAGCACAAAGACATCTCTACTTTTACAGACAGCTGTGAGGCACCTTCTTCTCTAAACTTCAGGGAGAGCAAAATGAAAACATAAAGAAAGCAAAATGAAAGTGTAAGGAAATCAAAACGTAACCTATTACAAAGTTCCCGGGTTGTAGATCCTGGTGAGCAAACCCAAGGGAGTGTAGCTCTCTCAGTGCCTGGAAGATGGTCTTCAGAGCAGCTTTGTAATCCTTCTGGCCTTCAGGGTCCTGCAGGTGCTCCTGGAGGTTTTTCTCCCAGAGTGGGAAGCACAAGTACATGCAGCCTTTTTCCTTCTCAGACTGGAAGAGCTTCAGTAGATGTTCGCTGTGAGAACATTTTTCAAGGAACTCTTTCTCTCTGTCGCCCTCTGCACTGTGAGTTATTTGCACTGCCACCTCTGTCCCCCCATGGAGCCCGAGGTAGATGCCATCCTGAATTTTCTGCTGGATGTATGGAAATGTCTTCAGTTTGCCAATCATGGGGCGATACATTTGATCGAGGCTTTTCAGCTGACCCCTCCAGCGTTTGCTGTGTGGCTCCCATGCTCTGGGGGTTTCTGGAACAAACCTGACCTTGTGCTCACGAAGAAGATTTTCCATGCTGGGAGAACGATTCCTCCTGGCAACTGCAATCAGGTTCCCACGATCCGTCCTCGCTCCTTTTTCACACAACAACTTTGCTATTCTGCAATCATCTTTCTCCACAGCCACCATCAGGGCTGTGTTGCCTTCCTCATCTGCATCATCAATATCTATCTCATCCTTCTCCAGCAAAGCTGTCACCAGCTCCGGGCTCTCCATTTCAACAGCCAGGATGAGGGCAGTTTTCCCACATTCATCTTTGCTCTTCACATCCACACCGTGCTCCAGCAGGAAACGAACTATGGGCACAGGTGACACGTGCTTTCTTTTGCCTGAACCCTCCTTTAGGGCATGGATCAGGGCATTCCTGTCTCTGTTGTCACGGATGTTCACGTCAGCCCCCATCTCCTGGACCAGGATTTTCACAGCTGAGAAGTGGCGCTCCCTGCAAGCGTCCATCAGCGCTGTGGCCCCTCCTTTGTGCAGCTTGGCTTTCTCCTGGCTGGGCTCCCTCCTCAAATTCACCTTTGCCCCTCTGCTGTAGAGGAACCTCAAGGCCTCCTCCCTCCCGTACCACGCAGCCTCCATGAAGGCTGTGAAGCCATTGATGTCCTGCCCGTGGATGTCTGAGCCACGCTCCAGGAGGAGCTCCAGGACCTCCACGTTCCCTGCAATCCCTGCCTCAGTAAAGGCAGTGCCCCCATTGTCCTTCCTGGCATGCACAGAGGCTCCCCTGGCCAGCAGAAGCCGGACCAGCTCCTCCTCATCGATCCTCACTGCGGTCTGCAGGGGTGTCCAGCCACTGCCCACCTTGGAATTCACATCTGCCCCTCGCTCCAGCAGCTCCAGCACAGCTGCTTTGTTCTTGCTGTACACAGCATCATTTAGCTCTGAGTTAAGGACTTCTGCTGCCTCCTGGTTGTGAGCTGGGGGCTCCATGGTAGTCAGTGGGAGGGCTCTGGGTTCACCACCAGAAGGACGGAGAGCTGTGATGGTCACAGGGAGGGTTCTGTGTTCACCACCAGAAGGATGGGAGAGGTGTGATGGTCACAGGGAGGGTTCTGTGTTCACCACCAGAAGGAGGGCGAGGTGCAGTGCTCTCTGAAGGATCTGAAGGATGCAGTGTATCTCCTGAAGGATGGGAGAGGTGCAGTGCTCAGTGCTTTCAGAGTGGGGCATGTGCCAGGCGAGGCCCGTCAAACACATTGGGGGCACTTTTGAGGGCTCTGTGGTCTTCACCTGATTAATGAACAGAAAATATTGTTTCATTAGGCTGTGAATGCTCACCATTTACACTCCATATGTCCTGTGAGAGGGGCAGCTGAGGACAGCAGTGCCAGTGCCAGCTGGGAGAGCCAAGGCCTGGAGAGAAGCACAGCTTCAGCACTCATGGACCCCTTGTTTCCTTGCCTGGCCCCAGCCCCTCAGGTGATGGTGTGTGAGTGACTGGGGAGAATCATCCAAACTGTGAACAAATATGTTCCACCAAAGTCTTTGTACCTAAATTTAATTTGGATTTTTGCCATTTAACCAGTGCTTTCCCTCCCACTTTTCTCCACGGAGCTGCTACAATGCCAATAGAAGGGAAAGACCCAAATCCTCTAAAGATGTTGTTTAGAAGAGGCATAATTATTGTTTTCTCATGCCTTTATAGCCTCCTACTCCTTCAGCAATACCCACATGCTGCCACACACATGGATTTTACCCCTGCTTCTCCTCTAATCCTGATTTGTTTGGCTTTTTGAATTTTCCTGTATTCAAGAGAACTGACATGCCTTTCATCCAACCCATTTCAAATCCAGCCCCTCCTGCACACATTTTCCTATGATTTCAGAGAGGGGAGAACATCAGTATAAGAATTCCCAGTTAGAGATTTTCTGACTTGGAGAATTTGCTGTGCTGACTACTTTTTTCCCCTCTTTTTAATTTGAGGAGAGTATTTTATGAGAGAATAAAGCCCATTAGTCAAGGTCAGGATGGTTTTCACTGAGCTTTAGCACAAGGTGTTCTTGTAAGTGCAGCTTTCTTTAACTTGGTTCCTGTTTATCCAGGTAGAAGCTGATGAGGATTTAACTCAGGGAAAAGCACATTCCCTCCAGCCCCTCTCCCACAGGTGTCCCTGCTGCTTTTGCTGTAAATATCACCTCAGACTCATCCCAGGTTACCTGATAAGCCATCAGTGGTAGGTGGAGATGGACATTCCCCTTCAGTTTCGGATGGCAACCACACACAGTCCTGACTGCCCCTGATCCAACACCTGCAGTGAGACAGAAATCCTTAATCCCTCCTGCTTCTACAGGCCGAGAGGAGACCTTTCCTGACAGGAAGCCTCTCCTAAGCTTTTCACCATGTTAGGAGATTTATCAGGAAGGACTTAATTTGCCTTTATCTATCTGATATCTAGAAAAAGTGGGGCTCCAATACCCATTTTCTGATCAGCACTTTCAGGAGTTACTGCCTGACAAGCCCGAACTGGAAATAAATTACCTAAGCAAATCAGGAAAGGGACAGAGAAGTCTTAAGGTATAAAAGCAAAGTATAAATTTACATGAATTTACCCTCAGGAAAGCCAAAGATTGGGTTTTGGATGGTTTATTTCCCTGCTCAACAGGAAATAAACAAACTGTGTTTGTTTCTTGAATTTCAAGAATTTCAAGAAATAAACACAGTATTGCATTGATTTTAATGCATTTCATTTCCTTGTATTAATTTCTATACCTTTTGCCACACATTAAAAAAACCAAAAAAGTTACTTTCCTGGCCAGAAAAGCAGCACGGCGTCCTCTGGTCACAGTGGGGCTCAAGTTCCTCACCTCTGTCAGGACAGCAGAACCCTGGGGAGGAGGAAGAGAGGGGCTGAGCACCTTCCTCCTCCTCCTCCTCCTCCTCCGAGCAGCAGAGTCACAAGACCTGCAATCCAGGAAATGTTTAATCCCCGCCCCACTGACTTTTGACCATGCCTGGGTGTCCCCACGTATCACCCAGCCCTACCCACAATGACACAGCCACCAAGGTGTTCCCAGATATGCGCTGGCCTGGCCAGGAGGGTGCTGGGGTGCTGGGGGAGGTGCATGCAGGAAAGTAACTTTTTTTTATTTTTAGGTTAATATATGTTAAATATAGTTTTAGGTTATAATATAAGGTTAAAATAGAAACTGTCATATGTAAGATATTTTTTTAAAGAAAGGACTCACACTAAGATAGCAGCCACAGGACATCTGAATCTTTCAGAGAAAGAAAATTTATTGCTCCATTATCAGGGGAAATGAACTTTTTCCTGCCTCAGTCAGCCCTGAAGACGCCGTCAGGATTCAGAGGAAGAAGCTGACACTGCCCAGACGGAATCCTGTGCTTGAATGGAATTTATGCATCATGTATGAGGTGTATGAATATGCAACAGGCTGTTGTTTTAAGGGTTAAACCTCTGTTAACGTGGGTCCTTTTTTGGGGCTTATTTTGCCCAGAAAGAGGTACCCGGACTGTCTGTAACTCTTTGTTTCTATTGTCTCATATTGCCCTAATCCAAATTGTCCAAATTGTTATTACTCTAAATATATTACTATTTTTATAACCATTTTATCATTCTTAAAGTTTTAAAATTTTAAAAACAAGTGATTGGCGTTTTTCACACTCACCTTTTTGTCAAATCCATCCGCGTGAGGGGACTGAATGCTACTAAATTCCACCCAGCTAAATTCCACATCTGCTGAGCTGCAGATCTGTGGGTTCCTCCCTGGCATCACCCTGGCACCCTGCCCCTGGTAGGCAGCTCTGTGTAAACACCCAGCCTGCTCCTCCAGGCCCTCCTTATCTGCCTGGAAAGCCTGTGCAGGAAACACACAGGCTCTGGGGATGTCCCACCCAGTTTCCTTTGTGGTTCTACCAGTTGTGGGTTTCTCTGTGTCTTGGTTGAAGGCACTTGAGATAGTATTTCATGTTTGGACTCAGGTGTTTATTATTTCTTATCAGTAAAACAGTCTCACTACTGTGAGTTCTGCAGCTTTTCATTAGAAGGCACAAAATAGCCAACAATCTCTTGTTACAAGGTCTTTTAAGACTAAACTATCCCATTAAGAACTGACACCTGGATTATTTTCCCTTTTAACCCAATAACTGATCCCAAAGAGCCCCTGATGTGGACTTTTCTGCCCAATTACAAAATGCCACCCAAACCCATGAAGAAGAAACCCAGGATGACACCCTGTGCCCTCCATCTTGCTTCCATCCACAACATACTAAAAATCCCAAACCCTCAGTTTCTCAACAAGTGATACACCTACACTGCTCTCTACAATCTACTTTACACCTTAGTGGATTGTAGTCTATTCTGGAGTTTAGGAAACTTTCTCCATGACTGAGGGTCAAAGTCAGTGCTGCCCAGGGTGTCAGGGCACCCCAGAGCAGACAGAGAAATATTCCCTGTGGTGCCCTGGGTTCCCACATCCTTCACTGCCCTGTGAGGTGAGATGAGCTCAGCAGAGCCTGTGCAGCTCCCCCAGGCACCTCCACTGCACTGTGCCAGCAGCAGGACGCAGCTCGCATCTGAAATGGGGCTGGAATTGTATCCATCAAATCATCCCTGACTTTCCCTGGGGCCTGGGCACATGCACAAACTGGGAATCTGCATTTGGACACGGAGACATGGCCTGATACAGGCACAAGGGCAGGGAAAAGCCCTGAAAAGGGGTGGGGTGGATGCAGGGTGGATTTTGTTTGGCTGGGGAAGGGCTTTTAGAGTAGATAACTAAAATTTGGCATTTCTGCCATTTGAATTTTGCAAAGCTCAGCCAAGGTAATATTTTTTTAAAGGTAAATAGATAATTATAGGGTCTTTGGCTATTTGTAGTCAGCAATCTCGTTTTGGCTCTCATTATAATTTATCATCTCTATAATTGTAAAAACTGTTTTTGGAGACTGCCATTGTGCAGAGCCCAGTGGAAGGAGGGGATGATGTGTGGGACTAAAAGAGAGGTCCCATCTCTGGGTGCAGCCCTGTGTGTGTTTTCTGTGGATATCCCACTCCCTTGCTCACATCTCCACGCCAGCTCTCACCAAACTCTGCCTCTGCAGGAGTCCCATCCCTGTACCTCAATGGGCATCCTGCTTCCCACAGCAGCCACAGGCTCTGGGAACATCCCACGGTCTCTGCATGGAATTCTGCAGAGTTTGTGCTGCCACAGGAGGCCTTGACACAGCCCCAGAGGGACAGAGACTGTGAAAGCTCAGGGGCAATCTCCAGTCTGTCCCACGCCTCTCTGCATCTCATTTTTAATTCACAGCAAGAATCTCTCCCAGTTTGACCAGGGCTGTGGCTGCAGCTGCTGGTGTTCAAATACCCATTTGCAGGCTGCAAAACAGATAAACAACCAGAGCAAGGGCACATCTCAGCTTCAAAGCCAGTAAAGACATCAAAAAAGCGCCAAAATGCATAAAAAATAAGCCAGTATAATAACATCACATCACCCACCCACCCAAGTGCAAGAGCCTTCTTCAGCTTGCTGGTTTAATTAAAGTCATTTATTATCTTATAGTGGCAAGATGAAAATCCCTAGGATGGTAGGAATCCAAACCTGGTGGTGGGAATGAGGTGTTTGCAACCAGCAGGGCTGTGGCAGGAGGGTCCTGTGCCTGCATCCAGGGAAGAAGGGTTTGCCACCAGTGCTTTCCTGATCCAAATTGTTTTTCACAGAGCCATAAGTTTGAGCTCTGAGCCCCTGCAACAGGCAGTTTCCAGGGAATGATAGGCTCTCCAAGGAGTAACAGAGCTCCTCTCCACCATCACCATTCTGTAGTCTCTGGGTTATGGAGTTCCTGCTGTATTTGTACATATGCAGAGCCATTATTTGCCCCCACGCACCCAGGGACTCAGGAGATGAGCTGCTGAGACACGGACAGCAGGGAAATCAAGGGCACAGCTAAGCAAATCTCCCTTCTCCTCCATTCTGATGGACTCACACCCATTTTTGCATCCCTTCCCCTGAGAGGACATCTCCCGAGAATCCTTGTCCTGCCAGCAGCCACATATAGACACAGAGCAAAATGTGGCAACAAAAACTGCCTGCCAAGGGCAAAATCATTTTTTAAAGGAGCTATGAATAGTAGGATGAGGGTTTTTTTTCTTCATGTTCCCTTCACGTGCTTTCCTATTATATTTCCAAGTGGGAATATCCCAGGGTTTATGTGCTTGGTCATGCTCATGTGACTCTTAGTGCTGGAACACAACCCTGGAAAATAATCCACAGAAGGATGGCAGGTGATGCTATCCATGGAGGAGCATCAGCCACTTCTCACAGAACCATTGAGGTCTGGAAAGACCTCCAAGGGCATTGAGTCCAACCATCATCCATCACTGCCAAGTCCAGCACTGAACCGTATCCCCCATATCTATGCCTTTTCTGGAGCATTTTTACCATTTTTAAACTTCATTTTTTAGTTTTTTGGACTGCTGCTCAGTCTTCATTGCCACCAAAAAAGAAAATTTTGCCAACAGGGAAGGAGAGGTGAGGGCAACAATGAGGCAGTCAGGGACCTCACCAAGCAGGTTTTTTCCATTTTCAGTCTCATGAGAAGGGTGAGACAATACAGGTGTTGTAATTCACACCGTCACGATCAGAAGCCAATTATTTCTTAATTACAATACACTATAAGCGTTTCTTGGCCTATCAGCTTTAGGGTCTCCAAGGAGTAATATATTAGAGTAATATATTATTATATTAGAGCATTATATAATTATATATTAATATCTATAATTATATACAATATGTATAATTACTGTATTAATATATAATAATATATAAAAATATATAATATATTTTATATATAAATAATATATATTATTTTATACTAATATATACTAATATATATAATATATTATATATTATATATTATACATAATATATAATAATTTTATCTCCCTTGAGGCTTTTATAATAAAAATATATATAATATATAATATATAACATAAAATATACAATATATAATATACAATATATAATATATAATATATTATCACTCTAATTGTATTGCTATTTTTACCATGCTGTAAATGCCTTAAAGCCAATCACCTAAAATTACCCTTTGTAAGTCCTACTACAATGCATCTTTCATAGCTCTATTTCTCCAAAGTATCCAGTCTTATTTACAAACCCATCCTTTAAAACTTGTTTCTAGTTCCATTTCTCTCTTAACAATGTCTGTGCTATTCCCTGGCATTTCTAAATCAGCATTTTTTTATCTCAAGGTTTGCATTCAGACGCACACTATGTGAGCTTTCTCTCAAGAATTTTCTACAATTGGCTGCAGACCCCAGCACTGCCCTTGGCGCCCCAGCAGCAGCAGAAAGCTTGAAAATCACCTCTCATTCTTCCTCAGCCCAAGGGCACAAATCCTTGAGTGCAGCTGGGGTAGATTGGCAGCCTTGGCATTCAGCTGCCAGCCCAGGGCAGGGGGAGCACATCACTCATCAGCTGTGAGTGCTGGCACCTCGTTCAGGCAAAGGCCTTGCAGAGGGAGCTGCAGAGGATGGCATCCAGCTGCTCCCTGCCCTGGGGCTGGCAGAGCTCTGCAGGACACGGGAGAGGCGTTTGGCGTGTTTGGAATGGCTCAGTGCATCCCCTCTGCTGCTGAGCCCCCTCCAAAAACATACCCAGATAACATCTTACAGCAGGCCTTTCTTTAAAAGGAGAAGTAAATCATGAATGTACACACATGCAGCTGAGCTCCCTCCAAAAACATACCCAGATAACATCTTACAGCTTCCCTTCACAGCCTTTCTTTAAAATGAGAAGTAAAAAATGAATTTACACGCATGCAGCTGAGCTCCCTCCAAAAACACACCCAGATAACATCTTACAGCAGGCCTTTCTTTAAAAAGGTAAATAAATAACGGATGTACACACATGCAGCTGAGCTTCCTCAAAAAATCATGTCCAGAAAACATTTTAAAGTCTCCCTTCACAACCTTTCTTTAAAATGGGAAGTTAAACACGGATGTACATGCATGCAGCTCAACTGCCTCCAAAAACATATCCAGATAACATTTTATAGCCTTCCTTCATGGCCCTTCTTTAAAATGAGAAATAAATAATGAATTTACACACATGCAGCTGAGCTTCCTCAAAAAAACATATCCAGGTAACATTTTAGAGCATTCCTTCATGGCCTTTCTCTAAAAAGAGATGTAAATCATGGATGTACACACATGCAGCTGAGCTCCCTCCAAAACCATATCCAAAAAACATTTTACAGTGTTCCTTCACAGCCTTTCTTTATAAAGCGAAAAAATCACAGATGTACACACATGCAGCCTGCTGTCACACGTGTGTATCCACGGAAAATGAAAAGCTCAGAATTCCTACACTGAAATATCTGCACATCCACCAGCCTAAACCCTTGTCCTAGTGCACTCCTGCGTCCCCATCCATGCCCTAAGAGCACCCCAAAGCTGCCTGGTCCCTCTGGAGCAGGAATCCTTTGGCTGCAGGAGCCCCTGAGCTGCTGCTGGGAATGCTCCAGCTCCCAGGGCATGGGGAAACAGCTTTTTTTCTTTTTTTTTTTTAATTTCTTTTTTCCACCAAATAAATCCACCCCTCCCCATCCTGGCTCATGGAAAGCTGGCCCAGGAGCAAGTTCACGTTCACAGCCTGGGGCAGGGCAGTGCCAGCCCCATGGTGGAGCTCAAATCCCCTCAGCTGCTTCCAAATTTGCAGCCTCCTCCCTGGGAAACTTCAGCCTGGCTTTATTTGAGTGACCACAGCTGCCCGAGGGAAGCTTTGGCTCCTCTGTCTCAAATGTGGTTTTGTGGGTCGGGATTTTTTTTTTTATCCCCCCATGAGGCTTTAAGGTTTTGTTGTATGACCACTGGGTTTTGGCAGCAGGCACAGCTGGAGGCAAGGCTGGCTTTTAGTGACTGGGTTTTCTCTTTGGGAAGCATCTCAGAGGAAACTGGGCTGCAAATGGGATTGTGCAGAATCAGCTGTGAGGTCTGAGAGCTGCCGAGGCTGAGGCTCAGCTTGGGCCATACAACAAGATGCAACAAAAATGGACAGAGCCTCACATTTCCTTCTAAAAAACCTCAAAAAGGTTTTAATTCTATATTTTTATTGCTTCTTTTTTTTAATTTAAATTTAAATTTTCTTTTTTAATAATTTAATTTTAATTAAATCTTTTTTATTTTTATTTTTATTTTACAATAATTTATTTTTAAATTTATTTTCTTATTTTCTTGGTTTTATTTTTAAATAATATAACTTTAAATTTTTTTTCTTATTTTCTTATTTTTATTTATACATAATTTCTTTTTAATTAATTTTATTGACTTTTAAATGGAGAATCAGTTTAAAATTAACTTCAAGGTGTGCAAGACAAAGTATTCATATTTTTCATTCAGAGGCTGCAGTTAAAAAAAAAAAGGCCACAACAACATTATTTTTTTATTCTGGCTGCTTCTAGTCTGCTTTACTGCTCTCTTTCCTGACAAGTAATTTAAATATTTCCTGGCTACTTTCCAGCTCATTTCTTCCCTTTGACACGGACAAAGATCAGACAGAGATGCAAACTGCTATAATCCTAAATCACCTGGCTTGTAAGGCCATGCTTAATTTAAAAGGAAATGAGAGGTGAGGGGAAGCTGCTTTCCTCTGGATGGGTGGGGATGGAGCAGAGTCCATGTGTTTTACAGTGCCTGCTGGTCCTTGGCCCCTGCATGGCTGTCACAGGGCTCAGGAGCTTCTGCTGCATTTGACTGGCAGGGGGTTGCTTGTGCTTGTGAAAAATGCGTATTTTATTACTGGCTTTTTGCAAATATTCAAATGAATATTATATGTGTTGTGTTAGAAAGTGATGCTGGATTAATTTTCTTAATTAGTGTGTTAAATATAGTTTTAGGGTATAACATAAGGTTAAAATAGAAACTGTGCTATGTAAGATTTTTCTAAAGAAAGGACTCACACTGAGATAGCAGCCACAGGACACCTGAATCTTTCAGAGAAAGAGAATTTATTGCTCCATTATCAGAAATGAACTTCTTCCTGCCTCCTCAGCCTGAAGACACTGTCAGGATTCAGAGGAAGAAGCTGACACTGCCCAGACAGAATCCTGTGCTTGAATGGAATTTATGCATCATGTATGAGGTGTATGAATATGCAACAGGCTGTTGCTTTTAAGGGTTAATTCTCTGTTAAGGTGGGTCCTTTTTTGGGCTTATTTTGCCCAGAAAGAGGTACCCGGACTTTCTGTAACTCTTTGTTTCTATTGTCTCATATTGTCCTAATCCAAATTGTCCAAATTGTTATTACTCTAATTATATTGATGTTTTTACAACCATTTTATAACTATTAAACTTCTAAAATTTTAAAAACAAGTGATTGGCATTTTCCACATGCTCCTAGTGACACCTTGGAACATGCACATTCTGAGTTATTCCCTGGGATTCCAGCTCCTCCTCACCAGCCCTCTCACACTCTGCTGACGCAGGCCAGTTAATTTTGGCTTCCAGAACATGCAATAAATAGAAAGAAGGCAACTGAAATAAAACCATATTTTTGCTGGGTTTTTATTCCAAGCACTTCTTCGAGCTGCACTGGGCTGCTCCTCTCCAGTCCTGGGTGCTTCCATGGAAAGCTCTTTCCATGCAAACTTCCCCTCCCCTCCCAGAGCATTTGAGGGGACTGCTCAGACCTCACTCTGCGCAAGAATAAGATATTTTTTAACCCCTCTGATACCAGAGAGTTCCCCCCTTGTCAATCGATTCAATCATCAGGTGTGTTACTGACAAAAATCAAGTATTTTTTATGTCAGTGACCCAAAAGCAGGGGTTTTTTCCCAGCATCCTCTCAATTTTATGACATTTGTGTTTTTACTAATACTGAGCAGATATTGGGAACTGCAGTCCTGTAAAGGGCTCAGAAATGATGAGCAATATAAGCAGCACTGAATACCCTGGCAGTTCATATATTCAAAGCTTCACTTCTGCTTTCATGCTTTCTATGAATCACTCAGGTTTCTTTGATAAACCAAATACCACAAAGCTTTATGCCTCAAAAGTCTTCCCCCCCTCCTCTTCTGCTCCTGACACTGTCACTTTTAAAGTGACTGGAAATGCCCCCTGAGTCACCCAACACAAGCAGCTTTGCAAAGCATCCAGAATTAGAAAGTAAAATTTAATTGAAAGTCCACAACCAGAAAAATAAAGACCCAGCCCATGTTGTCAGGATATTTTGCTGTTTACATTTTATTTCATTTTATTTTATTTTGTAATGACAACGTTACGTCGGCAATGAGAACAGACCATTGTGCATCGCTCGCTTCAGTTACACAGCAAAGGTGGTTCCAGTTGTAAAAATAAATAATAAATAAGAAAGCAGCTGATATCTCCCTGTAAACACAGCCAGGACAACAGCCAGAGGCTCAGAGATGGGACCAGGATGGGGGTGGTGGAAGAGGACTCAGAGTAACATCCCCAAACTGGTCTTTGGTCCCTTGCTCTGCTCAAGCAGCTGTGAAAAGCCCAAAGGATGCTGTGCTGAGACGGGGGGCAAAAGAGACTTCCCTTGGCAAGGAGTGAGTACCAGTGGGATAAGGATCTCCAGGTTTGGTCTTTGGGGATAAACAGAGCCCTGGAAAGCAGCTCTCAGCAGGGAGCAGTGCTGCTGGCACATTCCCCAGGACCCAGCACAGGCTCCACATCACCCACCATTGCTGCCAAGTGGGACCCTCACCTCTCCAGGACCCCAAAATTCTTGCTGAGAGGGACTTTCTGAAGAGCTGCCCCCAGGTCTGGGCTGGTGATGTGTCCTGCCACCCCCTGAGTCACAGAATTCACAGGATGGTTTCGCTCACTCCATGGGTTTCTGGTAAAGTGCTGTGGCTCCAGACTGGTTTCACCATCCAAGGGAACACCAAGCCCAATTATAAACCCAGGCAAAGCCCTGGTTTTTCTCTCCCATGTGTGAAAATCAAGTTTCCCATAGAGATGCTCACCAAAGTGCCTGTTTGACCTCTCTGTTCCCTGCCTGGGACAAGCTGCTGAGATGCCGTCCACACCTTTAAGGGGAGAGAGGGAACAGCATGACCTGCAAAGCATCCTTGCACTGCCATCCAAACTCTCTAGCAGCTCTCCCTGCTGCTACTGGTGTACCTTGCTCCAAAATTGTGCTACAAATCTGTCTGGTCCTCTCAAATTATTATACAGAAAAGGTGGGAGGCATGCTAAGTGCTACAACAGCTAAAATAATTTAATTTTCAAGCTCCTCAGAGCAAGGTATACACGTGTGTGCTTTCAGCAGTGCTGCTCTAATAAATATAGCTATAATAATAATAACAATAATGATGAAATAAATAACAATAACAGGGATAAAACGTCACGCACGTGACTTAAGATTAGGTGCAATCTGAAGGTCGTGGAGCTCAAGCGAGGGATGAAAACGTCACTGCACTGGAAGGAGGTGGAAACTTCGATGCAGAGCATGCATAGGACACAGCTGGAGGATCTTGGGGTTAGGAGAAGGCAGGCTCAGGATTCCTCCAGTGGAAATTGCCACAAAGTCTCAGGGTTTTTATCCTGGCCATTCCCTGCGGGCAGGAGTGGCAGGTCCTGTGCTGCTTGTGGTGGTCAGAGAGCAGGTGGGAGCTCTTGGGTTGTGGGTGCTCAGGGGATTCCCATCTCTGAATGAGGTGAGTTTGAGCTGGGCTCGCAGCTCAAACCCCATTTCTTTCCATGTCTGCAGTGGCAAAAGTCTCCAGCTGAGCTGTGAGGGCTCCCACCCCCCAGGGAGGGAGGAATGTGGCCTGGCAGCTCCTGAAGTGCTCAGGGTGCTGGGGATCTTGGGGTCAGGAGAAGGCAGGCTCAGGATCGCTCCAGCTGAAATTGCCATGTAGTCTCAGGGTTTTTATCCTGGCCATTTCCTATGAGCAGGGAGTGGCAGGTCCCGTGCTGCTTGCGCCGGTCAGAGGGCAGGTGGGAGCTCTTGGGTTGTGGGTGCTCAGGGGAATCCCCTCTCTGAATGAGCTGAGGTGCACTCACAGCTCAAACCCCATTTCTTTCCATGTTTGCAGTGGCAAAGGTCTCCAGCTGTGAGGGCTACCACCCCCAGGGAGGGAGGAATGCCATGTCCAGCAGCTCCTGAAGCGCTCAGCGTGCTGGGGATCCTGCTAAAACCCCACAGCTTCAGCTGGATCCCTGCCACACAGGCCTCAGCCCTCACAATCCATGTCCCACCCTGTTCCTGGCCCCCTGGCTCGTCTTCTGGCTCAGGTCAGGTGTGTGAGCGCTTGCTGGTGCCACGGCTGGCGGCCTGCCTGCTCATGTCCTGGTAGGAGGCGGATTTCAGGAAGCGGGGGTAGGAGTCCTTCTCCATCAGCGTGCGCGTCTTGGCCTGCGCCTCGTTGAAGCAGGCCGAGGTGGCCCCCGAGAGGTTCTTGCGGGTGATCTCCCTGGTTTCGTGGTCGATGTTCACCTGCAAGGCAGCAGCGCCCACAAACATTAGCTTCTCTTCTATGTGAGGACAAAACCTGGTTTTAATTGGTCTTCAGATGTAGATGAAGATGGTCACAAATCTTTCTATCCCTTCACTAATGTGGCTTCAGGGTTTTTGGGGTCTCCCCAGGCCTGGCTGCCATGGGTATCCCAGACAGTGAAGTCCAGCTAAGCACAACCTGTCCGGGCACAAACGTTAGCTCCTCTTCTATGTGAGGACAAAACCTGGTTTTAATTGGTCTTCAGATGTAGATGAAGATGGTCACAAACCTTTCTATCCCTTCACTAATGTGGCTTCAGGGTTTTTGGGGTCTCCCCAGGCCTGGCTGCCATGGGTGTCCCAGACAGTGAAGTCCAGTTAAGCTCAACCTGTCCAGGCCCCTCAGGCAGGCTCCAGGGCCACAGGCAACTTTAGCAAGCTCAGCTCTTAAGTGAGATTGTAACTGTCATATTTACTGAAAAAATCCCTCCGCTAGGATTTCTTCTCCTGGGAAGATAAAAAGCCTCAGAAAACAATGAAAACAATAATTATCTGATTGCTTTAGAATGTGGTCTGGAGATTGTTTACCAAGAGGTGAATGTTTGATTGGTTCCATGTGAATTGCTTTTAATTAATGACCAATCTCAGCACGCCGTGTCGGAAACTCTGAGGAGTCAGTCACGAGCTTTCATTATCATTCTTATTAAGCCTTTTGATGTCTCTTTTCTCTTTCTTTAGTATAATTTTAGTATAGCATTTTTAATATGATATAATATCACAAAGTAATAAATCAGCCTTCTGAGAACATGGAGTCAAATTCTCATCTCTCGCTGCATCCTGGGGTGAGACACAAACATCCCAAACACCCCATGAGATCAGCTCTTTAGTGATTCTCAGCTCAATTGTGATTTTCAGCTCTTTGCTTTCTAAGTGCCTTTGCCAGATGCAGGGAGAGAGAGGAGAAGGCTGTATGAGGTTCCACAGAGATGTCTTTATTGGCAGCTTCTGCCAAGGGTCTCAGTGACATCTCTTAAACTGGGCAGAAATAGGGGTTTTTATAGGATATAGGGGTTTTGGGAATCAGTCCAATAGTAAGGGTCAAGGTGAAAGTGACCTATCATCTTACAGAGAGATAACAAGGGTCCAAAGGTGGAAGAGGGGCTTCTTTTGGTGCAGTAATCATGACTAGGCATTTCTTATCTTAGACAACTGACTGCCAAGGAGGCCTTGCAGGCCCCTGTGCCTGCTACACTTCACAGTTAGACTCGATTTCTGTTCCAACATTATGTGATGGACCACACAATGTTAGATCATGAACAAGAGCACACCTTCCCACTGACCCAACAGCACTTTCATAAAACCCACCAGGATATTTTATTCCTTTCCCGCCCTATTTCATGGGACAGAAAATGATCTCACCTCTCTGGGTGCCTCATTTTGGACAAATTCCTCGAAGATCCTGTTGGCTTTGGAGGCCAGCTTGGTTTTCGAGCGTGTCTTTTTGAAATCCTCGCATGCCAGCCAGAAGTCAAGATTCTCCTCGCTGAATTCAGTCTTCAGGAAGGTGTGGAATGCATTTACCCCACCTATGGAGGGGAGAGAAGAGCAGTTAATGGGAAAGGAGGTGGAGGGAAGAGGACCAGCAGCAGACACTGCCTGGGGAGCGTTGCCCTGGGAGCTCAAACTGTGACATCCACAGATTTCCTTTCCTTCCAGGCAAATTCCACCCTCTGAGACACCGCTAATTGGCCTCTGGACTCCAATAAAATCCTTTCCCACAGACAAGTAATCCTCTGGTTTTATTTATCTGACCTTTCTGTAATGAGGCTTCAGAGTATTTTCTTTACAGCTTCGGGAAAGAGCTAATTCTACCTAAGGAGAAGCGCGCTGACGCATCGGAACACTGCAGGAGCCTTGGTTCTGATTTCTCAGCCCAGATCTGGGGGGAATGAGATGCTGAGGATGGGAGAGTAATTGCAGCAAGGATTTCAAAGCTGTGCTGGGAGGGTGGATTAAGTTACAAAGCTTAGAGATGCTCATTAGCCGTCACAGCACGTGAGGGAGATGGAAAAAAATACAGTTGGCCCCAGATTTTGGCTGTGGAAGGACTTTGTCTGGCTGGGGAAGATCTTTTAAGGTAGACAGCTACTTTTGGATTAAAATTTGGTGCTTCTGCCATTTGAATTTTGCAAAGCTCAATCAAGGTAATCGGTTTTCAAAGGTAAATAGATAATTACAAAATCTTGGCTTGTTATAGTCAAGCAATCTCGTTTTGGCTCTCATAATTTGAGTTATCCTCTCTAACTATTGTAAAATTGTAAAAACAATTGTAAAAAATTGTAAAAACTGTTTTTGGAGACTGCCATTGTGCAGAGCCCAGTGTAAGGAGGGGATGATTGTGGGAATCCATGAAATCAGAGGGTTTTGGGAAAGCTGCAAAAGGCAGACCAGAAAAAAATACAATTGGCCCCAGACTAGTGCTATGGAAGGACTTTGGCTTGGGAAGATCTTTTAAGGTAGACAACCACTTTTTTCTCCCTTAAAAGGATTAAAATTTGGCTGGGGAAGAGCTTTTAAGGTAGACAGCTACTTTTGGATTAAAATTTGGCACTTCTGCCATTTGAATTTTGCAAAGCTCAATCAAGGTAATTGGTTTTTAAAGGTAAAGAGATAATTACAAGGTCTTGGCTTGTTATAGTCAAACAATCTCATTTTGGCTCTCATTATAATTTGAGTTATAAAATCTGTAATTGTAAAAACTGTTTTTGGAGACTGCCATTGTGCAGAGCCCAGTGTAAGGAGAGGATGAGGTGTGGGACTAAAAGAGAGGTCCCATCTCTGGGTCTGGAGGAGCTGCCTGCACAGGGAGAGGGAGACAGCATCTCACAGGAGCCCTGTGCATCACAGACACACAGCTAATACCAGAGTAGGAAAAGGGCAAGGTTATCCACTCAAACAGCCGAATTCCTGCTCCCTGTGGAAGAGCCATCCCCGGAGGCACAGGACAGACAGACAGAGGGCAGCAATGCAGTTGTCTGAACAAGCCTGAGGGGATGTGGCTGCACGGCTGTTTCCACCAGCCACCCAAAGCAGACACTGCCTTCTCCCCAGTGTGGGGAAAGGGGTGCTTTGGGAATATCATGACATTCCCCCTGGTGGGCTGCTCCTCAGGGGATGCCCGTGACAGTGCTCCTGTCCCAGGGCAGCAGTGAGACAACACTTCTGCCCCCCAAACAGACCTAGCCAGGAGGAAAGGGTAGGCAACGAGCCCTGTGCCTCAGATCTGGGCAGAAAAGAGACCTCTTTCTAAACCCTCAAACACCTCATTTGAGGAGGAGGCAAAATTGCATCCTACACTGACTCCAGTCATACAGCTCACTGTGAGTACATTTGTCCTACACGCTCTCACCCAGAGAAGAAAACAAGATGCTACTCACTTTTGCTCTTGAGGAGCTGGTCAAAGGACTCCCTCCATTCCAGCACCTCTTGGGAGGAGTTTCTGGAAAAGACAAAAAGGATGTGAGGCTCTCTGTCCAGCGGTGAGGGACGGGAGCACTTCAGCTGGGAGACAGCAGCATTCAGCAGGAAACCAAAGCTAGGGACCAACATCCATTACCTGTGGGCTCTCTTTCCTCTCTCCTCCCTTTCTTTCACCTTCCCTGATGGCTCACCCGACCTCATCTCCATGCTGTTGGCCAGGAGGTTCTCTAGGGGATGCTCAGAAAAGCTCTTTTCTGCTGACACGAGTCCAGCAGGTTCTTTAGGAGATGCTCAGAAGAGCCCTGTTCTGCCGGTGCAAGTCCAGCAGGTTCTCTAGGGGCTGCTCAGAAGAGCCCTGTTCTGCCGACACAAGTCCAGCAGGTTCTTTAGGGGATGCTCAGAAGAGCCCTTTTCTGCTGGCCTATTAGAGTCTCCTCTGCAGGAAAACCCCCTGCCCTCAGCACTGATATTCAGTGTTCTGTGTTTAATGCTGCCTGCATTCCCCGGGGATGCCAGCGCTGGTGTGAGGCACCAGGAAGGGCAGGAGCCCTGCGGGATCCCTGCCTCTCACCCGGGCCCTGCTCTCTGTGCCTAATGCCACAGCATCCGTTCCCTGCCGGGTTTTATAGCCGCTGGAGCAGGGGAGTGATCCGCCTTCCCGGCCCGCCTGGGTGGGACTACACGGAGGGGGAGCTGCGCTCTGTGCTCTGTGCTGCAGATGGGCAGGAGCATCCCTTGGGAATGGCACAGAGCTGTGCTTGGCTTACCTGCGCCTGGAGCCCAGCTGCAGCTTGCTGGAGCTCCCACTCCTGTGTCCCAGCTCGGGTTTGTGAAGCAGGATGCCCAAGCGGCTCTTCAGATCCTTGGCTCTGGAAAGGAGGGAGGGAGGGGTCCGATGGGATCTTTGGACCATCAGTCGGCTGCCCCCACCCCTGCAAGGGTTGCACCCCTGCTTCGCCCCCGGCTTCAGCCACTTCTTGGCTCTCTGGTGTGTGAAATAAACGCTCCCTTCTTGCTTTTCCTGCTCCCTGGCAACCGCGCATTAAGCCTGGGGGACCGTTTTCTCCTGCTCGCTTCCCAGGCAGAGACACATGGAATATAAAGCCAGATCTTTCCTCTGGGGCAGGTAAAAGCTGCTGGAGCCCCCCCGAGCTCCCCGGAGCTATCCTGGTTCCTTTCCCCACCCTACTCTGCCAGCATCACTCCGCTGCTCCTAAATCCCTGGAAAAACACAGCGATGTCTTTCCTCTCGGCACAGCGGGAGCATCCCACTGCTGCCTGCCAGATGCTGCTTCCCTGCTCTGATTTTTGGGGTGCCCCTGGGCTCCCAGGAGCCTGTCAGCAGGCCATGGGCAGGGCAGCGCCATCCACCTACCCCATGGCTTTGGGCGGCAGCACTGATGCTCATGTGCCAGAGGCTGCGATGCTCCCGCGCCCGAGGCTGGGATGCTGCTGTGCCAGAGGCTGGGATGCTCCTGAGCCAGAAGCTGGGATGCTCCCGGGCCAGAGGCTGGGATGCTCCTGTACCAGAGGCTGGGATGCTCCCGTGCCAGAGGCTGGGATGCTCCTGTGCCAGAGGCTGGGACGCTCCGGTGCCAGGGGCTGGGATGCTCCTGTACCAGAGGCTGGGATGCTCCCGTGCCAGAGGCTGGGATGCTCCTGCCTGTCCCCGCGGCGAAAGCACGGAGGAGGCACCTCCCTGCCGGGAGGTGTCGGCGGCAGCAGCAGGGCAGGAGAAGCGGCTCCTGCCTGTCCCCAGGGTGGCCCCGAGGCAGCGGCTCCTGTCTGTCCCCAGGATGGCCCCGAGGTGCTGTGGCCCAGCTGCTATTGGCGTGCCCGCGGCTCGCTCGGGCGTCCCCAGGCGCCCATACAAAAAAAATCAGGGTTTAAATGTCAAGCCGGCAGCGTGGGGGCTTGGCAGGAGGAGCAACATGTCACTGAACAGTTCGGCGGTGTTGACAAAAATACTCCTGCTGCTGTCAGCTCGGAGCAAGTTGGCAGAGCCCTGGTGTGTTTGTACAGCCCTGGCCATCCTCCTCTCTCTCTCCCTGCGCTGGTTTGACCTCCGTGTTCCCCTCTGGGGGAGCAGAAGGGATTCAGCCGCAAGGAATCACTTGGTGCATCCCGGTTTCTACCCTACCATCACATCGGCGGCGGCAGAGGCTGGTCCAGGTGCGACCCCTCTGCCTCCCAAAGCGCCTTACCTTTCCAGGCAAGTGATGGGCAGCGCGGCTAAGCCCCGGCACATGCTGAGAGCTGGGCACCCAGGCATCCAGCAACTCATCGGCTCCTCCCGGGGGCTGCAGCAGGGGGATGCGGGCACCACCTGCCCCGCGGTCCCGGGCTGGCGGCTGCGGCAGCGGAGCGGAGCCGCGCTTTATATGGGCCGGGAGAGGGGAGGGGGACCCAGCATCACCGCAGCCTCCAGCCAACCAAAAGCTGCTCAGGCAGCGCCCCTGAAGAGGAGAGCTTAGGTAAGTTTGTGTGTGCTGCTAAGGGAGGGGGGAGTGGGAGGCCCAGGCTCGTCCTTGAGCATCACAGTCATCGCCGCTTCCTCGGGAACAGGAAAAAACAGGCTCGTTTTCCAGCGACGTGTGGAGCCTGCTGATGAAGCGCCTGCGGGTGGGAGAGCAGGGACAGGACAGACGCTGCAGCCCTCGCAGAGAGCCGTCAGCTCCATCCTGCTGCTCCACCCCGCTGCCCCAGGGCTTCCAGAGCTGTGCCCCAGTGGTTAAAGCAGGGGGTGGCAGCCCCCAGCAGGGTCAGGAGGGTTTGGGCTTCCTGGGGGATGCAGATGGAGCAGCAGGGTTTAATGTTTCCACTTCTCTTTAATGGCTCTGCCAGTTCACAGCTGGAATGTATATATATAATATATAATATATAATATATAATATATAATATATAATATATAATATAGCATATAGCATATAGCATATAGCATATAGCATATCATATTTTTATAATATATATTATAGATTATATAATACTAGAGATTATATAATAGATTATATATAATATATGATTGATATATGATATATAATGTATAATATACAATATATAATAAATGATATATCATATATGATATATAACATATAGCATATAATATATGTAATGTGCTGGCTGAAGTTGCACTTCATCACAAATTCCCTGCTGGGTGTGTGGTGGGGAGGAGGAGGGAAGGGATGCACATCAAAGGAGCCAAAACCTGAGAAAGCATCTGATAATGGAGGATCCTGATGAGACCCGGAAGTTGAAAGGGGATTAAAAGCCAGGGAGAGGTTGGAAACTGGAGGGGAAGGACTGAGCCAGCAAAAGAGAAAAATGAAGATAAAGGGTTAAAGCAGTGCACAGCAGCAAACCCCAGGGTCTTGGGCTACAAGAAGAGGTCCATGAGAACCAGCAGGCCCTATGGTGAGGTCAGGCTCACACAGGATCCCAGACCTGCCCTCCCTGCAATTCCCCAGCTCAGCAGCAGTAGGGGAGGGAGTGACCTTAAAACCCCCCTGCTCATGGCCAGCCAAGCACAAGGCCCCAGCTGCCACTTCCACTCCTCATCCTCTCCCTTCCTCCCTGCTATTCCCAGCTCAGACATTTTTCCAGAGCTCAGGTTGTCTCCTCCCATTGCTGCCTGCATTCATCACCCACAGCCCATTGCCAGAGCAGCTTTCCCTTTGCCAGAGCAGCTTTCCCAGGAGAGATGAACTGTGCCAGGAGAATGGCAGCACGAAGCCATCTGGGCCCTGGGCAAGGGGGAAAGGCTCCTCTCAAGCTGCCTTTGGGAGCAGGAGCATGAGGATACCTGGGTGGGAGACTTCAGGAGGAGCATGAGACCCCTCAGCCCCACTGAGCAGTAGAGGAGAGTCCTGTCTTTCTCTCATCACTTACAGGAAGGCACAGAATGGTCTTGCTCATGGACAGACAGGAAGGATGCATCACATCAGGACTAATGACTGAACACACACTTTTAGCTCTTCATGGAAGAGCAGCCTCTCTCCTGATGGCTCTGGGGATTTTCACTCAAATAATCAAGTTAATCTTGGTTAGCAGATACTCAGCTACAGATAAATGGCTGGAGCTACACCAAGCTTTTATTCATGTCTTCTCTGTGCCTTAAAACCAAGATTTGAGCTGTGATCCTTGCTGTGATTCCAGGGAAGAAATGTAAGGGTAAAGGAGAGAGGGCTGGAAGGTTGCCTTTGCCTGTACAGCTGCTGAGAATGTCTGTGCACAGCCACAGGATGTGCTTGGCAGCAGTTTTGGAAGCGTCACCCCAACCCGGAGCTCCACCCCAGTTCAGCACCACACTGGGAGCACTGGTGTCCCAGCAGCAGTGGCACATGGGGATGGGCACAGGCTCCTGGCACCCACACTCAGCTCTTCCACAGAGCCACTCAATGCTCAGGGTTGGAAAGGAGAGCTGGATATCATGCCAAAGCAGCTTGGCACTTATCTCCCAGCTGCAGCAGGTGACCAGAGGGTTTAGGGTGGCAATGCTCCTTCTCCTCATCCCCTACATCTCCATCTCCTCCCTGGTTTTTCCATATAAATGCTGTGGGAATGTTCACCTCTATCCCTTTCTCCTGTAGAGCTGCAGCCCATCCTCCCAGCTGCAGATCTGCAGAGTCACAGGATGCTCTGGTAGCTCTGCCTGGTGTTTGTGGCATGGTCTGAGCAGGTCACAGGATGCTCTGGTAGCTCTGCCTGGTGTTTAAGGCATGGTCTGAGCAGGCCACGCTGAGAGGAAAAGCTCCTGGAGGCTGGACACGTGTTCCAAGCACACGGGACAGATGATTTCTGGCTGCAACTCCCCGGAGCCTGGCACAGCCACTGTGCTGGCAACCACGTGCTGCTCACAGCAAATGTAACTATGGCAAACACACAGCTGGCATGGCAGCAACTGCAACTGGTGAGCAGCCTGGGGGATGTGAGCCAGAGCAGAGAAACTCTGCACATCTCTGCCTTGAGATTACAGCCTGCTGAGCCCCTCTCTTGGCTCCAGGCCCTGTTTCCCTGCTGCTTTTCCCCAGAGAAATAAAGTGCATTGGACAAGCGTGTGTGTGTGTGAGGTTTTACCTTGTCCCCTGTGGCAGCTTTTGGAGCTCTGGGCTCAGGTGAGGCCAAGGTGACAGTGAAGCTGCCCATGGTGAGAGAGAGAGCGCTTAGGGAAGGGGTCGGTTAAAGGTGTTTCTTTTTGGGCACCACAACAGGCACAAAGGTGTTTGCTGTTGCAGAGCTGGCTCTGGGGCTCAGGGCTGTTGGAGCTCAGTGCATCCCTCTGGGTGTCCAGAGTTGCTGAGGACCCCACCAGGGGGCTCAGAGACCCTGGCATGCTGCCCAGAGCACCTGGGGATTTGATTTTGACCCTTGGAGCAAGTTACCAGCTTTGTATGAGGACCTGAAAGTCACACAGGTCTGAATAGTGTAATAACAAAATGATCACAGGGTGAAAATGCAGATTTCAGGATTTTTGGTATGGGGGTTATGGGGACAAGATGGAGGAATCTGGGTGTGTCCAGCCTTTCTCCTTCTTCTTCTTGTTCTTCATTTTCTGGTGTGATGTTGGCACTTTGGGATTGGTTTGGAGTAGAAGTGCACTGTCTAACATAGGTGATAGGTGTTGAGAATTAACTGTAAATATGTTATACATAGTTTGCAGTATAAAAGGACAACACAGAGTGCCTGTGGCTGCCCTGCTGAGCAGATCTCGACTGGGCAGAAAGAAAATTTTACAGGTAAGAATTAATAAACAACCTCTAGACCCAATAGTGAAGAGTCCAAACTCCTTCTTCAGTTGCATGGGCTGAAGCAGAGACATCCTGCACATCTCAGGGCAGCAAATATCAACAGCAACCCAAGACTGGGCAGTGCCAGATCCACGTGAGCAGCTCTGAGCCCTGGATTGGGAGCAGGATTGGGCTGTTCCAGCAAAATCCCCCTCACCAAGGCTGGGACAGCCCCTGAGCCCACTGTGCCACAGCCACCAGCTGACCCCTGTGCTCCCTGGAGCAGCTTTTCTGCCTCTCCCAAGCCATGGGGCTGCTCCAGGATGGGCATGGGCTGCTCTAGGTGAGATATTTCATATTGCACAGCCCTTCCCAGGGTTATGCAACAGCCTCTGAGCCCGCGTGTGTACTCAGATGTCTTCATGCTGCTCTGTATCTAATTGAATTACGTGCTTCCTGTCTCATTTAGCTTAGCAGCCTCCCGCGGCTCCGGCCCCGTGCCCTCCATTATCAGCTCTTGTTTTGGAATACAAAAAACTCTTCTGTGTCGCAACGCCTGGGGCCAGGCTGCCTTCCCAGAGCCCTGCCAGCATCAATCCACCTCCCAGCCATAGGGTCGGGTTTCATCTGCACCAGGAAGGTCCAGGTTGGGCTGAGAAGGCATCCACAGGCAGCATTTTGGGGGGTACAGCCACCCCAGCAGCAAAACACAAACGCCCCATCAGCCCCAGGGACTGGTGTTTCTGGGTTATTTGCAAAATGCCGGCAACTTTGGAAAATACAAAAACCAAAGGTCTCAACCCCAGAAATGGGGTGGGAAATGGCAAAACAAGGGTTTGGTGACAGGGCTGGGAAGTTGGCTGGGCTGAGAAGGCACCCACAGCCACCCTTTGCCAGAATTTGGGGGGGTCCAGCCCCAGCAGCAAAATACACACTCCATCAGCCCCAGTGATTCCTGCTGGCATTTCTGGGTTAGTGTTTGCAAAATGCCAGCAACTTTGGAAAACACTAAACCAAAATTTTCATCCCCAAACTACAGAAATGGTGTGGGGAATTGGGAAAACAAGGGTTTGGTGACAGGGTTGGGAGGTTGGCTGGGCTGAGAAGACACCCACAGCCAGCCTTTGGCAAAATTTGAGGGGGTACAACCACTGGCTGGCTTTATCCTCAGCAGCAAAACACAAACACCCATCAGCCCCAGGGATTGGTGTTTCTGGGTTATTTGCAAAATGCTAGCAATTTTGGAAAACATAAAACTAAAGTTTTCAGCCTCAGAAATGGGGTGAGGAATGGGAAAACAAGGATTTGGTGACAGGGTGCAAAGTGCCCTGTGTATGTGCCCCAGTGCACAGCCAAGCTCTGAGGAGAGTTTCTGGCAGGGGTATTTTTTTGGTTTTGTACTGTTCAAGTGGAGTAAGGGGAAGATGCAGAAAGATTTTTGGAAGGGGAGGCAGGGAGAAGGAAAAGGGGAAGAGCCAGGCTGAGCTGTGCTGTTTTGGGGTCTCACTGCAGGCAGGCTCCCCAAGGAATCTGTCTCCAGTTTCTCCTTTCTTCTTTGGCCATCTCTTCTCAGGGATGGTGAAACCTGGAGGCACTCCTGCCATGAAATCAGGGAGGTGCTGACTGCAAAGGAGCAGAAATGGGATGTTTAAAGGCCCTGCTCATGTTGCATAGCCCCTTCCTCCACCTGCAAGCTGTTGATGAGCTCTGGATGTGTTTAAGGAGGGAAGTAAGCCAAGGAGATGGGGATGGGATGGAGTTTGGTGATGGGCTTGGCTTAGACCTGATAATCTTAGAGATCTTTCCCAACCTGAGAAATTCTCTGATGGTGCCAGGGAGGAGCAGGGAATCTGCCAAGGCTGAGACAGCAGCCAAGAATTTGCAAATTGCCCCTGAGTAGCCACATTGCAGCTGGGGCTGGGCCATGGGCACAGCTTGTGGGACAGGGACAGTCAGGGGTGGCTGTGAGACACCTTGTCCATGTGGCTGCAGGTGAGCCTGGCTCCCCCTGGGCCTGCCCAGCCCATCCAGGATATCCCAGCTGCCCATGAAGGATCCCTCACCCTCACCCACGGGGAGTTTGATGGATTCCCAACACTCCACATTCACATGAGGCACGGGAGGAAATAGCTGCTCTGGAAATTTGTAGCAGTGCAGAAAGAGATTATTGAAATAATAATAACAATAAAAAAGAATAATTAGAATTACAAATGAGGTTTTCAAGGGGCAGCTGTTACCCACTCTGCCCACGTGCTCGCTTTGCACAGCTGCACAAGGAGAGGTAGCTGACAGCAGGTACTTTTAATCTTCTCTTTCCGTTCCCAGCACCTGCTTTTTAAAGCCACTGAACAGCCAGCAAAAAAAAAGCTAAAAGATGATGGCTAAATATATCCTAACTAAGAGGAGAGACAGAGCAGCACTAATGGCCGATCCCTCCTTGGATGCATTCAGATGGGTTTGGCTCGGCGACAGGCTGAGGGAAGAAGCAGCAGATGAAAAGGAAAAACAGCAGAAGAAAATATTTAGGGGCAAAAATAAAAGGGGGATAGAAAGAAGCCAGAGGGACTGATATATTCCACTAGACCCATTTCCAGAGGAAAATTTAATGTTTGGTTTTAAATGCAACACGTGTGCGTGCAGAGCACAGAGCAAACACTCACCTTTCACAGGGAGAGAGAGGGGCACCAGGCAGGGTGGGAGCCCTCGGTGTGCCCAGGAGCAGCTGAGATCCAGGTCACTGCTCTTCCTGCTGCCAGACCTGCTCAGGAGGTGCTCAGCCCTTCCTCACTGAAGCCCCACACGGTTCCTGCAGTAAATCTCTGTCCTGGGTTGTAAGATATGGCTTGGGGGTGTGTATTTATTTGCCATCTGTCAGAGGTGGGGCAGTTCTCTTCTGTTCTTTGGGCAGTTTTCTTTATCTCTCCCACAACCAGTCTTCCCTCCAGGAGATCTCTTCGGTTCATGGCCCATTAATTATCAATTATCTTCTGTCCATGGCCAGTGAGTGTCCCTGCATGGCTGATCAAATCCCATCATCCCATGGGGAGATGCTCCGTCCAGGGGAGGAGCCAAGCATTCCTGCCTGGATCCAATCTGAGGTTTGGGACACCCCAGCAGCCTTTGCCCCCTGCATTCCCAGAGGAGCAGCTTTCTGCTGCCCTGCATTGCCAGAGGGAGCCCAGGCCCATCTGCAGCAGCCCTGGAGCTGCAGAGGAAAACTCCCCCCTTGTGCAGGATCCCTGCTGCAGCAGAGCCACAGCTGGCACTGCAGGAGGGCTGAGCCCCCATGGGATGGGGCTGGGACACCACCCTGGCACACAGGGGGCAGGGACTGCTCTCACTCTGACAGTGGTTTGTTTTCTTTTTTAAATTTTAAATTTTTTTTGTATTATTGCATTTGTATTTTTATTTTTCCTGATAAATAACTGCTATTCCTATTCCCATATCTTTGCCTGAGAGCCCCTTAATTTAAAAAATACAATAATTCAGAGGGAGGGGGTTTACATTTTCCATTTCAGGGGAGGCTCCTGCCTTCCTTAGCAGACACCTGTCTTTTCAAACCAAGCCAATCTCTCACCATGCAATTTCCCACTAAGACCTAACCTCACCTCAAGTGCCCTGCTCCCTGCTCCTGCTAATGCTTCCCCTTCCCCGCTTGCTGCCCAGGATTGCTCTCAGCTGCTGCCTGAGCCTTCCCCAGCAATCCCAGACTCCCCAGACTGGCCCATGACTGGTGACTCTCCTCCTACTCCTGCTCATCCCACCCTGGTTTATCCCACCAGGATGGAGCAAGTTGAGGCCCAGGTGTGAGCTCCCTGCTGGAGCACAGAGTGGCTTTTTCTGGTCTGGAGAAAGCTCTTCATTTGCTGTTTGCTCTTTGTGACCTCACCGAGCTCCATCCATCCATCCATCCATCCATCCATCCATCCATCCATCCATCCATCCACACTCCTGCCTTTCCCAGGAGCTTGTGTGTCCCCCACTGCTGCTCCTGGTGCAGGGAGCAGGCTCAGCACTTGTTCCCACCTCTGTCCATGCTGGTTTTGGGATTTGGGGCAGGGAGTCCATCACTGGCAGCAGCAGGGAGGTGTACTCAGAGAAGGACAGCAATGTGCTGCTGGAAGGCTCCTGGGATTTTCCTTCCTTGCAGGTCCTACTGACTCTTTTCAGACTCATTTCCCCAAACTGGACCTCTGGGGAGCCTGGTTCTAAATTGCTTCTACTGAGGCATCCACAGCTTGGAGCCAACCCATCCTCACTCTGCTGCCCCATCCAGCATGTCTGCACCAGTTTCTTCCCTCCTCTTCCTCCTCAGCAATTTGGCTGGGATTCACCCCTCCATGCCCAGGATTGCAGCTTTTCAGACACTCAGGCAGAGAGCAAATAGTCTCAGGCTGTTTATTACATCCTCAGGGTGTCTATACAGCAGGGGTGTAACACTGCACAGCGTGGTGACACGGCTCGGCGGGGATTTGTGGCGTGGCTGAGGAGCTTCTCCAGCCTCCCAGGGAGCAAGGGGAGCCTAGCAAACAAGCAGCTAATGCAGGGGGACCCGGGGAGCTGAGCCCATGCCTCTCCTTGAGCAGGAAGGGGTCAGACTGAACAGCCTGCCTGGCCTGCCCCAACACCAGCAGCACTGCAGGGGTGGCAGCTGCAGCAGCAGGATCTCCTGAAAATAAAAGCATTGCCCAGGGAAGCACTTTTGAGCTGTTCTTTCTGCCTGGTGGCTCACTTCTGAGTTCACTGAGTGCAGCAGAGCCATCCTCAGTCTCTTCTGAGCCACCCACGAGCTGATTTGCAGAAGAACCAGGTATCTTTGTTATTTTAAGCAGCCTTGCTGGGCGTGGAGTTTGTAGTCAGGTCCTCAAGGGGACACTGCTGTCCCACCAAGGTGGAGGTGCTAAAGAGCTTAAGGACAAATCTGAGCTCTGATTTGGGCAACTCACAGAGGAGTTGGGGGAGAGGTTATGAGGAGATGACATCTTCAGTGGTGGCTCTTAAAGAAGGGGGATCTACCCCAGGGTGTGCTCATACCCTGCTCTCTTCATTGCCAGGAGTTCCTGCAGAGGTCTGCAGGAGTAAACAAAGCAGAAGGTGCCTCCTTCCCCTCCCTGCTTTTCAGCTGGTGGCTGCAGGCACTGATAGAGCAACATGAAGACATTTCTCTTAGGATAAAGCTGTTACCCACACTGGAAATGCAAAGCTGAGCAGCTTCTCATCCATCATGCTTTAGAGCCAGCCTGGGGCATGCAGCACGTGAGGCAAACTGGGAGCTGTGGGGCTGCTTCAGACAAACAATTCACAGCACAGCTGGTCCCCAGAGCTCCCTGGTGCCTCCAGAAGCAGGCACTGCCTTTTCTCCTGTGCCTTTTTGCCAGGAGTGTTGGATGTTTTTGGTAACAATCTCGTCCCCCTGTGCCACCTCCCTCCCACGGCCTCGGCTCACTGAACTCGCGCTGAGTTCACCGCAGCCTCAGATTAGACACACATCCTCCTGCAGGAGGCACAGAGCACAGTGACTGAGTTTGCTGAGCAAATACAACCCACACACCTTTATTGAGACTACTTTTATAAACCAGAGAGCCACGGGGGTGACCAGCTGTGATTGACCTCAGCACGGACACCCTCCACCCCAGCCAGCCCCTGCCACAAGCACTGCACGTGCAGCCTGCATGGAAGGAGGAGAAAAACAAGGAAGACAAAAGACTTGGGGACAAGATGACTCTCTGCAAAGCCCAAGGGGTGCGTGGTAGACAGAAGCATTCTGGTCTAGCAGCAAAATGAACTTTAATTCCAGTTCTGGGATATAATGCTACGATGCCAGAGAGAGCACAGCACCAAGGAAGGAGATGACTGCAGCAGCCCCAGGGATGGACGATAATGCAGAAAATTATGTGAAACGTTTTGTTCTTATATAATGGGCAGGGAAGAGCTCCTAGGAGCTTTACAGTGGCAGTAGGAGGCATGTAGGGGGGAGATGGCATGACCAGAGATGAGTGCCTGGGGAAGGAAAAGGCAAAGAAGAGAGGAGGGAGGGATGGGCATGGAGGAGAGGCAAGCAGGGGGAGGTTAGGGTAGTCCCAGGCTCAGACAGATGAGGACAAACAGTGCTGGTGGACAGGAAGGTTTGGAGTGCTTGGAGGAGCAGGAGGAGGGAAGACAACCAGGACAGGAGAGAGAAGGAGAGAAGAGTTTGGAGGGAGAAGAAGCCAGAGGCCCCCAGGGAGGGGAGAGCTTGCACTGACAGGTGAGAGGCACTCCAGGACTGGCATGAGGTATGCTTTGCTATTGCTCTGAATGCTGTAAACATTTTGGTTTTGTGTCTATCATCAGTGAACATTCAGTTCAGTTTGATACATGTGCTCTTAGGGGTAACTGGGAACCTAGCAGAGTTTTACATCTCCTACTACTACTTGGACTTACACACGAGGCAAACACAACACTGGCTAAAGGTCTCTGTTTATGTCATTTGTGCCTAATTCTCCTATTTTAACATGCACATCTATGTCTCAGAAAAGCTTCTGTAGTAGAGGACACTAAATAAGATACAGATGAAGTCACATGCACTCTCATCCACCCACACCCCCAGACACACACAGCAATTTCCCCCTCCCCTTTGCCCTTCACACCCTCCCAGCATGGACTAAAGGTGCATTAATGAGTCCACTAAAAGTGGTGGAAATCATCCCAAGCCTGGCTGATGGACCAAAGCAGGAGAAACTTCAGACAGATTCGAGTTCTGCATCTGACCCTGCAGTTAACACCACCTGAAGCTCATAGAAAATGAAATTTGTAAACTCTTTTTCCCTTCTGCCATCAATCTACCTGGGAGCTGACTGGGTATGGGCCAGCAAACAGAATAAAAAGAACTGAGTGAACCAATCTTTTCCCCCTCTCTTCATGCGATGGCACATTTTAACATTGCTCCAAACAGGAGGAACATTTTGGAGGTGTGTGCTTGTGGAGAGGGGAAATGGGTTTGTAGGTTGTGAGTATCCTTTTCACAGCAGGAAGAGATGAATCAAGGATAGGATATTTGCCCTTGGTGGGAATTAGTCACCACTCAGCTCTTTCCAAAGCTTTGGCTCAGTCATGATTTCCTTGATCAGCCCCTGGTTTAAGGGGTAGAGCTACAAGCTGCTTATTTTGATTCAATTCAGAACAGCATTTGTCATAAAAGAAGCAGCTGGTGCCATTTCTTGTTTAAGAAAAATAGAATTTTACTTTAAATAACTAGTCTGCTTTCCTTCCAGAGAGACAAACTGCAAGAGCAGCAACAAAAATAACAAGAGGCAGACTCAAGTGCCTCAGACAATACTTTTGCTCCACTCTGTGTTCTAGGATGCTGTTCCCAGTGGAGGGAACAATTTACTGGGAAAAACACTTCTCCTACATCAGTCAGCCTGATTCCAGCTCCTGTCACCACTGCAGCAACGACATCTCCAGGTGTGCCCTGCTCCAAGCAATTCCCCAGGTGGATGGAGCAGAGAAGGGAGCTTGGATTTACAGGGTGTGGGACACTTCGAAATTTTTTTTGAGTTCTGATGTAAAATGAAAGGAATTCCAGCACCAACACTGCTGGAGGGTCTTGTGGAGAGATGGAGTCACACTGGACAGGACCAGGATAGCCTGGGGATTGTCCCACTCACATTCCTGGACACAAACCTCTGGTTCCTGCTGTGTCCCCTGGCCTGGCTGTCTCTGTGACCCTCCCCAAGGTGCTGACCTCAGTTGGCCAGAGGTCAGCAGCACTCAAGCCCACTCAGAAGGTCTGTCTGGAGAGCTATCATGGCTTTGTGCCTTCTCTTTAAAAGCAGTGACTGCTTCAGCCTCCTTCTGCTGACTCTCACATCCTGGGCAGCTCTGGGATGTTTTTTTGCATGTACAGGCAAGAGCAGGGTGGAAAGGAGGAAGACAGGGCCAGAAAAGGTGGCCTCCCTTCACCACTTGAAACATTTGTTTGATGCCACAGTGCTGGGAAGCTGAGCTGCTCTTTGGTGGCAGGGAGTAAAACTGGGACCACAGGCTGATGCCTTATAAGATTTTAATTTTTGTGTTTTTCAAATCCTAGACTGTATTAGTGCATAGCTCTAAACTCAATGGAAAGTGTAGTTAACTCTCTCCACATTTTGGTCAGACAAAGCAATCCCTCTGGGCCTGTGATCCAAAGACACCCTACAGCCTCAGGCCCCAAAAAGGATAAAGAAAAGTGAATTGGGGGGGGGGGGGGGAACTGGGGATAAATAACTTCATTACCTGAAGCTGTAATTGAAGATTAACTCCTGATATGTAAAAGAACAAACTTATAATTGTCTGAAAAACTCATGACCATTGTCTATCCTAGGTGTAACCCCTTGGGGAGGTTTTGACTGCCCAAGGTATGCCTATTGAAGGCCTTCAATAAATACCCATATTATTCTCTTAACCTCTAGCCTCTGTTCTAGGCAGCCACTCCAAGGCATCAGTTTTTGGTGGCCCAGATGGGAGAGGAAACTGCAAAAGCAGCCTTTGCCCCTGGGGATCCCAGTCTGTGCTGTGTCACACAGGGATGGCAGGCAGCGTTTCTGGGAAAGGGGAGCTCCCCCAGCCTCTGCTCACAGCCAGAGAGGGAAGATTTCCATCCCCCTTGCAGGTCAAGCCCTGAGTGTGTCACTGCAGGAGGGTTGGGTTTGTCCTTCTTGTCCTACCCCAGGGGCTGTGGGGGTGACATGACCCCTTCTTTCTGAGGTTAGAAAATGTGGCTGGGGGTGTGTGTTCAATTCCCATCTGTCAGAGGTGGGGCAGTTCTCTTCTGTTCTTTGGGCAGTTTTCTTTATCTCTCCCACAACCAGTCTTCCCTCCAGGAGATCTCTTCGGTTCAGGGGCCATTAATTATCAATTATCTTCTGTCCATGGGCCAGTGAGTGTCCCTGCATGGCTGATCAAATCCCATCATCCCATGGGGAGATGCTCCGCCCAGGGGAGGAGCCAAGCATTCCTGCCTGGATCCAATCTGAGCTTTGGGACACCCCAGCAGCCTTTGCCCCCTGCATTCCCAGAGGAGCAGCTTTCTGCTGCCCTGCATTGCCAGAGGGAGCCCAGGCCCATCTCCAGCAGCCCTGGAGCTGCAGAGGAAAACTCCCCCCTTGTGCAGGATCCCTGCTGCAGCAGAGCCACAGCTGGCACTGCAGGAGGGCTGAGCCCCCATGGGATGGGGCTGGGACACCTCCCTGACACACAGGGGTCCAGGGCATGGTCTGACTCTGACAGTGGTTTGTTTTCTTTTTTTGTACCTATTACATTTGTATTTTTAATTTTCCTATTAAAGAATTGTTATTCCTATTCCCATATCTTTGCCTGAGAGCCCCTTAATTTAAAATTACAATAATTCAGAGGGAGGGGGTTTACATTTTCCATTTCAAGCGAGGCTCCCGCCTTCCTTAGCAGACACCTGGCTTTCCAAACCAAGACACCTTCCTACAGCCCAGGCAGCACCAGGGACAGGCACTGATGTGTGGCTCTGTGTCCTTTGCTTCCACCTCTGATTCCTTCCATGCATTGCTCAGGTTCACCAGACCTGTCTCACTCTGCCTTGCTTGCCATAAAGCTTTGGGACACTGAGCTCCTGCAGGATCTGGCTCCCTTGGAGAAATCATGGCAAATCTGGAGCATTTTCCAGATGTCCCTCACTGCTCCCGCTTTCAAGCAAGCAGCAAAAAGTTTGTGTCAAACTGTGCCACGTCCAGACCCTGAGCTTTGTGTCTCGTGTCCCATGAGGGGCCTCAACAGCCCCAGGAGCTGTGTCACTGAGCCTGGTGTGAATGCAGAATGTCATCTCTGTCACCACAGTCCAGCCCCAGCTCCTCAGGTGTCCCTGCAGGGACAGGGGACAGCCAGGAATGCTGGGTCACTGCTGCTCTTTCTGGAAATTCCTCACAGAAATTTAACTGGAGATGGGATTTGCCTTCCAAAAACCTGGAGGATTCTCCTGCTGGCCAACCAGACACTGAAAAACAGCTTTCCCTACTGAACATAAAGCTGTAATGTATTTAGATTTCAGTGTCTTGGAGACCACAGGAATGCACCTCCAAAATAAATCCAGCATGGTTACCACCTCTGTCTTGATCCTGTTTGTCCTACTGTCCTGCACATCATCCTTGCAAAAAGCCTCAAAAAGCTGTTTCCTACTTAATTGATGGACAGTAATTTTTAATATCCAGACAGATATTTTTTTATCTTCTTCCAAAAACATTTTGTTTGGCTTTAGAATTCATTGTACCTCATTTACACCACATTACACAAAGTCTATATCAGCAGCTTTCTGATGTATCAAAGCCACCCACCACCCTTGGCTGGAGCAGGGGTTTACAGCCTCTAGTCTGGGGATGACTGAGAGAAGAAAAAGATCCATGGGGTCACTTTCCAGGCCTTCATTAAATTAAGAAAAGAGACCTCTGGTCTGCCGGCTCAAATCCACAGACAGGCTGTCTGCTTCTCCCCTCAAAAATATTGCAGGAATCTGCCAAGCTGGAGCAGCAGTGCCATGGAAATGGGGCCATCAGATGGGAGGAATTATTGCCCAGCCCAGAGGAGGTGCATGGGCACAGAGAATTCTCTTGCAGGGGCCATCCAGGCTATGGGAACAGGGCCAAAGAGCGCCTCACACCCCCCTGCATGCCCCAACACCCATCCTGCTCACTCCATGCTTTGTGTCCCACTGGGGAAAAGCACCCTGCATCAGGGTCTGTGTGCTGGGGAGCTCTTTGCAGGGCACTGAACCCACTCAGAGAGTGGGAACAGTCAGTAAAAGGGAAATAACAAAAATAGAAATGGGATTTTTCACATTGCCACTGGCCAGGTACCCCATGAAAAATGCCATCTGCTGTGGCAGACGGGCTTTGTGCTTTTCCTACACCCCAGCAAGGGCCAGAGGGTTCCAACAGGTCCTTCCTGAGGAGCCACCAAGCCTGTGGCAGCCAGGAGCCCCTTTGTGCTGGGCTTTGGTCCAGTGCCCAGCACAACAGAGCCTGAATGATGGCTGAGACTGAGCTACCACACAAATAAATAACAGCCACAAAAAACAATCATTCACATTAGAAGACTTGCCTGCCCAGGCCTAGTGAGAGCTTTTGGGATTAACTTCCTCATGAGGAAAACTCAGCTCCTTGGGAATACTCTGAGCCTCCATCCCTGAAGGAAAGGGGGCAGTGACAGTGTGGCAGCCAAGCCATAAGGTGTGCAAAATAAATGGGGAGGTGAGCTGAGTTTGCTGATGGTTCCCACTTCAAAAGAGAGATTGAATCCTGTTTCTTTGTCTCCTGTCTCCCTCCCCTCAGTCCCAGACCCCAGCAGGGTGAGAGCTGAGTTTGCTGATGGTTCCCACTTCAAAAAAGAAATTGAACCCTGTGCCTTTGTCTCTTGTCTCCCTCCCCTCAGTCCCAGAGCCCAGCAGGGTGAGAGGTGGGCTGGCTGCGGCTTCACAAGTGTCAGCACTGCCCTTGGGGCCCTCCTGAACACAAGGGAGAGGTGAGAGACAGGGAGAGATGTGTGGAAGGATGGAAAGGTGTTATTTACACACAAACCAACCCAGCCATTTCAAAGGGAACCTGCCTTGCCCACAGGTGACCCTGAGAGGGTTGTGGGTTTGTGCTAGACAGAGGGAACAACTGCAAGGTGCTACTGCTAACAAAAAAAAAGCACAAATAGTCAAAGAGTCACTCTCTGGAAGCTTCCTCTGTCCCTTGTCCCTCTTTTCTCACTCCCACTGCTTTGAACACCAAGAAAGTTTCACATTTAGAGATGGGGTTTGGCTGTTGAGGGAAGCACGTGGTTTCTGAGGGCCCCGTGGCTGTCCTAGCTGAGCCTCCTCTGGGTCTGAGACAGCAGGTCTGTGTAAATTTTGGATCTCAGGAACCTGGGGTACGAGTCTTTCTCCATCAGGCTGTGCACCTTCCCCTGGGCTTGGTCAAAGCAAGACAGGGAGGGCTCCTGCACATTTCTTCTGGTCAGCTCCCGTGTCTGGAAGTCTATGTTCACCTGGGGAAAGCAGCAGAAGAGAGTTTGGCACTGAGTGTCCAGCTAGCCTCCCTCAAATGGCTCATTCCCTCTCTGCCATGGCAGCAGAACCAAGGTCCTACCCCTGCCCATGCCTGAACAGCCCACACAGTGAATCAGGGCTGTGAGTTCTGCCCCAAGCCTGGAAAAGTTGGGTTTATAGTGATCTGAGCACTTCTGAAATAATTTTACTTTTACTGAAATCACTTTACTTTTACTAAAATCACTTTTGAAATTACTTTCATTCAGACTCTTAGGCAGCACATCACCTAAAGCTCCTGACTCAGCCCAACCTCTCTCCTGCTCCCTCTCCTCTTCACCACATGCCTAATAAATGGGTGAATAAACTTTCAACTGGGTTTAAACCACTGGTACATTCTTATTAAATGTCTCCAAACTCGGCTGACCTAAAATAAACTGTTTGATTTTTCCCATAGCAGCTTCATGTTATAATATCGGGAGGAGAGGCTTGGAAAAATAAATGTTATGACTGCCATTTGTTTGCAAAGGCAGCCAGTGGAGTTTTCCTGCTCTCCTTCCCTAGCAGGGTAATCAGCATTTTTTTAGGGTTATTGTCTGGAAGAAAAAAAAAAAAAGGCTGAAAAAAATGTTATTTGTTGTTATTAATTCAGTGTCCAAACTGGAAGGAGCCTGGAAAGTAAAGCTGTCTGCCTCAATGTGGATGTCAGCAGTATGGATTAGCTCTATAATTTCATATTTTAAACATGCCAAAATTATGTAACAGTGCTTCTTAGCACATCACCACAGGACCAAATTGTAGGAAGGACCCCCATCCTACCTGCATTCCCATTTCTAATCAAAAATCAGCCTTCCAGTCCTTAAAATCTCATTTGGCTTCCTGAGTAACTGTTGGAAAATGCTCAAGGAGAGCACTGAGATCCCCACACATCTCAGTGTGAACCTGGGTCCTTCCCAGTGGCCTTGCAATGGCCTTCCCAGCTGGGAGAGGGAGGAAAATGAGGAAAATTAGCCCTTTTTGGGTCCCTGACAGGCACCCATGCATGAGTGGGAGAGGCTGGGGGCAGTGAGAGCACCTCTGGCTGTGCTGTGATTGCAGTGACACAACCCAGCGTGGTCACCAGGCAGGACCTGGCAGTGCCATCAGCCTGTGGAGTGCTTGAAAGGGGATTTAACAATCCCAGGCTCCAGGGTGTGACTGCATTTTCTGTTCAGCTCAGAGTTATTGTTTGCATCTCTCAGGAGGTCTGGGTGAGGGGGGAGTTAGTCAGAAGCTCTCCCCCCTTGGGAGTCAACAAGTTACTCACAGAATCACAGAATCACAGGGTTGGAAGAGACCTCCAAGATCATCGAGTCCAACCCAACCCGGCACCCAGTGCCACATCCAGGCTTTGTTAAACACACCCAGGGATGGGGACTGCACCACCTCCCTGGGCAGCCATTCCAGAACTTTATCACCCTTTCTGTAAAAAACTTCTTCCTAATATCCAACCTGTATTTCCCTTGGTGCAGCTTGAGGCTGTGTGCTCTGGTTCTGTCAGTGCTGCCTGGAGAAAGAGCCCAGCCCCAGCTGAGCACAGGCACTTTTCAGGGGGTTGTAGAGTGATAAGGTCACCCCTGAGTCTCCTTTTCTCCAGGATAAACACCCCCAGCTCTCTCAGGGCTTTGTTCCACTCATGGGTGGGATGGTTCTGGGCAAAGGGTCCTGCCAGGGAAGAGCCCAACAGCCTGCTGAAGGCTGATAGAAATGACAGGAGCACTGTGAAATGCTCCTGGGGAGCTCAGTGAGGTTAGGAAATGTAGGCTGAGGTTGCCAGTGAACTCCCTGGCTGTGACTAATTCAGTACCATCAAATCATTGCCCTCATCAGGGATGAGTCAGGGCGAGCAGAGGCAGCTGGAGCAGCCAGGATGGCATGGCCACCATCCTTAGCCACTCTCTGAGAGGGAAGGGACAGAGGGAGGGCACCCAGCTGGGGGTGACAGCCCTGCTGTGTGGCAGTGAGATGTAATAGCCTGTCTCAGCTATCCCAGTTCCTTCCCCAGGTGTGCCAATCACCTCTCCCTTTCCCTCCCTTGGCCCTGCTCAGTGCTGTCCTTCAATCTTGGCATTCCAGAAGGGCCTCAAGTGATTGGCAGAGTTCACTCGAGGCCCTTCTGGAGTGCCAGGAATTGGCAAAGTTCAAAAGATGCCTTACACCCCTTGAGGGACATTGAGCCATCCAGGTGTCATTTGTCCCCTGAGACTTCCCCCCATACCTGGCTGGTGGCTCCCTACCCCTTCCCTGCCCATCTCCCCGGGGTTAAAAGACTCAGCAACCACGCTGTGGTTGTGTTGGGAGCTGTTGCTGCATTCAGAGGCCTGTGGGCCAGGAATACAACTCTGGATCAAAACCCTCCATCAGAACCTGATTCCTTTCCTTCATCTCACCTTGAAGCTACTCTACCAGAGGTAAACCTGATCTCCTGCATGCCTGGACTTGTCCCAAGTGCCCCTCTGCAGCATCCAGCCAGCCAAAGGTGTCTCTGAGGTGAAACCACCACAGCTGCCGCCTTTGGTCAAGCAGCAAGGGCCAGACGAGCCCAGGCACGTTCCATCTGGCTACATTGGTATAAAATTCCAATACTGCTGGGTGCCCTGGCGCGCTGTGGCACCCCTTACCCACCTCCCGAGGGGCCTGCACGTCAATGAACTCCTCGAAGATGCGCTGGGCCTTGGAGGCCAGCTTGGCCGCCGAGCGCGTCTTCTTGAAGTCCTCGCAGGCCAGCCAGAACTCCAGGTTCTCCTCGCTGAACTCGGTCTTCAGGAAAGCACGGAAAGCTGCCAGCCCATCTGCCAGAGACACACAGGCAGGAGAGGGAATCCATAAAACCAGAGGGTTTGGGAAGGCTGCAAAAGGCAGGCCTCAGAGACAGCAGAACTGTGATTAGAGCTATGCAGCAGTCATGAGATTGGTCAGCAGAAAAATTATGTAGGAAGTAGAAAAGTAAGGACAAAATAGAACAATGGTCTGTATATTAATGCTTGTTTAAGCTGCAGAAAAGTTTATCTAGCAAGATATTAGGAAGTTCTAACCTTAATAATGAAGCTCTGTGCATTGCGTTTTACCTGCTTGCAAGCAGGTATTGCATTCAAAATAAGCAAGCATTGTTTAACCAAAGGTACCTGTGCTTATTATAATGGTTGGATGGAACTACTGTCAATGTGCTTTTGCTTTGTGTGATTGGTCAAAAAACTTTGAAAGGAAGTTGTAACATTGTTCTCAGTCTGCTGCCTGGGATGTGAGCTGGTGGCATCTTCCCATTGTCATAACCATGGAATGAGACTGATGCTGGAAAATCAAACAGCTCAAGGCACGTTCCCAGCACTCCCCTCCTGTTTGTGATTTGTACAGAGCCCCTGGCTGGTGATAAAAGTGATGCCTTGAGGAGCTGGAGCAGAGGTTGGGCAGAAATAAAATGGATTTTTATTGAAGAGCCTTCAAAGGCCACACTTTGGCAGTATTGGAGCCATGGCTCTGGATGGCTCCAAGATGGAAGCAAAAGAGGGCTTGGTCATGAGATCTCACATTTTTATAAGTTCTGGTCCATTTGCATATTGTAGTTAATTGTTTAATTACAGCTCCAGCCCATGAAATCCCATCCTTCTTGTTTTGCTCTCTTCAGCCCACGGTGTTTGTGCTCTTGGCGCTGAGATTTGGATCATTTGTCCTTGGTCCCCAGCTAGAGCAGGAATTGTTTTGTCTCCCTGCTCTGTGCACAGAGCTCACCATCTCCTCATAGGAAGCCCAGACCCATACACTAAAGCAGCACAGAATCTGAAAAATATAAAAAAGCTAAAACCTGAGGCATCAAGAGAAGGCAGGGAGCTGTTCCATTCTCAGACATCCTTCCACGTACCCCAGCCTACCAAAGACAATTTGATATTTCTCCCAAGCTCTGCCATCCCAGGATGCATCCACAGCTTACACCATTGATGAGCCAGGCTCCTGTGAGCTGCCACAAAGCCAAACATGACTTGATGTAACTCTGAAAAAATGTTTTCCTTTGCTAAGGTGGCAAAAAGCTTTCCTTGGGACTGGATCACCCACCCTTTGGAAAATTACTCATGGAATTATCAAGGTTCAGGTCATCTTAATGCCACATTTTATAAGGCCTTATCTGCCACTAAGAAAGCCTTCAATAAAACATGGCTGATGTGGACTTGTTCCCTATGTTTTCTGTCATTTTGCTTTATTGCCTTGTGCCATTTTTAGTTCTTATTTAAACAGAAGAAAGCTCTCAGAGAGTCTGTTACAGCTCCAGTAAAGGGGAGAGGGAAAGGACTTGGCCTAATTACAGCTTGTCTAGTCACTGGTAAAAGTGTGCTTATCACTTGCTAATGCTCAGCAATTGTGACATTTCAGTAATGCAATCTGAGTCAGCCAGGGCAGATTAGAAATATGGAAAGATTTATTAGGCAATCTGTGTTAAACCCCTGCCTGGGCCTATTTATGGACACAGCCATTGTTTTTTATTTCCTTTCCCCGAACAGCACCAGGGGAGTTGATGCAGCTAAAGGCTTCACACATCCCCTTTCTCCTCAGGATAAACTTAGATTCTCCTTTTTTTTTTTTTTCCAGTAATGTACTTCTAACTCTTTCTAGTCTTTTGCAATAGCATCCAGGTTTTTGTAGTTCATGACTGGAAAGCTCTTGGCTACTTCCAAGCAGCTGTCTAAAAATATTGATGGAACTGGGGATGAGTCTGGCGAGGTCAGACTCCTTGGAAGGATGAAGGGAGCAAGGACAAGGCATGTCCAACCTCTCCTCCACCACCATCCTCAAGTTCTTCTGGGCAGAGCTGCTCTTGATCTGTTCATCCTCCATCCTGAATTGATTTTGGGGTTAATCCAAATGCAGCACCTTGCACTTGGTCTTGTTAAACCTCGTGAGTTTTCCATGGGCTCATTTCTCAAGCTTGTCCAGACCCCTGTGGAAAATTCTAACATTTTCTCAAACAGGCTATTAGACAGTTCCTTCTATATGCTGTATATGCTAACTATATGCTAGATACAATATGTATGCTATTTATATGCTGTCTATATGCTGTATATATATATATATCTATATTATATGTGTGCTACAGATCTATAGAAATGCAACACTGCCCTGCATCTCCCTTGCATGTCCTAAACTTCTTCCTGCTCCCCTTGTTTCTGCTAATAACTTAGATATGGACTGATTTTGGGGTTAATCCAGGTGCAGCACCCTGCACTTGGTCTTGCTACGCCTCATGAGATTTCCATGAGCTCATTTCTCAAGCTTGTCCAGATCCCTGTGGAAAATCCTGACATTTTCTCAAACAGGCTGTTCAGAGAGTTCCTTCTATATGCTGTATATGCTAACAATGTGCTCTATATAAGAGATATATTATATGCTATATTATATATAACATATATATATAATACGCATATAAAATATAAATACACATATGAATATATTATATATAATACACATATTGTATATATGATATTTCTATATTATTTATATTATATATTAATTTATATATTACAAGCTATTTATATGCTCTCTATATGCTGTATATATCTATCTGCTATCTGTGCTACAGATCTATAGCAATGTAACACTGCCCAGCATCTCCCTTGCATGTCCTAAACTTCTTCCTGCTCCCCTTCTTTCTGCTAATAACTTAGATATTTTCCAGCTCCCTTTGAAACCTCAAGCCCTAAGAAGTGGGCCTGGGTATTGAACAGCACCAAACAATCCTATTTCTGTCTGTGTGTCAGTCAGAGGAGATGTCTGACTGCCCAGATCCTCAGAGGGAAAATGAAAGGCCAGACAAGCCCAAAGTACAGCCTAAACCTCTCTTCTCTGCCTTCCTCAAAGCTCCTCCATTTGGGTTTTTTTTTTATCAGCAGCCTGCTATCAGCATAAAAATGGATCCATCCCATCTCAGCCATGCTCCCTCCTGCTGTCAGCCCCAGAAATAGCTGCATTATTCCAGCTCCTCCTGACACTTCTCCCTTCAAGCAATTTTAGGGGGAGATCAGGGCTTTGCACTGCTAGGGCAGACAAAGAAAGGGCCTCTCATCCAAGTGACACTGCACATTGTGGGTCCAAGCCTGGGGCAACGTTGTGACATCAGCCCCAGAGCAGAATGCCAAAGGAGCAGGGCACCTGTCCTGCTGTTATCTACCTGCTATTATCCACCCCGGACAGGTAAATATGGTGATAGGTAAATATGGTGAAGGTAGAGCAGCTCCCCTTCCTGAAATCTGGGACACAGCAACATTTCCCAAAAGCTGTGTCCCCCTTGGTGCCTGTAAAATTCAGAGGGCCTGCGTGAGAGCAAGGGAAGGACTGGAAAGCAGAGCAAGGAGTCTTTGCATGCTGATGTATTTCAGAAAGAAGGAAATAAAACAGAAAGTTCCAGTTCCTCGAAGTCTATGTCATTTTATCAATCATCAGCTCCTAGCATGCCTGACATTAAATATTCCAGCACACAAGCACACTGCTGTGTCTCTGCAGTCTCTGCTGAGGTCTTGCTCTCCTGTCTCTGCCTTGGTCTTTTTTTCCCCCCCTTTTCCTCTACAACAGCCCCAGAGGTGCAGCACTGACAGAGGAGCACTTGCAGGAATAGCAATGTTGCATGAAAGTACCACATCTGCAAGAGGACACTGATGCAGAATAGAATACCTGAAAAAATAGGATACCTGAGCAACAAAATCCTGAAAAAATAAAATACCTGAAAAATATCATATCTGAAAAATACAATACCTGACAAATATAATACCTGAAAAATATATCTGAAAAATATGATACCTGAAAAATAAAATACCTGAAAAAATATCATATCTGAAAAATACAATACCTGAGAAATAAAATATCTGAGAAATAAAATACCTGAAAAAATATAATATCTGAAAAATATAATACCTGAGAAAAAAAAAACAATCTGAGGAACAAAATACCTGAAAAATATCATATCTGAAAAATGTAATACCTGAGAAACAAAATACCTGAAAAATAAAATACTTGAAAAATAAAATACCTGTAAAATATCATACCTGAAAAATACAATACCTGACAAATATAATACCTGAAAAATATATCTGAAAAATATGATACCTGAAAAATAAAATACCTGGAAAAATATCATATCTGAAAAATACAATACCTGAAAAATATAATACCTAAAAAATAAAATACCTGACAAATGTAATAACTGCTAAAAGAAGGGAATGTCATGAGTGACAAGGAGAGAAAGGCATTTGCTACAGCCCTGCCCCAGAGAGCAGCTGCAGCAGGTTCCCCTGGGACCAGGAGGTTTCCATGAGCTCTGCCTCCTGCTCTCTTGTCAATCAGCTCCTTTTGATCCTGAAATAAGTTTAGACAGTGAATGGATAAATAATAGTGTCTGGCTGTTCTCTGCTTTTTTTATCCACTCCTGTCATGCAGTCCCCAGAACCTTGGAGGAGCTGCAGATGGTGAGGCTGAACCTGCAAGGGCCTTGCTGGGACACTCTGGGTGCAGGAGAGCTCAGCCCTGACTGCCTGGTTTGCCATGGTTTTCATCTTTAACCCTTAACTGCCTGCCAGCCTTCCCAGCTGTGCCTGACAGCCAGGTTTGGGCAATCACTGCCTGAAGTTTGTCATGGAGCAATGACAAGTGTGACTGGAAGGGCAGGAGGACAATTGGACGTGGGAGCTGCCACCACCTAAGCTGGGATTTGACCTGGATGTTGACTTCAACCTGCTTCTCTCCTTCAAGGCTTTCAAGGAATGAGCACTCACGAATGATCAGCATTTCAAAGCTCATCCCACCCAACTGGACATCTTTTCTTTCCAGGACAGCCACCACTGGAATGCAGTGTGATACAAGCAAGAGAGAGATTTCACCTCCTGAAGAATCCCAATGTGCAATTCCAGGGGGATGCTTTACAGAGAAAGCACAGTTATTTTAACTTTTCAATTAACTGGACAACTGGACATCTTTTTGCCAGGACAATCACCACTGGAGTGCAGTGTGATACAAGCAGGAGAGATTTCACCTCCTGAAAAATCCCAGTGTGCAAGTCCAGCTAAAGCAGAGAAATTAACTGGACAACTTTTATCTTTTCAATTAACTGGACAACTGGACATCTTTTTTCCAGAACAACCACCACTGGAGTTCAGTGTGACACAAGTAGGAGAGAGATTCCACCTCCTGAAAAATCTCAATGTGCAATTCCAGAGGGATGCTTTAGAAAGCACAGAAATTACCTGGACAACTTTTAACTTTTTAATATACTGGACATCATTTTTCCCAGGACAACCACCACTGGAGTGCAATGTGATACAAGCAGGAGAGAGATTTCACCTCCTGAAATATCCCACTGTGCAATTCCAGAGGGATCCTTTACAGAGAAAGCACAGAAATTTTAACTTTTCTATTAACTGGACAACTGGACATCTTTTTTTTTTCTAGAGAAATCATCACTGGAGTGCAGTGTGATACCAGCAGGAGAGAGATTTCACCTCCTGAAATATCCCAGTGTGCAATTCCAGGGAGATGCTTTACAGATAAAGCAGAGAAATTAACTGGACAACTTTTAACTTTTTCATTAACTGGACATCTTTTTGCCAGGACAACGACCACTGGAGTGCATTGTACTATGAGCAGGAGAGAGATTTCACCTCCTGAAAAATCCCAATTTCCAGTTCCAGGGGGATGCTTTAGAAAGCACAGAAATTAAAAGCAGGATCAGAATTCTGCAGAGGCAGCTGCACAAAATAATCCCCAACGTGAGCCCCAAAGGCATGGCCACTCAGGAGGACAGGATGTGCTGCTGTGGCTGCACAGCCCTTCAGGACAACTATTGGACAATTATTCAGGAATTTGCCTCAAGAGTCCTTTGCTTGAAGCCAAAAGAGGAAATTGATGCTGGTGGAGCAGATAAATTGGAAGGCAAAGAAGCAGAGCTCTTTACTGGGTGTTGAGAGTCTGAGGGAGAATACAGCAGACATTTGATATTTTACTTTTGCAGTATTAATCTAAGCTTCAAAATGCCCTGCTCTCCTTTCAGACTGACTGAGGAACGTGCAGAGGGGATTGTGCAAGTGCGCAGACATTGCTCAGGATCCTGCACTGCTGGAATCTGAAATGCAGGGAATTCTCAGAGCCTGTAAGCCAAAGCTTAGAATTAAACACGGGATTTGATCTGAGACCTTGGGAAAGGCTTCTAAACTTAGGTGCCAGAAGTGAGAATGTGGATTTTAAAGCAGAGACACATTAAATTAAGAAGAGGAAAGTTTACAGCTTTAGAGTTTAAGATATAGAAAAAACAAAGGTAAACAAGGAGTTTAGGATGCAGTGCTGTAGGTTTGTGTGTCATAACATGACTGGCTTTGAAAGTTTACATTGTAGCACGAGTCCATAAGACAAAATATTGAAGGATTGGATCAAAAACATAAATATCCTTGTTGGCAGTGATTTATTGGTCAATAAATCTTTAAAAGGGCTTGTAACTAGGGGTCGTGTGACCTTCTGAACCATGCCGTGAAGATGTGAGCTGAACTCACCCATCCTGTCTGTGTAGAAGATAAGAAAAATAAATGGCATCATCTAAAAACCTCAGAGATCTAACTCAAAACTCCTTCAACAACCCCCATACTGCAGAGTTAGGCAGTGACAGGAATTTCTGGTTTATGAATGGGCAGTGCCAGGCAGGTCAATGACCATGTGAGGACAGGGAACCTGAAATCCCATTCAGAAGATGGAAAGTGGATCCTTTCAGCAAGAAGGGACTGAGATGGGGAGCAGAAAACACAAGACAGGGCTTAGCTAAGCTTCATCAGCATGAGGAAAAGCCCAGATTAGTGGCCTAAATCATTCAGGCAGTTTAATAACCAAGCACCTGCCACTGTCAGAGCAAGAAAGCAATCTCCAGTAATTTATTTAATGCATGTGTTTCACTCCTTGAGCAAGCAGGGAGTAAAGGCAGGGTCCCTGTGGCTGGTGGAGGGATGGATTGGCTCCCTGGAAGGTGTTGGGTGCAGGGCTGGAGGGACAAGGTCACAATTGCTCTGCACAGCACACAAATGTGCTCCCACTGCTGCTGAGCAGAGCTTCCCTTCATCTCAGCTGCCTGTCAGCAGCACAATGCTAATGCTCTTCTGGCTCAGAAGGAGCTGGGAGTAGGTTGGGATATTCCTGTGCTGTGTAGGAAGTGAAGGAATGTGTAGACAACAGGAGGAGGAGAACAACAATAAAGTTTGGGAGGAAGAGCACGGAGATCACAAAAAAAAATCCAGAGAAAAATCACCTTTTCCTCCAGATTTCAAAAAAATCCGGAGAAAAATCACCCATGAGATAAAAGTGACAATTCAGGATGAATGTTTTTGGTGTGGGGTGAGAAGCTGACCAAGGGTTGAGGACAGACTGTCCTGCTGGATGCTGGAGGAACAAAAATCTGTGTGTCCAACCCTGTGGGGGATGCAGAATGACACATGCTGTGGCTTGTATTTCCCTCCAGCAGGCTGTCAGGATAAATCCTCATCTGGCCAGCCTCCTGGGCACGGGCACAGGGAGGGGATTACTCCTCACTTACTCACAGGCATGCACTCACACATGGGGACCACGCTGAGCTCACTTCCCTGGCACAAAATGGGGAAAGTTGCCAAAATCCAGCGTGTTAAAACCACTGCTTTTCCTCCCTGGGCACCCAAGGAAATGCTGCACATGGTTTGCCTCTTACTCTGCCTCTGTCTCTTACTCTGGGGTTTATTTTCCCTGGCAAGAACAGCATCAGGTTCCCCTCTCCTGTTGCTTGCTCCGAAGCCCTGACCCCAGGGAACGTGTCAGTGAGCTCAGACAGTGTAAAATAGATGTAGAATAGGGATTGTCTGCTTGACCCCAGGGTTTCTGAGTTTATTTGCTCTGCCCATTAACAATTAGGATTTTATTGCACTGACCTATGGATGTGGAGCTGCTGCATCCTGCTGCTCAGCGCTGCTCACTCCAGGAGGGATGAGGGAATTCAGTCCCAGGGCCAGCACAAAAGGGAGGTGGGGAGAGCCCTCCTGCATTTCCTACTCACAATCTCTTGTTAACTCAACTTGTCAGCTCAAATTATCCTTTGAATGGCTCGGGGAAGAAATTCAAATCAGACCAGTCTGTGCAGAGACAAGGGCATCACCCAGCCTGGAATCACCCAGGAGAAAACAACTGCTTCAGATCCCAAGGGATTTCAGTCCTCTTCTCACAACAGGATCAAACATTACCTGCAGTCAGTCATTCATTCTTCAGAAGAGAGAAGGGAGAGCAGGGGGAGCTCCCCAGGGCCATCAGCCCTTCAAGGGATGTCTGGCAAAGGTGATGATGGAATCACACAATGGTTTGGGTTGAGAGGGACCTTAAAAATCATCTCATTCCAGCACCTCTGCCATGGGGGAAAACAACTGCTTCAAATCCCAAGGGATTTCAATCCTCCTCCCACAACAGGATCAAACATTACCTGCACACCATTGCCTGTCTGGCAAAGGTGATCATGGAATCACAGAATGGTTTGGGCTGGTAGGGACCTTAAAAGTCATCTCATTCCAACCCTTCTGCCATGGGAGAAAACAACTGCTTCAGATCCCAAGGGATTTCAATCCTCTTCTCACAACAGGATCAAACATTACCTGCACAGTCATTCCTTCTTCAGGAGGGTGAGGGGAGATCAAGGGGGTTCCCCAGGGCTGTCACACTTCAAGGGATGTCTGGCAAAGGTGATGATGGAATCACACAATGGTTTGGGCTGAGAAGGACCTTAAAAATCATCTCATTCCAGCCCCTCTGCCATGGGCAGGGGCACCTCCCACTAGACCAGGTGGCTCAAATCCCCACAGACTCTCCATGGAATCTGTGTAACGCATGACACTGCTCAGGTCACTTCTGTTAGAAACTGTGGGAAATGGATTTGTAAAGAATTCTCAACGTCTGACAGAAAGCTCACATAGTGTGCATCTGAATGCAAACCTTGAGAGAAGAAATGCTGATTTAGAAATGCTATAGAATAAGATAGATATTGTTGAGAGAAAAATGGAACTAGGAACAAGTTTCAAAGGATGGTTTTGTAAATAAGACTGGATACTTTGAAGAAATAGAACTATGAAAGATGCATTGTAGTAGGACCCACAAGGGGTAATTTTAGATGATTTGCTTTAAGGCATTTACAGCATGGTATAGCTAAGGCTGATAGGCCAAGAAATGCTTATAATGTATAAGCATTATAAGCTTATATATAAGTTTATAAGCCAAGAAGGGCCAGTTGTCTTCAACTCATTTGGTCCTTGCCTCCTAGAGTGGAAAGTCAGTTATTCAGAGGAAGATGTTGAGAGTTGAGGGATGGCCACAGAGACAGCATTTCCTTCTAAGACATAATTGGCTTCTGATTGTGATGGTGTGAATTATAACACCTGCATTGTCTCACCCTTCACATGAGACTGAAAATGGAATAAAAGTTTTTAAAATGCCTCTAAGTCACCCCATCTCTAAATCAGTATAATCCAACAGGAAGGCTTTTGGAGACTCATGGAAATAGGAAGGGAATAGAAAGTGTTTTTCCCATCTCCCAGAGTACTGCAGGTCTCTGAACCTGCTCTGTGTACGAGGGAACCTGCTCAGCTGGGCACTTTGGAGCCCTCCTGGGGAGCTCTGATCCACGTTCTTGCTCCTTGGAGTAATTTTGCCACTAGTCCAATATAGGAATGTGCCTCTTGTTGATGGAGAAAGGAAATAAGGCCTTTTAGAAAGGAAATAAACTCAGAAGTTTCTCTCCTCAATTAGGTGAAAAAGCATCTCATAGCCTAGGGAACTTTACCTCAAACTTAAGGATAGCCAATTGGACAGGAGCCAAAAGTCCCACCTGAACAATTTACTAGAAAAAGAAGAGAACAAAGAAACTAATTGCTTTTGTCCGGTGTTCTACGAGGAGCAAGAACCTCTGGCACCTAATCAGTTTTTTTCTATAAAGAGTTTATTATTTTGCCTTTTATTAAACCTTTTTGTTTCCAGCACTACCACAGAAGCCATCCTACTGATTTTATGCTTTCTAAAGTAGCTGAACTATCTTGGGTGTGAAACAGATCTCCAAGAGCTCATGAGACCTGGCTCTGGGAGAGCCCTATTTCAGTCCCACCCCTGGCAATATTTCCCACAAGATCTACCCCGTTTTCAGCTGCCCCATCAGCTCCTGAGCCCTGCTCCAGCACTTTGGGGTTTATTTTCCCTGGAGAACAGTTTGCCTGGAAGGCACTGAATCCATCTGCCTGCAGCAAAAGCACCACACAACCCCCTGAAATCACAATCCCCTTCCCAAAATAAATGAGCTGTCCATCTAGTGAAGACACTTTCTGACAGATGTGTCAAGCACAAGTGCTCTACCTGCTGATGCTGTGAGCCCCAGGGGGAATTTTCCCCGAGCCCAGCTGGTGCTGAGCCCATGCCCCCGAGCATGAATTCCAATTTTCCCTGGCTAATGCTGGGAAAATTAGACTGGAGCAGTTCTGTCCTTCTCTTGGCACTCAAAGCAGAATTTTTGCTGGCAGCTTCCCTCACAGACAGATGCCAGCAGGCCAGGCACAGCTTTATTTAATCCCAGATTTTGGCCAGTTAAGGCACAAGGCTCCCTTACCTGTGTAACATCAGCACATCCTAACAGCAAAAATGCAACTTGTACAATATAATTAATTCCATGAGTATGTGCTGTTCTCTCCTTTAAACCCGTGTAACTGAAATAACACTTCTGTTTCAACAGAACTTTTTGTATTTGCATCATTATAACCCTTGACTGCCAGGCTGGCAATTCCAGAAACTTCAGGTGCAGAGCAGTTATAAAATATTCCTTTAGAAAGTAGTTTATTAAACAACAAAATTTTGTCACCAACCAATCACCAGGCAATGTCACCGTGACTGCTGATAAAAATAGATTAATTTAAATTTTAAAGATCACCTTCTGTTGCCATTAGGAACTGAATATTTTTCATTAGAAACTGAATATTTTTCATTAGTGCCAGAGAGTTATCAGAATTACTTTCCATTCCAAGAGATGGGAAAGGTCTTGATAATTCATTTATCACTCTCTAAGGCTAATTTATTAATAAAACCAGACAGCCTCGTGGAGGCTGCGGGACAAAATCATTGAACTGAGATTTGATTTTGCATTTTTTGCACTAGTCAGCTGAAGAGGGAAGAATCTGTGTAACATCAGGACACAGGTGGGTAAATTCACCGGGGTTTGCAATCCAAGCCCTTCTTCTGCAGTCTAATAAAGAAAATTTCTACTTTTACACCAGTGAAGAAGAAATGGGTTTGAGTTCAGGATTATAACAGGGGTGTGACAATCCTGCCCTCCCCTTTCTCCATCCCCCAGGTACCCTGTAATCTCCTTGCTGTATTTTCCCCTTCTTGTTCTGAATTTCCACAAAAGAAACGTTCCTTTTTAGCCATACCCAGCTACACCATATATTTTTTTCCCCTATTGGCTGCAAGAGCAATGATCTCAACTAGATACTGCTGCTAAAATTACATCCTGCTTTTTTCCTGCCTTGGTCAGCCTGCCTGTTTAAAGTTGTCACTTAATTCCCTGCCAAAACTGTTGTCATCTCAGTAGAAACCTGGCAAAATTACCTTCAAATTAGCTTAATAACATAATTTACACTTACATTTTACAATGTAAGGAAAACCTGAGTCTCTAAGCAAGCCAGACAGCTCCTTATTGCCATGAAAGAGTTCAGCACCCACGGTGGCTTTTCCCCAACCTCAACTCATTTGGGTTTTTTGCTTCAATAGAAGCCCATGAATGAACCCATACTGGGAACTTTGCTTTGTTTATAATTTCTCAGTGTGAAAATGCTGCTGAAGCAGAGCAATATTTGCAGAACAGACCTCACAGGACTGAACAGAGCAGGGGTTGCTGATTATAGGTTGGCATGAGGGCTCTGGATGTGAAATTTTTGGGTTTGCTGTGGTAACTGCAGCTCAGGGGGACCAAGGGGGATTCCTCTGTGCCAGGGCAAGCTGGTCAAGGGTGCTGAGCTGGAAAAAGCAGCACCTTGGGCTGATGGCTTTAGCAGGTGTGGTTTTCCTTGTTGGCAGGAGCAAAGATGTGAAGGGAACACACAAAATTCTCGTTTTTCCTACCTAAAGGATGGTGGCTCCGAGGGACCATGCCCCTGGACAGGGGTTAAGGGAAATGGAGGGAAAAAAAAGATAGAATTTGATCTCTACTCACATTTATGGGACAAAAGGACATCAAAAGAGTCTGCCCATCTTGTAGCTTCTTCTGTTGACAGTCTTCTGTAAGGAAAGGAAGGAGCAAGTTACAGACAAACCACAGCTGCTCATCCCCTCTGGAGCTGTTTGCTGAGGACACCGAGGAAGGCTGGGATTCCTCTCACCTGATTTTGGAGATCTAGGGTGTAGAACTGAGCCAAGTGACCCTGGGCTTGCTTTAGAATCAGGGAGGAGATCCCAAGGGACCTGCAGGGACTCTGCTCAGCTCACATCCCCAGGCAGGCAGGTAAAATAGGCCAGATGAATCATGCCCAAAAAGGCACCAATTTTTCCTCATTGACTCTGAGCAGAGGCCCAGGAAACGAGCTCAGATGCAGACATTTACATTGTAAAAGCCAAAAGTCAGGCGAAATGGAACTCAGCCCTGCAGAAGTGTTTATTTCTCTTGCTTGCCTTTCAGGGGAAGGACAGATCTTATCTCAGGTGGAAGTAGGGACTTGTGGTCAGATAAGTCCCATCCCACATTTCTCAAATCAGGACTCTGGAGGGGTTGAAGCATCTCCCTCGAGCATTTTGCAAACCATCACCCGAATTTTTGCAGTGTCAAATACAAGACTGAGCTGAAGATGACCTGAAATTTCAGGTCACCTCTTACACCAAGCCAACTGCTCAGGCTTTGATTTGTGATGGCAGAGGTGTAAATTACATCCCAAAAGAGGTGCAGACGTGTCCCACACCCAGCAGTGGGGACTGGGAGCACGTCCTCTCTCACAGAACCAAAGATCCAGGAATTTCCCGAGCTGTTCCTGCTGGATCAGTTTGTTTTCCTGCTGGAAGCACTCACAGCTGGTACAAAACACAACAAAAGGAGGACAATACTGCAGGGGGGAGGTGGTGGGTGGGGTGGGGAAGGGCAGGAGTGGGGTTGGGTGGGATGCTGCAGCTATACTCACTTCAAAGCCCGGTTGGGCTTGTCCGGAAGAATAGCTGTGAAATCATTATATGAGTCTGATTTGTGAGACAGGCAGCCCAGGCGAGTCCTCATCCCTCTGCTCCTGTGGTCGAGGTGGGGAAGCAGGGGTGTTAGCAGGGGGAAAACCAAAGAACAAGGATGATTATAAGTCTAGCCAGCTTGGCAAAAGAAAAAGAACAAACCCAAAAAAAGAAAAACCTCTGTGCCAGATCTGTGTCCTTGGTTCCCTCGTGAGTGAGAGGGAGCCTGAGACATCTCCAGGCGGATGTTATGGGTGAACACAGCACCAGAGCAGCTGAAGGCTCCCTCACACCAGGCTGGCAGAAAGGCTTTGAAGGGCTGCATTTTGGGATGGTTTCTTGGAAAGTCCTGCTCTGGTTGGGTGTGGGAGGAGAGCAATGGGCAGCAGTACAAGAAATTTGTCACCACGTTCCAGCAGCACCAAAACCAGCACAGATCCCTGAGGTGGAGGGGGCTGGAGGAAGGAGAGGGGTAGGAAGGCACCTGCAAGGTGAGCCTGTGCTGCAGCCCCCTGAGCTCCCAGCCAGGATCGATCCCGAGCGGTTCTTTAGACTCAGGATTACATAAGCAGGATCAAACTGCTGTTTCCTGACACGCTTACCCAGGCAGAAAATGGCTTTATAGCTTTTTTCCTCTACATTTCAGCCCAGCCCCAGAGCCTTCAGCCCCGTGCCAGCCCCTGGTGTCCTTGCCCAGCCCCTTCCCAGGACAGCAGCCGCAGCATCCTTCGTTACATAACCCGGGATGGGCAGGACAGAGGGACAGGGAGAGGGAACACATGCATTGCACGGGACTGGCACCACCCTCTCCCCAAAAACATGTAGGGGCTGCTTCTTGGGTTTGCATGGGCTCTGTGATCTGCCTCTCCAGCCCGAGGGTGTCTCCTCTTGGAGATTCCCTGGATATCAAACTGGGCCATTCCCTCCTCGGGACCATGGGAGGAACATTCAGTGACCCCATCTCCCCTTCCCAGCTGCTGGACCTCCTTTGGAGCTGCTGAAAGCTCTGCTCCCAAACAGATGCCCAACACTCTCTGTGGCTGCACAAGTAGAGCATTTTTCCCCTTCCATCTGTAATTCTTGCAGAACACTTCAGCACCAGTGCCTGAGCCAATCTGTGGCGCGCCTGTTTCCCCCTTCTCCTCCCGCCCTTCGGAGAGCTTCTATTATTGCACATTTTAATGTAATCTTCAAGCAAATTAAATGTTAATTAAATGCACCGAGTGTCTCCCTGGTGCAGCACAGGCAGCTCACAGCGTTTAACAAGCACAAAACCCAGGAACTCCTCAGCCACAGGAATTGTTGCACAGCCTCCAACTCCGGCCCCACGGCCGTGGGCACTGCACAAACTCCAGAGGAGAGCACAGGGAGTGCCACCTTCCCAGCTGGACACCAAACCCACTGCAGGATCCTTCTCCAGATGCCTCCTACCCCCACCTTTCTGTGCCCTGCTCTGTTTGCTCACGAATTTCCCAGCAAGAGGTGTGACAGGCGTCAGCACAGCAGCGCTGCTCCCGTTCCCCTGGGATGCCTGAGATCAAGGGACTGCAGCAGGGAATCAGAGCAGGGAGCTGGTTCCTCATGGAAAACACTTCTCTCAGACAGGACTTCCAAGCCAGGACACAGGGGAGAGAAAAGGGGAGAGAAATTGGGTGTGCAGGAGGTGGAGAGGCAAGGGAAGGGCAGCAGGGACACTGCAGTGGGCAGAGGGTCTTGCTGGACGAGGTGGACAGGGACAGGGTGGCAGGGTGGGGATGCACTGTGGTTGTTCCAGTTACCTCCGTGGGATCAGTAAGGCAGCCATGCAGGCATCCAGCTATGGTTAACCCTTTAACTGGCTGGCTTGGACCTCAGTCAGGGCTGCTTGCAGGAGGCAGGAGGGCAAGAAGAAGGGATTTACTGTTTCATGTCCTGGCACTTTAAAAAGCTCCAAAGAATCCTCTTTGCCAAAGCCAAGAAGGGCCAGTTGTCCTCAACCCATTTGATCCTTCCCTCCTAGAGTGGAAAGTCAACTGTTCAATGGAAGACGTTGAGAGCTGAGGGGTGGCCACAGAGCAGAGACAGCATTTCCTTCTAGGACCAGGCCAAGTCCAGCTTCAGGTGTGAAGCAGGGTGAGTTTGGTGTCCCAGCTCACCAGGGAGCAGCAGGAGTTGGCTGGATTATCCCACTCATCCTCTGAAGGTCTCTCCTCAAGGGGCAGAGCTCCAGGCTGGCCTTGCTAGGAAGGGTCACAAACTACATCTTGTGTCTGTCCCTGCAGGTCATGGCTGGAGCCAGTGGCCAGGCATCACGGGAGAGCTGGCACTGCAAACAGAACAACAGCAGGACTTCACACATCTGCAGGGGCTGCTCCTGCGCCACCAGGGCTCAGGCACTCACACAGAAACCACTCAGAGCAAGCAGGGCCTCGTTGGGGTGGTGGGAGACACCAGGGAGGTGCAGAGGCTGCAAAAGGGGAGGGAAAGAGGGAAGGAAATGGAAGGAAATGGAAGGAAATGGAAGGAAATGGAAGAAAGGAAGGAAGGAAGGAAGGAAGGAAGGAAGGAAGGAAGGAAGGAAGGAAGGAAGGAAGGAAGGAAGGAAGGAAGGAAGGAAGGAAGGAAGGAAGGAAGGAAGGGAGGGAGGAGATGCTGGGTTCCTCGTGAGCCTTGGCACTCACTGACTGACAACTCTCCCATCAGCAGAGAGTGAAGGTGAGATGCAGCAGGCAGGAGAGCCAGGGGACAGAGAACAGGATTCTAAAAGAGCAGAGGCAAACGTTCCTGGTTTGCCAGGCTCCAGGTGCCCTCCATGAGAGCTGAGAGGGGGTGCAAGGAGCCAGGACCCTGCTCTGCTGGGGGACACCCTGGAGCTTGGGCTGCCCACTGCACCATCCCTCTTAAACCCTGATTACATTAAAAAGGCACAAAGCCTCTTCCCCACTAAATTAATGGAACTGGGATTGTGCTGCGCTGCCAGTGAGTGCATTCCCTTAATCCTCGCCCCGGCCGGCTGCTTCTCTGACTGAAATCAATCCTTGTAATTCCTTAAGCCCCTCTAAATTTCCTCATTAACAGCCTCACCCCCATGTAGGGCCACAGCACATGACTTCCTAGACTCCAGCAGCTCCTGCTTCCCTTTCCCACTGCTGCTCCAGCGGAGCCATCTGCCCTCCCTCTCCCTTGCAGCATGAATTTTGGGGTTCTGTTATGAAAGAGCCTCCTGCTGGCCCCCACTGCCCCCACTCACCCCCACAGCAAGCACCCAACTTCCCTGGGACCCCAAAGTCTGTCTGACTTCAGGGGTGCAGGGACCTGCATTCCCCATGGAGGCAATGCTCAGCTGCCATCCCCGTGGATGCTCCCTCAGTTTGCAAATAAATCCAGTCAGTTTTGGCTTTAAAATGTAATCTGTGGTGTCTGGCAAATTGCAATGAAGGTCTTGGTGAGGGGTTTTGCCCCCCCCCGCTCCATCCTTCATCCTGCCTCCCCCTCCAATGGAAGGAATCCAGTCAAGGAGAGCCACCAGCCTCATCATGGATGAGTTTTGGGGGTTTCTCCTTGACAGACAGCAAGGGAGGGCTGTGATTAGGACGTTCAGGTTATCAAACCACCTGGGCACAGATAAAGAAGCCATCCCAATACAAAAAAAAAACAGACCAGCAGCACAAAGGTTAAAAAACCAACCAAGCAAATAAACAGAACAGCAAACCGTGAGATCTCTCGGGGGGCTTCGGGAGATTAAGACCATCCATTCACATGCAGAGAAAGCCAGGGGGGAAAACCGAGCACGGAGGCACTGCAGACAGACAGACAGACGGACAGACACCGAGATAAAGATACTCACTGCCTTTGAGCCGTCCTCCCTGCCGGTGGGTCCGTGCCGACAGCGTGCTCAGAGCGGCTCTGGGGAGACAGCGGAGCTTGCTCAGGGCCAGCCCCCTGCTCGGGGTGACGGGCACACCTCGGCACCCTCCCCTCCCCTTCCCCTCCCCTCCCTCCCCTGGCAGCGGCAGCAGCGCAGCCACAGCCGCTCTCGCATCAGCCCCAGCCCGGCTGCGCAGCCGGCTCTGCTCAGGATTCCAGCGTTTCCCGGCGCATCCCAGCGCATCCCAGAGCATCCCCGCGGATCCCAGCGCTTCCCAGTACACCCCAGTTCATCCCAGCGCATCCCAGCTCATCCTAGCCCATCCCAGCGTTTCCCAGCACATTCCAGCTCATCCCAGCACATCCCAGCTCACCCCAGTTCATCCCAGCACATCCCGGCACATCTCAGAGCATCCCCGCGAAGCCCAGCACATTCCAGCTCGACCTAGCCCATCCCAGCACATCTCAGTGCTTCCCAGCGCATCCCAGCACATCCCAGCTCATCCCAGCGCTTCCCGGCAGATCCTCGTGGATCCAAGCTCATTCCAGAGCATCCCATCTCAGCCCAGCGCTTCCCCGCGGATCCTCGTGGATCCAAGCTCATTCCAGAGCATCCCATCTCAGCCCAGCGCATCCCAGCACATCCCAGCTCATCCCAGAGCATCCCAGCACACCTCAACGCATCCCAGCACATCCCAGTACACCCCTGTTCATCCCAGTGCATCCCCACGCATCCCAGCTCACCCCAGTTCACCCCAGCACATCCCAGTCCATCCCAGCGGCTCCCGGGGCTTTGGGGCCCCCCAAATCATTCATTTCCAGGAGCTGCCACAGGCAGGAGGGATGGGAGAGCTCCACTGGAGGTGCCAGCAGGGCCAAGGGAGGAGGTTTGGGCACAAAGCAAAGGAGGGTTTATTGCTGGGCACAGCAGGACAGAAGGGAAAATGCAGCCAGTGGTGTGGCAGGGAGCCTGCACCCACCTGGGCTGGGCATCCTCGGTGCCCTGATCCCAAAGGATGGGCTGCAATCCTCCTTTTCCTCCTGCACCCACCACAGAACAGGTTTGGGATGTCCAGGGCACTACAGGGGCTGTAACAAACCCCGAACAACCTCACCCCTGGCACCAACATCCCCCAGGTGTGGGCTCAGCACAGCCCCGTGTCACGCAGCACTGATAGGGACACAGCCTCACTGAGAGCTCAGCCAGTGGGATCTCCATTGATTTTTTTTTAGATTGACTAAAACAAGCAAAAAACACAGAAAGAAGAAGAATTACCATAATAAAAAAGTCCCCTGCAGTTTAACAAGTCATCACCTGTCACATTCACATTTTCTGAAAAATTCCTTCACCCAGGATTTTTGCCCTGGAAAGCTGAGAAGCCTCAGAGAAAAATGAAAACAACAATTATCTCATTTGCTTCTCCTCTGTTTTGCTCATGTAAAATGTATTTAAAAATTATTTATCCAACAAGTGATTGTTTCATTAGTTTCTGCTGTATTTTCACTCATTAACCAATCAGTGCCAAGCTACACCAAGACTCTAGAAAGAGTCATGAATTTTCATTATTATCTTTTTAGCATTCTGTAAATACCTTTCTGTATTCTTTAATATAGTTTTGTATAATATAATATAATATAATATAATATAATATAATATAATATGATATAATATAATATAATGTTTCAGTATAATGTTTCAATATAATGTTTCAATATAATGTAATAAAATAATAAATTAACCTTCTGAAAACATAAAATAAAATCCTTCCTACCACAAAAATCCCTGCAAATACAATAACTGCCTTTTCCCTGGATACTTGTAGTCACCTTCCTGTCTGCTCAAGCACTGCTGGCCCTGGCACCCTGGTGCTGTGAGCAGGAAACATGCCTTGAGATAGCACATTATCAGCATCCCCCATCCCTGGGGAGAGGCAGAGTCCTGCAAAACCTCCTGGAAAAACACAGGGATTAGCAGCAGGGCAGCAGAGATCCCGGCTCCCCATCAGCCTGGGTGCCTCCTGCCCTGCCTGGGGCTGTGTGGAGATGTTTGCCTTGTGCTCATCCTCCCCTGGCAGAGCCCAGCTCGTCCTGGCTGGGATTATTCACATCTCCACTTATCAGAAGACAAGCATTGCAAAAATGCCCTGGCCAGCAAAATCTCCTCTGAGCACAGTCAAAGGTTGAGGTCCATCCTCTGCCTCTGTTGCCACAGGCTGGTTTGGCCGAGTTAAATAACAGTCAGCTGCAGCCCTTGCCCCAAAACCCAGGCCAAATTTAACTTCTAACCTGTCATTTTTGGTTTAATACAGCATTTCCATGCCCCCAGGTGCCCTCTGGGCACTGCAGGGGTCACGAGTGACAAGGTTTTCATAACAGTGCCAGGACATCCCTGAGCTCTCACTCTCAGGCGCATGGTGGGCTGGAGGAGGTCACTCAAGTGTTCAACCCACACAGCTCGGGGTGATTCTGCTCCAGGATTCAGATTTTTTGAGATTTTTTTTGTTGCCGTCCCAAACAGATCAAACTCTGGTCCATCAACACTGAATGGGAGAAATTCCTGGATCATGAGAGTGCTCCCATTTCTCCCTCTGCTTTTATATATTTTTACATATTTGTATATATTTTATATATATTTATATTCTATATATTTATATCTTTTTATAAGTTATATATTTTTATATATACCTATTTAATATATTCATATTTAATATTTATGTGTATGTATAGATATAAAACATATATAAAGCTATATAATATATAATATATAATTATTTCTCTATTTATATATAAATATTTTATATATAATTTTATATCTAATTCTAATATATGTCTATATTTCTATACTTATATACTTATATTTTTATATATTTTCTAATTTATATAACATAAAGATATATATTATGCATATTTATCTATTTTATGTATTTTATGTGTATATAACTATAACTATAAATATGAATATATAAATACATATTTTATGTCTTTATCTAAATATCTGTTTTATATATAAATATATCTTTTATACATTTCTATAAATATACATATTTAGATATTGCCATCTCACAGCCATCACCACGATGAGAACCCCAATTCCTACTTCTCCAGCACCTCCTTAGACCCTTTTTGTGAGCTCAATGAGATCCTGAAAAACACACAAATGACTCAGAATGCCAACAATTTTTCCTTCTGGTTTCCTGGGGCAGGTGTGAGTTAATAGAGAACAAGAGTAAGTGAACTGTTCTGACACAGGCACTACAGGAAATGTAATTAAATTGCAGATAAAGAGAATTACGGGGTTTTTACAGGGTAATATTTTAGAAAGCTTCTGTGTAGCAGGTTTATAGCAAATTCCTTCTAAAACAGCCCCCCTGCTTCCGACCACTCTTTAGTTTCTATTTAAATGCATTTAATAAAATAACTCATTTTGATATTAGGCTTGAATCCCATCCAGAAATTTAAATCTCTCCAAAAATTACTCCAAAGCAATTTCCTCCTAACCTGGCAGCAGCAAACACCAGCAGTGACCACGTGCATTTCCCAGCCTCTTCCCTACATTGTCATCTCCCTCTCCAGGATCTCTTTTATTTTCAGTGCCTCCCTGCCTATTCCAGGTGTTCTGAGCATTGATCACGGCTCAAATGGGTTTTATCCAAAAAATCTCATCCAGACCAAACAGTTCCACCAGCTTCAGCTGCTTTTACTTTGTGATTTTTCTTCTCTGGCAGCATCTCTCCTGGCTGTTCTCATATTCTGTAAATATCCTTTCTGTATTCTTTAATATAGCTTAGTATAATATTAGTATAATATTATACTAAAATATCGGTTCCATGGTCGTGCTCCAACGGCCTTGTTCAAGTTTCACGACCTCTTGGTCCAAGAGGATTTTCCCTCCTGCCAAGAAAAGCACTTTTCCCTTTGCTGGGGTGCTGGGCAGCTCCATCCCTGCAGGTGAAGTCACTCCCTGGTGTGTTTTCATGAGATCCTTCCAGAGGATGCTCAGCAGCCACAGCAAGGTGCCCCTGCCCATGGCAGGAGGCTGGAACTCGATGAGCTTTAAGGTTCCTTGCAATCCAAACCCTTCTGGGATTCTGTGTGGGCTCTGAGGCTGCAGAATGCCAATCACAGGGGCTGGCTGCCTCCCACAGCAATCCTGGCTCTGGGAATTCAGGTGAGCTGCAAAACCTGCCTTAGGCTCAGCCACAAACCTGCAGCTGGAACCCAGGAGGGATTTGGGCTCTGGCTGCACTACTGAAAAGATAAAATGTCATTTGCTCTCCTTCATAGTCATTCCAAATTTATCCAGAGTGGCACTGATAAGGGCCCAACCCCAAGGGAATTCAGATTAGTAATTAATTAATCACTGTCCAGAGAATGCTCTTCTCCACCACTGTTTGCAATTAAACCTGGAAGGAAAAATTACTTGGAACTTGCATCCAGCTCTGCTCACTGTGCTAGGCTGCCTTGTCTGAAAGCACACTTGGTCCAGCACAAGGTGACTGCCTGGCAAGGATGGAATTATGATTGGTGTAGATCACAAAACAAACCACACACTTGTCTTAATTGCAGACAGAACCCCCTTCTAAAAAATATCAAAAATATCTCAGGTAATGTGTGGACAGCAGGAAATGTCCACAGATGAAGCTCAGAATGCTTCACCCACAGATGAAGCTCAGAATGTTTTTAAGGAGTTGATTTATCTGTTCCTCTTAAATCTCAAATCATTCTCCATGTCAGGCCTGGCAGGCAGGAAATCCCAAAAGGCGAAAGAAGGAGAGCCAGAGTTTCATGGACAGGTGAGGAGAGCGAGCATCTCACATGTGCTCTGTGAGACAGGGCAGGAGATGGGAGACACCCACCGAGCCAAACTCCCCTAGAAAATGAAAGCACACGTTCAAAAATAGAAATAAAAACGAGTTACATAAAGCGAGATCCGCAGATGTGTCTGTGGCTCAGCTATTTGAATTGTCCCCTGTGTCAATGACAAAAGTGTCTCCTGGCCCTGCTTGTGGCTCCTGGGCTCGGTGGCTGCTGCAGCACAGCAGATGCTTCCCCTGCTCCTTCCCAGCCCCTCCAGGCAGGCAGGACACAAAACCAACAGCAAAGCAGGGCAGGGAGCTCCAGGCCGAGAAGGGCAGGCAGGAACCAAAGGGAAGAATTTCCCCTTTAAAGCACTTTTATTACAATTTCATAATTGCTCTCCGAGGAAACGCTGCCGTGGCCAGAGGCAGCTCCGCGGAAAGCAGCGCTGGGGAGGATGCTGAGAGTGAGGATCAGGGAGGCAGAAGGGATTGGGGCTGACACAGAGATGCTCTGTGCAGCCCTGGAGCCCTCCCAGCTCTGAGCATCACTGCTCTGCTGTCAATATGGCAGCGGCTGTGCGCGGCTGGGGAGCTGGGACAGACCCACCCCGCCGGACAGACAGACAGACAGAGCTCCACAGCGATGCCCTGCCATGGACTGCCCCGTGCCTCGCAGGGTTTGATGGAGAGCTGATGCTCAGCACGGGGCAGGGAGCCAGCCCTGCTGACAGACAAGGTTAATTTTCTGCTGGGGGATCATCCGAGGTGCTCGCAAGCAGCCTGCGTTCTGTGAGCTGACTATTGTAAACGAGCTGTTTATTGAGCGTTAAAAACCAGCCCCAGAGCTCGGGGTTGCAGCCCCAAAGCCATTTATGATGGACAAGGTCTGCTTCTGCTCTGCTCTTATCTGCTGGTATTCCACAGACTGGGGCCTGCAGGGCATCCAGGTCCCAGAGCAAGGATTTCCTGGGGCCGTTCCCTGCTCCAGGGATACACAGCTGAGCCGAGGGGAGGTCATTCCCACCACAGCAAAACACCTGAGCACGTGCTTAGCTTTAAACACCTCACCCAGGATGAAATACAAACACAGCTAGCCACCAGGGTGAGCTGGGATTTCTCTTTCATCCATCTCTGGAGGCTGCTGCTGTAGCCTGAGCTGAAATATAAATGAGGCGGGCGAGATGAGCTCGTCCTCTTCCTCCAGCAGATTTTTCTTTCATAAAAATGTCTGATGCATCCAGCAGCAGCTTCTCCTCGGCAGAGTGGCTGCCAGCAGTGCCCGTGCCCTGCCAGGCTGCAGGGAGATGCCAAAGCCCAGATGGGCAATGTCCCCAGAGCCGCATGGCAGGGGCACAGAGTGGCAGGGGGACAGGGCGGGATTGTCACAGCGCTGCTCTGGGGGCTGCAGGGATGAGAGAAGGGCAGCCCAGCAGGGCAGAGGAAGCTCAGCCCGCTCATTATGCAACCTGTGGGCTCCCCAGCGGGAGGAATTCCACAGCATTCCGCTGGGATGGGGCACAGCAGCCCGAGAGGATGCCAGCACCACGGGCCCCTTGGATTTGCCAAATAACCGGTTTGTTTCTCAGCTGTGCCAAATACCAGTTTGTTTCCCAGCTGTGCCACATAACCAGCTTGTTTCCCCCACCCTTGGGAGAGCAAGGAGCTGACCCTCACGGCTGTGGGGGTGTTACAGCAGCAAATTTACAGGAGCAAAATAAACCCCCCAGTCCTGCTGGTTCTTCCCCAAAGGGTGCACATGCCTCTGCTGTCTGCAGTTTTATCTCCAGCCTCGGCTCAGCACAGCTCTCCCCTCTCCAACACGGAATCTTTTCGCTCCAGTTGGTCTCTTTTTTAACCAGCTCAGCCCCAGCGCTCAGTCACAATGTCACAGAGACCCAAATACTCAAAGCAAACACAATCCACCATTTTAAAAGCACAACAGCAGCGAAGCAGGGCCGGGGGAGATGCCGGGGTGCTGAAGATCTCCGAGGTGCAGGCACAAGCACAGGCTCAGGCTGGTGTTTTCTGCCAGCATCAAAGGCCCAGCGTTAATCCCATTGCAACGGAGATCACCCAGCGCCGGTCCCGCTCCTCCCCAGGCAGGGCTGGGCTCAGCCTAAGCAAAGCTGCTCTTTCCCCGCCTGCTAATTAATTCCCAGCCGTGCCCGTGTCCCTTGGACCATTCACAAGATGCCACGGGATGATTAACGCGGGGGGAGCAGCACCGCGGTGCCATTGACGGGGTGACATCCCAGCATCACCCTTCCCCTCCCGCTTGGCAGAGTCGCCTTTCCCCGCAGGAAACCGGGCAAGGAACAAGTCAAAAATCCCTCCTCCCGTAGGGATGCAGACAAGGGAAGGCCTTTCATCACACTCCTGCCTCTTACCTGTGTGCAGCTACCTGGCTTTTGGTGCTGGTTGGGGCCCTGAGGAGCTGCGGGGTCCTGGAGCATTGGGGGCGGGTGTGGGACCTGTCGTAGCCCCGTTATTCCTTCCAGAACAGCAGCACCGTGCCCCTTCCACCGTGCCCAGCCCCGTTATCCCCTCCAGGGCAGCACCGTGCCCCTTCCACCATGCCCAGCCCCGTTATCCTTCCCAGAACGGCACCGTGCCCCTTTCCGGGCTGCCCAGCGGGGAAAGGGACGGGAAAAGGATGGGAGAGGACAGGAAAGAGTCAGGAAAAGGGACGGGAAAGAGATGGGAAAGGGATGGGAGAGGACAGGAAAGAGTCAGGGAAGGGACAGGAAAGGGATGGGAAAGATACAGGAGAGGGAAGAGATAGGAAAGAGACAAGAAAGGAACAGGAAAAGGACTGGAAAGGGACAGGAAAGCACAGGAAAGGGATGGAAAAGGGACAGGGAAGAGACAGGAAAGAGACATAAAAGGGACAGGAAAGGGGCAGAAAAAAGACAGGAAAGGGACAGGAAAGGGATGGGAAAGGGATAGGAAAGGGATGAGATAGGGACAGGAGAGGGATGGGAAAGATTCGGGAAAGGGAAGGAAAGGGACATAAAAGGGGCTGGAAGGAGAAAGGAAAAGGATAGGAAAGGGACAAGAAAGGACAGGAAAGGGATAGGAAAGTGACAGGAAAGGGATCAGGGCCTCACACAACATCAGAGCGAGGAAAGGACTCCTTTATTTTCAAAAACTCTCACTCCTCCACATTCCTACTCCTATATTATCGACAAACAAACAAAACAAAACAAAACAAAACAAAACAAAACAAAACAAAACTCTCCTTTACTTTTAATTAATTTTAACTAACTAAAACAAAAAAAAAAAATCCCTAAACTATAGGGTTTTTTTTCCTTTACTGAAAACCTACTCTAAACACCCAAAAACCTCACACCTATAACTCACCAAAACCTAAACCAGAACATTTCCAACACTGAAAAAGTAATAAAAAACTAAATAAACCAAACTACAACCCACAAAAAAACCTTTCTAAATTTATAATCTCTTTTAAAAAAAGAAAAAAATTATTATTTAATATTATTCTTTTTTATATTAATAAATACTTTACCTATTAAATAAACAGTTTTTCCACTTTTCTCCAAAAAAAATTTTTCCCAAACCAATTAAAAAAAAAAAACCTTAAAATTTACTTTTCTAAAAAAAAAAACCTTTAAAAAATTTCTCCCAAAATTACCCTAAACTAAAACAAATACAACTTTTGGGCTCCATGGTCTTTGTTTGCGGTCACCTGAGTGTGGGAAATAGATTTGTAGAGAGATCTTAAAGTTTGATAGAAGGGTTATACAGTATATATTTGTATGTAATTTTTGAGATAAGAAATGTTGGCTTAGAAATGTTATGGAATAGGATAGATACAGTTGAGAGAGAAATGAAATTAGAAATAAGTTTTAAAAGATGGTTTTGTAAATAAGACTAGGTATTTTAGAGAAATAGAACTATGAAAGTTGTATTGTAGTAGAACTTAAAAGGGGTGATTTTAGGTAATTGGTTTTACGGTATTTATAGTATAGTGTAGTAAAAATTGGTAGGTTAAGAAACACTTATAATGTACTGTAATTAGGAAATAGTTGACTTTTGACTATGATGGTGTGAATTATAATACCTGTATTGTCTCACTCTTCACATGAGACTGAAAATAAAATAAAAGTTTTAAAAACTCTTCTTAGCTGTTCTATCTTTGGCTAGAAAAGAGTTTAATCTGACAAAATCAGTGTTTTGTGCGAGGAATAAAATACTGGTTAGTTCTGTGTTGCGAGTTTGTGTGAAGACATGGAAGCATTATTAGATATTAGATATTAGATATGTTATATATGCTATATGTTATATTACATATATATGTTATATGTTATGTTATATTACATATGTTATATGTTATATTACATGTTATATGTTATATGTTATATTACATATGTTACACATTATATACATTTTATACATAATATATAAACCTTTAAAATAGTAATAATAGTAATGATAATGATGATGATGATGATGATGATGATGATGATAATAATAATAATAATAATAATAGTAAACAACTTAAAATTTTCTCTACAAATTTATTTCCCTGGAAGGAAGGGGATTGCAGTGATAGTTCAGCTTTTTGTGGGTAACTCCATTTTTCCTTTGAAGATAACAAACCCCCAAGCCTGGTGCTCCCCAGGGACACTGAGGGATGCCATGGGGGTGGCCTGAGCCAGGGCTGCACATCCCAGAGCAACAGCTCAGCCTCCCCCTCTCACTCCCATCATCTGGGTCGTCCTGGTGCAGGTCCAAAGGGCTGGCATGGCTGTTTGGGGGCTGTAAGACACTCCAGCTCCCCTTTGGATGCTGTCAGGGAGCTGCTGGCAGAGCCCCCTGCAGTCCCTGACGCACCCAAAATGGGGGGAGACAGAGATCCAGCCAGAATCCTTCCCAAAGGGGCACCAATTCTTCACCCCACTGATTTTATTTTTCTAAAACATTGAGTGTTTAGAAGTGTGATTCTCTGCGAGGAAGTGAGAGCTTTGCACCTCATGCCTTTTGCAGCTTTCCCTTCCCCTCCTCTGCTCCAATGTTTTGCCTCTCAGATCTCACCTGGGGGAAGCTCAGTTTGGTCAGAAGGGTTAAAATAAAGTCAAGTCAGATGTTTGAGGTATTGTACCCTCCCCAAAAGCCCCACTCACCCGTTTTTCTCCAAGGCTTCCCACTGGTGTTTGCAGACACATGGATCTCTAGCCACAGGGCTGCTGTTAATAGAAATCAATGGGTGATGCATGGAATTACAAGTGCAGAATTTCCAAGTCAATATCCTGCCCAGCAGTTAACCTGGGAGCACACCAGCCCCATCCCCACCTCTGAGTGCCTGTGTTCAGTCACACACCTTCAAGACTCACCTAAAACGATGAACATTCCCACAGCAGAGGACAGGATCAGTCCTACCGAGCAAAATCCAGTACCCTGCCTGCTCCACTGGCCTCAGGATGTTGGCACCCAGCTCCAGGAAAGCCCCTCCTCACAGATCACCCTGCCAGGAGCTGTCAGAACAGATTTCAAGTCTCAGCATTCCATCGGCCCTGCAAGAGAAAAGGTCTCACTGTGGGTCTGTGGCTGTGGACAGATTCTCTGCCTGGAGCAGCACATCCAGGGCCCAAGGGATGATCACTTCAGGGCCTTTAACCAGGTATTGATGCCTCAGGTTTGAGTTTTTATATTTTTAAAATTCTGTACTGTTTTAGTGTGGGGGTCTGGGCTTCCTATGAGGGGATGGTGAGCTCTGTGCACAGAGCAGGGAGACAAAACAATTCCTGCTCTAGCTGGGCACCAAGGACAAACGATCCAAACCTCAGGGCCAAGAGCACAAACAACGTGGGCTGGAGAGAGAAAAACAAGAAGGATGGGACTGCATGGGCTAAAGCTGGAACTGGACAATTAACTCCAATATGGAAATGGAGCAGAACTTATAAAAGTGAGAGACTCTGTGACTGGGGATCCACTTTTTGTGACCATTTTGGTTCATCTTGGGCATAGCCCTGGCTGGGCTCTTGTGCTGCCCAAGGTGGATCCATTGAGGCCTTTTAATAAATCCCTACTTTATTCTTTAACTCCATCTAGTCTGTTCTAGGTCAGCTCTGACAAGACATCATATCCCATCCTCATTCCCACCACAAGAGCAGCGAGGAGCTGAGGTTTGGTGCCATGACAAAATCATTGTTTCTCGTTCCAGAGAGATCCCAGTGGTGCTGGGGAGCTGGATCCCTTTAGGATGCTGAAACTGGGAGCACATCACTGCAGAGGGGGGTGTGGGGCTCTCTCTTGCAGCACTCTGCATTACTGACACCACTAACAAAGCTGCCAGGAGTCTCTGAGGATGCACAGCTTTCCTACAGCCCAGGGCTGGGAGATTTCCAAGTGACATCCATCCTCTGTAGGGCTGTTTTTAATGCAGATACACTGCAGAGCTATCGGGGAAGGTGGGCAAAAACCATCTTTGGGGAAAATAATCCCCATATCTGTGTCTTGTGGGGAGTGAGGAGCTGCCTGCTCTGTGCCCCAAGGCAAACTCCAAGTCTCTAGGAGGACAGATGCTCTGGCAGCCTTGTAGGCTGGGATCTGACTCTCCCAGAGGGGGAAAAAAAGGGCAATTTGATGATTTGTGGTGTCCAGGACTTGCAAGGGGACACTGTCAGTGCCACTCTCTGTCACCACCATGAAGGTGCCCCCCAGCTTCCAGCTTCTCCCTGGCTGACCCAGGATTTCCAGCTGCATGTGGAAAAGCAGGTTTGTTTTGTATTGCATGCAAGATCCTAAACTTAGCGAGCAAGATGTTAATTTGGGAGGGGAAAATAGGCCATATTTATGTAACTGTGAAAAGCTGCAGCAAAAGGCTACGGATCCAATGGGAGAGGAGCGTCTGCTCCCAGCTCAGGGCTTTTGTGAGAGCTCCAGCAACTGCATATTTATCTCCCCACACCCCAAAGAACCAGCTTTGAGGCTTTCCAGGCTAAGAATAGAGGTCTTGTTGTGTTTGCTGCTCCATGGGCTGGGTTTTTGTCCGGGATTAGAGGCACCAGGGTGTGGAGCTGCAAACGGCAGCATCTCCTCCTGCCTGTCAGCCCAGCAGGGATGGGGAGCACAGAATAAAGGGGGAATTCATTCCCAGCCACACAGGATGGCATTAGTGCTGGCCCTCTGCTCCCAGAGACATCCCCTGTGGTGGATGGGGCACCCACAGAACACGACTCCCTTGTGCACAAACAAAAACCCGAGCAGGGCGGCTGGGGCAGTGCCACCACTGAAATTAGCAGCTCGTCCTGGCTGTGAAGCTGATGACTTGGAGCCACCTCGGGTCCCTGCAGGGACAGACAGCTCCCTGCCAGCCATTTCTGTGACATTTCTGTCCCTTTCCACTCACATTCTCTGTCCTACTTAAACCAGGTTGGGAATCCAGCAGTGCTCAACCTGGGAAATGGGAACTCCAGGGATTTTCAGACAGTCCTGCACTTCAGGGGTCTTTCAGCTCCAGAAATCATCATGTGGCACTGCTGGGAAGCAGCACAACACTGCTCCCTGTTTGGCTTTGAATTTGTCACCCTGGGGCTCTGGGAAATTCCCTTAAATTCCCTTTAAGGGCTGAACTGGGCTCACAAATGGCAGCAAAGTCGTTCCAGTAGGGAAACCAAGAGGAAAAGGAATGGTGGAGGCTCCTGTGGCCTCTGACTCCACATTCCCTGAGTCTGGGCCATATTCCTGGAGATTTATCCTAAAGAGCAAGGGATGAGACTTCCTGCCAGCCATTTCTGTGACATTTCTGTCCCTTTCCACTCACATTCTCTGTCCTACTTAAACCAGGTTGGAAATCCAGCAATGCCCAGCCTGGGAAATGGGAACTCCAGGGATTTTCAGACAGCCCTGCACTTCAGGGGTCTTTCAGCTCCAGAAATCACCATGTGGCACTGCTGGGAAGCAGCACAACACTGCTCCTGTTTGGCTTTGAATTTGTCACCCTGGGGCTCTGGGAAAGCCCTTTAAGGGCTGAACTGGGCTCACAAATGGCAGCAAAGTCGTTCCTGTGGGGAAATCAAAAGGCAAAGGAATTGTGGAGGCTCCTGTGGCCTCTGACTCCACTATTCCCTGAGCCTGGGGCCAAATTCCTGGACACACATCCTAAAGCAGCAAGGGATGAGACTTCCAGAAAGGATGGTGACCCAGGGCTTTGGTACCTGTAGCCAAGTGAGAGGAATGGTGGATTTGTCTTTACAGACAAGCTGTGAGTCTGCTGGGAGATAAAACCAGCACTGGGAGAGAAAAGAAACAATGGGAAGGATTCCACTGATTGATGAATGGATAAAGATATTTGCTTTTGCAAATGAACTTGAGGTTTGCTGCTAAGTGAAATTAGATGCTGAAAGATGAAAGAAACAATGGGGAAGGAAAAAAAACCCTAAATTCCATGAGAATTAAAGATTAAAAGGGAGGGTTGGAAATTAGAGGGAAATCTTTGGAATCAGGCATTCTGGGAAGTCTGAACCTCTCAAGTACCTCAGAAATGGGGAAAACCCCCTAAATTCCATAAGAATTAAAAATGAAAAGGGAGGGCTGTACATTAGAGAGAAATCTCTGGTATCAGGTGTTTTGGGAAGTCTGAACCTCTCAAATACCTCAGAAATGGAGAAAGAGAGAAGGGAAATGCAGCTGGGAAATTGGGATAAAAAGGAGGCTGCGTCCTCCAAAAATGTGAGGGACCCCAGAGGAATGCTCCATGGCCTCTCCCTTTATTGGAATAAAGTAAAAGGACTCCTCTGTCTCCTTTTTGGACACAAACCTCTGGTGTTTGTGGGTTAATTTTCCTGACATAAGGGCAGCACTGAGCACAGGCACTGGCTGCAGACAGCAGGATGACTCCTGTCCACCAGAACTCCAGCCTGGGAGGTGAGAGAGGCCACCACAGCACAGACTGAAGGCTATGACTGATATGAGGTGGTGTTTTCAAATACATGGGGACAGAAATTGGTTTTTTGAAACATGCAAGGAAATGCTCTGCAAAACACGAATCCCCTGAGAGCATGCACAGTCTCTGGAGAAGGCCTTTCTTGCTAAAACATCACATAACAGAGAAGTCTCTTGGGAAAAGACTCTCTCCTAACATAAATGCCCCTGGGAGCAACTGTCTCAGAAAAAAAAAAAATAGAAAAAGAAGTGTTCTAAGAGCTGCTATTGATTCTGTATTTACCCTCTCTGCAGCAGCAGCACACAGAGCTCAGAGGTGAGCCATCATCTCCCATGCTCCTTCCTAATCAGGGCTGAGAAGGATCCAGCAGTGATCCTGCTGCTCCCTCATTTCCTCCCCATCACTCAGACCTGCTCACTGTGAGCAGCAGCTCCACAAAATCTGTCCTGGGCTCTTCTGTGCAGCGCCACAACGGGGCCATCCCATCTGCTGCTGTTTGTTCAGCCCTCGCATTGCCAGAGGAACATCTGGGAATGCTGCTGAGCCTCTGCTCAAAGCACAGGGACACGTGGGTGTCTCCCCATGGGCTGTGTGACCCCAGCACCGTTTGGCAAAGAAGGAGAGGCCAAGAACCAAGTGGTGCCTGCTAGAATTAGCCACTCTCGTGATGCTGGCTGTGAAAAATGCGTATTTATTATTGGCTTTTCGCAAATATTCAAATGAATATTATATGTGTTGTGTTAGAAAGTCATGCTGTATTAATTCTCTTAAGTACTGTGTTAAATATAGTTTTAGGCTATAAAAATTTTTAAAATAGAAACTATGCTATGTAGGATACTTTTTTTAAAGAAAGGACTTGCACTGGGATAGCAGCCACAGGACACCTGAATCTTTCAGAGAAAAAGAATTTATTGCCCTTTTATCAGAAGAAACAAACTTCGTCCTGCCTCGAAGGCACTGTCAGGATTCAGAGGACGAAGCTGACACTGCCCAGACAGAATCCTGTGTTTGAATGGAATTTATGCATCATGTCTGAGGTGTATGAATATGCAACAGGCTGTTGCTTTTAGGGGTTAATCCTCTGTTAACGTGGGTCCTTTTTCAGGCTGGTGCTGCCCAGAAAAAGGTACCTGGATGTCTGTAACTCTTTGTATTTGTTGTCTCATATTGTCCCAATTCAAATTATCCAAATTATTATTACCCTAATTGTATTACTATTTTTATAACCATTTTATTACTATTAAACTTTTAAAATTTTAAAAACAAGTGATTGGCATTTTTCACACTGGCCACCATCCAGGCACTTGGCCAAACACAATCCAGACACTCTGACCCTGAGGATTGGCTGCCATGCCTGGAAAACCACGTGCCAGCTCTGACTAAGCACCTGCAGGTTAATTTATCTTTCACATTTCCATCGGTGTAGCTCAGCAAAACCCAGAGCCACGCTGGCAGACAGCAGAAAATTCCTGACAAACAGCCATGAGTGGGGAAGGCCTGAAAATTCTCCAGGAAATATTCATGGAGCAACTGAACACTGAGGATCTGCTGTAGGGGGCATTGGAGACCAACCCCTCTGCTGCTGGCAGGAAAGGTTCTTTGGATGTCTTTAGGAGAGGAAGGCAGAAGCATTCTAAAGCCTGGTCTAGCAGCTTGTTAAAACCTACCTGTCCTCACTGTGGTTTAAGGCATAAATCTGTATTTATTGCCCAAATTCTACATGTCCTTCAGTCCCCTTTTCCATGAGCAGATGTGTGCAAACAAGGTGACCCCCAGAGAGGGGGTTATATTTCAGGGTGTTCCATCACCAGCAGGAAAATGAGGTGTTCCTGAGACAGCAGGAGTTGATGCAGATCCAGTCTGAGCTCAGACTGATTGCAAAGACAGCATGGATGCAATTCCCAGGACTTCAGGCAACACCCACAGAACACAACAAGGTACTGTGCGAATAACATCTCCCTAAAAATCCAGTTCTGGTGACATGGTCATCCTCTGGGACTGTATGGTTAAAACCAAAATAAACAGGCAATGAGATCAAGGAAAAATTAATACTGGACTTCCTCAGCTACCTAAGCATGAGCATCTCTCTGTCTGGGAAAATAGATGGACAGAAATGGAATAGAAATGGACTAAAGAAACTAGAGTGGTCACAGAGTGTCACAGCACCTCTGAGTGGCCCAGGGCATCACCATGCACAGCACCCAAAGAAAACCCCATTTATTCACCCACATCAGTCTCTGCCTGCCCTGCTGGCAGGAGGAAGTGTCACCACATTTCTCTTCACAGAGAAAAGCAAGGCACAACTTCCCAAGAAATTCCTGAGATTCACATTCTCTGAACCTCAGGGAAAGAAAAACAAGTTCTTGTCTCATTTACTGCTTCTGTGTTTGTTCACAAGTAAAATACATTGTAAAAGATTGTTTACCTAAAAATAATTAGTAATTAGATTATTCTGGTGTGAGTATTTTGATTCAGTGACCAATTGAATCCATGTGTGCATGCTGGGACTGTCACTGACAGTCACGAGATGCTGTGCAGTACAATTGAGTGCTTGGCAGATTCAGTTTAGATCTAATATAATACAAAATAATGTAGTATAATAAAGTAATTAATTAACCTTCTAATAAGATGGAGTCCTTCTCATCATTTCTCCCTGCCACAGAGGTCAGCTTGTTCCGATAATGTGAAAAACACCAATCACTTGTTTTTAAAATTTTAAAAATGTAACAGTAATAAAACTGTTATAAAAATAGTGATACAATTAGAGTAATAATAATTTGGACTATTTGGATTAGGACAATATGAGACAATGGAGACAAAGAGTTACAGACATCCAGGTACCTTTTTCTGGAGAGCATGAGCCCTGAAAAAAGACCCACGTTAACAGAGGATTAACCCTTAAAAACAACAGCCTGTTGCATATTCATACACCTCATACATGATGCATAAATTCCATTCAAATACAGGATTCTGTCTGGTCATCAGATTCTGTCAATCCTAACAGTGCCTTCGAGGCAGGAAGAAGTTCATTTCCCCTGATAATGGAGCAATAAATTCTCTTTCTCTGAAAGATTGAGGTGTCCTGTGGCTGCTATCTCAGTGTGAGTCCTTTCTTTTAGAAAAAAGTATCCTATATAGCATAGTTTCTATTTTAACATTTTTTATAACTTAAAACTATATTTAACACACTATTTAAGAGAATTAATACAGCATGACTTTCTAACACAACACATATAATATTCCTTTGAATATTTGCAAAAAGCCAATCATAAAATACATGCATTTTTTTCACAGACAAGGAAGCAGCTTTTCTGTGCCAGGCTGCAGCCAGGCACAAGGCAGCAGTGAGCAGCTCTGCTCTGGCCCAGGAGGGACTGGGATCAGGGCAGTGTGCAGGGTCTCCTCAGGACAACAGCCCCAAAATGGGGAATTCTGTCTGAGAGCAACAGGAGGAGCCAGCAGTGCGTGTGTTTTGCTGTCTGCAGGGCAGCTCACACCCAGCGTGGTGTTTGCCTTTGCACAATGGGCTCAGTTTGTTGACTCGTGTTCAGCTTGTGACCCAGCAGCAGCAGCAGCAGCGTCTGCTGGCACAGCAGCTGATCCTGCTGGGCTGCTCCCTCTAAACCCAGCATCTCACACTCACTGAGAGCTTTCCATCACCATTTCTCAATTTATCAAAGCTCAAAACACTTCCTTAGGTTTTAGGAGAAAACCTACCTTTAGGAGGAAACCTACCTTGAGGAGGAAACTTACCTTTAGGAGGAAACCTACCTTTAGGAAGAATCCTACCTTAGGTTTTAAGTTTTTCTGTTCTGCTTTGGAGTGCAGCTTTTAGCTTTATATTCAGTGTTACTGGGATCTTTTCACAGGGTGGTGAAGACAAAACAATCCTCTTCTAGCTGGAGACTCAAGGAAAATCTCTTTAAACTTCAGGCCCAAAGCCTAAACAACGTGAGAAGAGAAGGGTGGGCAAGCAAGCAAGGAGGATGAAACTTCGTCATTTGAAGCTGTTAATTGGACAGTTAACTCCTATATGCAAATGGATTAAAACTTATAAAAATGTGAGAACTTGTGACCTCTTTTGCTTCCATCTTGGAGCCATCTGGGCAAATCCACAACCAGAGCCAGTGGCTCTGGTACTGCCAGGGTGTGACCTTTGAAGGCACTATATATATATTTTTTTTTTATATTTATATATATATTTATATTTATATTTTATATATATATTTTTATATATTTATATTTATATATCTATTTATATATTTATATAAATATATTAAAATTTATATTGTATATTTATATATTAGGTAAATATATACATATATAATTATTTAAAAAAATATATATAAATAAAGTTGAAATAGAAATTTTAAAATATACAACAAATATAATATATCAATATAATAGATTTAAAATAGTATAATATGTAAATAAAATCTATTATTTCTATATATTATATAAATATAATTATGCTTATAAATATAAATATATTTTAAAATATACTATAAATATATTATATAAATATAATATATAAATATATCTAAAATTATAATATGTTACATATAAAGAAAATATGTTATTTATATATTATATAGATATAAATCTGTAAATATAAATTAATATTTATATATAAATATATAAATGAAGTGAAGGAACTTCAATAAATATCCATTTTATTCCTCTTAACTCCATCTAGCCTTTGTTCCAGCTCCTTAAGGCATCACACTAGCCTATAGATTCTCAAATTTGTACTAGTTTGCTCACAAATATAGGAGACAACATTTTCTATTCACCATCTCAAACTGAATTAAAGGACCTGAAAATACCCATTTAATTTACCTTCTAGCAGCCTTCTAGTACCTAAAAGGGGTTTACCAGGAGCCTGGAGAGGGACTTTTCACACCAGCACTTCCCCAAAACAACCACATGGTTTTACCTGCCCAGCACCTTCCAGACCTGTGCTTTTTTTCAGTTTTTTTTTGTCCTCCTGCAAGTGAAAATTAAACTGATCTGTAATTACCCAGGTCCTCTTTTTTCCTATTAGAGCCAGGTACTGAGTGAGATTTACAGCAGTCAGGTTCCTCACCTATCCACCCAAATTTATCAGAAAGCACCATAAATTATTGTGAAATCACTTCAAAGCTCTTTATTGAAATTCCTGCCACCCAGGCAGCCTGATTTCCCAAGAGCCCTCTTGAATGTAATTTTTTTCCCCTCTATTCCAAGCAAAGCCCTCACTATTTGTCATTATCACCAGCAGTGCTACTCAGCACTTCTTTCTCTTGAACTTTCTAACAATGACAACTATGAAAAATAACCATTTTGGCCTTCCTGACATTTTTTGATAGTTCTTTGTGTCCCCAAGATTATCCCACATGGACATTAACAGCCTGAGGAGGACCTAGGGAAATGCTGACCTCGTTTGTTGTGATTAGCAGGACCACTGAAAGGAAGGGCTGTCACAGTCAGAACAAGTATTTCTTACATTAATGGATCATGATGAAGCAAAATGCATTTTTCCTGCAGGTTTAGAGAATAAAGCAAGCCCAGGGTTGCAAAGGGGAAGTGTTTTTATTCACTGAGTAGTGGCACCTTTAGGTCAGTGTCACAAAAAGCTCATTCCCAACAGCCCAACACTCCATCTATCGTGAAATGTTATATGGCAAATTTATCCAGCTCCAGGGAGGGAGAAAAACCTCCAAACAAACCTGCGTCAGTTCAAAAGGAAAGCCAAGTGAAATTCAAGCGTTGCCAAAGAGGTCGTTATTCAAATTGAGCTCACTTAGAAACATCCCAGTGTTTTTACAGCGTTAGGTTCAAGTCCTGACTGTGGACAGCAAGGTGAGTGAAGCATCTCACCCTCCTGAGCACCTAAATCCTCTTTTATGATGGACACAGCCCCCAGCAGAATTCTCCTCCTCAATTTTCCTTATCCTCCTGGTATACTTAATAAATAAATGAGCACCATACATCCACTACTACATAAAATGACATTTCCTGATTATGAATTTGTTAAAATTACTACAGTTTTCTATAACTGCATATTACATGGTGCCTTTTCTTCACTATAGGATGCATAGTAACACAGAATTTATATATTTACACACAATTTGTGTAGATTTGTAGCTTTTAGTTCCCACTTCTGTGAAAGACTAAGGAAAAAAACCAGCAACCTCTTTTAGGATTTCAAAAGGAACAGTAACCCCCAGGAAAGCACACAAAAATCTTCTGTGTCACTGGCTATTTAAAGAACAGCTTCAGTATTTCCTACTGTTGCATAATAGATTCTGATTATTTTGACACTTTTCAGTATTTTTAAATCTTTTTTAAGCTGGAGCCATGGGGAGGCAGCACGAATTAGCTGCACCTTATTTTATTCCTGTCAGCTAATTTCTAGATCATCCAAAGCTCAGTTATTTAGTCCTTTTCCTCACCAGAACTGCAGCAGCTGCTTTGGGAAGCCATGCAGTGTTCTGGGTCCAAAATCTGGTCCTGGATGAAATAATGAAAGGCTGCTCATCAGGCACCCCTCAGATGCTTTGATCAGTGCTGCCAAAGAAGCAGTGAGGAGCAGAAAAAAGGCATGGGAATGACCTTGATGTGAAGAAAAAAATGTCTGCAGGCTCCCAGCTTCAACAGCAGGTTTTTTAGGTAGCATTAACCAAATTATAAACTCACAGAAATTGCCTTTTCAGAAAGCATCATTCCAGCAGAACATTCCTGACTACAAAGCACATTAATTCAGTCAGCACAGTTATTTAACTGGTGAGTCTACATTTAATAGGTGTTTATATTCATTAATATTTATCTCATCTTCCACAAATGAAATTAGTAACAGCATGCCAGAGATTTTCTCCACATGGCTCCTGCAAATGCATTAAACCCAGCTATCTCCAGAGGCAACTGTGGGCAGAGCTTGGCCCTGTGTGTTTCTGTGGCAGCTGTGCTAAAATTATGCTCCTCCCATTAAAAGAATCCTTTTTTTTTTGCTGGATCTGGCTTCTTTAGTTATACAATATTAACAGTGAAAATAGGAGCTGAGAATTCATGGCTTCATATGCTTCCAGTTTAAATTCTATTTAGAGAATTCTCGGGATTTTATGAGACATCTTAAACATCCAAATCAAGCTCTCACCTTCCATAATTGCTTTGCTATGAATCTTTTAATAATTATTTTGTTGTTATTATTATTAATTTATTATTTTAATAATATAACCCTTTACTGTGAATATGACAGGGTAGCTTTTATATAAACTCTTGCCTCGAAAAGAAGCATGGGAGGTTAGAGATGAGTGAGATTTAAAGTACTCAGAGAAGGAAATGTATGGGTTGGGAGGGATCTTAACATCTAATCCCACCCCCTGCCATGGGCAGGACACCTTCCACTATCCCAGGTTGCTCCAATCCCCATCCAACCTGACCTTGGACACTTCCAGGGATCCAGGGGCAGCCTCACAGTGCCTCCTCACAAGGAAGAAAGTTCTGGAAGGCCACAATGAGGTCTCCTCCCCAGGCTGTTTCTGGGATGCTCCCTCTGGGACAATACCTGTGGCACCTCAAGCTGCTCAGCCTGTCATCCACCCACGTCTCCTCATGGCTCTCTGGCAGCTTTGTACAAAGCTGCAAAAAAGGCAATTCCACAGTTAGCAGGGCTGTGTCATCCTCCAGAGAACTCCTGGCTCTGGGCAGTGTTTGGCTCTGGCTGATGCCTCAGGTTTTGGGTTTTATATTTTTAAAATTCTGTACTGTTTTAGTGTGTGGGTCTGGGCTTCATATCATGGGATGGTGAAGGGATGGGGGACAAAACAATTCCTTCTCTAGCTGGGGATCAAGGACAAATGATCCAAATCTCAGCACCAAGAGCACAAACAACGTGGACTGAAGAGAGAAAAACAAGAAGGATGGGACTGCATGGGCTAAAGGTGGAATTGGACAATGAACTCCAATGTGCAAATGGAGCAGAAATTATAAAGGTGAGGGACCCTATGACCAGTGATCCATTTTTGGGTTCATCTTGGGTGTAGCCCTGGTTAGGCTGTTGTGCAGCCCAAGGTAGATCTAATAAATACCTAATAAATCTCTACTTTAGCTCTGACCAGCCTCAGTTCTAGGTCTGCCTTCCCAAGGCATCCTGGCCATTGTTGTTTTGCCACTCAGAGTGAAGTGATGCTGTGTGAAAGGAGGAGACTCACTCAGTCCTTCTCGTCAGAGCCCTGCTGCTGTAATTGCTGTCAAATTAGTTCTGTTCATGCTGCAGGAAAAAATCTATTGAAGGTTTTTCTTTCCCAGAATCAGCCTGGATGTCTTTTCTCTTTACATATAAATAAAAATAATGGCAAGGAAAATTGAATAGATGACAAACAAGGAGGCTGCATTTCAAGGGACAACATCAAGGAGCTGAGGACTTCATCTCCAATTCCCTTCAAATTGCTCAAGTAAACAATAAAATTCTCAGGACTGAGACAGGGTAATATTAAAAATCCAAGAGTACACTGTGATTGCTGTTTCAGAGAAAACTGCCACCAAACAGGCCCCTTGTACCAACTTTTCTCAGAAATGTTTTTATACTGTTCACGTGGGCAATTAGAAAGTGTTGTCCAAATCTGCTTCTTGTTTTTTCAGATAGAGTGGAGTGGGATCTTTCTGAGCACTTAAAATTTTTTAAATATGTATATATATAAATATGTGATTTAATACTAGTTTTTGCACCAAAAAATATCTAGTCACTGGAACTGAAGGTTGGTAAATACTAACAGTAGGATGTTGGGGAAAAAACCTACAAAAACAACCAACAAGAGCATTCAGCTTTGGCCATCCAGCTGTCCATGGGTATATGAAAAGTCACTGCACTGAAGTCATGCAGGGATTTCCTCAGGAAAGTAGGTGAAATTACCTAAAACTGTACAGCTTAAAATAAATGTGAATAATAAAAAAAAGAGAGGATATTAATTCATGAAGTTATAAGCAGAACAGAAAACACATAAGAAATTTGAATATCATTACTTCTATAAGCTACATGAGAAAGTGACTTGTGCAATGATCAGGTGAGAGGTTTAAATTAAGCATGAGGAAGTAGTTTTTAGAATAACACATAATTTAACAGAACTCAAGGCTATTAAAATGCAGAAGGGAGTCTGCAAGAAAGAGGGGGAGGTACTTTTTGCAAGGGCATGTAGTGACAGGACAAGGGGATAGAAGTTTAAAGTGACAGAGAGCAGGTTTAGATGGGATATTGGGAAGAAATTCTGCACTGTGAGGGTGGGCAGGCCCTGGCACAGGGTGCCCAGAGAAGCTGTGGCTGCCCCTGGATCCCTGGAAGTGTCCAAGGCCAGGCTGGATGGGGCTTAGAGCAACCTGGGATAGTGGAAAATGTCCCAGGGTGGAACTAGAGGGTCTTCAGGACCCAACCCAAATAAATTCTTGGATTCTATGACTCTATAAAATACAAATATTGTTAAAATATAACCAAATTTATGGTGGAACCATCCACAATGCTTTTCTTCAGCTCTGCAGTGAACACCAAGGCTATCAAAACATAACAAGCAAGCTGGCTCCTGATGGGTTATTAGAGAAAAATGTGACCAAGCCATCTGAACAGATCTGTCACGGAGCTCTGCTCGCTGAGAACTGTGCCTGGCACAGCTGGTGACTGCATGGAATCATCATTTTTTAATTACTGAAAACAAAGCTTCCAAAGGAACACAACAAACTGGAGCACAAGCCTGGAATCAGAGCCCAAATATTGAGATGTGAAGTCATGTGAAGCTGACATGGGGGATTTGCATCTGGCACTGTTTAGGTGGCCGTGGTTGTCTCTGCCTGTTCTGTGAGCACAGGGGCTCAAAATGCACCAAGAATGCTCCAAACACACCCCAGGACAAGCAAAGGTAAGAAATAACTGGGGGGGAAATAAAAATCCATACATCTGAGAGCATAAATTCTCTCGATCCTTCTGCTTGTAGCAATAGAGACTCATTTCTTTGGGCTGCCTGCATTCAGTGCAGCATCATTGCTCCTTTCCTCACAGTGGGAGAGGTGGAATCCAGAGCAGCAGAGGCATTCCTGGGATTGGGAATGTACAAAGCCACACCTCCTGCTCACACCCAGGATAAAAAAGCAGGTACAAATCCAGCTGCAAACAGCTGAAACCATTCTTCGAATATTTCTGACTTTTTACAAATACTAATACTTTCTGTTTTCAGCAGAATTGGGAATTCATCAGCACTCTGAACCTCTGGGTATCTGCAGCACAGGATTACACAAAGCTGCTGTGATACATTGCAATTTGGTAAATTATATTGTAATTCAGCTAAACTCAAGAGAGATACCAGGACAATACAGGATTAAACTCCATATTAAATTCTGGGAACACTTTCTGTCTTTGTGGCACTTTATACAAATAACTTGACCCAAACCACCTGGGATGGCTGAAATCAAGGGCTGCAATTTCTCCCCAGGCTTGGAAACTTTTAAGAAACAAAAAAATTTAAAATAACAACTCGCACTGTGGCTGCTGAGAATCCCCCCCTGTTCTGGAGAGGGAGGGAAATATCAGCAGAAATTGATCTCTGCTTCCACAAAAGGGTAGTATAAATCTACTAGAGGGTTGTTCTGGTCGAATCCATTGAAACATACACAGAGTAGGTTCTCCTAGAGGTGGGGAATAATCATTTTGCCAGTGTTTTGTTCAGATCCAACAGAAGAAAATCGGTAAGAGGTGGAGTCAAAGAGTGCAGAGGCTCCACAGGCAACCCTGGCTCCTGCTGGAGCACTCCTTGTACAAACCTATTGCCCACCCTGATCTTCACATCCCATCTGTGCCACTTGTGAAGTTCTCTGGAGAGGAGAGGATCGTGTCAGGGAACACTCAACCTCACATTCTTACCTAAAGAATAATTCTTAACAGAGGAGCCCAGGGTTTGGCATCTTCTAGCACAGCTGACAGAGCAGCATTTCTCCACAGGTTTGTCTGATACAGGGAAAATAACAAAGAGCAGAAGCAACAAGGGGTCTGTGATGGTTTCAACATCTCTTTTCAGGATCACAGGCTGGCATCTTCTCTCCAGCAAGCAGGAGATTCTGGTCTGCAATAGGACCAGCCTTGATTTCCATGGATTTCTTTGTACTGCCTGTCTGCTCTTGCTCCTACCAAAATATGCAGTGTGCCAAGCAGATTGTGGTTTCAGGGATTTTCTGTAGATTTGGCTTGCACAAGCCCAAGTACAATCTTATACAATGCTCCATAAAACAAAACAAAACAAAAAGTAGTATCTTAAAACAACAACAACAACAAAAAATTAGCATCTTCTCTGCACACAGCCTGGCAAACTCACACTTGGAGAGCCTTGGGAGCCACCTTCATTCCCCAATCCAATCACAAATGGTTTTCCTGGATTTGGGACACACCTTTTAACATTTAACCTAATTGTGGCAGGACAGCAGCAGCTCAGACAAGGTGTTTGGCTGCATTTTTGATTTCTACCTGCAGTGATTCCCTCATCTAGCAGTGGGTAAACAACCAGCAGCCAAAGCTGCTTGCACAATAGGGATGTGTATGGCTGGGAGACAGCTCACTCACATGTTTTAACAAGTGCTCTCAAAAAGAATGTTCCAGGCAGGGTTACATTTCTGCCTGAGCCTCCCAGAGCACCAGCTTCCCCTTGAACACTTGATAATCCTAATTTGGGACTCAGCAGAGGTAAACAGCATTTGCCTTTGCAAGCAGGTGCTAAGCAAGCAATATGCTACTCCTGATTTCACAATTAAAAAGCAAAGTTCAGCACATTTTGTTTACAGTTACTATAAATAAATAGCCTGGGGGGAGTGAAGAACTTTTGAGAGTAACTTATTTCCATGACCTCAAACAAGCCTATGACATCCCTGCTTTGGGAACACAGATGATCTTCACCAAATTCCATGCAAATCTTAATCACAGTACCAGTGAAGAAACCAAATCAGAAAATCCAGCATCCCATAAAGCAGCAGTCTGAATACAACACATAGCCTGCAGTGGCTGCACTTTGCATCACCACTGACAAGGCAGGAGAACAAAAATATCTGCTCTAACTGCCCCAGGGTGACTCTCCTCCCTGCAAAAGCAACAACAAAAATTAAATAATTGTTTTTGAAGTCACAGGATGTCCCTCAGCTGGACAGGACCCACAAGGATCATAAAGTTTCAATTGAATCTGCTTAGGGATCTGTTTTTCAGGTCAGCTTCCCTCTGAAAACTGATCCTCACTCCATTACTGACAGCTTCTACTCAAAGAAAGAAAAAAAATGGTTAACTACAGATGAATTGATTTCAAATAGAAATGAATACCCCATATGAAGAAAAAATAAAGGAATTCAGTGTTTGGCTAAAACAAATGTGAATACAAATCCAGGATTGTTCTGTTTTGTTTAAAGTAATATTTAACCAGCTCTGAGACTGAAATAACAATCATGCCAGAAATAAAGTAAGTATTTTGCTTTTACACATGTAACTCCATCATTTTATAATCTGCAAAGCAGCAGCAAGTCAGCTCTAGTGCCACTTTCTATGGATGGTATTAAAAAAAACCCCAAAATCCTCTCCTTAAGGAGAGGAGCTGCCTGCATTACTGATTCTCATCAGCAGGACAGCTCAGTATTTAAATAATAACTGTGAACACCACCATGTAGTGTTACCCCATGATGTGGAGACTGAGAGAGTGGCCAAGCCTTGGAGCAGACCAGGATGTGACAATCTGCAGGACAGGCTGGAGCTCAGTATCAGCTCAGAATCTTCCTTCTGTCCTCCAGCACCTCCTATGGCTTGTGCCTCCTGCTGTCCTTCCCAGCTGGGACACAGGAGCTCTCCCTCTTCTTCCTTTGCACCATCTTCATCAAGGAAACTCTTCCTCAGATTCTTCACCTCCACCTCTCCTCAGAACAGTCACTGTGGATGTTCTGGTGTGGGACAGGGATGATCAGTTCCCTGGGAGGAAATTGCTGCTGCCTCACCACCACTGCAGCAGCAGATTTGCAGAGCTCACAGGAGCTCAGGCTGTGCTCCCACAGATTTCTTGTCATCTCCTGGAAGGGCCAGGGGTCACAAAGCCAAACTGACAGCTTGCTGTTGTAGAGAAAACCCAAAGCTACACTCAGGCAAAACCACACTGCCAGGTAAACTTTATTTATAAACATACAAACTCCTGAATGACTGTGCTGAAAGCACCAGGACCACAGGCCCCAAAGACAGATCTAAACCTCTTGGATGAGTATTACAAGGACAACTGTTGCAAACATCATCCACACTTCTCTCCCTCTCCTTTAAAGGGAAAACACAGCTGAGTGTGAATTTCCCGTGGCAAAGTTCTGCATGATCTGTATCCTCCATCAGGAGACAAGTTGCTGGCTGAGCTGAAGTTTGGCTGTGTTCAGAGCTCCTGGTCCAGCAGTTTTATTGTCACAGTGCTCAGCTGATGTGATTTAATGAGGATCATGATTTAATTCCTGCCAGGGAAGCTGACTATCTCCTCCAGATTGTAGGGGGAATACTTTACAAGGGACATATAAAAATTGGGAAAAACCAGAACCCATCTTCCCTCCAATATGACACCCTAAAGCAAACAGTCTCAATATCCTATGCTCAAATTATATTCTTTGCTATTGCTTTTTGGCATGTCCTTCCCATTACCTCCCAAAGATGAATTCCTATCAGGAAGATCTCTTATCTACTTGCAGTCCATCTGGAAACTGCCACAGCACAGTGGAGCTGGACTGTCCTCACCCTGCCACAGCAGCTGATATTTCCTGAACTCAATCCTGGCCTTTAGAAGCTGTAACCACCTCTGGCTGATCAGATCAGCTTACACCACTGGTGTGAAGTCAGTTTTTCTTTGCTTCTTTTTCTTCAAGAGGCCAGGAAACCTGAATGTGATATGGCTCCAGCTCTTCTGGAGTGACATAGTCTGGAGCATTGCCCATCAGGTCTCGTCCCCTGAAGGATTTTGGAAAGGCAATGACGTCCCGGATACTTGGAGCGTCAACAATGAGAGAGATCAGCCTGTCCAGTCCTACAAGCAGAAAACAAATTGGTCAAACACTTGAGTTATGGCTCTGTATTACCTCCCCTGAGTCAGAAAAATCAGAAAGATTGAGGAGGTAATATCACTGAGCTTGAAGAAAAAGAGTGAAGCAAGAAGCAAGTAAGGGAGGAAAAAAATTAATCTCAGCTGGTAGCAGAGAAAGAGATTTGCCTCGAGAGCAGAAATGTCTACCAAAATAAAGCTTTTCAATATTGCAGGAAGCTCTGTAACACACCAAGGGCTGCAGGACACAGACAGCAAACCCAGCATAACAAAACTTGGGCAGCTGAATGGCAGAACACTGGCAGGGCTCTGCTTTACAGCTCAGGGCTCTGCATCAAGCAGTTTGGAAGGATTACAACTACTGAGAATTCAAGAGGAACAAAAGGCTCTGGGTGACTGGATGGAGGAAGTCAAACTGAAAGATCACAGGTTAAAAAAATAACTTCTTTCTTTGTAGGCTTTTTTATTTTGATGAGTGTAGGGAGGATGTTGTTGGTTGGTTGGGTTTTTTCCCCTCTTTCTTTAAACCATGAACTTGCATTGTTCTAGGGAAAAAACCAAACCCTTACATTTTCTGAACTAATGAGCAAAACAGGTGAAGAGAGAAGGGAAGTGAGATGGCAGCAGAGGGGAAGGGTGTGAAACACAAAGTGCCATTTCTGTCCCATGTCTCCAGACAGGCAGCACAGGGATCCTGCTCTGGCTGCACAGGAATGGGAACAAAGCTGACTCAACCTCACTGAATACAGGGTTTGCAGATCAGCAGGTAAGGACCATCCTTAGAGACCTAAACCCCACTGTAACTCTGGAGAGGAACACCCCAACTTTCTGCTCTTGGTGACCAGACCTCTGTTTCTTTCCACAAAGCTGCTGCAGAGATGGAAGCAGCAAGGCTTTTCCTAACAACCATGAGCTTGTTCCCTGGATCTAGTATTAAAAAAACCAACCAACCAAACAAACAAACAAAAAAAAAATAATCCCACTGAAGACCTGCATCTGTAGAACTACAGATCACTTACCTAAAGCAATTCCTCCATGAGGTGGAGCTCCAAATTCCAAAGCCTCAATCAGATGGGAAAGCACCTCAGAGTCCTCCTGCAAAATCACATTAAGAGGTGTCACTGGACAAGCAATGCTCCTCCTGTTAGCAACACAAGATGAAGGTACAATGAAATCATCCATTGCTCAGGGCTAGGAGTTATGCCTTTATCTGAGAAGATGAGTGTTTCTTTCAAACTATGTAATTAATATTTCAATTAATCTGTGCTTTTAAATCTCCAAGAGATCATTAGAGGCATCTGTAGGTGTTACCTTCAGCACTTTCTCCAGCACAAAACGCTGTTGTTCTGCACTGTGAATTCTGATGGAGCCACCTCCAACTTCACTGCCATTCAGCACAAGGTCGTAGTGCTGGCTACGGACCTGCAGAGAGACAGGGACAGGCACCCCTGTGAGGCTGGCCCACAGCTGCACCTAGAAACAACCTGCACAGAGATTCAAAGACACTGGGAATGAAGCCCTGGAAGCTGTAAAACTGCTCTCTCAGGGGTATATTGCAATTTAGGTATCAGTCCTGCTGGAGGTATGGGGTGCCTCTGACTGTTGTGGGAAGAGAATAAATCCTTTTGAAAGGTTTATCAAACCTGAAGCAAGAGAGATAGGTCAGAATATAAGATTTTGGTTTTCTGTCAGCTCCTTTTGCTGGGGCACATGTGAATATTTGCTATTTGCAGTAATCAGGAAGCCATCTCTTCCAGACACATGCAAGATCATAGAATCACACTAGGGTTTGGGTTGGGAGGGACCTTAAAGATCCTCTAGTTCCAACCCTCTGCCACGGGCAGGGACCCCTTCCACTACCCAAAGTTGCACCAAGCCCTGCCAGCCTGGCCTTGAACACTGCCAGGGATGGGTTAGGCACAGCTGCTCTTGGCAATCTGTGCCAGTGCCTCACAGGGAAGGTTTTTATCCTGATACCAATCTAAGTCTACCCTCTTTCCGTTTAAAACCATTTCCCCTTGTCCTATCACTGCTTGCCCCTGCAAAATATCCCTCTTCAGCTTTCTTGCAGCCTTTTTAGGCACTGGAAAGGACTCTAATGTTGCTCCTGAGCCTCCTCTTCTCCAGGATGAACAACCTCAGCTCCTTCAGCCTTAACTCACAGCAGAAGTGCTCCAACCCCTTGATCATCTTAGCAGTCACCTCTGGACTCATTCCAACAGATCTACATCTTCCTTGTGCAGTCAGTCCCATGAAACAATATCTCTTTTTACACTAAACCCAGCTGCTGCTAGCCTGGTTTTCCATGGGACCAGCTGTAAAAGAGCCAGCACAGCATGCCTGAAGCTGGTTACCTTTGTGGGATCAGAATACAGGAGGCTGACATCTGAAGGATGAGGGGCAGTGAAGGGGTGATGAGCAGATTCCAGCTCAGCGGGATTCTCAGCCTTGGGGAGGAAGAGGGGGAAATCCACCACCCAGAGGAAGTGAAAGGCTGTGGGATCACGGAGTGCCAGCCCAGCTGCCTCCAGGAGGTTGGCGCTCAACAAGCGCAAGGCTCCTAAGGCAGAGCACTGCAACAGAGAGAAGGGAGAGATCAGCCAGGGTGGCTTCACCATCAGGAACTCACTCAAACACCCACCAGGCAGAGTGTTCCATGAAGGAAGTACCACAGACAGCATCAGCTGGAATGCATTGCTGCCTTGAACACTTTAGCCTCATATTCTGACATGTATCACCCTCCTGCCAAGGCAGCAGCAGCACCAGGGTTTGATAGACACCGAGTAAGGAGCTTGGAAATCCATGTTTTTCCAGCTATTTCATCTTCAGAACTTTCTCAGACTAACCTGGGTTAACTGGGGGACCACATGTAAGATCCACACTTTGCAGACAGAGAAATGAAGGCACAGAAGTGAATACAACAAAATGTTGGCTATTGAGCAAAGCGTGACACTTTATAATAAAACAATGCTTAGTTTTATTGTTTTATTTCTCTCTGCTCTTGCCAGTAAAATCTGCTGGCAAGAATAGAGAGAAGGGTGGAAACAGAATCTCTCACCATTGCTGCTAATAAGTCATGCACTTGTGGGAGACACAATTACCTAGTTGACCTCATTTTCCAATCTGTTTGAGGCTTCAAAAATGAAGTTAAAAAAAAAGAAGGCACTGATTTGTTGCAGGGTTTTTTACATTTCAGGCTTCATTTAAGTTCCAAGTCCTGCCTAGAATTTGACTGGGGGCCATGAAAGTAATAGGCACATTTCATGCTTTATCTGCTGTTGCTATAGCTGCCGTTCCAGAGAAAGAGAAAATTAAATGATGACCTATTTTAATAACAAGAAGAATCAGACTGAGGTCAGATAACATCAAAACCATCATCAGCAACATTCAACTCACAGAGCCACCCAAGAAAAGCCTCCTACCACTTGCTTGTGCTCTCCAGCTGCCAGCAGCACCACATCACCCTCCTGCATGTTCAGTGCTTGGATGAGCTCTGACTGCTCCTTCTCACTGAGGAACTTGGTAAGCAGAGATTTCAAGCTTCCATCAGGTCTGCAGATAATTTCCATGATTTCCTAGAGAAAGGTTAAGGGTATGTTCAGTGCAGTGCTGCCCTCTCTTGACTTGAAGCATTACATGCTCAGGCTCTCTCAGCTATTAAAAACTGCTCTCCTACCTCCCTCTGCCTTTATCATGCTTTGTCACTCACCCTTCTCAAAGCCTCAGGAGAGTTTCTGTCTCACCTGGTTAAACTGGGATTTTGCTGACTCCTTCAATGATCCCAAGTCTTTATTTGTAAGATACCGCTGGGGAAAGAGCAAGAGAAGACACAGCAAAGATCAGCTTGGAAAACTCGACTAGATATCAAATCTACTGATTAAGCTGGTTGCAAACATCTCAATTCTTTGGTTTCCAGCTCAAGCTCTTATGAAGGCTGTGGAACAGGACAGAGTGCTTAGCACTGGGCTGGGTGTCTGCTCTGAGGGCTTCTGTCAGGAAAAGACCCCTCCAGATCTACACATTTTTCTCCCCCTCTCACAAATAAATGTATCTGGTCAGCAGGGTCAGGTCACTGCCTCCAACCTGCAGAAACAAGGTTACACCACCACACTGTGGATGGGGAATGCAGAGCTCAAACTGGAGGAAGAACAGAGAAAAAACAAATGGGCTGACTCTTGCATGCAAAGCCATGCAGTAAATGAGGAGCTGCATCAAGATCTTGATTATTTTTCAGCTACTCCAGTGTTTAGGGTGGGTCTAGATGACACTTTTGTGTTGCTCTAACAAACACATCTGTGCCCTCTCGTGGGAAGCCATTAACTTGCACTTTGTGCCAAACTGAAAGGAATCCCAAAGGAAACCATGGCCACAAAGCCCTGCTCCCCAGATAAAACTCAGTTTTTAGAGGACTTGTTTTTTCCATACTGCCCAAGCTACAAAGATGTCTACAGCCAGAATTAAATCTGTTTCCTTGCCAAAATGCAGGACTGTGCCAAAAGTCTTCCACATCTATTATAAACCTTGATTTTGGTCCATGACAAGACACAAATTGCACCCAAAAATGCAGCTAAAGCAAACAAGAGAAGGACATGGAACTACCTGGCCCTTCTCTGCCTATCCCAGAGCTGTGCCATACTCAGCCCCTAACCAGGACAAATCTCCTGTCACAAGGCACAATTCATTATTGAGATGGACATCAAAAAGCTGATAAAAAGCAAGGTGAGACCTGAGAGGGTTCCCTATCCTCATGGGATCTTGCTGCTCTGTTGTTTTCCTCCTCTTCCTTAGGATAAAATACTCTCCTTGTTGTCTTTTTATTCCAACACCACTCAGCCCCACCTAACATGGAGTACAACCAATCTAAAGCTCCCTTAAGAACACCAGAAATAGCAAGGAACATTTCCATACCAACAAAGGAATTCAAATTAGCATTTTATTTATTCCACACAAACCATAAACAGGATGTAAGAGCATCACTTACCACTCCCTGAGGGATACAAATGGCTCTGATAGAGCCATGTGGGTAACTGAGGGCATTCTGCACAAAATGAATGTTTGATCCTCGTAAAACATCACTGACATCCGCGATCTGACAAAGGAGAGAGCACAGGAAAAAGCACTGCTGGTAGCAATACAAAGCAAAAATTCCTGCATCTGTGTCTTAACACCTTCAACACTATTCCCTTTTAGAAGATTTTGCTTTTAAATAGTCAAGATACATTGCTCCCTGCATCACCTTTAAAATAAAGTTTTATCAGAACATATTTTTCACAGTCAACTGATTAAATCCTCTCTTTTTCAGCAGCAACAATGGAACAGGCACCTAGGGTAAATTACAGCACTCAAAACTCCAGCCAAACATGTATCCATGATCCAAAGGTTATTAAACACTGACTGAAAGGAAAAGCTGCAAGCTTCCAGTGGGCAAACCCTCACCTTCATCCCAAAGCGAGTGTCTGGTTTATCAGTCCCATACTCAGCCAGTGCCTCCTCATATGTCATGGAAGGGAAAGGAGTCACAATGGAGCCTCTTTCCTCAGGCCAGGAATGTTGCAGGAGGCCCTCTACGAGCCTCTGGATCCCAGCTTGATCTATAAATGACATCTCTATATCTATCTTAAAAGAGAGAACAAGGGGGGGAATTCCACATTAGCTACAGGTTGTGCTTTCATGGTGCTTCTTGTGAGTACATAGCCAGCAGAACAAGAAACAATACACAAAATGACATCACAGCATGACTGCATTAGGCCAGGAATGTGTTTAGGATCACCCTCCAGGCTGATGACTCAGCCAACAACCTCCTCAGAGAGTGAATGAGGTAAGGATGACAAGGACACAGAAGCAGCCTTGAGTGAACCAGGCTAACTCAGCCTGGGATTTCAAGGCTGAGGAATGGGATGTCTGACCTAGCAGGACAGGAGGAGATTGTATCATCATAGTAAAATCACTGCTGCAACGCAATTCCCACATCTGCACCTGGGGCACTGCAGCAGCCAAGGACAGGAACCACGCACTCATCCCACACCGCTTTCCAAGGCTGTGCCAGTGAAACACACACCAAAGCAGCACCAGACTGACACACACTAAGCCTCCAGAAGGGAAAACAGCTCTGAGCCACTTGGTTGAGGAGCAGCAGCAGAGGCTGGTGATTACCTGGGTGAATTCTGGCTGCCTGTCAGGCCGTGACCCCTCGTCCCTGTAGCAGCGAGCGACCTGGAAGTACCTGCAGTGACACTGTGACTTAGATCATGGTTTAAAGTATCCTCAACTCAACTGTGGCTATAGAACTGAGCACACAAAGAGAAGGAAAAAGGAAGTAAACCAGAAAGAGAGGGCTTTGTTCCCACAGCAGATGATCTCTGTTCCCATCCCTTCAAAGGAATGGAATCATAACAAGCAGTATCCATCTCCCTATCTTCCAGAGGCACTGGAGACTGCCAGGTGAGCTGTCCCCCAAGGGCAGCACAATCAACTCTTTATTCCCCCTTCACTCCACTCCAGGACTCTCCTAACAGCCATGCAAAGCTCTCAGACAAACCTGGCCTGCAGTTCACTGTGTGAACAATTGTCTGTCTCCCTGTTCATCCATTTGATTTGGAGAAGTAAGCCCAATTAAAAGCTTTGCACTTGGGCACCCTGACATGCTTTTCCTTGTCTCAGTCATGCTCAGCTGTCCAGCCTCACCTCAATTAATTTTGTAGGTTACTCCTGGAGCAGCTTTCATCACACATTAAATTTTCTGCCCTTCAGGAAGGCTCTGCTTCAGATCAGGTTTGCATTTAACAGAGCAGTAAAGATTTCAGCTTTCCAGAAGGATACATTTCATCTGACTGTAAAGTCTTAAATACTTAAGGATCTCTCTTCAAGACACAAATCCTTGCCAGTGAGGTTTTTTAGGAAAGTTTCTAAACTTCAAAGATTAAGCAATCCTAGACAGGACATGCAGAGAACAGGAGTTCAAGAAACTCTTACCTGTCCAGGCCTCCAACCATGAGGAGCTGCTTGAACTGCTGAGGACTCTGTGGCAGAGAGTAGAACTTGCCTGCTTCCCTCGAGGGCACAAGGAATTCTTTGGCTCCCTGGCATCAGAAAGAAAATTTACAGAGTTCAGCAAGTAAGTGCCCCCAGTTCCTAACAGAGCAAAAGGAAAGGACCTATTTTTCCCATTATGAAATCCCACATGTGAGGAAATGGCTCTTTGTACATTACACTTCATATCTGTTAAGCAACTTGGTCCAAAATATCTGAAAGGAGAATTCTCCACCTTCTTCTCTGAGAGCCTAATGCATAATAGACCATCCAAGACTGGGGTTTAAATGCAAGAACTCCAGGGTAGCTGCATCAACAATTCCTCAGCTACAGCTCTCTTCTCTCTGACTATTTTTGAAATGAAAGAAATGAATATAAGATCAGAAATTTAATTTACTTGAGTATGATCTCTACAATAACCTACTGGTTAAGAGATAAATGCTGAAGAGACAGTGCTTTCAAATTTTTTGGGTTTATAATCCCAGGGTAGACTTGCATTCAACATGTGCTCTACAAGGCAGACGTTTATCTTGTTCGAAGGTTCAAAATTAAGACATGAATTATCATCTCTCCCCTTTCTCTCCCTCTACTTTTAAAAGAATTTGTGGAGGATATCAGAAGTTTCACAAGCTGTTATTTAGCAAGGGAAAGGCAACGAATGCTGAGTGGCAACTGGAAATGATTCAGCCCTGACTGTGTAGCTGTAGGAGGCCAAAAAGCATCACATACATACCCCTGGGGTTCTTTTAAACAGAGTTGGAGTTTCTACATCCACGAACCCTGGGGAACAAACACAGAAAATGCTGAGAGGAGGGAGAACTAACATGACAGAGTAGGCTAGAGTAGGGTTAGTCAGCAAAATAGGTCGTGCAGCACACCATGGAGACTCTCCAAAATCAACACACTTTACTACTTCTAATAATTATTCCTGTAATGACAGATCTAAAGGCTCTGAGCTACTCTGATGTCCTGCCAGAACTGTTGATGATAGGACTCCAAACAGGCTGAAAATGTGTTAATTCTCTATCTATTCTAAACCAGGCAGATTTCCCAAAATGCACTTCCTGATTTTAAGAGAAGCAAAAGCCCTAAACAAAATCCATCCCTCTGACATGCCTCAACTGGGTGACCAAAAGAGGGCAACTACCTGCAAAGAGTCTTTTCTCATTGAAAACAGCTAATTTGAAACAGGTTGCTCAGAGCTTCATCCAGCCTAGCCTTGAACACTTCCAGGGATGGGGCAGCCACAACTTTTGTGGGCAGCTTCTTCAGGCCTGATGAAGAAGTAGCACCCACCCCACCATAAGCAGACATTTCCTTATTAAGTGTGACCACTTTGGAGCAGCAAGGTGGTTAGGAATCTCTGCCAGCACAAGAAAAAAGCAGCAGGGAGAGCTGGAATGTCTTGAGTTTGTGAGGGTCCCCAGGACAAGGTGAGAGATGAGAATCTGACCCCATGTTCTCAGAAGGCATATTAATTATATTATATTATATTATATTATATTATATTATATTATATTATATTATATTATATTATATTATATTATGCTATATTATATTATGCTATATTATGCTATACTAAAACTATACTAAGAAAAGGATATAGACAGAAGGCTTAACAAGAATGAGAATGAAAAACTCGTGACTGACTCCTCAGAGTCAGTTGATGACAGAGGACTCCAAACAGGCTGAAAATGTAATTCTCCATCCGAAATATGGAGAATAATTCTCTCGACACAGATGATGGTGATTGGTCATTAATTAAAACAATTCACATGAAACCAATCAAACATACACCTGTTGCATAAACGATCTCCAGCCACATTCCAAAGCACCAAAACAGGGAGAAGCAAATGAGATAATATTGTTTTTTCTCTGAGGAGAAGCTCTCTGAGGAGAAGCAATCCTGGTGAGGGGATTTTTCAGAAGACATGGCAGTGGCAGGAATGTTTGCTGCTCCAAGCAGCTCCCTCACCGTGCAGGTTGCAGAGGTACTCGCGCATCCTCATCACCACGCGGGAGCGCAGCCGCAGCGCCCACTGCAGCCGGGAGCTGCGCAGGTCCAGGTACCGATACTGCATCCGCAGCGCCTCCGACTTCTGGGGACGAGAGAGGGGCAGGGTTAAGGACAAAATTCAAATTGCATGGCCGGTGAAGGGATCCTAAAGCCACAGAGAAAAAGGAGAAGATAAATAAACCGGTGATGCTCCGTTGCCGCAATGCGCCCGTTACGCACAACCTACACAAATATGGCAATTGCTCGGAAAAAAACCCAAAGTGCCCACAGAAGCTGGGGCTGCCCCATCCCTGGAAGTGTTCAAGGCCAGGCTGGATGAAGCTCTGAGGAACCCTACCCATGGCAGGGGGTTTGGAAAAGGATGATCTGTAAGGTTCCTTCAAACCCAAACCATTCTGGTGTTCCACAAATCAAATAAAACAGCCTCATTTCAAACTCAAAAACCCAGCATAGCCCTACGTTGAAGATGGCAATGCAAGATGTTTTCAGTTACCATCTGTATGGTAATTGAAAACATTTGTCTTTGTCAAGTGAGCAGTTTGCTTTACCTCTCTCTTTGAGTGACCACATCCACACCTCCCTCGGGAGGGGACATTGCTGATAACAGCTATTGAATGTCCCTGCATGGCTGATAAGAACTACAGCATCCCATTGGGAGATGTGAGCCCAGAGGGAGGAGCCAAGCATTCCTACCTGGATACAATCTGAGGTTTCAAACATTCCTGCCTGGATACAATCTGAGGTTTCAAACATTCCTGCCCAGATATAATCCAGAGGTTTTTGAGACAGCAGCATGGCTTTCCCCACTGGATTTCCCAGAGGAACAGCAGCTGCCTCTCCTTCCACTGGATCTTCAGAGGAAGAATCCATCCTTCTCTGCAGATCCCCCTTGCTCCAGCAGAACCACCCTTGACACTGCAGGAGGGCTGCAGCCACAATTCCAATGGGACTGCCACCAACACCCTGACCCACAGGGTGTCAGGTTGGGTTCTGACTCTGTCAGTGTTGTCCTAGTGTACTGCATTGTTTATTTTATCCTTTATTTTTTCTTCCCTATTAAAGAACTGTTATTTCCTGCTCTCATATTTTTGCCTGAGAGCCCCTTAATTAAAAATTTACAGCAATTCAGAGGGGTGGGGAGGGTTTATATTCTCCATTTCAGGGGAGGCTCCTGCCTTCCTTAGCAGATTCCTATCTTTCCAAACCAAGACACCCCATTTCCTTCACTCTTTCCTTTGCCATCAGTGCTTCCAGAAATATGGAATCATTCAAGCCCTGTTTTCTGCTTAGCTCTAATTGGAAATAAATCCTCCCAGCAAACAAACACCACCTCTGTTTTAAATACCATCATTCCTCCCAAGTGAAGTGGGGAGAACCAGACACAGCTCTCAGATGTTTTACTATCACCCTGGGCAAATTCCCAATTTAGTGAAAAGCCACCACTTTGATAAGAAAAACACACCTTGATAAAATCCTTGATTTCAAAAGGCAGCTTCTTGCAGGAATTTAGGATCTCTGCAGTCTCTGCCTTCACTTCAATATCCCCTGTTGGCATTTTCTAGAACAAAAAGGCAAAAAAATTAAAACTCAAAACAGTTGGACAAAGGTATTTCACAGATGCTCAAAGGGAAAAAAAGAAACAATGTGATTACCCTCCCTGCCTTCTAACATCGTGTATAAATCAGAGAGTTTCTCCCAAGGACAGATTTCTTCCAGGTTTCCCTTCTGTTCAGAGAAACACAAGCCACCTCACCAAAGCAGTTTCTTTCCCACTAGCATACCGGTCAATAAACAGCAAAACCACATAGTGTAGGTTTCAGGGAACATGAGCAAAAGCAGCCCTTAATATGAGTCAAAAAAAGGCAAATTAGAGGAACTTCTCAGAACTTCCAGTTCTAAACATCAGTTCTCAGAACTGGTATTCTTTTGACTCCATCCCGAGGGAGGACAGGCAGCTCCCCTCACGTAGCACTGAGGCACAGCAAAGTTCACTTGATCCTGCAGGATTCCCACTATTTACCAAGGGAAAGGACACACAACCTTCCCAAAACAAAGAAATTAATAAAAGAAATAAAGGCATTGCTTGAAGCCTGGATTTTAAGTGGAAATCTAAAAGATAGAGCAATAAGGAGCTATGATCATAAATACAATCCTCTTTTTAGACCTGCCAGTTATATGCACAGTCCTGAAAGATCAGTCTATAGCTGATTACAATGACAGCTGAGGAATGCAGAACATTAAAAAATTATTCAACCTCTGTTCCCTATATAGAGGATTTTCCTACAGCAGAATATTCCTATTCTGCTGGGAGACCAGCAGAATCAATAAACAGGTGGAACTCGACGTGACAATATTTATTTTCAAGCAAAAGCAATTCCCACCACACTATGAAAGCCTGGAAAAGCCAGCTTTATCCTTGCAAAGGGCTGGGATCCAGTTTAATTTGTGTGTGCCTGTAATGTGCTCTGAGATTCTCCTGTTATCCGACATAGTGTGAGGTGACATCAGTGCTATCTGAGGATGGGCTGTCACACAAGCAGAATCTGCGACAATGCTCTGACACAACGCCCACCATAATCCCACCATCCAGGGGTGTTTCCTTCAAGGAATAAAAACTCTGGGAGTCTCCCTCACCCCATCCTCACCGGATTCTCCTGCCCCTGGGGCCGAGGGGACACTGTCCCAGTAACTCTGACCACAGACTCCAGTGGGGCATTGGACAGCAGCTCCTTCACATGGGAATGTGCCTGCAGGGAGAGGATACAACCTCAGAGGAACTCAAAGAACAGCACAAAGGCACTGAGGCCAAGCAATTAAACCCAAAATCACTCTTAAGGCAGGGGGAACAGCATTGATGCTTCTGTTGCAGGGTCAGGTCAGGGCTCTCACGACACTGCAATCTATTTGTGAGTCAGAGCACTCAGTTTGGCAAAGTGGCTGCTGAAGCCAAGCTACCAAAGGAAAAATAAAAACACAGATTCATGTTTTGGTAGCACTTACCTCATCCTGAGGAATGATGACCTGGGTGAGTCCCTGGAAATCCCTCAAAACCAGAAACAGGCCTTGTCTGATCCATGAAAAGCACAAAAGGAAGAACATTTTATTCACAGATTTAGTAGTTTCTACTTTTAAAAGCATATGGCAACCGGCTACACTTTCAGTACCCTGCAACTCATCCCAAAGCACTCACGAGTACTGAATGATGGACACTTTTCCCACACCTGAACAATTCATTTCACCTTGTGATCAGCCTCACACAACATACAAATAACCAGGAGAAGCAGAATTTTAACTTGAGCTTTCATGCATACAGAGCTGGGGTTCTGGACATGTGAATTTTCCTGCTGGAAAACATCATTCAGCTAAAAACAAATGAGCAAAAAAACCTAAAGTTCATGTGGAATAAAAACAACAACAACAAAATCCAATCATCAGTCAAGAAGGGGAACCACTCGTCCCATAAAAAGTTCCACGTGAATAAGCCACACTGCCAGCCCCAGAACCATAAACCTTGATTTGTTCAAGCTGCAGCAGGGACAGCTGCCACTGTGCTTTATCCATCAAAAAACTGCCCAATGGGACATGGTCTGCTGTCTTTAAAAACAAGAGCACCATGACCACATTGCAATAATCCTAACTCCTTTTCCTGGGTCTCCATCTACAACTGCTTAAAGATGAGACACTCAGGACCCCCTAAAACCAAAAAACTTTTTAACCCATCACTGGAGAGCAATGGTGCATGAAACACAGCTTAGAGTGGATGTGACAAATAATCATCTCCATTTTCACCATGGTTTGCACTTACCTTTGATATTGAACCCATCCATACAGAGTCACCTTCTGTCCCACGTGAGCAGCACGCAGCTCTCCACATGTGTTGGTCCGAGTGACAAAACTGTTGAAGTCTTAAATAAATTTAAAAAAATAAAATAAAAAATATATATTTTATATATATACATAATCTCTCATAGCTTTTGTAGACGAAACAGAATAAATGGAGTTTTCCCTCCCAGTAGAATTTGTACATATATGGAGAAGTTACTTCTAATCTAGATCCGGACTATGTTTATGTCATAAACACGAAATTAAGCTAATCTAAATGTAACTTAAACAGGGATTTTTTCTGTTTCTCAGTTCATAAAGATACTTGAACATAGCCTTGCTGCAAACTGTTTCCCTGCACATTTTAGGAGCAAGAGAAGCGAAAGTCACAGGTCAATCCTAAGGGGTGCTGACAATTCCACATTTAAATCAAGAATCATAGAATAGTTTGGGTTTCCAGGACCTTAAAGCTCATCTTATTCTACCCCCCTGCCATGGGCAGGGACACTTTCCACTATCCCAGGTTGTTCAGAGCCCCATCCAGCCTGGCCTTGGATATTTCCAGGGATGTGGCAGTTCCTCTCAGCAAGACCAGGACCTCACCACCCTCACAGGGAAGAATTTCTTCCAATATCCAACCCAAACCTGCCCTCCTTCAGCTCAAAGCCATTCCCCCTTGTCCTGCCGCTGCAGTTCCTAGCAGCGACACAGCACAACCGGGCTTAACAAACCAAGAATTCAACACACACGGAGGACACTCACCATGGAGGTGTAAATTTAATAGCTCCTGCCTGAAACAACTGGAAGAAGGCCTCAACAATGGTTACAGAAAGGTTTGCACAGACCCCCGTGTGCCTGTAATTATGGCCTAACTCACAGATCCATTCACCACCACTTACACAATGTGCAAGAGGCTCGGTTTGCAAGGAGAAGCCTGAAGGATACCAATACCTGGTCTTATATAAATAATTCTTCATGAGCGCCTTTAGAATTAAAAGAGATTTACAAGACACTTAGTAAACTGATACAGGGAAAATAACTTGTGATATTAATCGATTCTGGGGACTATCCTGACCTGTACCCCGGGAGAAAAAGGCCCCAAACCTCGAGGGGACGGGACCAGCGCTCCTCCTCACCTGGAGCCGCAGGTGCGGCGGCAGCGGCCGCCCGGTGCAGCGCTCGCACCAGCAGCCGGGGCAGCGCCATCCCCAGCCGCCCCCCAGCCTGAAACACGGGGAGGAGCGCCGCGGACCTGCGCGAAGCGAAAAACGTGAGCTCCGGAGGGGAAAAAAGGGAAACCGCAGCCACCTCCTTCCCTCAGCGCCGCCCGCCCCAAAGATGGCGGAGGGGCGCGCCCCCCGCGCTGGGGCTGACGGGAAGAAGTTCGAACGGCGGAGGCGGGCGGGTCGTGGCGCGCCGGCGGCGCGGGTGGGCCGAGGAGCGCGGGCGCCGCGGCGGGCGTCATGGCGGAGGAAGCGCCCGAGGACGCGCCCGAGGACGGCGCGGCGCGGACCCTGCCCAGCCTCAGGCGGCTCTCCCGGGCTCTGCCCTTCGGACGGAGCCATGGCCGCCTCATTGTGCCAGCGCTGTGCTCTCAGGTACGGGGAGGCACGGGTGGTGGCACCTTCGTGTTCCCTCCGTGTCCCCTGAGCCGCGCTGCGCCGCCCGGGAAAGTCAAACTTGAACCTTATTCCTTTTGTTTTGTTTCCCCGCTAGGAAAAGGCGGACCCGCAGAAAACAGCGCTCCTGCTGCGGAAAGCCTGGACGCTGTACAGCGTGACCCCTCTGTACGGCTTCCGCCGCGCCCGCCTCAGGGACTACGCGCGGCTGCTGGGCGCCTTCATCGCCGCCGAGAAGCAGAAGGGGCTGGCGGTGGAGGTGGGCGTCGAGCTGGACGTCAAGGTGGCCCTGTCCAGCCTTGCCGACATCAGGGGCAGCGAGCTGGACCAGGCTGCCCTCCTCGTGCAGGTGAGGGCGCTGGTTTTGTTGTGATGGAACGTTCTGTCTTGAAAGGAAGCCCCGGAGTTGAACCTTAGCTGTGTGGAATAGCTAGTGAGGCATCCACTGTGGTTTAATGAAACTGAATCGTGTCTATTTTTAAGTGAAACTGAACACTTATAGGCTTAAGCTGTGCCAGGGCAGGTTTAGGTTGGACATTAGGAAGAATTTCTTTACAGAAAGGATGATTAGACATCGGAATTGGCTGCCCTGGGAGGTGGTGGCATCACCGTCCCTAGAGGTGTTTAAGTTAAGACTGGATGTGACACAGTCAAAAGCCTGATCTAATGACAAGGTTGAGCTTGGTCACAGGCTGGACTTGATGGCCTCAGAGGTCTTTTTCAGCCTAATTGATTCTGTGATCTCCCCTAAGCAATGCATACAATAAAGAGCAAGTTTGAGTTCAACTTTTTAACAGCATCTATATAGTTAAACAGCAGAAATATCTATCTATATTATACAGTACAACTATACATAGCAATCTCTGTCTGATGTTTTAGCTCAGCAGTCAATTTACTGCCAGGACTTGGATGGGTTATTTTTCTTCCTGGATAAAGCATAATCCCACTTCCTAGCCGAACTTAATATTTCTGAAATGCTTTGCTTCAAGTGGAATGTGCTACTGAAATGTCAGGTTCATTGCGGCAACGGTTGTAGGATGTACCATGGGAGTTAAGCAGCAGAAACTCAGATCTCAGGACTGTTCCTAAGGAATTTAAAAGTGCTTTTTCTGCTGTTTTCAACATAATTGCATTCAGCTTTTAGAGATGTCATGGATAGACTGAATAATTGTACGTGTTTGACACAAGGCAAAAAAAACCACTTGTAAAAAAGTCCTAAAACTTTAAATCAGTATCTGTTTTTAGCTGATGAAAAAAAAAAAAAGCCATACTTGCTTTGCAGCATTGCAATGCTTCTTCTCCCCATCGCAGCTCTCCTCGAGGTCACGAAGCTCCTCCAGGAACTCTGAGGACAAACCCGTGTGGTTGGGCTGGTTCTGCTCCGTGTTTGGAGACGAGCTTTCCGAGAGCGTGCCCGAGCACTTCACCTGCCTGCCCCTGTTCCTGAGCCACGGCGCCGAGAGCTACACGGCCCTGGTGGGCAGCTGGTTCCAGAAGACTTTCGACTGCTGCTTCCGCCGCCTGGCCATCAGCCCCCTGAACCTCAGCTGGATGGTGGCCATGTGGGCTGGCTGCAAGCTGGACAGAGCTGCCTCTGCCGTGGAACTCGTCTTCTCCGTGCCCCGCCTGGCGCAGCCGCTGGATATTTCCTACGCCATCCACCCGGAGGACGCCAAAGCTCTGTGGGACACGGTGCAAAAAACGCCAGGAGAGATCACCCACGAGGAGGTGGATGTCTTCATGGACTGCCTCTATGCTCACTTCCACAGGCACTTCAAGATCCACTTGTCAGCTGCGAAGCTGGTGAAGATTTCCACAGCCGTTGCCTCGGCACACTGTGATGGGATTGTAAAGGTGAGGCCCTTAGTAGCAGGTTGTTCTAATGCTGGCCAAATTAAACAGCTGTACCTGAAAGTCTCATGGTTCTTTTGCATGATTTCCTACAAGGAATCGTTACACCCTCAGCTTTTACTAGTCATACTTAGCTTTAGAGGGGGGGCAGCTGCCAGCACAGTGTTATATTACTGTGTTGCAGCAGAAGCTATGTGCCTGGGGCAGAAATAGGTGTATTAGCTGTGGTATGAACAGGAAAGTTTCTTAGGCCATAAAAAAGTCATTTTGGACTTAAAAAGATCCCAAACTTCACAAAAAGTTCCTAGCTTTCTAGTATTGTAGTTATTAAGACATAGGCAGAAACCTCCTTCACATGTAAACCTTTTCATAAAGGTGCTGGTCTTTCTACAGAGGTTATCTCCAATATCCTTCAAACCACAGAATATTAATTCTTCAAGCAATACAGTATTTTCTTCTGGGTTAAAGAACAGTTTGTGTAAATGCAGTTGTTTAAAATTAACCTATGATGGCACTTGACACATTGTGCAAATGCAGTTGTTTAAATTTACCCTATGATGAGGAGCACATTGCTTGCTTTTATCTGTAATAGCTTAAAACTGCCTGAAACAACTTTTCCTGTTGCAGTTAAGTACACAGAGATATCTCAGGCTTTCTGAAGGGTGCTCCTGTGGAATGTGTGCTGTGTAAATTCAGATATGGCTTTTCATAATGGGATAGGATTCAAGTCATATGCAGTATGGGAGAAGTAAAGCAACAACAGAGCAGCTGAATAAACACACAGAACACTTGGTAGTTTCCTTCCAAGCAGGGCTTCAGAGTGTGGAAATCTGGCAAATGCAATTGTTGCTTTGACAGGCTTTTTTCTCTTTTTTTTTTTTTGCAGATTCTACACAGCCAGTACCTGCCTGGAGTGCTGATGCTACTGACTGAACTTGCAATCTCTCAGATACAGTGAGAGCCATTTCAGTAGCTCTTCATACTCAAAAGGCTTTCTGTTTGGACAGTCTGTGCTGAGAAACCCCCAGCCTCACTCCTGCAGCATCTTCTTTCCTCTCATTCTGGCTGACTTTGGACAGACTGTAACTCCAGTACTTGGCTGTGTAATTCCATGCACAGCAAAGTCAAGCAGACATTTGGCCCTGAAGAAGGGCTGCAGTGCAAACTTGTGGCAGCTTCCTGAGCAGCTTTGTTTTCTCACCGTCACTGATTTCATTTATGAGCAGGTATCAGCCCAGAGACAAACAGTGCAAGTTCTTGGTGCAACTCCCTGGCAGGTATTTCTGTTGTTTCCAAGTTGGTTTTCACTGGACAGCCTAAGCTATGCAGACCTTGCCTAAACTGTGACTACTCTTGGGCTACCCTAAATGGAAAGTTCAGCACACCTGAGAAAGGGTGCATGCTGTACAATCCAGGGCAGAAAAATCCAGGTTTCTAACTCCGTTTTTAGCTTGTTAAGGGTACTTGGTAATGGTGATAGTGTTCATTTATGTTCCAGTTGGGCATGAAATTGGACATGAGGCACTTGTCAGCCTGCTGGTCCTCCCCGGCACATTGATAGATAGGAAAGTGAGGATAGGAAAGTGTGGATAAACTTGATAGTTACTGGGCTTTGTCCTGATGTTTGTAACCTTGGATATAATCCTGTAGGCCAGAGAGCACTCAGGGTTGGAGCTGTGTGCTAGAATTTGATGTTGGATCCCCCCCTTCTGAAGCAGGTAAGAGGTCAGAGGGACATTTAAGGAACAGAAAGTAGCACCTGCTGAGAGATTTTTGTAATACAGTACTAAATAAAGAAAATCTTCTCCATCTTTTTTCTCAAGGAAAGACCACCACTGTCTAATTAAATATATCCTTGCATGGAGCTTATTTCCAATTACAGCTTACCTGACCAAACCACCCTTTGTTACTTATTAAATGCTTCTGGGAGCTGATTTGTACCATGACCTTCTCCTAAATAGGGGTGCAAGTTTCCTTTCTCTTCCCAGTGTAAAACTGCCTAACACATGACATAACTGCATGCCTAGTTCCCAACCTGTTTCCAGAATAAAACAAAGAAACATGCACTTGGTTTCAGATTCTTTACTAGTTGAAGATGGATTTTTTTTGCATGATAAGTCTGTAATTCTTACCCTGGTAAAAGCAGCTAAGTGATCTTCTGAAGGTCCTGACAGCTCAATAGCTACTTAAACTATCACTTCTGGTGCTTTAGTTTTCTTATTAGAAATATCTCAGACAAAGTTTGCTCTCTGGAGTCAGAAGAGCACTAGACAAAGGAGTAGAAGGTCTGGAAATAACTGGCACCTGGATTTGGTTTGAAAATAGGACTGTTACACCCAGGGCTAAGTTTTAAATCTAATGCTCAGCTCTTTCCAACAAATTTGCATAAATAATCTCTAAAAACCTAAATTCTTATAGCCTCTTTTAACCCCTTCCTTTTGTTATCCTCATCGTTAAATGAGCAGAGATGAGATTTAGCAGATAGCACAGATACTTCCTTCCACAAAAAGCTGGCTCAGAGTGATGTGAAGGGTAACAAGAAACAGCAGAGTTTTAAGCCTGTTTTACTGGAATTTATCTAGGGAAAAAACCTCCTCCAGCATCTCTGTCCATATAAACCACAGAAAAACACCTCCCACTGCTTTCCTTCACCCCAAGGAACAAACCAAGAACAGCGTAGAAGAAATTTATTAAGATAGCACTATTTATACAAGTTACTCATGCTAGAAAAAAGCATAAATGATACATGTAAACATTTGTTTACAGAATACTTGTTTTCCTTGTAAAGGTGCAAATGATCTCCATATGTAAACACAATAATACCGACCTTTAGGGGGGAAGGGGTTTTTATAAAAGTTTTAATGTCCCATTTATGACTGTAGTGTATTTTTTACTATATTCAAGCACATTAAAGTCTGAGTCACATGAATCAAACGATGAAGTTAAAGAACTTAAGGTGTCAGCACTGCCTTTTTCATCTCAAGAATTTACAGTCCTCTTTTTCAAAATGAAATTTAGTAAAGGTCCACAGTTAGATCAGGTGCAAAAGGTCATTCTTCCATACTCAATAGAAATTACAGTAAAAACAGAACTGTTGAGTCTTGAGTTCTTCCCTGCTCTCTCCCCACTCCTGGGTGACCCCACAGTTATTCACAGTGCCAGAAAACAGCCCTTCCCCTCCAAACTCTTAAAAATGAGCCTCACACCTTTCCCTGCTCTAACCACACACAGGCAAAGTGCACAAAAACCACTCAAAGAGAGGGATCCATCCATCAGGGTCAGGAATTCTACAGACACAGACAAGAGGGCAGCTGAGCTGAGGCTGGTCTGAGGTTTTTTTTCCCCAGCAGGAAGGAGCTGGCTGTGGGTCTGCCCTTCCAGCAAGAACACAAGAAGTGGGTATCAGAATGAACAGATGATACCTGCACCCTGCTTCAGACAAGAACTGATATCAAACAGGCAACAGGAGGAAAAAGGCTTTTAAAAGTGAGCTAGATTTAAGTTCTGTCAGTGGTTGCAGGATAAAGTACCAGTGTGGGTGTAGCCAAACTGTATTCCACACCCAGCTGCATTATTTGACATTATTCCTGGGAGTGGTGGGTCCTTGGTAACAGCTGGGAGCTGGGTGCAATGTTCTGTCCTCACAAAGTGACAGCTGCACCCAGCCTAAGGGGGGGTCATGTCTGCCAGTGGGCAGAGCCCTATCAGGGACTCCCCAAACATCCTATGACTCAGGATTCCATCATTTCACTGGGAAATCCCTCGCTCTGGGGGAGGGATTCAACATTCCTGCCTGGATTTGAGGGTCCATGATCTAGGGGTTTGGGGACCTGGACACAACAACCACCACTGGACATCCAAAGAAGGACCAGGCCTTTCCACAGGACCAGTGCTTTTAACAAGACCTCATCCATCACTCTAACAGGACTGCAACCACTGCTTAATCAGGACTGGTTTTAAGCCACTCTTTGTGTATTCATTGCATTTATCGTCATCTCTCTATTGAATTGCAACTCTGACTTGAAATCTCTCACAAGGTCTTTCTGTGGGGTTAATTCCTCCCCTGCTGGTTCACCTTCAAACCAGCACAGGTTCACACACAGGGGAGAGGAGAGGAGAGAAAAGCTGAATTTTTGTACAGTAAAAAGGCAGTGCTTGAAATCCTTTTCCTCTCACCCTTTTTGGGCACTTCACCGATTCAGCTGAGCGATGAGAGTTCCAGTTCTGAAAAGATACTCAGGGCAGCCATCCTCACAGCTCTCCTGTCCTCTAAGAGACCCCAAATCATACCACAAGGGTTGGAACCACAGCAGCTGGCAGGACACAGCCCTGCCCAAACCACCAGCTGGTCGAAATGCAAGTCACACATATACATATATATATATAAAATACATATATATATGCACAGACAGATGTATATAAAAAGCTGAAATCATCGCTGTGAGCAATACAAAGGAAATACATGATACAAATCAAATGAAAAAATAAATATACTCTGTGCACAGAAAAGCTTCTGTGCAAAGGTGGCACCTTGCAGGTCAAGTAATTTTTTTTTTTTGAAGCTCTCTGTAAATAAGGCAAAAGCAATGTTTTCTGTATCACTTTTTTTCCTCTTTCGCCCACCAAACAGCTGCCACATCCACTGCTCCCACAGCAGGAGGGACAGCAGGAATCCCTCCTCCTGGCCAGACTCCCAGTACAAAGTGTATAGGCTCTACATCAGCATCCTTTTAGGCTACAACAACTGTTACAGTTTGGTTTATTCCAAAAATGTAGAACTATTTAGAAAAAATACGGACATAAGCAACACTTCTACTTTTGTCCAGTGGTTCCCTGGAGTCTGACAACGTGGTCTCCCGCGGGGCACACTCTCACAGAAGTCAGTTTTTGTAATTCCATAGAAAGAGTTCACCGACAAAGAGTTACATTGGAGCTAGACCGTGCATACTAGAGCTGCAAAGAGGTCCAGTGTCAACAAGTCTCTTCAGTTTGTTTTTTCTAGGAATGAGAAGGCAGGGGACTCCCTCCCTCTGGAAGCTTACCATATATGAGATTCACAGTGTGTCATTTTGATAACTCCCACGCCTCCGCCCAGCCGCCGGTAGTTCATCCCGCCGTACAACCTGCAGAGACAACATTCCAGAGTCACACATCCTGCTCCATGGGGACACCAACCTCTGGGAGCTGCCATGGCAAACGCTGAACCATCTTTAATGTCTGCTTAAAGTGAAGAAGAGCTTGTGGAGCACCCATCTCACACACTTCATAAGTAAACAGCTGTATCTGCTCGTGCCTTCCTCTCAGAACAGAAACTGCTGCTTGATTTAACACCAAATTTCTGTTAAATAAATACTTCCTGCTCCCTGTCTGGTAAGAAAAAGAAATTTGTAAACTGTAGCTGACCTTAAGCTAGGTTTTGGGTGTCACAGGACTAGGCTTAGTCCTCCTAATTCAACTAATTTAATTTGTATGTCTAAACCCCTACATTCAGCTGAGCCAACTGAGATATAACACATCCCAAGCACCATCTGCTGACTGCAATGGTGTCTGCATTTCACAGGGATACCAGATCCCTACAGATTGCAGCTGCCTGTTCCCCTCTATGCCACTGGAGTCTGCTGGCAGGAACAGGAGAAGCAAGTTCTCCAAACAGCTTTGTTAAAGCCAAATTGTAGCAGAATTGTTTCTCAGTCAAGCTGCACAAATAAAAAATATCTTCAAGATACAAAAGAAAGGGGTGACCACGGAAGCTGGTCACCTATATTGAGTTCAGTGGAGGAAAAAACTGATAGTTTTTTCAAGCTAATAATACCTTGAATAATCTCCCAAGCTGTGTGAATGCCTTCCAGGCAGTCACTCCTAACTCTGGACTCACAGGGAGCAGCTGAAACCATTCCACCAAGGAATCTGATGTATGTACCACTCTCTCCTCAACTGGTTTCCTCAGCAGTTCAAAAGGTCCTGTGGGCCCATGGCTCACCAAACCAAGGGAAATTCCTCCATTGCTGCTATGACAGCCATTCTTATCAGTGAAGGGTTAAATTACTATAATCACTAGTAAGAATAAGGACATTGATTTATTTCTATTCCCCACCCTTGCCAGATCACCACAGCAGCAAAAATAGCCACAGGTGCTTGATACTTCATGCTAATTACATTTGGGAATAAATACACAAGCAATTGTTTTCAAGTATAGTTATGACTAGAAAGGCTATTTTTCCTCTTTCTTTTCTGCTCAGCATATATTTTGATCAACAACTTCATATTATTTGTCTCAGCTTGGAGATTCTTCCAGTGGCTGAATCCTGCTGATTTAAAGGGGAATAACATCATGTGCTTGAAGTGTTTCAGCTCCTCCAGAAGGATTCAGAAATCACTGCCTCACACTGAAAGCAAGAAGTGATCAGGCCAAATTCTACATGGTGGCTGTGAATTCCTTCTGCTAAGGACAAGCTCAGTTTTACTGGGATGCAGGAGAGACTCAGCCCAAAATGAACAGAAGGGGCATGGTGAGATATTTTTCAAAATGTGGTTCTTTCTTGCAAGGCAAGAATCCAGAATGGGAATGCTGTGATGGCTCTACCCCACACAAGTTCTCTGTTATGGTGTGTACCACATTCCTAATTTTCCTGGGACAGCTCCAGCTGGATTTCACTGTCTGATTGTCACACAAACTCAAGTTACCTCCACGTGTTGGCATCTGGATCAAACACCTCAATGGTCTTCAGGTACGTTGTGCCATCAAAGCCCCCCACTGCCATCAGCTGTCCATTCACCACAGCCAGGCCAACCTGCAAAACAGCCACTACTTAGCTGGGATGTACTCAAAAGAAGGTTTAAAATGAAAATATTAATGAAAGTATTTAATAACCGTGTTTGGTGAAAGGCAGTCTGCAGGAGAGGGTTGGGATTTTTTTTCTTTAGGGCATGGCACAAATTAAATACCCTAAAAAATGAGACATGGAAAGTTAAATGTGTATCTCAGATTAGAGAATCTCTCAAAGAAACAGCAGAGGGTTCCCCTTAGTGCCAGCTACAAGAAGTAGAACCATCTGAGTGATGATAAATACATGAGAATCTAAACCTTTTCCATACAAAACTTATGTTCTGGACTGAAATTTTTCCCCAAGAAAGAATATCTACCAGCCCACAACACTTGGTTAAAGTAGCAGAATCACAGGAAAGCCCCTGGTCCCAAACCTCTCAGGTTAGGGCTTGGACCATCTGTAAGCACTTTGGCCTCCAGACTTTCTATTTAATCTTTGAAATCACTGAAACATCAAAACGTGGAGTATAACAAAGTGGAAAATGTGGAGTATAACAGAAAAAAGGGAAGGTACACATTGTAAAATGGTCCCTGTTTGGCTTTGAGGAAGTCAGGTGAGCTGCAGACACAGGTGCATGTGTTTAGCAGTTTCTGTAGAAAGCAAATACAGAAGCAGCTGATAAAAAGTCACTGTCTAATGAGAAACTAAAGTGCACAGTGTTGGACAGCTCACTCTGTGCTTGGAGAACAGAAATAAATATGTGTTCCCTGCCTCAAAAACCAGTGGTTGCTCAAACTGTGATTCATACCTGCCTCACCAGACACTGAACACTAACTCACAGACAGAACTCATCCTCTCCTTACCACATAATCCAATATCTAATGATAAACACCCAGATCATTTCCATCTCCCAGCCATGATGGCTGCTGAAAACACTGCATAACCTGTTGTTCACAAGAAATCACCACGATCAGCAGTGGATGGGAACTTGCTGTCACTCACAGCACTGAGGAGGAGAGGCACAGCCCAAGTGAAAGCCCAGGAGCCCTGTTCCCACACATGCCTCAAGGCAATGACAGTCTGCTGGGAATGTGTATCTGAACACAGGCTAACCCAGTTTCCCAGCTTTTTCCTCTCAGCAAGTGGGTGTTTTCACTTCCTAATTCATCCAGAGACATCCAGGTACTAATTTGATAGTGTTCTTTGATGGTATTTCATACCAGGTACAGCTATGTCACCTAAAAGCTCCTCTGCTTCAGGCTTAGTTGACTGCATACAAGCCCCAAAAATATTTAAAAACACCCTCAAATGTCTCATTTCCCCATCCTAAACAGCTGTGTGTGGCATGACTTGGCTATCTCTGCACCCTCTAGAGAGTTTTTTGCAAACTTTTTCCCTCACAGAAAAGAGGTGAAGATGCAGAGGAGGAAGCAGGAGAGTCTCATGAGAAGACTGACACTTCACCGTGTGCTCTCCCCACAACAACAGTGACAATGACACCCTGCCCTGTGCCCTCTGTCCCCACATGGTGACAGGTGGCAAGGATGAGCCCACCAAGCCCCACCTGATGCCTGGAGGGGCTGCCTAGAACAGAGGGTAGGCAGTGTTAAAGGAGTAAAGTAGGGATTTATTAAAGAAATAAAGTAGGGATTTGTTAAAGGCCTTCAAAGGATACACCTTGGGCAGTACAAGAGCCCAAAAGTGGCTCTACCAAAGATGGACCCTGGGTCATCAGTTTTCCCACTTTTGTAAGTTTTGGTCTATTTCCATCTTGGGGTTCATTGTCCAATTCTAGCTCCAGGTGATGCAGTCCCATCCTCCCAGTTTGCTCTCCTCAATTTGCTGTTTACACTTTTTGGGCCTGCAACGGTATCCTTGGTTCTGGGGCTGGAAAATGATTGTTTTGTTTAAACTGTGAGGAGAACTTACCAACACTTTATCTGGAGTTCAGAGTTATAAATTAACACAGTGCAGAATCTGGAAAATGTGTGTGAGAAAAACAGAAATTTCTACAGACACTGAAGGATCTGATCTGCAGCCTTGGAAGAAGCTTGGATTGATGTAAAAGTACAATACACAGACATTAAGCAGAAAAATCACAAACTTATGTTTCTGTAGTTGTAAGAGTACGCTTTAAATAAATGAGAAACTGTATTGATAAGATGGTGAAGGGTTTGTAATGTAAGGGTGTGGTTGTATAGAATAAACTAAGAGCTTAGAAGTTATGAGAATGTGCAAGTGAGACAGAAGCTCTTGGATAAAAGTATCTACAGTGCAGGAGAAGTAAATAAAGAAGTAAATAAAGGTGATAGGTTAGAAAAGCAAAATAAATTCTGTGGCAACTGTCTATTGGGTTAGAAAGTTCTATATTGCTTGTAACAAAGAACCTGTGACTATTCTTGGCACATGGCAAATGCTTCCTCCTCTAAAACCTCATGGGCTCTGAGACGGATGTTTATCTGAGCAATAAATCATTCTTAGCTTGAAAATAGCCCCATCCCTTCATTTCTAAAGGCAACAATGACAGGAAAACATGGAATGTAAAACCTGAGGCATCACTCACCCCGCTGCGCCGGGATGTCATGGCCACCACGGGGGACCACTGGTTGGTGCGTGGGTTGTACCTCTCAGCACTGCTGAGCTCTGTGGTGTCATCCCTGCCTCCCACAGCATAGATCATGTCCTGGTACACAGCACAGCCCAGGTGCTTCCTCCTGGTGCCCATGGGGGCTATGGTGTGCCAGCGGTTCTCCTGGGGGTTGTAGCGTTCCACTGCCGAGGGAGGAAAGGGGTGCGGTCAGCAGGGTTGGCAGGCAGTGGGGAGAGCACTTTGGACCTGATTTCCACACACCAAAAATGCCATAAACCCATTTGTTCTCTCTTTTCCAAAGCCATGAACCCATTGTTCTCTTTTCCTCCAAAGCCATGAACCCATTTGTTTTCTCTTTCCTTCCAAAGCCATGAACCCATTTGTTCTCTTTTCCAAAATCATGAACCCATTTATTCTCTTTTTTCTTCAGAGCCATTGTCATGGGATGACCGCTTTTATCCCAATATCGTGTATTATGTCTGGCAGCTGTGTTTTTTTCTCTCTCTCTCTCTCTTTTCACCCCCCCCCCCCCCCGGCCGTCTTGCCGCGGCGGGGCGGGGAGGGAGGAGGGAGGGGGACTGGGTGTACTTTGGCTTTTTGCTTTTGGCTTTTGGCTGCTTGGCTGGCTGGCCTGCTTGCTTCTGCTTGCTACTTCGCTTGCTTGCTGCTGCCTTAGCCCTAGCTGATAGCTGCCTTTTTTCCCTTTGCTGCTTTCTGCGCTGTTTTTTTTTCCCTTTTCTTTCGTCCTCTCTTTCTTACCCTCCCCTGAAGATACTGGACCGGCTCCGGACCTGACCTGGGACGTCCGGCGGGACCTCCGGAGCCTGCGAGAGACACTCGGCACCCTCCACAACACTGACTGGTTTTCTTTTCTTTTCTTGTGTTGGGGAGTGTTCTTTTGTTATTTGCCAATAAATAGGTTTTGTTTTCCACTTTGCTCCTCCAAGGAATTCCTTCCCGAACCCGGTATTGGGGGGGGAGGGGTGGTTGGAGATTTCCCCTAATTTGTCCTAAACCAGGACATCCTTCTTGGTGCATTGGCCGGGAAAGAAGGCCAAAGACAGTGGAAAACAAACCTATAACAATAATATTTTGGTTTTGGTTGTTTGGTGGGCATATTGGTAATTCAGAATGTCATTTGGGGTGGAAGCTTGCCGGTATTTCTGGTCCCTAGGGGTTTTTGAAGCTTTAATATCTTTGTGGTCCCTAGGGTTATTTCCTTACCCAAAAATAGCTCTTGTGTTGTCCCTAATAAGTAGCTTTTGTAAGCGGGGGGCACTAACCAGAATAGTCATTGGGCTGGTCTTATGTGTGTGGATTTGTCGGATAAAAATGCTGGACTTTGTTTCAGGAATGTATGGATTGTTGTCATGGCTGTGTACTCAGTTTGTTTGGGGAGAAGAAGGCGAAGGGGCTTCTCAGCTTTTGTCTTCCTTCTCCTCCAAATTGTTGACGTCTCTATTAGGAAATGTTGAATTTCCCCTGAGTTTAAAAGAAACCATCTTTCTGGCATTTAATTTATTAAGCCTTTTCTATACTGTCTGGAGTGTATATAAAATGAAAGCCGAGATTTCTAGAGGGGTTAGAGAGACTCCTGATTCAGGAGTAAAACAAAGCAGGAAAAATCTTGACTGGAGTGGGAAATGGGAGGATATGGGCCAGACTTTAAAGGAATTCTCTGATCCTATAGACTGGGACTTTCCATCCGATCAAATTCAGAACCCAGTCGAGGTGGCAAAGTATTTGAGGGAGAAGTGCCATGGTAATACTAAGGAGGAAAGGATTACTGCAGTGAGCTGGGCCTTGGCGTTTGTTTACCGTACTCTGCTAGATACTGTGGAGCAGCAGATAGCAGAAAGGGAACAGGGAGATAAGTTAGTTACTATCCCAGTGACCCAGGCTGCAGCTAACATCCCAGGCTCCAGGCTAGCAGCTGGATCAGACAATAGGCCCCAACCCATGGCTGTTGCAGCTAATACAAGAGGTGGAAAGTGTAAAGACAAGACCGATCGAAAGGTGGAAGATGATGATGATGATGCAGGAGAAGGACCCTCACCAAAATCAGAGGCCACATCAAGGGGCACAGATTCTGGAGCTAATACTGACTCCTTTTCTCTGAAGGACCTCAGAGGCCTAAGAAAGGATTACAGACGACAACCTGACGAATCTATAATTAGTTGGTTAGTCCGCCTCTGGGATGCTGCAGGGGAGGTTACGATTTTGGATGGTACTGAAGCGAGGCATTTGGGATCCCTGTCGCATGATACTGTCATCGATCAAGGTATGATGAGCAGGGCTAGCCCTCACAGCCTCTGGGAACGGGTCCTGGAGAGTGTAGCACAAAGATACTTATGTGCCGATGATCTCTATATGCAGCAGACACGGTGGAAGACCATAGAACAGGGGATCCAACGCCTGAGAGAGATGGCGGTGGCAGAGCTCATTTTCTCAGATGATATAACAACTAGGAATCCGGACCTGGTACCATGCACACCTGTAATGTGGAGGAAACTTGTGCGACTTGGGCCACCTGAATACGCTTCTGTCCTAGCAATAATGAAGCGGGATGATACATATGAGACTGTGCTTGATATGGCGAAGAAGCTTCGAGTGTATGCAGATGCTGTGCATGGACCAACTCATGCCAGAATTGCAGCAGTGGAAACCCAACTGCGAAAACTAGAGGACAAAATAGAGGAGAATCATAAGAAACTCCGGGAAGAGATTAAGGAGGACCTTATTCAAATCTCGGCTGTGCAAATTAGAGGCCCTGGTATCCAACGCTGGCGCTCCTTTGATGGGGAGAGAAGGTACACCCCACGGGCTGAGTTATGGGCCTTTCTGCGTGAGTCTGGAGAAGACATGAGGAGATGGGATGGAGAACCCACCGCTGCTTTGGCACAACGGGTGCGTGATTTGAAGAGAAGAGGAAGTATCACCAAAAAGAGGGCAGCTCCGGTTGCTCGCAGCCGAGATGTTGAGTATGACGATGACCTGTCCGATCCACTTGAAGGAACTTCTAAGGCATACGTCCAAGGAAAGAAGGACAATCTGGCTTAGAGGGGCCCTGCCTCTAGCCAGGAAGAGGCACGGGAAAATCGGGTTTTTTGGAAGGTGTGGATCAGATGGCCTGGCACATCAGAGCCACAAAACTATGAAGCATTGGTTGACACTGGATCACAGTGTACCTTAATGCCATCAGAACACGTGGGGACAGAACCTGTTTCCATTGCTGGAGTGACGGGGGGATCACAACAGTTGACTTTGTTGGAAGCTGAGGTGAGCTTGACTGGGAAGGAGTGGCAGGAACATCCGATTGTGACTGGTCCAGAGGCTCCGTGTATTTTGGGCATAGACTTCCTCCGGAACAGCTATTACAAAGATCCTAAGGGATTCAGGTGGGCTTTTGGAATAGCTGCAGTGGAGATAGAGGGTATTAAACAATTGAATACCTTGTCTGGACTATCAGAGAGCCCATCTGCAGTAGGACTCTTGAAGGTAGAGGAGCAACGAGTACCAATTGCCACTTCGACAGTGCACCGCAGGCAGTACCGGACAAATCGAGATGCCGTGATCCCCATCCACAAGATGATTCGAGAGCTGGAGAGCCAAGGGGTGGTCAGTAAAACCCACTCACCCTTTAACAGCCCTATCTGGCCCGTGCGAAAATCTGACGGAGAATGGAGATTGACTGTGGACTATCGTGCCTTGAATGAAGTGACCCCACCACTGAGTGCGGCTGTACCGGACATACTGGAACTGCAGTACGAGCTGGAGTCCAAGGCAGCAAAGTGGTACGCGACCATCGATATTGCTAACGCGTTTTTCTCCATCCCTCTGGCAACAGAATGCAGGCCTCAGTTTGCTTTTACATGGAGGGGAGTGCAGTATACCTGGAACCGACTGCCCCAGGGGTGGAAACACAGTCCTACCATCTGTCATGGACTGATCCAGACTGCACTAGAAGAGGGTGAGGCTCCAGAACATTTGCAATATATTGATGATATCATTGTTTGGGGGAACACGGCAATGGAAGTGTTCGAGAAAGGAGAGAAGATCATTCATATTCTCCTGAAAGCTGGATTTGCCATTAAGAAGAGCAAAGTCAAGGGACCTGCCCGAGAAATTCAGTTCTTGGGGGTGAAGTGGCAAGACGGACGGCGTCAGATTCCTGCGGATGTTATTAACAAAATCACTGCTATGTCCCCACCAACTGATAAGAAGGAAACACAAGCCTTCTTAGGTGCTATAGGTTTCTGGAGGATGCACATCCCTGAGTATAGTCAGATTGTGAGACCCCTTTATCTGGTTACCCGCAAGAAGAACGACTTCCATTGGGGCCCTGAGCAGCAGCAAGCATTTGTCCAAATCAAGCAGGAGATCGCTCATGCTGTAGCCCTTGGTCCAGTTAGGACGGGACCAGATGTGAAGAACGTGCTCTACTCTGCGGCCGGGAGCCATGGTCTGTCCTGGAGCCTTTGGCAGAAGGTGCCTGGCGAGACCCGAGGCCGACCATTGGGATTTTGGAGTCGGAGCTACAGGGGGTCTGAAGATAACTATACCCCAACAGAAAAAGAAATCTTGGCCGCCTATGAAGGAGTCCAAGCCGCCTCGGAGGTGATTGGTACAGAGGGACAACTTCTTCTGGCACCCCGACTACCGGTGCTGGGATGGATGTTCAGAGGAAAGGTTCCCTCTACCCATCATGCCACCAATGCTACTTGGAGTAAGTGGATTGCCCTCATTACGCAGCGCGCTCGAATTGGGAAGTTAAATCGCCCTGGGATCCTGGAAATAATTACAAATTGGCCCGAAGGTGAGAGCTTCAGTGTCGCGGATGAGGAACAAGAGCCAGTGACTCGGGTTGAGGAAGCTCCGCCATACAATCAGTTGCCAGCAGAAGAAACACGTTACGCTTTATTCACCGATGGTTCTTGTCGCGTCATAGGGATGAAACGGAGGTGGAAAGCAGCTGTATGGAGTCCCACTCGACGGGTTGCGGAGGCTACTGAAGGAGAAGGTGAATCCAGTCAATTTGCTGAAATCAAAGCTATTCAACTGGCCCTAGGTATTGCAGAGAGAGAGAAGTGGCCAAGGCTCTATTTGTATACCGATTCTTGGATGGTAGCCAACGCTCTATGGGGATGGCTGAAGAGATGGAAAGAGGCGAACTGGCAGCGCAGAGGAAAACCAATTTGGGCTGCGGAAGAGTGGAAAGATATCGCTACTCGGTTAGAGAAGTTACCTGTGAAGGTTCGGCATGTAGATGCCCATGTCCCCAGAAGTAGAGCTAATGAAGAGCAGCGAAACAACCAGCAAGTACATCAGGCTGCAAAGATAGGGGAGTTGAAGATAGACCTCGACTGGGAGCATAAGGGAGAGTTATTCTTGGCACGATGGGCCCATGATGCCTCAGGCCACCAGGGTAGAGATGCCACCTATAAATGGGCACGAGACCGAGGGGTGGATCTAACCATGGACAGTATCTCTCAGGTTATTCGTGACTGTGAGACGTGTGCTGCCATTAAGCAGGCCAAACGGGTGAAGCCCCTCTGGTACGGTGGGCGGTGGTCTAAGTACAAATATGGGGAGGCCTGGCAGATTGATTACATCACGCTGCCTCAAACCCGCCAAGGCAAGCGCTATGTACTGACCATGGTAGAAGCCACCACGGGATGGTTGGAAACCTACCCTGTGTCTCATGCCACAGCTCGTAACACTATCTTGGGCCTTGAAAAGCAGGTCCTTTGGAGGCACGGTACTCCTGAGAGAATTGAGTCGGATAATGGAACTCATTTTAAAAACAATCTTATTAATACTTGGGCTAGGGAACATGGCATCGAGTGGGTGTACCATATCCCCTATCATGCACCAGCTGCAGGGAAAGTGGAAAGGTATAACGGATTGTTAAAAACCACCTTAAAAGCGTTGGGTGGGGGGTCTTTAAAAAACTGGGAGCAGCATTTGGCGAAGGCTACCTGGTTAGTTAACACTCGAGGTTCCACCAACCGAGCGGGTCCTGCTCAGTCTGAGCTCCTTAATATAGTAGATGGGGATAAAGCCCCAGTGGCCCATGTCAGAGGTTTGTTGGGAAAGACAGTATGGATCAACCCTGCCTCGAGTGCAGACAAACCCATCCGTGGGATTGTCTTTGCTCAAGGACCAGGTTATACATGGTGGGTAATGCAGAAAGATGGAACAACACGGTGTGTACCTCAGGGAGACCTGATTGTGGGATAAGGCTCATATATGAATGTCATTGTTTGCTGAATGTGAGACAGAAGGAAACTGTAAGTGTCAAAGGTCTGAGCAAGTAAGATGAGAGGAATGCATAAGTGTCAAAGGTGTGAGTAAGTGAAATGAAAGTTTTTATTGTATGTTCACGATATGGGATAAGGGGTGGAGTGTCATGGGATGACCGCTTTTATCCCAATATCGTGTATTATGTCTGGCAGCTGTGTTTTTTTCTCTCTCTCTCTCTCTCTTTTCACCCCCCCCCCCCCCGGCCGTCTTGCCGCGGCGGGGCGGGGAGGGAGGAGGGAGGGGGACTGGGTGTACTTTGGCTTTTTGCTTTTGGCTTTTGGCTGCTTGGCTGGCTGGCCTGCTTGCTTCTGCTTGCTACTTCGCTTGCTTGCTGCTGCCTTAGCCCTAGCTGATAGCTGCCTTTTTTCCCTTTGCTGCTTTCTGCGCTGTTTTTTTTTCCCTTTTCTTTCGTCCTCTCTTTCTTACCCTCCCCTGAAGATACTGGACCGGCTCCGGACCTGACCTGGGACGTCCGGCGGGACCTCCGGAGCCTGCGAGAGACGCTCGGCACCCTCCACAACACTGACTGGTTTTCTTTTCTTTTCTTGTGTTGGGGAGTGTTCTTTTGTTATTTGCCAATAAATAGGTTTTGTTTTCCACTTTGCTCCTCCAAGGAATTCCTTCCCGAACCCGGTATTGGGGGGGGAGGGGTGGTTGGAGATTTCCCCTAATTTGTCCTAAACCAGGACAGCCATGAACCCCTTTGTTTTCTTTTCTTTCAAAGCCATGAACCCCTTTGTTCTCTCTTTTCCAAAGCCATGAACCCCTTTGTTTTCTCTTTTCTTCCAAAGCCATGAACCCACTGTTCTCTTTTCCAAAATCATGAACCCATTTATTCTCTCTTTTCTTCAGAGCCATGAACCCCTTTGTTTTCTCTTTTCTTCCAAAGCCATGAACCCATTTGTTCTCTCTTTCCTTCCAAAGCCATGAACCCATTGTTCTCTTTTCCTCCAAAGCCATGAACCCATTTGTTCTCTCTTTTCCAAAATCATGAACCCATTTATTCTCTCTTTTCTTCAGAGCCATGAACCCCTTTGTTTTCTTTTCTTCCAAAGCCATGAACCCATTTGTTCTCTCTTTTCTTCCAAAGCCACGAACCCCTTTGTTCTCTCTTTTCTTCCCAAAAACTCTTGCTAGTATCTCTCCTGTCTCCACACTCAGAGGGAGCTAGCAGTGCTACAAACTGACCTGCAGCAGTTTTACCTTTGGCACCTTCTTTCCTACAGCAAAAATGGCTGCAGGAATTCAAAAGAAAAAAAACTGCTTGCAACTCCTATGCAAATGATCAAATCATTGTATTAAGGACATACTGCCAAATGGAGCACTGAGAAAGTAAAAAGTATGACACTCAACTAGGTAATAGGGCCTCACAAGTCTGGAGAGTGAGTTATTGTATGGAAAAATAATATTTAAAGAAAAAACTCCACAAACTGATCACTGAGATATTCAACAGCTATCTGGGTACATGACAGGCTCCCAGGACCAGGACAAGCAGTGACTGGGATGAAGGGACAGCAAAAGGCATACCAGTATTGAGAGGAGATGTGCCATCAGAGCCTCCCACAGCATAGAGGAAGCCTCCCAGCACAGCCACGGCCACTCCCAGGCGCCTGGTGCTCATGGAAGCCACTCGAGTCCATTTGTTTTCTTTGGGATCATACCTGGCACAAGAATAAACAGCAGAGCTGAGGGAAGTGCTGACATCTTCACTAAGGGGCAGGAAGACTGACTTTATTCTCCCCAAACAAAAATCCCTGTAAGATTTGTACAGTTCCTATCTCCTCTCTCACCCTCACACTCTTAGAGGGTGCAGCTTTTCTGCATCAGCTGCACCCTCTAAGAGATCCTCTTTCTTGCTGTGCCCCACTTTTTTGGGTTTTTTTTGTAATTAAAAAGTACCTCTCCACAATGTTGAGACAAGAGACACCATCCTGGCCACCCACAGCATAGAGGTAACCTCCAAGAACTGCTACTCCAACACTGGTCCTGCAGGTGCTGGTGGGAGCCACATCACTGCTCCACTGATTGGTCTTTGGATCATACCTGGAAAAAAAAAAAAAACACACCCAACAGCAAAATTTATCTGCCTAGGTTTGTTTCAGACTCTCCCATGCTTGGGAGCTCTACAAGGCTGTGAAACTTGCCTATCCTGAGCTTCAACTGCAGCACAGCTCTTTGTAAGCTGGATAAAAGCCCTGAAGTGATACAATGCATCCCCTACATGTTATTCCAGGGATGTTCAAACTGCAGGTTGGGATGAATCAAGCTGGAGATCAAAGGTTCAGGCTCCTGAGAGAGACTGGCTGGCATGTGGGAACTTGCAGCAGAGTTAACTCTGCTCTGCTCCCTGCAGCTCACACAGGAACTCAGCCAGCACTGGGACTTCCAGATAAAACATGGATGGACTTGGGAATCCAGAGAAAAAGAAATACAGTGCATAGCAAGGAAGTGCAGGATGTGGGAGATACAATGATTTGGGAGTTTGGGAGCATTCAAAGAGATAGGTGGGAAGAAGGGGAGGCTCAAGGTGGGAGGAGGTATTTTTACAGCTCATTGGGTTTGTTACAGGGCCAAGATATAGAGTAGTAGGAGAGCTTGACTCATGCAGCTTTCAGGCAAGGGAATTGCCCTATGCAGCTCCCAGAAACAGGAAGCTTGGTAAAACTTGTTTGACTTTAATCTTTCACAGGCCCAAAACTGACCTATTTTCCTTCTTCTGCCTATGTGCCAAGGTTCCTTAACTCTCAAATTGTCACTTCACAAAAAAAATAATTGTCACTTCACAAAAAGAATAATCCAGGATCTTTCCCTCAGCATCTAAGAAATGCTCACTGTAACCCCACCTTCCCCAACAACACTAAAAACAAACCCTCAATTGCAAGGAAGGTTAACTAGGATCACCACTCCTCCCAACACACCCAGACCCATCTCCTAGAGATTCCTTCCTTATGCCAGAGGTATGGTTTGTCCCATTAAGTTGGGGATAATGTGGCACAATTGCACCAGGGGTGTGCAAGGCAGGAGGAAACGGCAAAATGAACAGAATTCCTAACAGGCTGCACCCAGGGTGCAGGTGAGCTGCAGACACAGCTGCATGTGTTTAGCAGTTTCTACAGAAAGCAAATACAGAAGCAGCTGATAAAAAGTCACTGTCTAATGAGAAATTAAAGTGGACAGTGTTGGGCAGCTCACTCTGTGCTTGGAGAACAGAAATAAATATGTTCTCTGCCTTCAAAAGCAGTGGTTGCTCAAACTGTGATTCATACATGAACATTCACAGCTGAAATTCTGCACAGGGGCCTTATGGAGACCTACCTTTCCACACTGTTCAGATAAGAGGAGCCATCATGGCCTCCCACAGCATAGAGGAGGTCGTCCAGGACGCTGACCCCAACTCCACAGCGCCTCTTGCTCATGGAAGCCACCATCCTCCACTCGTTGGTCTGGGGGTCATAGCGCTCCACGCTGGAAATGGCATCCCCGCTGCACCAGCCCCCCACTGCAGCAAACACCAAAACAGGGTCACAAAACACTCACTGAGCTCACACACTGCCTGTGCTCCTGGCACAAAACCCCCCTTTGGGCTCGTCTCTAAGTTGCTTCTTCTGAGGTTTGTAGTTATAAAATAGAAGGAGATTTTCAAGAGCATGAACTGAAGTTTGGAAATGCTGTGGCTTGCACAGCACCAAATAAATCATGTGAGTAAGAAACATAAGTTAACTCAAACTTTCAAATATTAATGCACAGGTCACATCAGAAATAGGTTGTGAAGACTTTATGGGAACACCACCACCACAAAATCCTGCCTGGAGTCTCCTGGCCTAAGCCAGTGGGAAAAATGCATTGATTCAGAAAATCCTGAGTTGGAAGGATCAAAGTCCAACTCCTGGCCTGGCACAGGATAGCCCCAAGAATCCCACCACGTGCCTGGGTGTGCTGTCCAAATGCTTCTTGAGCTCTGTCAGGCCTGGTGCTGCGACCACTGCCTTGGGAAGTCAGTTCCAGTGCCAGACTCTACTGTGGGTGTAAGAATCTTTATCCAATATCCAATTTAAGCCTCCTCTGACACAGCCCCAGGCCTTTCCCTCAAGTTCTGTTGCTGGATACAGAGAGCTCAGATCAGTGCCAGCCTCTCCTCTCCCGTCACAAGGAAGCTGTAAACCATGATGAGCTCTCCTCTCAAGGCAGCACAGACCAAGTGACCTCAGCCACTCAGATGGCCCCTGTAGCCCCTCCAGCACGTCCTGCTGACACACAGACACAGCTGCAGGGACACACACCTGCAAAGAGCACCTCTCCACAGCGGATGGGTTTGCGTGGCCTCGTCCGCGGTCCCTGCATCAGCGGCCGCTCCTGGGGCAGCAGCAGGTAGTTCTTGGCTTCATCCACCAGATCCCTGTGCAAGACAGGAAAACGTGAATCCTCAGAGGTCAGGCTTGGGAGAAAGGGCCAATCAGAAGTGATGGGAAGAGCAGGCAGCACTAGTCATGCACCTCAGGTATTGCCAAGTCACAGGAGAAGAGCGTGAGCAGCTCCGGTTAAACGCGCGCTGTCACCTCAATGCTCATCGGTTGTTTACAAGCCACTGACACAGTGACAGCAGCAAACCAGCACCAGTGCTTGGCCACAGTTCATAATAGATACAGCTTGCTATAAAAAGACTGATAAAAAAATATATATGACAAGAGATTTGTCAGGCTTACTGTGCAGAAAAGAAAAATCCAGCCTGCCTCAAGCTAAAACTGAACAGTCACTGGTTTTGCCTCGGAAGAGAACAGGAGTTGGAAAGCACACAAATACATAATTCACACATGACCAATAGATGGAGATAGTACCCTTCTGATGAGTATTTTCTCCAGCTCACACTGTCCATCCATTCATGACTTGCCACCTGGACTAATCTTAATATTCCAAACCCTTGAATAAAACAAAAAAGAACAAAAAGTCCTCCTTCCCTCTACAAATGTGGAATTCCTCCAGTATGAATGCTTATTTAGGAAGAGAATAATTTAGCCTGGGCCCTGAACTTCTTTACAATATGCACAGGATAGATCATGTGCTTTGTGGATGATACAGAAATCTGCAGAACCAGAAAGGTGAGACTCATACCATAAAAAGAGGAAATGAAAACTTCCCTGCATTATCCTTGTGGGAAAGAGCAGACTCTAATCCCAGAGTTCAATTCTGCTATCAAAGTGCAGACATTCCACATAGAAAAACTACTTTAGATCCCACAGAGATCATCATGAAAGCCATGCAAGAGCTAGGCTGCAATAAGAGGCCATGACTAGAGGGGGTGAAAAAAAAAAAGGCAAAATGAAAACCAATACACTGAAAGGTCTTTTACCAACAGACAAACTGCACACTCAAATTTGCCATTTCACTGAAAACCTGAAAGAACAAAACAACTTCTAGGGTGCACCAGTGACTATTATGCAAATAGAAAACAATTTTTCTTGCTTTTCCTATCCTGCCAGTTGCCAAAGATGAAATTGTGAGGCATCACCCATTTATCGGTGACAAATGAGCACAGTTTCAGAGGACAACATAATTCAATCCTGTAAATGGCTGAGGAGATTTACCTGCATTCCTCATCACTCTTAATGAGTGGATCAGAGCCCACTGTACCCACAAGAAACTTGGGACTCAGCAGGGGCAGGCGGACGTGCTGCAGGACCTGAAACACAAACCAGAACACCTATGGTGAAATCACAGGTACCCACAGAGATGCAAAAAGCCAAATGGAAAACAAGAGAATTTTAGCTGAATGCAGCTTGTCTCACAGCACATTTGCCTTTTCAATACCCCAGTTTAGATACCCAGCAGAAAATCAGTTTTCAGAAAGGGACAATCCGCTGGATGCATCAACAGCTGAAAGATGACAGCTGGAAACCTTTAGAAAATTACAAATGTCAAGACATCTGCCTGAATACTAGTTAAGTTAGTGGTTTTATCAAGGATTTAGCTCTCTTAAACCTGAGTGGTATTGCAGAGTAAATGAACAACGAGAAACAACACATCTTTCAGAAGAGTTGAGAATTTGAAGGCCCAAGCACATATAGACAGAGGCAAACAGTTATAAAAGCATTAAAAGCTGCCTTGAGAAGAGCAGCTTTTTCCAGTTTGGTTTGTTTACTTAAAACCATTTTCAAAAGCTTTCCAGTAAATAAAGTTGCATTTAACATCTCTTTCCAAAGCAGAAACAGTGAGGCAGGCAGATGCTCACCTCTTTTGATCATCCAGCCCAGACTTCAGAGGCTTTGGGCTGACAGCTTTGTCAGAATGAGTTCTGCTCTGTGAAATGCCTTGGCTTAGATGAAGCATCACATTCCAACAAAGCCATTCTGACAAGCTCCACTGTAACATGGTGAGGGCTGAGGCACAAATCAAGCAGCAGAGCTAAAAGAAGCACTGCAAAGTGAGACAAGGCTTCCCCTCTCCACTGTGGTGTTGATATGACTCTCGAAGCAGTGCAGGCAGGTTTGTCTGGACAGACTGCTGGAGTGAGCTCGTTTGGCAAGTCCTAGCTGGGAACAATCCAACAAATCCCCTAATGAAGGCTCTGGCCAGCCTAGATGAAGGGACAGTGCAAGCCACCTAACACAGGTGGGAGCCAGAGAGAATTTTGGTGGCTTTACAACATTCAGAAGCGCTCTGGCACCACTCTACCATCCCTCCTTCCTCTCTCCCTGGATAAAGCAGCCGGGAATGCCTCTGTGGCCAAGATTACCTGTGGCAGCTGGGGTCTCCTCTCCTGGATGCTGTACTTCACCCAGGCCATCACAGCATTGAACACCTGCTCCTCGCTGCGCACGTTTAACTCGTCACTGGATATGATGTCTATGAGCTGGTTGGCAGGAAGCAGCATGAACTCCTCACTCTCCATCACCTGGGAAAGGCAGAGGAAAAAAGGAAGGGAGTAAGGACAAAGCATCAGAGCCATTCACCACTCCAGCACTTCATGGACTGAGCCAGTAAAAAGCCAAATCCCCATCAGTTCCAAGAACAACACACATAAAAGGGTTTGCTGCACTGGGCAGAACACAGCCCCCAGGAACACAACAAGACACTTATGGATGGGCATGCCTTTTACACCCTTTAACACTTTTAAAGGGTTAAACCACACTGATCAGGTTTGAAAATTCAGGAAAAACAAAGCCTTTCTTTAAAATCAGCCTCCTAATTTGCCGTGTCTAATACATAAAACAGAAATGAAACCGCAATAAATACGTGACTAAAAAGCAGCACTGGAGCACAGAGATTTCCACAAGGAAAGCAAAACAGCACAAAAATAAGAGTCTCAAACAAGTTACCAGAGGCATTGCAGAGAACACAGAAAGCCTGATTTGTGGCAGAACAGAAAATATTTCAGGAGACTCATCTGATCCTGCCTCTTTCATTTGCTCTAAATATACACATGGAGTGTGCAGTAGTCGAGATGCACTAAAGAGGGAATCAGAGCCTCCAGAGCCCCTAAGGACTGATCTCCTGTGAAAGTCAAGCCACTGACAAACACATTAATTCCTTCAGCATCCAAGATAGCAACCAAGTTTCTCAGGAGGCCTTGGCTGCTGCTGGGGGACTGCTCACACAGCCCGAGTCACTCAGACTGCCCTGGGAGCTCACACACCACCACAGCTCCTGCACAGACACCAGACAGATGGGGAAAGGTACAAGAATCAAAATTCAAACTGCAGAAATGGCCTGACTGATAACTGCCAGCTCACTTTCCCTGCAAGCATTCCCAGTCTGCAGCTGGGAATTTCCAAAAGGTTCAGGGACAGAAAATAACTGAATGCTGGCTTGCCCTTATCATCTGTGACCACATTAGAATTCCATGACTTATTTCACAATTTGCTGCATAAATTAAAGAAAAACACTCTTTGACACGATCATCTCAACAGCAGTCAGCTGTGCAGTCCTTCTAATTACCTGAAGAAGTTATTTAAGGGCACTGAAAAAATATCCAGTTACTGACAACAGAAAATATTGTTAAAAAAAGAACAAAGAGGACAATGAGATCAGTTACCACACTTGGTTCTTGGGCACCCTGAGCTTTAGGGGACAGTAAAGGCCACAGCAAGGTTGGCCCAGAGACTCCTTCAGCCTTTAAGTAGGAACTGGGTTGGTCATTAAAGATCTTTATCAGCTTTTTTCCATAGTCTCCCTTCCTCCTACAAAGCTTATGTGTAAACTTTACTCTGATGGTTTTAAATGCAGCTTCTGCAGAGTCTGGGAACAGCAGCTGTGGAAATTCCTGAGTTAAAGATGCTCATCCAGCCTCTCCCTTTGACCCTAGGGACATCCAGCTGCATTGATGGCCTCACAAAATTCAAAGCACTTCTTTAAACCAAATTATTACTACTGTGCAACTTGTTAGTTTACATAGTAAAACAAATCATTATTTAAAATGCTTTGGCTTTTTTTTGGCTTAATTATAAGGACACTCATAATTACCTGACTAATAGTAATGATCTATTTCACTGACTTGCTTAGTGGACAAGAATTGGCTGGATTTCATTTCCTCTGCAGCATTCCTGAACATCAGTGCTTTTATAAACAGAGAGAATTCATGTCAGACTATACAATATGGAGTGCAATTTTTGTCTGTTGATAAAAGTGCAACTTGTCCACCCAAAAATATATTTTTTCCCTACACACGAATGTCAAGAGACAAAAAAAAAATTACAAAGGCTGTTCTTGTACAGTGGAGTTGCTAATAGAACCATTTCACATTAGATGCACAAAATCCACTAGGGGTTATAGGCAACAAATTAAATTGGGAGGAATGGAAAAAACTGAAAAAACATTTTACCAAGAAGTTAATGATGTAATGCAGCAACACACATAAAAATTTAATAGAAGCAGAGGTTAGCACAGCAGAGGACATGAAGCAATTCAAACTGCATTCAAAGTAACTGCATGGGTTGGCCCGGTGCCTGCTGCTTAATATTTCACCTTGGCACCCAGGAAATTCCCAGCTCACGTTCCTTTCTGCCAGCTTGGAGGAACAATGACCACACAGCCTCTGCACAGGAAGGCAAATTTTTTTTTATCAGCTTTTTATTTCTTTTTTATCAGTTTTCAACCTCCACAGTGGATGATGGTCAAACAGACAAGTGCCTGGCTTCCCCCAGGGATCACCAAGCCACTCCCCAGATGGGAAATGCTGCCAGAATGGAATGCAATCCCAAGGAGCAGCACCACTCACACTGTCTGCAGAGAAACAGTGGAAGCAAAAGAAGTGATGATTAGGGATGAAGAGCTGCACAACTCCTGGAGCACTGAACTGGACACCAAAACCTGCCCAGGCCAAAGAAACAGTGCTCTAATCTAAGCCTCACTTTTCCAGAGGCTGTGTTTAACTCAAGTCAATTATAATTTGCATCATCTTCGAGGAAGAGCGCGCTCCTCTCTTTTTCCTCCTTGTGCTTTAACAGGGATAAGGAAGACAGAAAGTTGTCTTCAAGGGACAGCAAAAGAAAAGAAGCCCATAGCAAGCAGCTCCTAACAGCCAGCTGCATTTATTAATACTAAAACATTTTAAAACAAAACTGTCAAGCTGTTAAAATGTTATTTAGAGGCTTGTAAGCATGCCCTACTCTTGTAATAACAAGATCTAATAGCCAGTAAAACAACCAAGCACTGAAAATAAACAACCATCTGGATAGCATCTTGCTCCCCCACCTCCCAAAAATAAAAAACAAAACCAAACAAATCCAGAAGAAAAGAAGTGCAGAGCAAGCACAGAGGATATGAAGTGGCCAGCTAAAATGTAGGGCTTTGGGAAACCACCAAGTTCTACAAAAAAAAAAAACCTCTCATCTTACCAGCAAATTCTGTTTGGTTAGAAAAGATGTATTTAATTGCAGTTTTTATAGTAAACTGATGTTTTGGATACCAAGAATTGTCTTCACTGTGTCCAACAGTTGTGTTCTGTTGTGTTGGTCCTGCCCAGATTTTTCTCAAGTACTACCTGACTGAAATTAATCCAATTCCAACCTGCTTCTTGCACGTTAGAAGGGAAAAAAAGAGACAAGCTGCCATCACTCACAGCACTTCCATACTGCTGCTTCTCTGGGGAAACTAAATTAGCACCAGGAGTTCCTGGAGTTCCTCCCTTTGGAAAGGATCTCCCTGTGAAGCTGGTGGGAAGAGGAGATTTTTCTGCAGCAGTTCAGTAAAGACCCACTTTTCTCTATTGCTCACACAATCCTTAATTATTATGTTGATCCTTCTCTGAACCAGCTGCTGGCATTTTTTTTTTCACCAAAAAATCATCTAGGCAGAATTAACAAAGGATGAGAAACTTGAGTTTATAAAGGTCAGCTACAATATTACACATCTGAATTACTTTCAGACAGCTTCTGCTGAATAATAGATGCAAAACTCTAGTTCTGCTACAACCAGGGATTTGAAGACTCCCCTGAGGCGGCCTCATGCTCCCTCAAACACCCACTTTGCCAATCCCAGAGCTTAACATCAAATTCCTTGGGTTCTATTGATGTGTCGTCCTTACTTTTAACACCTTCCCCCTCTCCAATCATGAAGAATCCAGAATATTTCTGAAAGAGGAGTGGAATATGCAAGCAGGACAGATTCAATGCCAAATCCACCTGCACCCACAGCCTTGCCACCCACACAGCACACACCACACACCTTTCAGGGAAGAAATGCTGTGCATCAACCACTGGTACAAGACAGTCCTGCTACCTCTCTCCTCTTTCCTCCCCACTTAACATCTGGCACGCATCACTATGGGTCCCATCACCGGCACCCATCACTATCAGGGCACAGAGCAGGTGTAAAGGCAGGATTTGGAAAAAAGGACAAAATGAGAGTTGCTGAAAGCTCTCACAGGCCACGTTGATGCATTTTACAGCACAATTCCAGCACACCAGCTCCTTACCTCCTGGAAGTTGTGCTGTGTGAATTTGTCGGCGATCCTCAGCAGCTCGCGGCACGAGTGAGTGTCAGCAAAAGCCCGGATGCCCAGGCAATTGGAAGGGTCCAACTGTCTCTTGAGGAACTCACAGCAAGCCTCCTGGATCTCGGCCAGCTGGAGAAGACAAGCAGCTGGCAGCAAGGTCTGGACATTCCCCTCTTCCACGGTGATCTGCGAGGTGTAGGCGAAGTCAATGAGCAGCTCCATGGCGCGCTCGTCGATGTCCCTGATCACCACCTCGGTTTGCCGCGACTCCGCCAGCTCCCCGGTGAACATGGCTCGGAAATAGGGGCTGCAGGCCGACAGGATCACCCTGTGGGCGTAGATCTTCTTGGCCCCCACTACCAGCACCACATCACAGAGCTCCCTGTGCTTCCTGAGCAGGTTGATGACCTCCAGGGTCTGCCGGGGGTGCTTGTCAGAGATGTAGGGCATGCGCGCGGGCTGCGGCACCCCCTCGGGCAGTTTGTTGGGGTCTCCGAGGGTGCAGCGGCTGGTCACGTCCATTCCGGTCTCTCCTGGGCGAGTGCTGGCACACCTGCAGCGCAGGAGACACAGATACAGCACCATGGTCAGGGATCCCAGAGCCAGCTGGGAGCTGGAGCTCCACAGCTCGCGCCGAGCACGAGCCTGAGGGACACAGACACGAGCCGTGCCCGTAAGTCCATGGCGGGACACGAAAACAAGCACATGACCACATGAAAGAGGAATCCATCTCCAAGCAAAGCTAGCTTAGAAGTAAACAAATGCCAACTTGCAGCAGGCTTCTATTTATTGCTATTTTTATAGGCTTTCGATGACACACGGCTCTAATATCCAGCTACATGTACATATTTATGAGCTGAACGTCGCCACAGCCTCGTGTGGTAAAGGCACATTATCCCCATTTCACAGAGTGACTCAAAGCACAGATTAGCTGGCTTGCCCACTGTCAAATGCTGCAGTTTTCTTTGACAGAGGTGGAGATGGATTTCCAGCTCTGTGATTTAACCAAACTTCTCTGTTCTACCTATGTTTTTAACAGGGTCACTCATCACTGTAATGTCTGAACACACTAAACTGTCACACAAACTTCAGGAGCTCAAGATGGCCTGCAGAGTACCATGAGCATCTTTCAGGTTTACAGAATACCCATTTTAATCATCACCTCTTCAATTATTTTTGAGCTGTGGAGTCTCCTGACTCAACCCACCCTCCCTGACACGTGTCAAAAGAAGGTTAATCTTCCTCAAGAATGGCAGAAGGCAGGCAAAACCAAACCAAACAGGAAAAAGATAAAACAAGTATCCACCACTATCAACCTACCAGAAAAGGAAGAATAAAAAGTCAGGATAGTAACTTTAGAGCTGAAGAATCACTTAAGAATACATAAACTAAGTTACTGGCACAGAGAAGAAACACAGTCTCTTCCCAGTTTCAGAGGCAATTAGGAAAAACCAGGAAACTGCTGCTTGTTCCCACATCAAAGGAAAAGCATCACTTAGAGCAATTAAAGGACATTGAGCAAAATATCAGAATATTGATGGTTTATCACCACTGAAGATGTACTGAAAGACCCAAAACATGCTGGCCACTACCAGTTTTTCCCTGATCCACTGGCATTTGTGAGCTGTCATTACCCCAGTGCTCATATTAAGAGTTAAAATGAAATCAAGCTTGGCTTTGCCATGGCTCAACGTAATTTGCAGCAGGCTTGAAGGAAAGAATTAAAAAAAAAAAAACACCTCACATGTTTTCCCCTCATTATTATGTCAAATGCACTTTCTAAGCACTGGGAAACCAGTCTCTGCAGCAGTTCAAATTATTTACTTGCATCTTAGCCTGTTTCCCATTCCCTCCACACCCTCTCCTTGATCATCATATTCAGATGTTTTAGACCACTACCTCCTCCTCCTCCTATCTTGGTTACACAGATCCAGCTGGGGCTCCCCTCTGGGTTTTGCTGCTTGCTCCTGCTCAGCCTCTGCACCTTAAATGCCTTGGATTTTTATCCCTGCTCCATCTTTTTTTACATCCATCACTGTTCTGCTTCCCTGACACCTCTGACAAATCCTCCTGCTCTTACACTGCCTCACACTCTCCTCCACCCACTCCTGTCCCTCACAACCCAAATTCACCTTTGGAGGGGTTTGACAATCATTCTCAAAGCTCTGCCAAGTTCCTCACAAATAATGCACAAACTAAATTGCCCTTGCAGCAACACATACCAACCACAATTAATGGTACCCCTGCAAAAACCCCAAGAAACCTGGGCTGAAGATTAATTTACCTAATTGGCTTATTTTCCCAGTCCTTAGCAGCCAAGGCCAGAAGGCAAGTAATTTAATCCCTCTACCAAAAGATGGAGAAAGGTGGTGACAAACATTTCTCTGTAGAGTTTGGCTCTTGCTAAGCAAGCTGAGTTGATTTTATTGTGCATGAAGTGTTTTGAACTATGTCAAACCAACCCTTGGAAGGAAAAGAACACAGTAAGAGCTCTTTAAGACACATGCTACTACAGTTCTGGACAGTTTGTCTTGACCAGGCTGTCAGTCAAAGAACAGAAGAAGCATTTTTCAAATAAAAACCCATTTCATGTAGCTACAGCACAGAGGAGACGGTGCACATCCAGGACAGGGCATCCTTTTGGAAAGCACACAACCCCTCTGTAACAGATTTAGGCAGTAGCCCTTGTCTTTCCTAGCCAGGATAGAACAGGATTTTTCTGCCCAAATAAGGCCCTGCTGAACACATCTTTAACTCATTGAAAAGGTGTCTGGTTAGCAAGAACTGAAATCATTCCTGCATTGTTCCCACCAGCATTTATCTGAGAGCCTGCATTGTACTCAGCCTCCTTACTCCTGGGGAGAAAGTGCTGGTTAATGATTAAAGAAGACTGAATAGATGGAAAAAGGAGTAACAACCAAACATTCCTGATTCACCCACAACTTATCTCTGGGTGGTACAGAAGCCAGTGATCAATTGGTTTAAGAATTTCCAAGCTAGATCAACCCAGATGCTTGATGTGAAGCTCGGTGGGTTGCTGCTACACACAGGCACAAAAGTGTGAATTTAAAGGACACCTCTGCTGGCTTGTGTCTCCACAGAGCTTGTAATTCCACTGCATTCTGTGTGCATTATGCATAAATATGCACAGAGAATGAAATGATGAGTCAGTAGCTTAGAGGTGTGAAAGACAGAAGGCAGCACTTGATTCTCACATGGCAGGGGAGCTGCCTCCCCCCACACAGAACTCAGAGCTGCTCCTGAACAGCCAGGGTGATTAAGGAGGGCTGAGGATCCAGAGGAAATGTGCGTGTGCCTGGATAAAAACATTCACACCCAGCTATGCAGATATTCTGGGATTAGCTTCCATCAAAATGCAGGGCTGGGGAAATCAGCAAATACAATGGGATTAAGAAAGGGCTGACAAAGGATCAGTTTTTGTAGCACACTGCTGAGAAGTACAAATGGGAACACAGGCAGTCTGCAACACTAAGTCAGCTAAATAAACAGGCTGCTCTGCCTCCATTTTATTCCACTAGTGCCCAAAATTTCATTCATTAACAGAGGCATGTATGAGACATCCATCTTTACAGCAGCTCCTCCCAAAGTTAAAAAAATACCTAATAACACACACCTAGGGAAAATTCCCTCCCATGCTGTCATAAGGGCACCTTAACTTTCAAACCTGCAATTTTTTAAGATAATATGTGTTTTAGCACAAGATTACAAAAAGGCTTTAACACAGTTCAGCAGAAAACAACAGGCTGACCTAAAGCTTATGAAACACACATTTCAGGCTAAAAACATCAATTGAAATCCAAAAATCACGTATTGCTGGAGTGGATTTCAGTGGCAAGAGATTTTAGTAGCAAATAAAAATAACAAAGCAAACTGGTAGTGATTTCTGTCAACGCCTTGATTTGAAATTAAGAAACATTTCCTATACTCCTTACAGAGCTGCAAGAACAAGGGTCACTGACTTGGCCCAGCCTTTGGCAAGAAAAGTCACCACCACAACATGCCAACCAAGTAAATGGAAATGCTTTATTGTGGCATCAGTACCCTAGGCATCAAGTTAGCTAGAAGTCTGATTATCAGGAAAAATACCACTGATTCATTTTCTTGGCCAGCTAGCAAGGTTCCAGTAAGTTTCCTCAACAAAGTTATGCAGACAAGCACATAAACATGACTGAAATACTATTTGACATTACACAAAAGGAAACCAATAAGGACCTGGTGTATTTGCCCCTATTTATACTGCCTGGTTTGAATTTTACTGACCAAGAATAGAAAATTCAATTTCACTCTGACTGAGGAAAATGTGACATCGTGCTGAACTACTGTGACATCCTAGCCAGGTTGAAACTGAGGGTGCCCATACTCTGGAAGAAGAGGTTGTTACTGGAGCCTTCCAAAACCTTCCTGAGCCTTTTGTAGCTTGTTGGATAACTCATGAGTGCATGACCAGGATCTGAAGCCTCCTCCCTCCTGCTGGGTCTGGCTGCTCTGATCCAGCACTGCTGTAAGCTGGGAAAAGGCTGCCAGGAAAAAGCTGGGTGAGGAAGAGCTGGGAGAGCTTCCCCAGTTTGTTTGGGAGCTGCTCAAGCCCTCGTGCCTGAGCTGTGTTGAAGATATGTCTGCAGCTGACTGTGCACCCACCCATCCTGAGCTGATTTCCCTGCTTCCTTCCTCACCCCTGCTTGCCCAAGGGCTCCAGGACTCCTGCCTGGCCCTGGCCATCAGATCTGCTCTGCCCTCCTTGTCTGGGTGCTGTGGGACCATGCCCTTCACTCAGAGGTCCCTGCTGCCTTGTTTTTCCCCTCAGCAAAGCCACATTCGCTTGCTGAGAGTGAGCAAGAACAGCCTGCCCCAGCCACCCCTTCATTCCTAATGCAGGGTAAATCCTGTTTGCAGCAGCAATTCTGTGTTCCCTGCTATAATCTTGACAGGAATAGCTGGAATTCCTTGTCTGTTCAAGCTGTTCCTCCTCCCCTCTGAATGCTGTACACATTTGATACCATCTCAGTGTGTTTATTAACCCATTACTGGTCAAGCCCCACTCCCCTCTTTGACACAGGGTCTCTCACTTTTATAAGTTTTGGTCTATTAGTGTATTGGAGTTAATGGCTTAATTACAGCTTTAGTCCGTGAAGTCCCACTTTTCTTGTTTTTCTCTCTTCAGCCCATGTTGTTTATACTCTTGGGCCTGAGATTTGGATCATTTGTCCAGCTGGAGCAGGAATTGTTTTGTCTCCCTGCTCTGTGCACAGAGCTCATAGGAAGCCCAGACTCACACACTAAAGCAGCCCAGAATCTGAAAAACATTAAAAGCTCAAACCTGAGGCACCGCCTGGGCAGGCAGAGCTGTGGATCATTATTTCTCCTTTATGCCCCACCTCACGTGGGGGTGTAAAATTGGCTTCAGAGCCCTGAGTTAAAGGATAAAAGAAAGTGCTCTGCTATCTGCATAACTGGAGTTCATAGGAAGATCTGTGCTCAAAATCCAGTCAGGAACATTTTATCATTTTCTGCTAAGACAGGCAATAGGAGGAGAACAAACAGAGATTTAAACAAGCCACACTGAAGCCCTTAAAACAGGCAAGTGTACTCCAGAACTGGAGTCCACAGCTCACAGCAGAGATGTGCTTGTCAGGCCAGGCTGCAGCAATAATAAAAAACCTCCACTTCTTCACCTCTGTGCTGCTGCCCACCACAAAAACTAAAACTGAGTGGCAGCCAGAACTTCCACAATAGCAAATCCAAGGCCACAAACCCACAAACAGACACACCAACTCCAGCACGTGAATTCTCTGCCTCAGTGTGACACAGAAAAGAGCAGGCACAGAAACAACTTTAGAACCTCAATTTCCCCATCAGGAACACAAAAAGGAGGGAGAAAGCAAGAACACAAGCCAAGCCAGTCATCAATTTTATGTCATTCTGCAAAAATATCTTGATAAATGGAGCACAACATCAAAACCTAAAAAACTGGTTAAGATTTAAACAATCTCTACTGAAGAAGGCTACAATAAAAGAAAGCTCATCTGCTATTTAATCCATCCTGGAGGAAAAGGAATTCACTGTAAAAGTCACATACAGCTCCTCACTAACCAAACCACATTTCTTATCTTGGCAAAAATGCAGCACAATACCCAGGCTCAGCCTCTGTCATGTCCCAGGTTTACTCACTGCTGAACTGCAGCAGCGGCACAGCAAATTAAATTCATTAAAATGCATTTAATTAAAACGGCATTGTGCCATTCTTCAAGGGTTTAAGTGGCTCCTTACTTCTTGCCTCCTTACACAGAACCCAGGCTAATGGTTTCTGTGGCTAAGAATGCTCTATAGATTCATCTATGGTTAAAAGCCTTGCCTTCCCTTACATGAATGTTTACAGATTTACCCACAATAGAGTTTTCCTTCTTTCAACATCCCAAAGAGCACAAACAGACCAAGCAAGCTGCCTGAGTTCCCTTCAATCCATTTAGAGCTGAAGAACTTCAGGCAACTTTGCTTCCACACAGCCTGTATCCTGTACAGAAATGCATCTGCTGCTAAATTTTGCTGTGGGACTGCCATCAAGCAAGGAAAATCAACAAGAACTAGCAGGGAACCATGTTTGCAAACCTGTCATCATGCTGAACTACTGTGACAACTTTTCCCTCTATGAGAGAGAATGTTTTTGACACAGCCACAGCAAGAACACCCCTGAATTAAACTTCAGCTGCATCTCCAGCTCATTAGAACTGAGGCAGCTGGCATCCATAATTAGAAAAGGAAATCTCCTTTTCACCCAAGACCTCACCAAACTCCCTTTCTTAAGGGAAAAATAATACCCCTTGGAAATCAAGTTTAAATTTATTCCTGGCAGTCTATTTTTTCTATTTTCCACAGCTTTGATGCCTAAGTAATTAAATACTGAATTTTAAAGATTATAGTAAATGGGGGAAAGGAAAAAGGGGATGGAGAATTACAGAATTACAGTAACTTGTCTTCCATACTCTTCCTTAAAGACATCTGGCCATGTAAACACTGAAAACTAAATACATTTAAGAAAGGACTAAAGAGGAATGATTTATTTCCCAATTCCCCATAGCCAGGCTTTAAAAGAAAAAATCCAAGACCACACAAGATTTTACATTCCAGGCACACAGCAAACCAACTCACATGATTTATCCTGTTTGGGGAAGAGAAGAACAATTGTTTTTGTGTCTTACCTGCGCATTGGCTTTCCGTCCATGCACCGTGAAGAGAAACCTTCACCCTACACTTCAAGACCTGATCCAACAGGAGAAAAAGAAGAGAAAAAAAGGTGATTTCATATGAGTTGCTTTTAGTTTTTGGGGGAATGCTTTGCTAGGCTCTGTCTCCACAAATGAGCTGATATCTTTTTGGTATTCTGATAGAACGGCGTTAAGTTTTACATCTCTTGTGTCTCACTATTCATCGAGACTGAAAATAGAATAAAATCTTTTAAAACATCTCTCAGTTTCCCTGTCTCTGCAAAAACTAAGAAAACCAACAATTTCCAAGTGAAAATAACCTTCCTTCCCCTCTTCAGTCCTAATGTGCCTTTGAGCTCTTGTCCAGTTATAAATTCACATCCCAGATTAACAACACCGGGACCGCAGAGAATAAAGCAGAAGAAAACATCACCAGCATTAAAAACATTTCCACCACAGCTGCACAAAGATTCCTCACCAAACAGAACACACACATTATAAAGTCAGCACACTGCCTGCCTCCCTGAATCCTTAAAACTGTTCCACCAAAGGGAAAAATATCTGAAGTGACAGGGTGCTCACTGTCACTCCTTGCTCGGAGCCAGGAGGTATCTCTCCCTCACACATTTAGCAGAGATTTAAGGCAGGCTGGCACCTAATAAACAGCACGGCGCTGCTCACCAGCTACACTGCAGAGCCAGGATTTGATAGAAGATAAAACTTGTGTCTGGAAATTGAAGATAACTGTGCCCCAGAGGTAAGAGGGATGCTAATAATGCTACTACATCTGCAAAGATGAATGATGCTGCCTGACGTTCGCTATACTTCCACTCCAAATATTCATTTTCTGAGAGTAATAACAGTTGCAAACTGCACAGGCCTTTCATATTCAGCCACTAACTTCTAATTCTAATGTAAATTAACCCTTTTTACAAGGGCATCGCTTCACCCAATTTCATTTTTGATAGCTATTCACTTAGGAATACATTTAATTCAATTATTATTCAAAGCAATAAGCCTAACTTTTTTGTAAAAATCTATTAAAAGAACAGAAAGGTGTTCTGCTTCCACACTGATAGTCACAGTCACCTCTCCAGAAATGAGCAACCACTGAACTATGGGAAAAGCAATGACAGAATGAGAATGAATTAAACCTTAAAATAAACACAAGTAGCATTCACAAGAGGGAAAAAAATATAATTAAATTTAGGAAAAAAAAGATCATTTTTGGAAGACTGAGACTGTCAGACTGGAACCTTATTTCACAGGCAGCACTCTCAAGGAGCATTATCCCAGACACACCAGCGGAGCTGGCTAATGAAGAATAAGCTCAGACTTGCTGTCTGCCACACTTGCAAATTACTCAGGTTCGCAGCTCCCTGCAAATACAGACAGGCGATTCCTCCCGGTTAGGGCCCCGCATACCGACTCCGAGGGGAGCTCGGGGCTGCCGGGGCACCGAGCACCGCTTCATCCCGCCGGGGCACCGAGCACGGCCGCGTCCCGCCGGGGCTGTCCCGTGAGCCGGCAGCGCCGAGCGGCCCCCGGAGCACCCCGCACACGCGAGGGAACGTGCAGTAGGCTATTCTTAGCCCCCCGATTGCATCAGATTTAATCCCCTTAAACCCACGTTGAAAGCCGGGGAGGAGGGGAAATCACACACACGCAGATACAAGCAAAATAAAGGCATTTAAACCGCGCTGTCCGCGCGGCAGCAACAGGCTCAGGGGCGGCTCTGCCAGCACAGCCCGGCCCTGCAGCCCCCGCGGCACAACGCGGCTCGGCCGGCGGCAGCTCCTGCGGGACGGGCACCGCACCTCTCCGCCGGGCCGGGCCGAAGGGCCACGCCGAGCCCAGCCGTACCGAGCCGAGCCGAACCGCGGATCACACGCTGCCCCAACCTGCCCAGGAAGCGCTGCCCAGCCCACCCCGCGCCCCCCGGCCCGCAAAGCCACCTCACTCACGCCGGGCGCGGGCTCCTCGCCACCGCCGAGCCGCGGTCCCGCAGCGCCGCCCGAGCGCCTCCTCAGCCGCAGGAAGCGGCCCGGCCCCCGCCAACCGCCGCCGAGCCGCGCCCGCCCCTTCCGCCCCCGGAGCCACCGCCTCAGCGCGGCCCGGCCCCCAGGCCGTGAGAGGGAGCCCCCAGCGAGGGGCAGAGCCGCCGCAGGCACCGGGCTCCGCGGGTGCTGGCGGAGAATCAGGACGGTCAGCGTTGGGAGAGAGATTTAAAATGACACCGGGCCCGGGCGTGCGCCCTGCGCGGCCGTTGGAAGCGCCAAAGCAGCGCCAGGTCCAGACGCCTCCTAAACAGCGACTCCAGCACCTCCCTGGGCAGCCTGTTCAATGCCTGACCACCCTGACAGTGGTTTTTATTTTCTGGTCTCTAAGCTGAACTGCCCTGTCTCAGCTGGGCAGTTCTTGTTCTCCCAGCAGCAGAGACCGAGCCCAGCTGGCTGTGCCCTCCTGTCAGGTGGCGATAGCGATGAGCTCCTCCCTGAGCCTCCTCTTCTCCAGGCTGAACACCCCCAGCCGCTCCTCAGGTGTTTTCCAGACCCTTCACCAACCTTGTCCCCCTTCTCCCGGCACACTCCAGCACCTCAATGTCCTTTTTAAATTGAGGGACCCAGAACTGAATGCAGCCTCACCAATGAAGAGTACAAAGGGATGATCGCTTCCCTGGGCCGCCTATCCCTCCGTAATTCCAGATTAACACCAGTTCTCATGCGCTGTGGGTGATGCATTTCTCAATGTGCCCCAACTTGGCACACGGTGTGATTCTGGGGTTGCCCTGTGCATGAGGAGACCTCATTCATGTGTATAAATATCCAAAGGGGAGATGCCAAGATGCTCTTAGAGGTGCCGGCCACTGGGAGGAGATCCACAGAAAGTTCCACATGAATACAAGGAAGAACTTTACTGTGCAGTGATCAAGCACTGGAACAGATTGCCCAGAGAGGTTGTGGAGTCTCCCTGGGCAGATATCCCAGACCTGCCTGGTTACAAAGCAAGGCCATGTTCTGAAATGGCCCTGCTTGAGCAGAGAGGTGGGACCAGATGACCCTCTGTGCTCCCTTCCAACCCCACCCATTCTGCTATTCTGTGCAGGGCCATGAGCTGGATTTGGATGATCCTTGTGGATCCATTCCAACTCAGGATATTCTGTAATTCTGTGAACTTCTGGCTTTCCTCTTAACATGGATGACCATGTGTCCCTGTAAGGTGACAGTGCCCAGTGCCTGCCCATGGCCTGCTGGGTTCCTTAGTCCTTAGAACCTCCAAGGCTGGCAGGATCTCAACTGGAAGAGGAGCAGATATTTGGAAGTAACTGGATAACAATGCCAGCTGGAGTGTTTTCATCCAGACAGCAGTGAATTCCCTTCAGAATGACAACCAGCCACAAGGTGCCTCAGCCCACCAAAGGCTCCTGTGGCTCTTCCACTGCCTATGCCCTCTTCTTCTTGCCTGCCACCCTCCCAGAGGTGTTCCCAGGCATCCCAAAGGCCAGGAATCTGTCTCCTTAAACATGACAGAGCATGCCCGTGCATCAGATGTGTCACTGACACTCAGCAAAATTCCTGCTAGGAGCAGCCAACTTTTGGAATCTTCTTAAATGAATTTTATTGTTCCTGAGGCACGTGCCCTTTTGGTAGGAAGGGCATCCAAGGAAGGAGCAGCAAGGAGGGCAGGGGTGTCAGCCAGGCTGCTGTCTGTGAGCTTCTAGAATGTGTGTGTGCTATGGGAGAATTGGGATGGCAGAGAGCACAGGTGCCACAATCCAGGAGGAGGCCAACGTTCCTGGGGCACAAAAACCTCCACTCCTTGTCCTTGCCCAGGTGGACATGTCCTGGAAAACTCTGGGCATGCTGGGCCTGGCTCATATTGCCCCCAGCATCTGGAGAAATGTGCAGAAAAACCAGAGATGGGCAAGCAATCTAAACCAGTCCCACAGGAAGGGATGGGTTTGTGGGGTGCAGGTAAGGCCTGGCCCTGTCATTTCCAGGGATGGGGACAGCCAGCTTCACATTCCACAAGGACAGACTGCCAAAGTGCACCTTGCCATGTTCCCAGCTGCACAAGATGAGGGCCAAAGCCATGGTGATGCTCAGGACCAAAACCATGATGCTGATGTTTGGGGGTTTTTTTTATCACCTTTACCTGCAGGAGCTCCAGCACCAGCACTAGCAGAGGAAAAGGGCAGGAGGAGTTTGGAAATCCCCTTGAGGAGGGACATAGCTTAGAGCCAAACTCAGGAGAAGGGATAAAGCTCTTCTCCCAGCTGGGAAATATTTCAAATTCACAGACTGGCTGGGGTTGGAAGGCTCCTGGCAGCTTAGTTTGTCCAAGCCCATGCTCAGCTGCGGTTGTCTCAAAGCAGTTGCCCATAAACTTCTGCAGTTTTGATATCTCCAAGAAAGAAACTCCACAACCCCTCTGAACAAGCCATTCAGAAAGGTGCCAGTGCTCCATTACTCCCCCAGCAGATGTTTCCTGATGATCAGAGGGAGCCCCTTCTTTTTCAGGTTGTGTCCATGTCCAACCACTGGCTGTCTTTTCACCCTCCCTCCTGCTATTTTTATACATTAATAGGATTCCCCCTCTGCCTCCTCCAGCCTGAACAATCCTACATGTCCTAATCTTTCCCCACAGGAGAGATCTTCCAATCCTTTCATCATCAATGGACTCTCACCAGTAGCTCCTGTACTGGAGAGCCCAGAACTGGACACAGCACTCAGGTGTGGCTTCCTCTGAACAGAGGGGAAGGATCACCCTAACCCAAAACTTCCCCTAAAGCAGCCCAGGATGCCATTAACCCTCTGCTAATGGACAACCAGGACCCTCACAGCTTTCCCTGTGCATTCCAGGTGTCCCAGCACGTACTGGCACGTGGGATCATTCTTCCCCAAGTGCAGGACTTTGCAATTCCCTTTGCTGAACATCAAAAGGTTTGTGTCAGCCCATTTCTCCATCATGCAGGTCTTCAGTGAAGGTGTCAGATGGGCTGGACCTAGTGACATGAGCTACTGGTGTTCCACCAGACCTCACACCACTCATCACCACAGTCTGGGATCAGTCTTTTAGCCAGTTTTCCATCTACCTCTGGGTTTTTCCAGCCTGTACATCACCACTACCAGGAGGTTACAGGAGATCCTACCAAATGCCTGACTCAAGGCAAGGCAGACACCATGCCCTGCTCTTCCCTCACCCACCCAGGCAGTCATTCCTTCAGAGGGTTATCAAGTCCTTTAAGCCTGACTTCCCCTCTTTGCATTCATGCTGACATCAAGTGTTTTGCCACAAATCCCTTTGCCAAAAGTGTCCCCTTGCCTGACACCCTGCTGGTGCTAATGCCACCCTGCCTGTGAGGGCTTTTGATGACTGTCACTTATTCAAGGCACTGGGAAGGGCTGGACTTGTCCAGCTCTGCTGTTCTGAGAGCAGAGGGGTTTCACAACAGCACCCCAAGCCACATGTGCAACAGGACGTGCTGAGGGTCACAGATTGATGTCTTGATGCATTTTGGGGTGCATGTGTGTGGGGAAAGGCACACAGGTCAGGCCTTGCCCTGGTGAGGCAATGCCCTGCTCTGCACATCCTCCATCCCCACAGCTTGTATCCCAACCCTGAGGGGCTGCCAATCCCTGGCACAGCAGAGGCAATGCCCCTGCAGCCCCAACCAAGCTCCCCAGTGGCCAAATGACTGGAAAACCCACCTGGGAAAAGGGCTCAGGATGGCTAAGGAGTAGATAAAGCTGAACTTGAGGTGAGCACAGGTCTTGACCCTATCTCCTTTTGGAGTTTTCATCAAAAGAAACACCTCTGGTAGCTATATGTGTCCTCTTTTCTATATTTTCTTGCTTTCTTCTTTAATTCCCTCCTCTTGGAATTCATGAATAATTTAAAATGGAATGGGCCGAAAGTTTGCAAAGTTGAATGGGCCAATTGAATTCTCTGAGGTGTTTTATGTTTAGTGTGTGCTACTCTAAACCTTCAGTCAGTTCTTTGATTTTCTAAATTTGCCATTTGGTTGTTTTCACCTCTTGAGAGTACCTTGCAGTATTTCTCCTGTGCATCTAAAGCAGAGCACATCAACAACCACCAGCCCTTTTAGAGCCTTGCCAGGTGGCTTTTTTGGGGCCTTACAGTGGGGGGAACCAGCCAAAAGACAGAGCTGCTGCCTCCTTCTTCCCCAAGGGACTGATCTGTGCCAGCAGCTTTGCTCCAGGTCTGGCTTAGACTTGCAGAATTAAGACAAGGTTGGCCAAGCCTGTTTCTATCCTGGGACTGCGATCAGCACCAAACAGGAGACAACACCAGCATCCATTTATTCTGTCTTTATTCACTGGGGAGAGGAGGCCAGTATTTTACCTTGTCTTCTGCATGAGCCCTGAGAAGCCTCACCAGTTCTGCAGAGCTTTGGTCCCTCTTACCTACACAGAATCAGGCCTTGGTCGTGGCAAAGCTGATGTGCCTGGAGGAGTTTTGGTACACAGGGAGAGGGATACAAGGAATGAGTCTGCCCCAGCAGCAGTCACTGGGGGAAGTGTTTCCTTTCTTGTTCTCTCCAGGATCAAAGCTTGTCCCAGCTCACATCAGGCTGGAGAGCAATGGAGCATGGTCCACTAAACTGTTAACCACAGAGCAAAGCCAATGCTCTGGAAAGAGTGAAAGAACCATGAGGGAGCAAGGCTAAATAAGCTCCAAGCTTTGTGGGATGCCTGTGAAATTTTGGGTTTGGTAGGGCAAGTCAGGCTTAGCAGCACTGGCAGATGGATCTTTGCTGGCCACCATCCCACCAAACCCCCTCCACTGTCTCCCACCAAGCCCCTGCCTCACCTTGCAGGGGGATTCTCCAGGCATCCCTAAATCTGCAGTACACCCCACCAGCCCCTCTGGACGTGGCTGTTGTAGCACCACCAGGTTAGGCAGGACTAACTCTCACCCTGGGCAAGGGAGGCACAGCCTGGGCAGCCCTTGGGACAACAGACTGCAGGGACAGTGTCCTCCCCCAGCACAGTGAAAGGGACACAGGCAGGCTCTGAAAACAAGGAGCAGAGGACTGCTTGGCACCCAGTTTCACACTGCCCAGATGGGATTTGTGGATGGTCCCACATGGGGATGCAAGGCAGCCCAGGGACCACTACACACTGCTGAGCCCTCAGCTCAGCAGCTGCCTTTGATCAGCCATTGCCCCTTTCTTTCAGAAGAGGCTGGCTGTCCCTTAACCATACCTCATAGACCCCAGAATCCCCCACACAAGAGCAAAACCCATGCAGGTGAGGAATGAGACACACCTCTGACCTGCAAGCCAACCTCCAGGCAGGTCAGCCCGGGGTCAACCAACAGTGCCACCAAGCTCCAGAGGGGCTGAAGATATCCACGTGCTGCCCCCACACAAGCCAGGCACTGAGACTGCTCAAAAGGCTGTGTTTATATGGCCACATACCCAGCAGGTCCTCACTGCAGGGTGTGGCAGCAGCCCCACACCTGTGGTGCGAAGGGGTGTCAGGCACAGAACGGGATGCTGTTGAAAAGCTGGGACTTGGAGCTGCAGAGAGGGAGAGATCATTCCCCATCATTCTCCCAGCTGCCAGAAGCACTGTGCAGCACCTGCCAGCCAGAACCAGGCTGCTTGAACAGCAATGGCAGGAAAAGACAAACCCAACCAGGTGTGACACTCAGGCCACACTCTGTTGAAAGGCTGAGACTTGGAGCTGCAGAGAGACAGGGGAAGATACTCCCCATCATTGTCCTGAAGCACTGTGCAGCACCTGCCAGCCAGAACCAGGCTGCTTGGACTTGAACAGCAATGACAGGAAGGGACAAATCCAACCAGGTGTAACACTCAGGCCACACTCTGTTGAAAGGCTGACTTGGAGCTGCAGAGAGACAGGGGGAGACACTCCCTATCATTCTCCCAGTTGCCAGAAACAGTGTGCAGCACCTGCCAGCCAGAACCAGGCTGCCTGGACTTGAACAGCACTGGTAGGAAGGGACAAACCCAACCAGGTGTAACACTCAGGCTACACTCTGTTGAAAGGCTAAGACTTGGAGCTACAGAGAGATAGGGGGAGATCATTCCCCATCATTCTCCCTGAAGCACTGCCAGCCAAAACCAAGCTGCTTGCCCCTGAACAGCAATGGTAGGAAGAGAAAATCCAAGCCAGGTGTAACATTCAGCCCACACTCTGTTGAAAGGCTGAGACTTGGAGCTGCAGAGACAGGGGGAGATCATTCCCCATCATTCTCCCAGCTGCCAGAAGCAGGCTGCTTGCCCCTGAACAGCACTGGTAGGAACAGACAAACCCAACCCAGGTGTAACACTCAGCCTGCCCAGGATGGACACCACCACGGTTCTTCCTTCCTTACCGAGTTTGAGGTGAAGTTCCTGACACCAACACCTCCTAGAATCCCCTTTTCCCCACTCCCTCCCAGCAACACTGAGCCTGGCAAATACCTGACAGCAATTAATTTTACGTTATTCTGCATTTACGCAAAAATAGAGCAATTCTATATTTATAGAGGTTTATAGCCGGATCCGTGCTGGAGGAGTTATGGAGCGAAGCCGGGAGCTGAGGGTGGTCCGGGCTCCCGAGCAACCGGCTGCTTCTCGTTGGGCAACTCCAACATACAAAATTAAAGGCATTCGTCTCCGTCTGGTTTCTTAAATAGATAAGGGGGGAACGAGTGGACAGTATGTACAGAGGGGCCGTGCTGGCCTCGGCTCTGCCCGGGTCAGTGGGGCCGGCTGCTGGACTCTGAGGGCTGCCGCTGGCGTGGGGGAGTGTAGCCATTCAGGTACCCGTTGCTCTGGCGTTTGCTGAGTCCTCCGTTAAGAATGTCCTGGATGTGCTGCACTATCAGGTTTATGGCCACTGTGAGCAAAAGGGGGAGAGGGAGTGTTAGGATGGATGCAAAGATCAAGCAGAGCTGAGGTAGGGTTGTGGCCCTGCTGTCCCTCCCAATGTTGTCCCCTCCTATTCCCCCCCAGGACTGATCCCTCTGCCACTCAAGCCAGGATAGTCAGGCTGAATCCAGCCAGAGCACTCAGGCTGAATCCAGCCAGGGTGGTCGGGCTGATCCCAGTCAGGATGGTCAGGCTGAATCCAGCCAGCATAGTCAGGGTGATTCCAGCTAGGATTGTCAGGCTGAATCCAGCCAGGATTGTCAGGCTGAATCCAGCCAGGGTGGTTGGGCTGAACCCAGTCAGGATGTCCAGGCCAAATCCAGTCAGAGTGGTCAGGAACTCAGGCTGACCCCAGCAAGGACACCCAGGCTGATTCCAGCCAGGATACTCAGGCTGAATCCAGCCAGGATAGTCAGGGTGATTCCAACCAGGATGCCCAGGCTGACCCCAGCCAGGACACTCAGGCTGAATCCAGCCAGGATGCCCAGGATGATTCCAGCCAGGGTGGTCAGACTGACCCCATCCAGGACACTCAGGCTGACCCCAACCTGCCTGACCCAGCTGCACATTGCCTTTTGTGGGATGAACCAAGAGTTGGCCTGGAGGCATTAGAAGAACACAAACTCCCAGTCAATAATGCTCCAAGCAGGAGCAAAGGGAACAGGCTCATCTTGGCACTCCTGTGGTAGCAGCACTCTCTTGGCAGTGCTGCTCTCAGGCAGTGGCCTGAGTCCCCTCTGGGACAGCTCCAACCTAACTCCACTGCAACAGCAACAGCCCAAGTCTGGCTGCCAGGGCAGAGCAGCAGGGCCTGGTGCTTACCTTCATTATCTGCTCCTCTGGGAATGATCACATCAGCGTATTTCTTGGTCTGGGAGGAGAGAGAGCATTTTGTTACAGGGAAAAAGTGGAGAGACAGCGGGCTGGGGCATTGTCCCTGCTCCCGGGGGCAGCTCCTTGCCCTCCCCAGACCCTCTGGGAGGGATGTCATTGCTGATAATACATTTTGGATGCTCTTATTTGTGTTCTGCTCTACGTTTCAAGGGCCATGCTTTGTGCCCTGACTCCATTTTCATGAGCTCATACAGAAGCCAGTAAGAGGCATCCTGAACAAAACCTGCAATTAAGAAGCCTCATAATCACAGGACTCCAGCAGCTGATGCTCTTGGGAACATCATTCCTCCTGAATCCACCCCAGACTTGCTCCAAGAGCACGAGCTGGCATGCTTGGGCACAGCCACCAGATCTGCCTGGGAAGGGGGGAGAATTCTCTACCACACCACTTGCAGAGGTGTGATTCAGGACACCAATCCTGACCTAGATTCCCTTGCAGGTGCCAGTCTCAGTCTCCTCCTGGTTTGTGGCAGTTTTACAGCTGACAGCCAAGCCCCACCAAGCCAGCTGGGCTGATGGGTGTCACCTGACACCTCCAAGTGCTTCCAGACTATCAAAAACCACCAGGATATGCTGGACCATTTCAGTACTGGACCACTTGGCTCAGAGCTGCTTTAGGAGTCAAATAACAGCAGCAGTGGGTGCTGAGCCAACACCAGGTTGGAAGTGGGAGCAGACCACTGCAAAGCTGTGGGTAGAAACAAGGCAGTTCTGTGCCCTCCTTGTTTCACACTTCATTCTCCTACAGAATCTTCATCAGAAGAGCCTGATGCAGCATCTGCTGCTCTGAAAAACTGTGGATTTAGAAGAGGAGCCTTGCAAGCTGGACCTGCCTCTCAGGAAAAGCCTTTCTGGGCTTTGGAATTGGTCCCCAGAGCCACAGCTAAGTGAGACTGAAAAAAGGGAGCTGTGCAAGACCCAGGAAAAGATCTTGCAGCACAGAATCAGCCCCTCTAAAGGTAAGGGGCAGAGCTGACCAGACAGACAGGCATAGGGATGCTCCCAAGGTGGGAGGCACAGTTTAATTCCTGCCTGTGGTGCTGGCCAGCAGTTCCCAGGTTTCAGGACTCTGCTTGCTCACTTCCTCCAGAACTAAAAAATAATCCTCATATAAAAATATAAAAATCTTCATTACCACATCTGCTTGAGAAGCCTTGAGAAGCAAGGCACAGGCTGCTCTCCATGAGAGCCAGGAAAGGTGTACAATGGCTGATCTGCAAACATGTTATTTCCATGCAATCCTGCAGTAAATTCCCCCACACAGTCTCTGCCTGCCAGGCAGCCTTGGCTCTGTTATCAGCTCCCAAAGGAGTTTCCTTTCTCCAGGCAGGCCCTGTCCCCCTGGCCACTCAGCAGCCACATCCCACTGCACAGACAGAAGAAGAAGCTGCCCTGCTCTCCCAAGCACGAAGGCAGCAGCACTGCAGGGTGAAAAGGGCAGGCAGCACAGCCCAAAAGAGGAGGCAGACACAGCAAACACTGCCTCGGGGCAGAGACCTCCCATTCCCCAGCTAAATACAGCCAAGGATCCTCCCTGCCAGGCTGAGCTGCCCAGTGGTTTGTCAGCCCTTGCCCAGGGAGGGATTCCTCTGGCCATGCTGCCTTCCCAAAGGGAAGGGTGATCTCACCGGGAAGGCAGTGACCGTATAAACAGCCCCCATCACAGCCTGCCCTGGCTGCAGAGAGGGAGGAAGGCACAGGGGGCAGATCGGAGTCCTGGGCAGACACGAAGTGCTCCTGTTGCAGCACTCTCATGGGTGCACTCCCCTGACTCACCGGCAGGCAGAACTCCTCGAAGGCAGGCTTGACAAAGGTGATGTACTGAGACAGGATCTGCTCCAGGTCCCTGCCTCGCTCGCTGATATCTCGGAGCACTGAGGGGAAGGTGGAAGGCACAGTCAGGAGCTGAGGCACAACTCTCTCCACCCCCTTTCCCTTCAATAAGTACAGCCTTTGGATATTTTCCCTGAGATCTCTGTTCCTGCAAGCTGCTGTCCATGTGTCTGAGCACATCCCAGCCCAGCTCCATGCTTTTAACCTCCTTCCAAGTCTTCCTGGGAGCCAAGGGCTGCCTGACCTGGCCAAGGGCTTTTCTTGGCCCCCTTCTCAGCTCTGCATGCACATTCCAGCTGTAACCAGTACCAGCCCAGTCCTGAGTGCTCCAAGCCTCAGGCTTTGCCTCCCTCCTGTCACTCTGTCCTGCCTGTCTCTGCCATCCCAGTGCAGAGGTGCCCAAAAAGTAGAAAATCAGTGGGGTTCAGCCACACACACATTAGGGCACCATTTAACTCAAATCTGCAGAGGTGGGGAGGGTAAAACTCACCCACCTGCACAGCTCTGCCAGGCTCCTTGTGCTGTCCCCAGCTAGCAGGAGAAGCAGAGGTGAGGGGGTCAGCTCAGGAGGAAGCCCAAAGGCAGGAGAGCAAACTGGCCTCCTGCTTGCTCTGCCACTCAGGCCTTCCACCCTGCTTGCATGAGCTGTTTGGGCCAGTGCCATCTCCAGTCTGACACCACTTCAGTGTGGACAAGTGGCCCAGTTCAGCAGGAATTCAATCCCCAGGGAAGAGCCAAAGCAGCCCTGTGGCTGAGCAGACAGCTCTTGGCTGTCCCCAGGGGGCTGCTGGCTTTCCCCCAGCATGTGAGTGCCTGGCACTGGCTTTGGAACGAGCCTTCCCTCGTGTCCCAGGCAGAGCCAAGGCACAGCACTGCCCTGCCAGCCTGCCTGACCTGCTGGGCAGCACTGCCTGTGTGCTCTCAGGGCCAGGACACTGCTCTGGCACTGCCCCCGTGGCTCTGTTTGTCCTTGGCCAGCAGCTTCACAGTGTGGCCTTTCACAGCCCTGCAGGGGGAAGTGATGGGGGGAAAGGGCTGGCAGCAGGATGGGAACCAGCAGCAGCTTCTCCAGAGAGCAGGAGCGAGCCCCAGCTTGAACAACACAGAAAAAGAAGCAGGGAAAATATAACATTCTTGTTTCTCAGCTCCCACACCTTATTTTTTGGGGTGCAGGAAGCCTGTAAGCTAGGCAGGGGCTGCTCCTGACAGGGCAAAGCTCTCCTGCCTCTTCCCAGGGCACACCACAGCAGGACAACCACCCCACACACAAACACAGGTCGAACACCTGCTGCTGTACCTGGCCTCAAAGCAGCAGGTCCCAGGTAAAACCACACACCCTGTCCTGAGGGATTGCTGGCAGGGCAGGCAACCATCCCAAGGACAGATTGACACCTCTCTGAAGCCAGCAGGTCCAAACTCAAACTGGACCCAAAACATGCATGTGACCTGGTTTCTTTTTTAGGGAAACTGGCCAAGGACAGGGCAGTGAGGGAGCTTAGCCAGAATGAGGTCCCTGAGCCCCATGGATCCCTGTCTGAGGCACCTGGCAGAGCTTGCCCCTTGCACTCTGCTAGCAGAACTTCTGAGGTGGGCACAGTGTGAGCTGCACACACTGAACCCCAGCACTGCTGAGTAACTGAGCTGTCAGCTGCACTTCCAGGAACCTCACCGCCTGCTGCTGCCCAGCTGAAAACCCAACTCTGCAACCCTTTAGGGCTTCTGGGACACAAAGATGACTCAGGGCCACATCACAACACAACATCCCAACTTTGGCAATGAGTTGCCTCCAGCCACGTTCCAGGGACATGATTATACCTTTGGCACCTCTCACACAGGCTCTCCTTTCCCAGAAATGACAGGCAGACATGCAGTAAACAGATTTGATGCTGCAGTGGTCCTACCAACTGCTGATGGCAGGGAAATGGGCAGATTCCTAGCAGGAGAACAATGAGCTGCAGTAACCAGGAGACAGCAGCACCTCCATCAGCAAAGCTGCCCTTTTGCAAGTGGTTGATGGTGGGTGGGAGAAGTACAAGGCTCACAAGAGCAGTGTGAGCACAGCAGTGACCCCACAACTCCACAGCACCTTCTCCTGTCCTGAATGACCACTAGGACAGATGGAGCCCAAAGTCAGGGGCTAAATTAACTCAGTGGACACTCAGATCTGTTACAGGGGCGTTCCATAAAATAGGGGATTGATATTTGTGTGAAACACCAAAGGTGGGGAATGAGAATGGACTGGAGAGCGTGGGGCCTGAGCATGATTTAAGTGGTTTGGAATAAGGGCTGGAGAATGTGCTGGTTTTGGTGGGATAGAGTTAAATTTCCTCACAGTGGCTGGTGTGGGGCTGTGTTTTGGATTTGTGCTGAAAACAGCGCAGATAACACAGGGATGTTATTGTTATTGCTGAGCACTGCTCACACAGATCCAAGGCCTTTGCTGCTCCTCACCCCACCCCACAGTGGGGGAAGGGACACAGCTGGGACAGCTGACCCTGACTGACCCAAAGGATATCCCACATGATGACAGAAAGCTGGAGAAGAAGGAGGAAGGTGAGAGGAGACATTCAAAGTGATGGCACTTGTCTTCCCACATACCCATCACACACCATGGTGCCCTGCTTTCCTGGGGATGGCTGAACACCTGCCTGCCCACGGGAAGTGGTGACAAATTCCTCCTTTTGCTTGCCTTGTGGCTTTTGCTTTACTTCATAAACTGTCTTTGTCTCAGCCCACAACTTTTCTCACTCTTACCCTTCTGATTCTCCCCCACCAGGGGAGGAGCAGGGAGCTGTGTGGGGCTGAGCTGCTGGCTGGGGTCGCTGTCACCACCACAGTGTCTTACCCTGTGGCTGAGTGTGGCCCTGAGCTCCTGCACAGCATTTTAAAGGATTAGGGCTCACATTTTGGGACCCTGCATATCTCACATCTCCCTGCAACTGACTGTGCTGTCACCTCCCTGGGTGAGTCATGCAAGAACAGTGGGCAGGGTCAAGAGGGATTGCTAAAAAGGAGATTCATCAGTGCTGATGACATCCCAGCAGCTGAGGAGGCTCTGCATGTGTCTGACAGCAGGAGGGCAGGCAAGACCAGCTCCACTGCAGAGTGGAACATGCACACACAGAGTCCCAGAGTGACGCACTGAGACGTGCCCCCCTCGTCACAGCGCAGAGCTCTGGCAGGGACTGCTCCTCTTCAGTCGTCTTCTGCATCCCCAGGCACCCTGTGGAGCCTGTTAGAGCCAGCCAGGGATAGCAATAGTTCAGACAGAAGTGAATTCTGCCCCAAGAGTCCCCAGATGGTTTTTTAGTCACCCGGGAGGTGCTGCATCAGTGACCCACCCCTCAAAGCTGCTTAGAAACAATGGACATCTCAAGTCATGCAGGCCCTGCAGTGTGGGTGTCCCTCCCCATGTCAGCTGGCACCCCACAGCCAAGCCAGCAGGACTGGGGAGTCCTGGAGAGGGACACTTTGGTTTCTAGGGCTCTTTGCCCCCAAAGCCACATCCCACACAGAGGCTCCACAAATGTACAACCGGACTCCCCATGTGCAGCACCCACAGTGGACACCATGGCCCAAATGCCATCCTCAGAGCACATCCACAGGCCAGGTCCTGAGTGGATCTATCAGGCTCTCACTGAGCTGCCCAGATGCTCTGCTGTGCCCTCTCTTCCCTGCTGGCATCTGCTGACTGGCAGCAGCTGCTGCTCAGCTGCTGGCACCGGGCTGGTGCCACGGGGCCGTGCGAGGACACGGCACACTCAGCACTCATCAAAGGAGGAATCCCAGCCAAGGCAGCAAAAATCCCACTGAATCCCAAGAGACACACACAGAGCAAGCCACAAGCTGCCCTAGTGACACTCTGCACTGGGCAGGAAAAGCTCCACAGCTCTTCACAGCTTTGTGCCAGCTCTGCTCTGCTCACTGTGACTGCCTGTGTGACCAGAGCAGTCAGGGGCATTGGTGTCCCTGCTCACTGCCACCTTCCTTTGTGCCCAGAGCAGTCAGGGGCATTTCTGTCCCTGCTCACTGCCACCTTCCTTTGTGCCCAGAGCAGTCAGGGGTATTTCTGCCCCTGCTCACTGCCACCTTTCTTTGTGCCCAGAGCAGTCAGGGGCATTGGTGTCCCTGCTCACTGCCACCTTTCTTTGTGCCCAGAGCAGTCAGGGGTATTTCTGCCCCTGCTCACTGCCACCTTTCTTTGTGCCCAGAGCAGTCAGGGGCATTGGTGTCCCTGCTCACTGCCACCTTTCTTTGTGCCCAGAGCAGTCAGGGGCATTGGTGTCCCTGCTCACTGCCACCTTTCTTTGTGCCCAGAGCAGTCAGGGGTATTTCTGCCCCTGCTCACTGCCACCTTTCTTTGTGCCAGAGCAGTCAGGGGCATTTCTGTCCCTGCTCACTGCCACCTTCCTTTGTGCCCAGATGCCCAGACCAATTAGAGGCATTTGTGTCCCTGCTTACTGCCACCTGCCTGTGTGCCCAGCTGCCCAGAGCAGTCAGGGCCATTTCTGTCCCCGCTCACTTTCACCTTCCTGTGTGCCCAGAGCAGTCAGGGGCATTGGTGTCCCTGCTCACTGTGTGCCCAGAGCATTTGGGGGTATTTCTGCCCCTGCTCACTGTGTGCCCAGACCAGTTGGGGACATTTCTGTCCCTGCTCACTGTCACTGCCTGTGTGCCCAGAGCAGTCAGGGGCATTTCTTTCACTGTCACCTGTCTGTGTGCCCAGCTGCCCAGAGCAGTCAGGGGCATTTGTGTTCCTGCTCACTGTCACTGCCTGTGTGCTCAGAGCAGTCAGGGGCATTTGTGTCCCTGCTCACTGCCACTGCCTGTGTGCTCAGAGCAGTCAGGGGCATTTGTGTCCCTGCTCACTGTCACTGCCTGTGTCCCCAGAGAAATCAGGGGCATTCTGTCCCTGCTCACTGCCACCTGCCTGTGTGTCCAGCTGCCCAGAGAAGTTAGGGACATTTCTCTCACTGTCACTGCCTGTGTGCTCAGAGCAGTCAGGTGTATTTCTGTCCCTGCTCACTGTCATTGCCTGTGTCCCCAGAGCAGTCAGGGGCATTTGTGTCCCTGCTCACTGTCACTGCCTGTGTCCCCAGAGCAGTTGAGATAATTTCTGTCCCCGCTCACCTCTGCGGGACAGGCGGGTGTCAGCGTCCGTGTCCACGAAGAGCTTCATGCGGAACAGGTCCCTCACCTCCTGGCTGTAGAAGGCCAGGATGCCCTCGAAGAGCACCACGTCAGCAGGGTACACTGTCACCGTCTCCTCTTTCCTGGCATGGAGAGCACAGTCAGACCCTGCTGCTGGGGGAGGCTGGCCAGCACAGAGAGAGGTGTGGGGGAAACAGCTGTGCTCCTAAAGCACTGCTCCAACCCTGGGACACCACTGCTGCACCAGCGGGGCAGGAGAGGAGGGAGAGAGGAGGGAGAGAGGAGGGAGAGAGGAGGGAGAGAGGAGGGAGAGAAGAGAGAGAGAAGAGAGAGAGAAGAGAGAGAGAAGAGAGGGCAGACCTACCCCTGGAGGGAATCCAAGGCATACGTACGCTTCCTGGAAGGATAAATGGCAAAGCAGGAAGCACACCAGCCCTTCTCCCCCTACTTGGGCCAGCTGCTGCTCACAAGGGTTATGTACCAAGCTAAAAAGCCCAGGGAACCTGCATGGCCAGCTCTGCTTCCCTGGGGAGCAGGCAGCACTTCCCTGACAGCACAGCGATTTTGTGGGAAGCACAGCAGAGCAACGCCATCCACGACCAACACAGGCATGCAAAAACAAGCTGAACACAGGCAAGGGGAGTAGTACAGGAGCAGGAATTGTTGTCCTCCTCCTTTCCTGGCACTGCCAGGGTGTTTTGAGGCTGGAGTGCTTGTTAAAGCTGCAAACACTGAGTTTGTGGGGAGAGGACCATGGATGGGGAAGAGAAGGGAGGTCATTAAGCACCCAGCACTGATGCCTGGATGTTGCTGGATGTCTACACAGCTTTCCAGACCCTCTGCCTGAGATGCTCTAACCCGGGGCTGGAGGAGTTAGGATGGGAACTTTGTGCTGGCACTTAGGCACCCAAGCAGAGGGCAGGAGTTTGGGGAGGGCAGGGCTGCTACAGGACGTTAGCAGAGGCACAGCAAGGCAGGAGCAGCTGTTAGACCTGGAGTGGGAGACAAAGTCATAGACAGGAATCTGGACCGTCTTCCCTTCTGTGATCTCTTTGAGCGTTTTCACGATCAGCTCGTTGTCAAAGGCATCTGAGGAGAGAGGAAACGTTACCCGAGGCAGCTTTGCAACCTCTCCCACCCACCAGCTGCTGAGCTTTGCCCAAGCCAGAGTCGTTGGCACCTCACACTGGGGACAGACAGACACACAGTGAGGAAAGCCCTGCACCTCCCCAGGGACCAGGCAAGGCCACGGGGCTCTGTGGCTGTGCAGCAGCCTGAGATGTGGCCTGCAGAGATCAATACTGTCCTTGTGTCAGCCCAGGCACAGGAAGGCATCTCCTCCAGGGCTCCAGCCCTCAGACAGAGACTGCAGCAGTGTTCCAGCCACACAGACAGGGCTCTGTTTGCTCAGGGCTCGCTGCCTCTGGCATTGTCCTCCTGGGGACCAAGGGACAGCAGCTCTGGAATTTCCCCACTGAGCCCAGAGATGGTTCAAAGAGCCCCTGTTGTGGTAACAGGGCAGGGCCCCTCACTGGAAGGGTTTGCAGAGCAGCTGCACAGCTGGTTCCCTCCTTGAGGGAAGGGGAGCTGCTGGTTCCAGGGACTCTGCCAGCCCAGATCTCTCTGGGCCTGACTCAGCTGCACCAAAACCCAATCTGTTCCTTTGCTGCCTGCTCTAGGTGAAGGGTATTGGAACAAGATGACATTTAAGGTCCCCTCTAACCCAAACTATTCAATGATTGTACAATTCTATGAAAACCTTGTTCAAACTGGGGGATGTTGTTGCAGGAAGAGGAGGGTCTTAAGGGTTTATAACTGCTCTTTCACATCCCAAACACTCCACTCCATTTCCTTCCTAAGAGAAATGGGGGGATGACACACAGGTGGTGCCAGCCACAAGAGCTTGACTAAGGCATCCCATGAGGATTCAGAGCCCCAGTGCCCATGAAGGGTCTCCATCCCTCTTCCCACAGTGCATGGCAGAGTCCCAGGGCTGCTCTCCACTCACCTGGGTGGTCAAAATTGAACTGGCCTTTGAGTGCTTTGGATTTCTGCTCCGAGGTGAGCACCCTGTAGAAGCTGTCTTGGCTCACGATCACCACCTGCTTCTGGCGATAATCCACCTCGTTCTGCCCCAGCAGCTGCACAATCTTGGAGCACACTGAGGACTGGGAAAGGAACAGAGCAAAGGAGGCACATCAGCAGCAAGTTAGCAGCACAGGGAGGATTGTGGTGGTGTTCACAGGGGTCCCAGGATGAGGGAAGAGATGAGATCTTGACTCCATGTTTCAGAAGGCTGATTTATTATTTTATAATATATGTTATATTATACTATGTTACATTATACTATATTATATATTATTATACTATATTATATATGATTATACTGTACTATATTATACTATACTATATTATACTATACTATATTAAAAGAAAATTATATACTAAAACTACACTAAAAGAACAGAAGAAAGGATTCCATCAGAAGACTAGCAAGGAATAGAATGATAATAAAATCTTGTGACTGAACAGAGAGTACGAGACAGCCGGACTGTGATTGGCCATTAATTAAAAAAAACAAGATGGACCAATCAAAGATGCACCTGTTGCATCCTACAGCAGCAGATAATTATTGGGTTTTTTTTCCTCTGAGGCCTCTCAGCTTCTCAGGAGGAAAAAATCCTAACTAATCCTAAAAAAGGATTTTTCATAAAATGTGTCTGTGACAGAAGATGTCTCCAGGTAACACCCCTGCCTGCTTGCTGCACCTCCAGCCAAGAGTCTGTGGCTTTCCCAAAGCCACCGAGGCAGAAGTGTTCCAGAGGCATCACCATGGTACCCTTTAATGTGACAGCAGCACCAAGTTTGCTGCCTGCCACCCTCTCCTCCGCCCCTATAGCCTGCCCACAGCTCCTATTCTGGGCACAAGTGGCAGCAGAAAAACAGTTGGCTCCTGCCTGGGTTCAGCCACATGCCATGGGCACTTTCTCCTTCAGAAAGCAGTCTTGGCTCCCCCAGCTCTGCCCCATCCCAGAAACCCCACCACAGCACAAGAGAGAGCAAACAAAGCCCAGGTATGAGGAGGAGAGCCTGTGGGACTTTATCAGGGATCTGTGCCACAGCTGCCAGGCTGGGAGGAGCCAGCACATCCTGGTGCCTGCTGGCACGGGAGGCTGGGGCACTGCAGAGTCAGCAGCTGAGCAGCCACGTGGGCCTGGCTGCTGGCACGGGCAGCGGGCACCTGGCACTGCCCACGGAGCAGGCTGGGACAGGGCGGCTGGCACCGGCTCTGCTGGCACCAGGGCACGGCCACCACTGCCACAGGACACAGGGCACAGCTCGGGGGCAAGCCCAGAGCCTGCTGCAGTCCCTTCTCCTTAGTCATGGCAGTCCTTGGGGGTGACTGCATTGCTGCCTGGCAGCCAGCACTGCCCCTGCCACTGAGAGCCACTACCTCTGCTCCTGCCCCATGGCACCACTGCCCAGACAAAGCAGCTCCTGTGCCAGAGGGAACAGCTCCCACTCAAGCAATCACACTGTGCCCAGCTGAGCTGCTCCTGGCCCTGGTCACCACAAGGGTTGTGCTGAGCCCTGTGCCTTGCAAAGAGCAGAGTGCTTGCCCCAGCCTGCCTACCCCAACCTGCCAGGGGCTCTTTTCGTTCTCCTGCCTCCTGGATGGCTCAGCCATCTGCTCCATACCTGGCTGGAAATTCTGAGCTGAAGGCAGCACTGGTGAGAGGGAGCAGGGAGGGGAGTGCATGCCTGGCAGAGCTCACCCCAGCAGCCAGAGGGCAAGGCTGTTTGCCTGAGAAGTGGAAGATTTGACAGCATTCCCCTCTCCAGAGACCTTCTCTTCCCTCCAGGCCAGGCTGACCTGCCTTGGCTGTGGCCACTAGGCTGTGAGTCATGCCCAGCCTGGCTGGAGAGGCTCACTCAGCTCTGCTGCAGAGAGAACCAGCTCCAGCTCACCCACAGCAGTCTGGGCAGCCCTGGGCACCAGTTTGGGTTTTGGCTCAGGGATGGGGTCTCCTGAGCATCCCACCTTCTTCTCCTGCCTCTCCAAGCCAGGCTGGCAGCCCTGCCCTGCAGCAAGCTGCTCCCACCCAGAACAAAGCCCTGCCAGTCCGTGCCAGTCACTTACCCTTGCACACAGGCAGGCAAAGCCAGAGCCTGCTCTCCTTTTCCTCTGTTCTCCCACTCCCCAAATCCTTCTCTGGCTGCTCTCCTTTTCATCTGTTCTCCCACTCCCCAAATCCTTCTCTGGCTGCTCTCCTTTTCCTCTGTTCTCCCACTCCCCAAATCCTTCTCTGGCTGCTCTCCTTTTCCTCTGTTCTCCCACTCCCCAAATCCTTCTCTGGCTACTCTCCTTTTCCTCTGTTCTCCCACTCCCCAAATCCTTCTCTGGCTGCTCTCCTTTACCTCTGTTTTCCCACTCCCCAAATCCTTCTCTGAGACAACTGTTTATCCAGCTGTATCCCATAGGTTTTGCAAAACTGGGGTGTGTTCAGTGCCTCTCTTCCACTTTTCCTGGCTGCTCACTGCCCCAGACACCACTGCCTGCCCATGCAGCAACAGGACACAGCAGAGCAGGGCTCAGCCTTGGCTACAGCTGCCCAGGACACCAAACTTCCCAGGCCCTCTGCCATCAGGAATAAACTGCCCTTCAGCACAGCCACCCAGAGAGATCCCCAGAGCCACAGGTTCCACGTGGATCAGCACCAGAAATTGCTTTTGCCAGCCCAGGGCAGGGAGCAGGACTCCTTTCCTTTGATTCAGTGAAAGCAGCACATGGATTTGCATTCACTCTCTCCCCTTGGACCTCAGCATGTGTACTGGCAATAAAATCATCACAAATGGTGTCGGTCTTCCTTCTGCCTTGTGCACACTACTCTCTGGTCTGTGGATTCTGGAAGGTAGAGAAGAGCCTCCACCAGCTCTGAAAATCGCCCTGTAGCTCCACACCTCACAAATTGAGACACTGATAGTGAGAAAAGCCTAAATGGAATGCACCCCAAAGCAGCTGGAGACAGGAACACGTCCTCCCTCCAGGTTCCAGACCAGGAACAGATTGGATCCCAGCTGCACTCACAATCCAGGGCTCGGGGGCAGATGGTGCCTCTTGGAAAAAGCAACCTGGCAGACACAGTGGACCATTCCCTTGTCCCTGGTGGGCTCTGGAGAGATGGCAGGAGTGGTGGAGACGGACAAGCAGGAGGACATCCTGCTCTCAGCACCGAGCTCAGTTTCAGCCTGGCTGAGCAGGGATGTCACCTGCTGGCTCTGGGAAGAGGAGGTGACACCTTGGACAATTGTCACCTTGGTGCTGCAGGTGTGGGCCAGGCACTGCTCACATACTGCACCTGCATGTTCAGCTTGCCTCAGTCCACTCCAGGGCTGGATTCAGCTCTCCTTTGTAGGGCCCTGAACCTCAGCAAGGTCCAAGAGAAGGTTTTTTCCTTTTTTCACTATCATTTGTGGTAGGAACAACAATGTCTCATGAGGGGCAGTCCCTGATGCCAATGTGAATAACTCCTACAGCTGGACAGGCAGTTTTTCCCCTTGGTCGATAAACACTCACTGTTAAGGAGGAAGAAAAACCAGAAACACGCAGCTTGGAAACTCCCCTACACAACAGGAACAGAAACTCCCAGCCTCAGGAAATGTCCCCCAAATAAATGAGATATTCCTGCTTAAACCCTTTTCTCCCAAAGCAGCACAGCACACATGTGTGACTGTGAAAAGATCCATCAATAATAACTGGAAATGAGCACAGCCAGGTTTTGGAGAGACCCACAGACGCCCAGTAAAGCAAGAACAGAGCAAGACTCCAAAGTCCTGTGCCAGTGTGCCTCAGTCTGGAGGCAGGGGACACTTGCTGACAACAGGCACTTAGCAGCCACTTGAAGGGGCAGCCTGGGCTCAGATTCCTTTTTTTGCTGCTTCTCCGCAGGAAGAAGACAATTGTTTCTTCTCCAAGAAGCCCAGGAGTGCAGAGGACGCCTTGAGAAAGGTGACTTGATGCCAGTACACAAGCTGGAGGGTTTGAAGCCCATCACTAGCCATGCCTTACATGACACAACTCATCTGCAGGACTATGAGAGCTGTGCCAGAGCTTCTTGCCTCTGCTCAGCCCCTTTCCATACCCACCTCATCCATGCACACCTTGCCACGAGCCAAAGCTGGTGATTCAGCTGCAGCAAACTCCAGGCAACAGGATGCTGCTTTCTCAAGCAAAAGGAGAGAGCTTTCCCTCCTCCAGAACTTGGTTACAACTAAATATAGCCAGGCCCCAGCAGCCTCTGTGGTTGCCAAGCAGACCTTTCCCATGCAGCCACATGGAACTGAAGCAGGACTTTCCAAGGGACCCTGCCATGGGTCACAAAATCCCACACACTGCAGTGAGGGGAACTCAGCTCCAGGCTGGAGCTGCACTCCCCCAGGCTCTGTGCTCAAGCTGCTCCCTGGGAAAGCTGTGCAAAGCAGCCCACACCTCCTGGAGAGGAAGGTATCAGCACAGCACCACGCCAGCCACAGCTCCAAGAGGTTATTCCTGAGCAGGAGCAGCTGCAGCTCCCCTTGCAGGACTCCTCCCCTGAACCAAGCACACAAACAGGCAGTGTTCAAGGAAGAAGTACAGCTTTATTCTGCTAGGAAGATGCAGAGGGCACCTGGAGAAGAAATCCAACATATTTTCCCAAAAGGAGAGAGGTGGTATACAGGGGAAGAAACAGATGGGTGTTTGGAGGCCTACCTCTAACATTTATTTGGAATACATTAATTACATATTTAATTCACATTCACTCATGGCCTATAGCCAGCTGCTCAGATATTCTTCAGGAGTTGACTAATTCCCTGACATTATTATGCAGATTATCCCACAATCCCTCCTGGGTAGCTCTGATCAGTGAATATCACTTCTGATAGGTGTTAAGGAGAAAGCTGATGGACAGTGCCACTGTCACCCACCAGGTGAAGGGGCCAGGACACAGCTGATCCCTCCAGCCCAGGAGGGCAAGAACTGGCTGGCAGGAACTCCTAAGCCTTGTGCAGGTGGATATGCTAAAAGCCACATGCTGACAGCAGCCCGTCCATCCCCAAGGAACCCAGCACTGCAGAGGGATGGTCCCATTCCAGCTGCACAGAGGACCTCCCATTTTCCCAGGGACTCTAAATGAGACACCCAGAAAAAGTGACTTAGCCAGATCAAGTGATTCCAGCCCTAAAGAAACACTGGAGCTGCCAGATCCCTCAGGAGGAGGAAGAGGGTTGTGTCAAAGTGTGGAAAGCGATGCACGGCCTCCTGCCACCACTGCAGGCTGCTGCTCATGAGGACAGTCCTCCCCAACAGAGCAATGCCCTTGGCCCAGAGTACAACCAGGAGCCAGGACAGACTGCAGCAGTCCCATCCCAGTAGGGAGAGGTTATCTCCAGGGATATCAGTGCCATAACGCCCTTCCTGCAGGATCTGATTGGGAGCTGGCTTGGCAGGAGCTGGCCATGGCTCTGCAGCTGCAGCAGCCTCCTTGGGGTGTCCTCATCACACCTCTGTGGATAAAACAGTCTCCAGTTTTGTGCTCCGACAGGATTTTCCCTCAGATCAAACATAAGGAACCACTGTAATTATTTGTTTAATTTCTCTGCTGTCCTCTGTAGCATGCTGCCCTTATCTCCTGCAGCACACGAGTTACAGATGTTGGTCTCTTCCTGAAGGTTATGGTGATTATAAACTACCAGGAAGTGTTTGGACTGGGATGACACAGGACAGACAGCAAATTGGGAAGGGTCCCAGAGCATCCATCAAATGCCTGTGACTGAAGACAGCCAGTTCATGACCCACTCCATCCTTTCCAGCCCTAATGGGAGCACACACATGTGGCAACACCAGGACTGGAAACTTAGTATTATTCCTGAACCAAAAGCCTGGCTTTCCACCCAGAGCACTCCCAGGCAGGTTCACCACCCTGCCTTTCCCTTTGTGAGGCACAGGCCAAGCAGAGCAGGAGGGGGATAGCCAGGTTTCTATTCACTCACCCTGGGACACTGTGCATGTGATCAGCAATCCAGGGCTGGAGCATAAACAGGCACACACAGAGGCTCTAAACACAGATTACATGCAGGGAGGAAAACAAGCCCTCTAACACAATCCCTCCCAATCCTCTGGTTTTAGGCACAGGATATTTTTCTCGAGCCCCTGCTGCAAACTCCATAGCCCAGAGCTGGCTGAGCCCACGGGACTGTGGTAAGCAGGCTCCATAATGAGCACATATTCCATCAGTAACAGGAAAGGGCTGACCCATCAAAACGCCCTGTGGATCAGTCTGATCAGGGCTGGCACACAACAACGTTCTGCTAGAAAGTTTGATGAGTCTCTAGCACACGTTGACACCAGTGTTTAACTAGTCAGACCTTGTGATGCAGGGCTCCTGCCAGCCACAAACCAACGTCACCAGGAAATGGTGCTGAACCGGCACAGGGCTGCTGCAATTCCTGTTAATCCCCCTCCCGTGGGGGAGCCATTCCCGGATCTCCCCTGGCCTTCTGTGCCAGCCATCCGGGTGGTGACATTGTGCCAGTGACTCCCTCTGCCCTTGGTGGGCTGAGTTGTCACAGAAGAGGCTCCATGAGAGATGGAGCTGCCCCTCGCAGCTCTGAGCACGCCTTCCCTGGGGGCCAACGCTGCTATGCCACCCTGGCAGGGCAATGCCAGCCTCCTGGCTGGCTCACTCCTGCAGCCTGAGCCAGCCCTGCCAGTGTGGTGGAGTCAGTGAAGAGCACACCTGGCTGATCACAAGGCTGTAATCTTGGTGCTCTGCAGGCTGGAAACTCTGAGGCTGCATGTTCAAACAGACACTGGGAACTTTATGTGCTAACTCAAGACCCAAATGATGTAACTACCTCCAAGGCTGCAGTGGCACCCATGCTCAGCCCTCACTGCCATCTGAGCAATGAGCAGCCAACCAAAGCAATCTGTCATTTCTCACAAGCTCCTGTTGGAAGGCAGCAGTCAGCACCTCACTTCACGTGGGGACAATTAATGCTTCAGCCTGAGCTCCAAGTGCTCTCCCCACCCCTGCAGCCACCCCAGCACCAGATACTGCTGCTGGGAGCAAGCTGCTCCAGGCATGCTGGCAGAGCTGCAAGGTCCCTAAGCAGAAGTGAGGACACAAAGAGCTTTAGGAGGTATCCCAGCAGTTCCCAGCTCATCTCAGCAGCCAGTTTGCTGAACTTTCCTCCAGCCTGCAGCCTGGCTGCCTGCCTTGTGCTCTGCAGAGTCCTTGCTGGTCAGGAATGTCCTGCAGGAGCTGCTGGCAAAGGCCATGGGTGTAAGAGGGAACAAGAACTCCAACAGAACACTTGAGAACAGACAGGGTGAAAGAAAATGTGACAACAAGCCTTGGGAATTGCTCTGAAGGAATGAGGCAGTTGCAGTGCTCTTCATGTTTGGAAGGATGGGGGTCTTTATGCCAAGTGATCTCCACCCCAGGAAAGCACAGACTGCACAGTGCTTGGGTTTCAGGGGACAACTCTTTTTTTTTTTTGTGAAGAGCCTGTCCCAGCTGAGCTGACTCAAACCAGCCACTGCGCAGCTTGCACTGCCCTCACAGGGGCTGTGATATCCCAGACTGCTCAGGGCCTCTGCAGCTCCCCAGTTTTGCTCCCAGCACAGTCCAGCTTTCTTCCCAGAGCCCAAAAACCAGGAAAGCACCCAGGGTTCTATCTTTATCTGAGTGGGCAAAGTTGCTCAAGCCACTTTTGCTCACTAGGGAAAGAGCACTCAGCCTTTGAATTTAAGGAACACTATCCAAACAATCCCAGCTTTTTGGGAAGGCTGGTTGTTTCCAACACCAGCTTCCCCAGGGTACCACGGCACACAAGTCATGGCCAGCTACAAACACATCCCATCCTCACACAGCCTGACCCTGCTGCTGCACCAAGAGGGATGGAGGGGACTGTGGAGCCTATTGTCCCCATGTCAAACCCAAAAGCAGCAGTGGGAGGAGCTGCAGGGGGCCTTGGAAGGCAAATTCCCTCCGTTATCTTCGGGCTGGTGCGCTGCCAAAGGGGTGTGTTGGGACAACAACCCGCAATTGGTGTTGAGGCCAGTCGGATGGATCTGTCACTTTCCCACTGGGAAAGGTGCCTGCTTCACTCCCCTGCTAGCACTCACTTTTCACCCACAGCCAGCACATCAGCACGGCAGCCCCTGGGCTGGATTTTGGCTGCAGGCAAGCCCTTAGCTAAGCAAACCTCATCAGCCCCATTGCTGCTTTCCCAGAGCGTGCTGCAGCACCCGGCACAGGCCACTGTCACCAGGCAGGTGAGGGACAACCCCCACATCCCTGCGTTGCAGCCACACCAAATGTGAATCTGAGGAGCTGTGGGCACAAGCCTCAGGTCATTTTTTTCCCGTTTCTTGGGGTTTTTTTGCCAGTATATTTCTTGTGGCCTTTTCCCACCAACTTTGTAGCGATCTGCTGGACTCCCTTCAACAGGCAACACTGCACAGAGATTTTCAGCAGTCACTGGAGGGGGGGAAATCAAAGCTGAGAGACAGGAAAAGCCAGTTAGTACATCTCCCTTGCTAGAAAAGGACTATTTCCCTATTTTTTTCCTAAGGCAGCCTGCTGCTCTTGAGCATTTTCACTTTGAAGTCGAGCACCACTGCGGTGCATTGTACTGTAATCACGGATTTTACCTTGTGGGCCTGAGACACCGTGTTCAGAGACATAACAGTTCAGCAGCGCCAGACGCGATGTTATTGGGACAACTACAGAGAGGCAGACCCACGCATCAGAGAACAGACAAACCCAGCGTGTTTGAGTCACCAGAGCTGTGCTGCAAGAACAATCCAGCTTTCCTTCCCACCGGAGGAGATTGCATCCTCTCTCTCACCATCCCTCCCCTGTTACAGCTGGATTTTTCCCCCTTGCAGCAGCAACAGCAGTCCAAAAATCAATAGGAAACTCGGAGACACATGCTTAAAACACTGGGCTGAGGTACAGCGGTTGGGTTGTGCCTTCAAGAGAAGGAGGGATCCCCCGGAGATCAGCCCGCAGATCCCAGGCTCATCCTTCTGAATGTGCCAGCCCACATTCAGTTTCCTCAGCAATAAATATTTCACAGGTATAGAGCTACTTCCAAATCTATTCATCCTTTCCTAAATACAGCTAGAACGTGCTGCCCTGCATACGAGTGCTGATGAGCTGCAGAGCTGCTTTTACCGCTCTTAAATAAGAAGAAGAAAAAAAAAAGGTATTTTCTTTTCCTATTAAGAAAGAAAGTGACCTAGCGAGGTTAAACAAATTCAGACGGGCACACTGCATGAAACAAGGAAAATAAAACGCTGAAAAGGCGCAAGGCTGCCGTGCGCTGCAGTTTGGGCGTAGCAGCCTGCCGGCAACACCCGCATTGCCCCGGCGGGCGATGCCCCGTCCATGCCCGCAGCCCTCGGCCCGCTCCGCTCCCACCTGCCGCTGCCAAGGGCCAGCCCCTCCCGGCACGGCAGCCAGGAGGTCCTGCCGCCGCTGTGAGTCAGCATTTGCTGCAGAATCCCCGCTCCTGCCACCCTAAACTTGGGCAGAGAAGGGCACCCCCATGCACGACCGGCGAGGGTGGAAGTTAAAGAATTGCATCGGCCCCGAGGTGCCCTGCGGGGCGGGCAGCGCCTGGGGTCGGTACGGGTGATGGGGAACGGGGGAAGCGCTGACTACAGGACCACAGAAGAGATTTTGGAGGGGAGGGAGATGCCGCCGCTGCCCCGGCCGAGCTGGGGCCACCCTTGCTCCGCACAGCGGCCCCCGGCTCTGCCCGCTGCCACAGAGGGACACAAGGTCCCGGCCGCAAAGAAGGAGCGAGTAAATCCCGCACCCACCCCGCACCCCCTCCACGTGTCCGCGGGGCTCCGTCCGCCGGCCGGGCAGAGGCCTCGGCGGCCGCGCTCCTTCCCCCGGACCGTCCTTCTCCGGGCAGCCGGCTCCATCCGCAGCCGCGGCCCCGGCTCCTCCATCAGCCCCGAGCCCCGGCCGGGCCGGGAGCAGCGCACGTGGCGGGGCGGCCGCTCGGAGCCGCCGCCGCCGCTGCCATGTGGCCGCCGGCCCGGCCTGGCGGGCAGCTCCCCCGCCGACCCCCGCACCTTGCCGCTGGCCGTGCCGCCGCTGACCCCGATGAGGAAGGGCTCGCCGCCGCTGGGCTGCCCCTGCTCCTCCAGCCGCTGTTCGCTGTCCCCCGCCATCCTCCCCGGCTCACCACCGCGCCTCCTCCGCCTTCGCTTAGCCGTGCGGGGCTGGATTTATCTGATGAGTCAAGGGCCTTCCTCCCCGCCTGGTTCACATCCCCGGCGCTGCGGCTCCTTGCCAGGTGCTGCCGCAGCTGCACATGCTCCGGCCCAGCCCGCCGGCGGGCGGCACTGCGGCCACATGGGCCCGCACCGCGCCGCCGCCCTCAGCCCGCCCGCCGGCCGCGGACAAAGGCGCCGGGCCCCGCGCTGCTCCCGAACCCCGCACTGCTCCTGAACCCGCTCCCTTCCTCTCTCCGGCCACTCCGCTTCATCCCACACCACGGTGGGCCCTGGCAGAACCTCCATTGTTTGTGTCCCACGCTGGCCAAGGAGGCCAAGGGCATCCTGGTTTGAATCAGCAATAGTGTGGCCACCAGGACCAGGGCAGTGACCGTGCCCGTGTGCTGGGCACTGCTGAGGTCGCACCTGGAAAACTGGATTCAGTTTTGGGCCCCTCACGACAAGAAAGAAAATGAGGGGCTGGAGTGTGTGTAGAGAAGGGAACAGAGATGGGGGAGGAAGGCCAGGGGGCTCAGTCTGGAGAAAAGGAGGCTCAGCAGGAGCTTTATTGCTCTACACCTGAAAGGAGGTTGTGGCCAGGTGAGGGTCAGCATTTTTCCCCCGTGTAACAAGAGATAGGGCAAGAAGAAATATCCTAAACTTTTTCATAGCCTTGCGTGGGTAGGTTGGGTATTAGGAAAAATTTCTTCACCCAAAGGGTGGTCAGGCTTTGGAACAGAGTACCCAGAGAAATGGTGGAATAATCACCATTCCTGGAAATGTTCAAGAACCACACAGATGTGGCATTTGGGGACACTGTTTCATGGTGAACAGTGCTGAGTCAATGGCTGGACTTGGTGATCTTGGAGGTCTTTCCCAACCATAACAACTTTCTGATTCTCCCACCCCACCTGGGCCCTGATCCTGCAAAGCACTCATAAATTATTATTATTATTATTAACAACTCAAATCTAGGAATAAAAGTTATGCTTATGTCTTTGGCAAATGGGACCTGTCTGGAAAGAGCCATGAGCGCTCTGGAGGCTAGGATTCAAAGTCAAAATGACCTCAACAAAATGGAAAAAGGATTGGAAATACGTAGGGTGCAAGTCCACGCAGACAAATGCGATATGATCCATGACAATGTGAGATAGGAGCCTGCTGGTTAGCCAGGCCTTTTACAGATAAAGATCTGATGTAGAGTGGATCAAAGAATCAATTGGTGATGCCCTGTGAAGAAGGCAAACATCCCATTGGGGCATAGAAACATCCACAGGTGTGCTTTGAGAAAGGTGAGGCCTGATGGGAACTCAGGAGCAGCCCAGGGTCTGGCTTTGTAGGACTGCAAAGAGAGACCTTCCCCATGTTTAGTCTGGGGAAGGTCTCTGCTGCAAACGACTAAATAACTATTTAGTGCAATACAACATCTGCTGGGCTGTAAGGCTGTGTGGACATGATAACTGTTTCCAAATACATAAAAAACTGCCACAAACAGAAAGGGAATAAATTTCTTTTACCCTTAGGGACTAAAACAAAATGTTGCCAGCTGAACACTGTTACAAGGACAATTCAAGCACATATTCTAGGGTTGAAAATGCTTAAATCATAGAAAAGGTTGTTTAAGGAGAGTAAGGACTTTAAAATCTGAGGACTAAAAAAAAAATTAAAAAAGAAAAACTAGTAAACATGCTCCTGTATGGAAAGTGTTCAGTAATGCTGATCCTGCTTTGGAGCAGGAGCAATGCCTCAAGGTTCCTCCCAGCCCTGTTCAGAGAGGATCAGAACTCTCACTGAGGTTTCTAACTTCCCACTTCAACACAGCAAAGCAGGTGTGGAGATGTTTGCCAGACAGGTGCCATGTCCCCCATCCCACAGGATGTGAGAGAGGATCTCCTCAGCAGCCCCATCACACAGGATGATGTCCCCCATCCCACAGGGTGTGAGGGAGGATCCCCTCAGCAGGCCTGACCCCTCTGCCCACTGCTCCCCATTCCTCTCCAGCAGTGCCAGCATGGGAGACTGGCACAGCATGCAGCCCTGCCAGGGAAGGAAGTGCTATATATGGATGAGAACTTCCTGCAGGGATGAGTTCCCGTGGATTCCCATGGCCCCGGGCCAGTTTCCAAGCGCTGACCATGGGCACAGCTCCTGCACACCCCAGTGGGATCCAGGAGCTATTCACAGCTCTTCTTTCTTACCTCAGCGCTGACACAGTTCTATGTGGATGGCAAAACCCCCTCAGGAGAGAGAAAACTCTAGGTTCCTGGGTTCTCCTCCTGCCTGCCATCACTGCTGCCCTGCTTGGGGACAGTGCTGTTTCAGGCTGTGCTGCCCAGCTTGAGCTTCTCTGGAGGATGCCCATCATGGCATTTCAGCTCCAGGTGAAAATGGACTTGTCCTTCATGTGGCAGGAGCTGACACACACCTGCAGGGGAAGGAGAAGTAAATGCCTCTTGGAGGGGGTTGAGCTAAGGATACCCAAGGCTTATTTATACAGAGCACAAGGAGAACTTGAAAAGGTCAGATTAATGGCTCTTTCAAAACCAGGCCAGGGCTGTGACCTAGAAGTGAACTAAATGCAAGTCCTAGTTAGTTTCAGATGGCACTTTTCCTCAAAACTGAGAATTTTACACACCCTTTTACTGGCTGCTGGTCACTAGCACACTGTGCAAAGCAACTGAAGATTTGTTCAGTTTAAGCTTGGAGACTTCAGTATGTGAAACCTTCTGGGATTATGTGTCACTCTAATCTGGTTTCAAGGTTGCCTCCATAAATATTACCACTTCTATATCTAGAATGTTTGTGGACTACACCAGTCCCTGACTCTTGAAACCAGAGTGATGTATTATGCAAATGCCTTTCTTTTTCTCATATCCCAGGCTGGTAGATCAAACCAGACTGCACCCAACTCTCATCTGTCCTTTACACGTTGATCAAAGCACAAGAATGCTGTTTTGAAAAGGAAATGCCATTGAGGGTAATGTGCTGTGTGTTGTCTGTAAAAAGGATCTGCTGATAAGGATCCCCGTGTGATTCAAAGTGACAGGATGAAATTACAAAGAGCCTGTTGTCACCTCTACCTCCAGTTCAAAGCATGGACCCTGCAGAGAAAAGAGGTTCATGGTTCACTGACCATCTCCTCCTGGCCTGCATCTGCCAAAAAAACCCCACTCAGTATCAATAAGTGATACCATGTGAATAATTTCCCACAGCAGCATCTGAGAAACGATTTCAAAATACTGCTTTGATGCATCTCACAGCCAGGAAAGTCATGGAGCTCGAAAGGGAGGGAGAGAGGGGGGTAGATGGCATACAGCACAGGGAACTGCATGAGGTGGCACAAAATAATACAGAATCACAGAATGCAGTGGGTTGGAAGGGGCCTTACAGCTCATCTCGTTCCAAGCCACCTTCCACTATCCCAGGGTGCTCCAAGCCCTGTCCAACCTGTCCTTGGCACTTCCAGGGATGTGGCAGCCACAGCTTCTCTGGACACCCTGTGCCAGGGCCCGTCTACCCTCACAGGGAAGAATTTCTTCTATACATCACAAATCCTTCTGCATCACCAGCGGTCAGCATCTTCCTGCTGCTCACCCCAAACAGAAACATCCAAACTCAGTTCCATCCCTGTCTCCCTGATGGCTCTGAGTCCCATTTTGCTGACATCCAGTACTTAGTTTTGCCCTGGTGTGGCAGGAAGTTCCCTGTATACGGTGCTGGGACTTTTCCCACCTCCCTGTGACGTCTGACACAGCCACCTGCACACAGGTGGCTCTCTGCTTTCCTTGTGTGTCTATCCCCAGATTTGCAGAGGTTGTTTGCTGTCTGAGCTTACACCTCACTCGCTGTCTTCTCCTCTTTCTGCATGCTGTGTTTAATTTAAGGGTGGTAGATTTTTTCCTTTCCCTGTTTTTCACTTAGCTCTGCCCCTGTAATCTTCTGTCACCAGCAGCAAACTCCTCTGTTACGTAAGGACAGGCACAAACCTGCCCTTCCCTGCTTGCCCTGTTTCCTTTTCTGTATTTCTGCTTTCTAGGTCTCCTCACCCCATTACAAACCCACGGGTTTGGTCTAGTTCTGCTGCTCCAGGTGTAATTGCTGGAGCCTCAATAAAAGTCAATTTGTCTGCAAAATCCTTGCTGCTGTTATTGTACTGGCCTCGTTAATGCACTGCATAGTGCCATCCCTTCCATGAATATTTTACACACACGAGCAATGGGAGATTTGAGTCCCTGTGAATCACAGAATGCTGTACTCCTCTGCTGGCTGTACAAGAGGCACGTGGGACAGCAACAGCCCCTGTTAAAGGGCAGGCAGCAATATTCCTAAATATTTGATCCCAGAAAGTGCCTCCTGGTGAGATGCACCTACAAGCTGTTTACAGAATCACAGAATCGTTTGGGTTGAAAGTGTGAAAAATGCGCATTTTATGATTGGCTTTTCTCAAATATTCAAATGAATATTATATGTGTTATGTTAGAAAGTGATGCTGTATTAATTTTTCAGTAGTGTGTTAAATAGAGTTTTAGGTTATAATGTTAAAATAGAAACATGCTATGTAAGATACTTTTTTTGAAGAAAGGACTCGGACTGAGATAGCAGCCACAAGGACACCTGAATCTTTCAGAGAAAGAGAATTTATTGCTCCATTATCAGAAATGAACTTCTTCCTGCCTTCCTCAGCCATGATGACACCATCAGGATTCAGAGGAAGAAGCTGACACTGACTAGACAGAATCCTGTGTGTGAATGGAATTTATGCATCATGTATGAGGTGTATGAATATGCAACAGGCTGTTGCATTTAAGGGTTAATCCTCTGTTAGCGTGGGTCCTTTTTCGGGCTTGTGCTGCCCAGAAAAAGGTACCCGGACTGTCCGTAACTCTTTGTTCTATTGTCTCGTATTGTCCTAATCCAAATTGTCCAAATTATCATTACTCTAATTATATTACTACTTTTATAACCATTTTATTACTATTAAACTTTGGAAATTTTAAAAACAAGTGACTGGTGTTTTTCACAATGGCATGACAACGAGCCTCCCTCAGCGCCGCTGGGGGGCGGGGCCACCGCCGCCACCGGCAGATTGACAGCCGCCTCGCCCAATCAGAGCAGCGCCCGCCGCGCATTCCCCGCCCTTCACCTTTCCCGCGGGTTCTCGCGGAGCCGGTGGCGCCAGCCGGAAGTGCAGGTTGTCGCTTCCGGGAGTTGCTAAGCAACGAGGGGCCGCAGCTTCCGGGTGGCGGGTGCACTTCCGGGTGCGCCGCGCTGTTACCGGGTCGGGGGCGGCGGCAGCACCATGAGCACCATGTTCGCCGACACCCTCCTCATCGTGTTCATCTCCGTCTGCACCGCGCTGCTGGCCGAGGGTGAGCCGGGCAGGGCAGGGCCGGCAGCTCCCGGCAGCGGGGCAAGGGGAGGGAGGCTGTGGAACGGGGCTCGGGGTCAGCTGGGGCTGGCAGGGAATGGCCCCGGTCAGCGCTGAGCTGCGGTGCGGAGCGCTGGGAGCTGGGGTTATTCCCCGCAGGAGGGAGGGAGGGAGGCTGTTGGAAGGTGAAAAGGGACGGAATGGTTCCTCCATATCTGTTATGGGAAGGGTGTGAGGGAATCGCCTGCCCTGGCAGTGATGGTGGCTTCAGCTGCTGGAAAAGGTTGTTTTTATGTCAGTGGCTGAAACAGGGGCAGATTTTTAGGGAAGTGCTGCATAAGTGTCTTTTGGGGTAGTCACAAGTCCCAGGTCCCACTTCTGGTGTTGTGCCGTATCCTTAAATTCCCCTTATAACCCCTGTCCCTAAATTCATCCCACACGGCCAAAACAGGTTTATCAATACAAATAAAAACTAAAAACTCGTTTCTGTTTTACACCTACAGCTCCTTTCATGGTTTATTTCCCCATTCCATTTCACATGGAACTTGGAATGGGGATTTGAAGGGAAGGCATGGTGCAGTTTGCTGCTGCTTTGTGCTCCCTTATCTGGGTTCTGACAGCACAGGGGTTTTGTAAACATAAATTTAATTGCTGCAGGGTTTGCTCTGCAGGAGGTTTTTCCCTGCCTGGCTCCTGGCTGAGTGTTTGTTTCAGGTATAACCTGGGTGCTGGTCTATCGCACAGACAAATACAAGAGGTTAAAGGCTGAAGTGGAAAAGCAGAGCAAGAAATGTAAGTACTCACCAGGGGCTTGTTTCTGTCCTTAATTCTGTGTTTTTTTGTTTGTTTTTTTTTTTTTTGCTGGAAGAAGCTCAGCCATAGACCTTTTGCCTTGTGGAAATTGTCTCTCCGTCAGTGGAGGACAGGAAGGAGTAGAAATTGGTCCTGGTATCTTCTTTTTATGCATATCAGCAGTCAGTGTCTGAAATAAATGTTTGAAATACATTCACAATGTCTGAAATGTTCAAAAATGCAATTTCTACCTTTCAGGGGCAAAGAGGAGAATTTGAGGTCTGTAGAAAGAAAAAATTAGGGTTGAATAATGAATACCATGAGGAAAAAGCATTTTAATGTAAAGGTTAAAAGTGATGGTGGGGGATGAGTAAGGACAAAGCCATCTTAGAAAGGTCTGAGCAGTCAGTTGATGGAAAACCAAATTATCCTAATGTAAACTGGAAGCAAATACGTTAGGAAATATTAGGGAATAAGCTCATTCCACAGAGAGGAGGTAAACAAAGTGTGAGGGGAGAAGGGAGCTGAGGGTGAGCAGTCAGATCTGCATCAAATATTGAGAGAAATGGTGAACAGGAGCATGGAGTCTGTCTGTATCAGAAGCCAAGTTTCAGATTCAGAGAAATTCTGACCTTTTAGCCTCAGCTGTGTGCACCCTGCCCAAGTTGCAGCAGTGAGAGACAGCACAGGACAGCTGGGGCCAAAGCAGAGCTGGTTTTACCTCACAGATGAATCATGATGCTGTCAGTGCTTTTAATGCTGGGAGAACAACATTATCCCACATTGCTCTTTGCAGCCCAGCTTGTTCCACCTTCCCCTGGGCAGTCTGAACTCAGGAGCTGCAGTGCAGTCATGTTTGTGTCACAGCTCCCACAATTTTGGGGGTTTTTGTCACCACAGCAGCAGCAGATGGGGATTGCATCCCTGCCTGCCTCACTTGAATCCCACTGCTCCTGCGTGTGGGATGGAATGAGCCCCAGAAGAGCAACTCAGAGAAGGAGTTGAAAGCCAGCTGCAGATTTAGTGTCCCCTTGTGTTTGTGCTGCTCAGCTCCAAAAGCAGTTAGCAGGGCTTAATCTCTGGGGTTTAATGAGTGCTGAAAGGGTTTAATGCTGTTTGCTTTTATAGCTCTCCTGGTGTCTAGGCTGTCATCTGTGAGGGCAGTGATGAAGGGTTCATGTGTCTCAATTAATTTCTGAGCTCCTTGTTTGATTCCCCACCCCCAACAACAACAACAACAACAAAAAAGATGAAGCTGCATAAGGAGTCAGTAAAAATTCAGCTTTGCTTTTTTCCCTTCCCCTCTTGTGCTGAGGACAGCTGGCTGACCTGAGGGTTTACAGCTTGCCAAGTGGACCACTTGAGCCACACCTTTCAGCTGTTATCTAACACATCTGAAACAGGAAAAAACACATTTGAGACCTTTAAGCTCTCCCTAGAGCCCTAGCAGATCCTTAGGATTTGCAAAAACAAAGGGGCTGGCCAGTGTGCTTGAGCAGACATTGTTACTCCTTAATTTCATCTCTTCCTGTCCTCTCCTTCCTCGGGAGAGGCTCAGCCCTGCCTGAGGCTGCTGCAGGGATGGTTCTGGGTGAATGTAGGGCTAAATGGACAGGGCTGAAAGCTGTCGCTGGAATTTCTGATTTGTTGGTGTGGGTGTTCCCATGGGAATTGGGACTGGGAGCTCCTGGGGCTTGGCATGAATTTTAGCAGCACTGCCTAGGGTTTAGAGCTGGGGCTGTGGGGTGATGTGCACAGGGCAGGATGGGGTTCCCAGCTGGATTTGGCACAGGGAAGGTTATGGACACACCATTCTGTGAGTGCATTGTGGCATCTGACACCTCTCCAGTGTTCCCTGGGGACTCAAGCTCCCTGTTTTCCTCCCTGCTCGCCAGAGCTCCTCTTGTTCCTTGGGAACGGCAATTGTTTCTCACTCTGTTGCCATGGGGGGATGATGTTGAGGTGGCTTGTCTGGGCTGCTGTGATTTTCTCAGCAGTTGTGACTGACTCACAGGCGTTCCTAAGGCAGCTCTGCAGATCCTGGTGTGGCTTGGAAGGTTGGCTGGCTTCATTTCCCCTGGGCTGTGAAATCAGGGCTGTGCTGAGCTGGTACTCCATGAGGGAGGGCAGCCCCAGCACTCGGGTGTCTGTGAGCTCACACTGAGCCCAGGCTCTTGTTTGGGATATGGTGTGACCGTGTTCACAGGGGTTTTAGGGTGAGGGAAGAGATGAGGATCTGACTCATGTTTCAGAAGGCTTGATTTATTATTTTATTATATATATTGCATTAAAACTATACTAAGAGAATAGAAGAAAGGATTTCATCAGAAGGCTGGCTAAGAATAGAATAGGAAGGAATGATAACAAAGGTTTGTGGCTCAGCTCTCTGTCTGAGCCAGCTGACTGTGGTTGGCCATTAATTAGAAACAACCATATGAGACCAATCACAGATGCACCTGTTGCATTCCACAGCAGCAGATAACCATTGTTTACATTTTGTTCCTGAGGCCTTTCAGCTTCTCAGGAGGAAATTTCCTAAGGAAAGGATTTTCCATAAAAGGTGTCTGTGACAGATATGGTACCTGCACTTTGCATAAATACACTGAGTTTAAAGTAAAAAAAGTTGTTAGAACATGGTCATGCTTCATCATCCTTGCATTCTGGAGTACTCTTATTATAGATCTTGAATAAAAGTGTCTCTTTCTTCCTGGAAAAGCCCTTTTTGCTGTCCCAGAACCTCCTTTGCAGCACATTTGCTGTGTTCCATGTCCCTGTGCTGGCTCTGCTGGCCTGCCTTGCTGCAGTGGTGGTTGGTGCATGTCTCATGTGGGGTTTTAGTACCTTTGACCTTAGGCTTCAGCTTTAAAATATTGGAAATGCTTCAGTGCTAATGAATTGAAGAATGGAGAGGCTGTGGCTGCCTGCTTGGACAGCATTTCCCCTGAGAATGCCTGCCTGTGAAGAAGGGATGTAGGAGAACACAGACTTTGCTGTATTTTGCTTCCCACTGCAGATAATCAGGAGCAGAGCTTGTCACAAAGCTCTTTTCATCCCACTTGCTGAATCAAAAGTACTGTCTGATGCTAATGACAAATCAGCAAGGGTGGCTTGAGCCAAATTTGTCCCCAGACTGCTCAGTCCACAGTGCCATGGGCTCTTGACAGTGTTCAAAATTAACCCTTTAAATATATTTGTATCTTATCCAGGGTTTTGAATTTTTTTATTATAAAGTGATTGGTGTAGGTAGTTGATAACTTCTTGATTCTAAACATGTTGTCAGTCCTATTTGCTGTTTTTTGTGCCCCTGTTCTGTAGAGGACTGAAATGTTCTGTTGGTGGTATCACTGTGCAGAAATGATGGAGGATCTTTTCATTTTGCAGTGGAAAAGAAGAAGGAAACCATAACTGAATCAGCAGGCCGACAGCAGAAAAAGAAGATAGGTAAGACTGGCACCTCAGGAATGGTGCAAAGTTGAGAAACTGATGGAAGTGATTATCCTTTCCTTCCTTTCAAGGCTGTTTATTCATTTGCCTTACTCTTCAAGGCAGGAGACAGCCAGCCTCCTGATGGTTTTGGTCAGATCACTGGGAGGAGCAGCACCTCTTGCTGAGCTCCCTGACTTTTCCTCCCATTTTAGCCTTGATATCTGTGGCTGTTACTAACTTCAGCTGTCAAAGTCTTTGCTGCAGTGCTGTAGCTGTAGGACTCAAATTATGATTTTTTTCGCCCCCTTCATTTGTACATTTTAGAGCTGAAGATGTTCATGTTAACTATAACCATGCTTAGATTAATTTCAATCTCGATAAATCAGTTTTGCTCAATTTTAGGCAGTGATTTATTTTTCCATTCTTTTTCATTGTCAGTAAGCTGAATTCTTTCAGGGTTAGGGTAAGTATTGACCCAAGCAAGACCAGGGTGAAGAGGTGTTGAAAGGTTTTGGGAGGATCTGCCATCTGCAGGACTCGTAACGTGCAGCAAAGCTCAGTTCAGTTATTACAGAGATTGTGGCAGGAACACTTTTGAGAGCTCCTGGGAGTTGGTTTCCTCATTCCTCTGTAACACCAGGTAGCTGGATTAGTCATTTGATCTGTACAAAGCTTGGGAATTATAAACACATCTTCAAACAGCTCTTCCTAGGTAGAAAACCTGTTGTCCTTAGATTCCTGAGGGGACAGGAGCCAAAATGCTTCCTCTTGTGCATTTCAGTTCTCAATCTTGACTAATCCCTGCGTGGGATGAACACTGCTTGGTGGAAAAGGCAGCTTTGAAAGTGACCATGTGCAACAACTGCAGATAACAGTAAATAAAGAAAGTGTGACAATGACTTTTTTGCAGGGCACCATCCAAGCTGTGTTCCTAGCAGACAATATTTGACTTGTGCTTGGGCTAAACCAATAAACAGTAGAATCTGAGGACTTCAGATGCTCCACCAGTTTTTATACACTGAAATAATCTTGTTTTGCAGATGGAAAACAAAGCACAAAGGGACAAAGATCAGAACTTAGGAAATGACCACTGATTTTGTTTGCTGTGATGCTTGCTGGCCAAGCCTAAGATTCTGACACTGATTTTTTTTTCTCTTTTTTTTTAACAAGTGTGTATAACTTCAGTATTTCATTTGTGTTCAGGCAAAGATGAATTCTTGGTGTTGCTGAAAAACCAGACCCTAAATGTCACACTGGACTTCCAGAAAATGACTCAGAGCTGTTAAGTTGAAATCTCTGATCTCAGTAACTTACTGGATGTCAAATCATTCTGCAAGATGGGGCATTGTTGTCACAGCAAATCTACTTGTGCTGCAGTTCTTCCAAGTTCTGCCATTTTGGTTAACAAAAAGTAAATATTGAGCTGAGGCTTTATGGATAAGTAACAGCTGTGGTACAGACCTGCCTCAGTTGCCATCTGTTCTGCACACAGAATAAGACAGGAGGTGTGTGGATGATACTACTTGGTTTCATAAGGGATGAATCATGCCTGTGCACAAGGAGGTAGGGGGAAAGTAGCTTGGGAAGGCTTCATTTGGTGTTTCCTACATAAAAACCTTTATTTTTAGCTAAAATGAATGGATTGTCACATTTTTGGGCACTGCTGGAACAGGACACCTTTAGCACTGGTGTTGCCTTCTGTCATTTCAGTTTAAAGGGATGATTTGTTAGCTCAAACCTTGCTGCTGCTTTCTGTATCCATGTGCTTCTGGAAGAAAAGACAGAGATTCCCAGGAGTGCACACCAGTGCTGGATGGACAGCAAAACTAAAACAAAATAAAACAAAAATCCCCAGTCCTGGCAAATCTCTAGCCCTGTATCCTCATGGTTTGTGTTCCAATGAGCAGAGTAAGATGATTTTGGACTCCAGGGAGCTGTTTGGTAACCCAGTCCTCTTTCTCTGTGCCTTTTCCCAACTGTAAACTACCCAGCAAAGTGCTGATGTGTGATTTGGGGAGGAACAGACCATTGATGTAAGTTGGTAGATCACCCAAAACGTGTTCATTTTGAATCTGTAGAAATAGGTGAGAGCCAGGTCAGGTATATTGAGCAATCAGAGCTGTGTTCTTTCCTCCCTGTAACCTTTAACCCACCTAAATAGATGGTTAATTATGCAGCAGAGGGGAAAAAACAAGTATTTGTGCCAAATGTGATTCCTGAAGAGCTGGCCTGTGCTTGCTGAAATGTCCCAGGACACAACTTTCTACCTTGCTCAGGAAACAGGTGTCTGAAAGGTTCCTGCCAGAGGGGGTGGTTTGTAGTTAGGAGCAAGTGGAAATAGCAAAGAGGCTTCTGAGGAGTTGGGTAGGGGTGCTGCTGTTGCTTTTCATAACAGTATCTGTGAATGCCTGTGCTTGGCAGGGGCTTGGGAGAGAAATTTTGGAGTTTCTGAGCTGTGGTACTGGAAGTTTCTGATACTAAAAGTTTCTGGTACTGAAACTTCAGTGAGGATCCCTCAAAATTCCCATGCTGGATAGGCCTTGGCAGTCCTGCATCCTCCCCTTTTCACTGATGCTGTTTTTTGGGTATTCCTTCATTATCCACATCCTTATTTCAGCTGGCTGTTGCTTCCCAGCCCCTCTGGATCCATCCAAGGCATGATGGGGACAAGGGAGGAAAGGTGACAGATAGTGGATAATGCTGAAGGCCAGAGCAGCACTCCAGTGAGAGAATTGGAAAATGTTCTCTTGAAAATCTGAGTGTCTTTGAAGTCTGTGGTGATTTAAGGACACACTAAATTTCCATAATATTTCCTGCAAAGCCCAGTAATACACTCATTACTGAATTTCATGTAGGAAATCTCTTTCCTCTTTGGAGAATCTCCTAGGTGTGAGAAGAGTGCAAAATTCATTGCTAAGACCAGCAGGATTTTGGCATTGCTGAGGTGCAGCTCCCAGCTCTGTGCATGGTTTTCCCTTTGGAGACTTCCAGAAGGAAATCCTTATTTATTTGATGTATTTGTGATGGTGTGCAGCAAATTGATCACTGCTGCCTTTGGGAACTGTGCTAGAGGAGCACAGTTTTTGTTTCCTGGCAGCAGTGCTCATGCTCCTGAGTGAATTGGTTGAGTTAGCAAATCTGACTTTGGGTGCATTTCTTTCAAAAATGCTGAATGTGTGATTCCAGCCGCCTCCTCCCTTTGTGCCTGACTTGCTGCATGTTGCTGTGCTGGAGAAGCAGTTGGCTATGTGCAGTTTTTCACTTTCTACTGTCTGGCAAAGAGAGCTGGAGTTGATTTTGGAAGTGTTATTTGTTTGGAGAGCCAAAGAGGTTAAGTTTTCTTGGAAATGAAAACACTCTGGTTTCTAGGTTGACATAACTGATTATAACTGTTGGTTTTGTCTTTCCAGAGAGACAAGAAGAGAAACTGAAGAATAACAACAGGGACTTGTCAATGGTATGAACATTTAAAGCCAGTTCCCAACTGCTGGAGATTTCAGTCAGTTTCCCAACAGAAAGATTTTGTTCAATTGGCAAAGAAAGCTGCTTTTCCTCTGGAAGGGTCTTTCTGGATTTTCTCTAATAACTAGAGATTTTAGTTTGAGCCACAGAGTTACTGCCTCATCTCATTTTCATCTTTATAGGTCTCTATGATGTTTCTTGATGTAGAATTAATTTTTGTGGCTTCCTAAAGCTTTGGTCACTGTAATGATTCCCCTGCTGGGAGTCCCCTGGGAATCCCCCTGGTGGGTTTTATAGGCTTAAGGAAAAAATAAAACCAGCCTGGGGAAGGTGACAGGACAATTCTTGAGCACTTGTTGGTTTTCTCTCCCTGCAGCAGCACCTCCCATCAGTGGCTGCCTTTGTACCAAGTCTCTTGAGGATTTCTCCAGTCATTTTCACAACCCCTCTGTGTCCTGGGCTATCCTTTTTCCCTGTTGATTTCAGTGATCTGTACAAAGCCTGTTTTTAAGGGTGTGAGATCATGATACCTCAGTGTGGGCCTGTTGTTTTAAATCTCTCTGAATTTCTGCTTGCAGGTTCGGATGAAATCCATGTTTGCCATTGGCTTCTGCTTCACTGCCTTGATGGGAATGTTCAACTCCATGTAAGTATCAGCTTCCTGCATTGTTTTCTGAAATTTTTATGGTGAACATATTTTCCACCTTCCCTTCATCACTTGAAATGTTAAGAGTGACATTGTCCAGCTAAGAACCACAAATAAATAAATGGATCCATATTTCATCTGGAGAAGTGGTGGTTTGGTCATCACATATATTTTCTGCTCTAAGGGGAACATTGAGTACTGAGCACAACCAAACTGAACAAATTGCATTCAGTCTAGACACAGCTTTAATATCTTTTCTGCATGGAAACATCCTGATTAGGGCAAGTTTGGTGCATGTCAGGCAAACATCTTCAGTCTTCAGCTGCTTTGGCTTTGCTGTGATGGTGTGACCAAAGAGTGCTCTTGCAAACAAAACTGGGTCAGCTCCCTTGCCCTTAGAAATGAGCTGTAATTGCAGAGTTTGTTGTTGCCCTACTTGAGGAAATCAGAGTCCAGATATAAACAGGTCCAGGCATGGGCTCTGAGTTTAATTTGTTTTAAAAGTGACCTGGGAAGGGTGTAGTTTAAAAAAAAACAAGCAGACAAGAAACCTCAAACTGGTTTGCACGGTTATAGACAGCTTTGTTTCAAATATGCATATCTGAAAGGCTGTGCTTGGCTTTTAAAACTTGATTCACTTGAAATATGAACTGTTGGCTGTTAAATCTGAAGATGACATGAATATTGTTAGGATAACCTTTAGGAGACTGCTTGATATCTGGGAAATATCCTTGCCCTGCAAACAGGAATTTACATTCTTGGGCACCAAAGCCTTTGGCTTCTGTGCTGGCAGTCCCCAGGATACAGTCAGTTGTTATTTTACTGGAGATCTGTGGGTGGATAAATTGCAAACATGGGGTAACATAATAACAGAAGTGCCACTGTGTGGATCCTTTATTTATTCAGCTTAGTCAGACTTCAGCATTCTGAGCAGAGCAAAGCAGCCCAGCACTGGAGGATTTTAAAATTTGGGCTCAGTCTTGAATCAGTGATGTCTCATTTCACTGCAGGGCTGGAGGTGCATCATGAGCAATGAGGGGTCTGAGGGGGCATTTGTAGGGTTGCACTTGAGACCTCCAAGTGCTTGCCTTGCTCTTTGGGTGCAATACAAACACCAAAACCTGCCCCTAAAGCAGACTGAAAAACAAACTAAAAATGCTTTACCCCACTGTGCCCTCTTTCCTAGAGGGGAAAGAAGCAGTTCCTCTGAGTATTCTGTGACTAACAAGTACTACAGAACTGTAAGTTTGTTAAGAACTTTAGGAAGGGCTTGATTTGGGTTAAATTCTATATTGTTCCTCCTTTCATAGATATTAAAAAAAATAAACTTCTACCAAGTTTACTTGTCTTGTTCCTCTTTAGAGGATTCCTGCCCACATGCTGCTGAGCAGAGAATTGATGTCAGTCTTGGGGCCTATCTGTTATTTAACTGCCTCTTTCCTTAGAGGCAGTGTGAGCAGCAGGAGTATCCATGGAGGCACTTGTGGGTGTGGGAGGAAAAGGAGGAAAAGGGTGGCTGACACCTGCAATGGCTGTGGCCACGTTTGCTGCTTTTCCTGTTCTTGAATGAGTTCATGGCTGCTGGGAAAAAAGGAGCAGGAATTGTGTGCAGGCAGCACCCTTTGGACAGGTACTGTGCAGATGCTGTGCTCTGTCTGAGCACCTCACCTCATTGCCAGGTGTCCCCTTAGCCAAACTGGAAATCACTGGGATGGTTTATGGTTTCCCCTGTCATTCCTGGAGTGGCAGCAGGTTGGAAGTGTCAGCAGGGCTGGTTTAAACCCAAAGAGCAGAATGCTGTGCCCAAGACAAACAGCTGAGGGACTGTTGTTGTTTAAAAGGTTCATTATGGCACTGAGATCTGCAGCAGCAGTGGCCTCCAAGCCACCAGGGATTTCACCTGGGGCAGAAATTACCTTCTGTGTGTCTCAATTTTCTCTTGCCAGGAACTTCTTCATGCAATCACTCCCCTGCCTTACTCTAAGAGCTGTGCATTCTGGTACCTCTTAATAACTGTGAAAACCTGCTGGAATTAAAAGCAGGTACCTGAGGGTGCTACTGCTGAAGTACTTGTCATTCTCCCAGCAGGAATAACGCAGAATTTTAAGCCACTGGGGGATGTTCCAGGGAGATAAACATCCGTTCTGAGCTCTTTTGCCAAACTGCCTGTGAGATGTAAACAAAGTTGGCGTGTGTTTGAGCTGTGGCTGTGTGAATGCATCTCCACAGGAAAGAAAGCTCATTTAGGATCTCTTGAAACAAGAAACACCTGTTCGAAAATCAGCACATGCAGAGAAAATAACATCCAAATGTGCACATGCTGATGAGGCATCATACACATCTACATCAAAAGATTGGGTTGACTGGTCTGGCTTGGGAGAAATCTTTGCTAACTGGCCAAAATTCACACTCTGCCTGATGCCCTGGAATGTGGGCCTGGAGGGATTCCAGGAGTAGGATATGTGCTGGGAATATGCAGTATCATCCTGCCCCTGCACTGCCTTCATCTCCACAGCTAATGCAGACAAACTGGGGCTATCAAGTGCTCCTTGATGGCTCTCCTGTGCATCCTGAGGAGCACAGCTGCTCCAGGGAAGGAAAAGGTGTCTTTGATTTATGCTCTGGTTTAAAAAATGCTGTTTTGCTTGAAGCAGAGGGTCTGTCTTGTTGCAGTTACTGCAGTACAGCAGGGTGACAGTCATTCATCTTTTATTGAAGTGCTGACTGTGCTCTGGGAAGTGATCTGCTAAATCTGACTTGGAAATAAAATGCACCAGAAAACTGCAAAACACCGAGATTTCATGAAGCAGCAGCTTGTCCAGCTGATCACTTCAATCACTAGGAAACACTTTGATTATGGTAAAAGTGTTCCTGAGGGAATCCTACCCTGTAGAGGGCTTGGAGAGAGAGATGTCTTTATCGTCCTTGTGTGACGGTGTTCACAGGGGTCTCAGGTTGAGGGAAGAGATGAGGATCTGACTCCATGTTTCAGATGGTTTGATTTATTATTTTGTGATATATATTACATTCAAACTATGCTAAAAGAATAGAAGAAAGGTTTTCTTCAGAAGGCTGGCTAAGAATAGAATAGACAAGGATGATAACAAAGGTTTGTGGCTCGGCTCTCTGTCCGAACCAGCTGGGCTGTGATTGGACATTAATTAGAAACAACCAACATGGGCCAATCAAAAATCTACTTGTTGCATTCTGCAGCAGCAGATAACCATTGTTTACATTTTGTTCTTGAGGCCTCTCAGGTTCTCAAGAGGAAAAATCTTAAAGAAAGGATTTTTCATAAAAGATGTCTGTGACACTTCTTGGTGCAGTGTGTGGAGAGGGGCTGGAGAAGGCAGCAAAGCCTTTCAGCCTTCCCTGTTGCCTTACCTGCTCTGGTGGCCTGTTGAAGGTGCTCACTTGTTCTTCCCATATCCCAAAGCTCTTTGCTGTCTCCAGTAGTGATCCAGTGCTCTCTTTTCCAGATTTGATGGCAGAGTGGTGGCAAAGCTCCCATTTATCCCCCTGTCGTACATCCAAGGTCTCTCCCACCGCAACCTCCTGGGTGAGGATTACACCGACTGCTCCTTCATCTTCCTCTACATTCTCTGCACCATGTCAATCAGACAGGTGAGTACACTTTCCCTGGAGCAGGGAAGGCTTATCCCCATCCAGGAAGAGGAGTTGTGCACGTGTAATCTTGGATCTGTGTGGTTTCTGTGTTTGTCTTCATTCCTGTGCCTCATATTCCAAGCAGTTCTAGGTTGGGATCGTTAAAATTGCTGTCCTGGATGGGCCTGGAAGATTGGCTGGAAACTTGTACCAGGGCTCTGGGACAGAGTTGGCAGAATGGATTCCTGACCTGTGTGATAACTTTGTGGATTGCCATACCAAGAGATTGTGTCCATCAGAAGCTGATCTAAATCCTGCTCCTTAGTAATTACAACTTTTACAGCAATATGTGCATCTTTACAAACAGCAGCATCTTTAGGGGGAACTTTCTAGGGGGCTTGCAGCTCTGTAAAAGTTTCAGCAGTCCATAAAGTTGCTAGAAAAGTGAGGAAAGAGTTAAAGCTGCTCTTTTGGGCTTGTCCTTCCTATTTTTGCTGGCTGCCTGATTTTTTTCAGAATTTTAAGAACTGTACCTTTGGTGTCAAGTCTCTCCAGCATTAGGGACATGGCACAGAGAGGGGATATGGTATGGTAGCCAAGAGCAGGCTCCACAGAGCTCTCCAGCAAAGCTCCATAGTCCCAACTTTTTGGAAGAGGATGAGGATAAGGGACCTGTTCAGGAAGGTTCACTGGCAGCTCAAGTGGCAGAATGGCTGGGGAGGACAGGAGGACCTTCTCAGTGCCACAGGAAGTCTGTTTTGTTTTCCACTTTCCCCACAGGGTGCTGGGGATAGGTTAATGTACTCTGGATGAATGCTGGTGCAAGTAGCTGCAAATCACCTTCCCTTCTGTGTTCATATTTCCCTTTTCTTTGATTCACTTCCTGAATTCTTGCTGCTTTTCTCCTTAACCGCCTTGTTGCTTTTCGTCAGGGTGCCAAGGAAACTTAGACTAAGGGATTTTAGACTTAGATCAGCAAAGGGAGGTGGTGTGTAATGCCAGGAGCTGGGCTGAGCTTGATGGAGCAGCTCCATAACAGTTCCTTTAGTCACAAAGTGCGTGCTGGTGGGTGGAATTCCCCATAGCCCTTTGTACTGGGTGTTTGTGGTGAAATGGATCCCAGATCCCTGTCCAAAAGCAGATAATGAATTGTAGAATCATTTCTGCTGAAAGGAACATCTGGGGGTTCACCCCTCACCCCAAGCAGGCCCAGCTTCACCAAAGGCCAGGCAGGGCCTTCCTCACTGTCTTTGCTGCAAGACAAACTTTCACTTCCCAGTGGTAGAGAAGGGTTTGCTGCTTTGAAAGCTCTTAAGATCACCTTCCAGAATTCTGGAATTCTGGTGTGATGCTGTTCCTTCAGGCAATCCTGGCTGGTGCTGCTCTGTGTTACTTGTTACATGGAAAGTCCTTTCTTTTCAGTGTTGCAGATTATGGTTTAGGTTGACTGGGGAATTCTCTTGCTAAAAAATCCCTCATTTGTTTTGTCCAAAAATAGAATTCCTGTGGTTAATTCTAATGCTGGGTATTTCCTGATGTCTTATATGGTGAAATTGGTGGGCACCATGAACTGAGGGGCAGAAAAGCCAAGCTCTTTGCAGTGGGTTGTGCTTTCCATAAACTCCTGGAAAAAAATTGCCCTTGTGCTTGAGAGTTCCTTATGATGTCCCTGTGGAGGAGGAGAGTGAGTTTATTGCTCTGGAGAAGGGTGTGAGACTGCAATCTTCACAGTGCTGCATTATCTACGTGATCATGGTTAACAATTCCTGCACTCCTCCAGCTGTCAGGCAGCTCAGCTCCTTCCTCCTTGCTGCTCCAGGGAAGGGCAGGGACACCTCAGTTTGCACAAGAGCTCAGAACTGAAGCTGTGATTGCTGCTGGCATCCTGCTCTTGGCTTTATTGCCACTTGAAAGCACCTAGGTGATAACAGCATTGGGAAGAGCAGAGCTGTGACAGGCTGGGGGGAGAGGGCAAGAAAGTAATTAAGGGCTTAAAATGGTGCCAGAGACTTGCACTTCGTGCTCTCAGTGACCTTGGTGGTGAAGGCTTTGTGAGCCTTTGTATTTCACTGTGTGCAGAAGGGGAAATTCTTGCCAGGTTGGCTTTGAAACTGGTGCTGGCCCAGGGGAGGACAAGTGGTGTGGGAGTTGGTGTCTGGCTTGATGCAGCTGACACACAAGAGGAGGAGTGCAGATGTACCAAAAATCAGGGAAAAGGTTGTGAACAAAGCAAGGAGGCCACAGTCCCTCAGTTTTTCCTGAAATCCTGGAGCTGCCTGTGAAAGCATCAAAGACAGGGAAGAGAGATGTTCCTGTGGAGCTCAGAGGTAGAGCAGGAACTCGGCTGTGTGTGAAAAAACAGCAACCTGGTGGGAAAGGCAGGGGAGGCTGCCTGGGCGGTGATTAAAGTGACATTAGTGGGACAGGCAGGAGCAGCATCAGGGACTCTCTTCATGTGGGGGTGAGAAACTCTTCAAACACTGTCTGGGAAGCTTTGCTGCCTGTGACCTGGCCAGCATCTCCCAAAATAGTCACCTCGCCGTGAGTAACTTCCTTTGCGCTGTTCCCAGCTCTCCCTGGCACGTAAATCCTGTCCCCCAGTTCCTCCTGCCTTCCTGTTTGGAGAGAGGAGGGCTGCTGGGAGAGGCCTTCCAAGGGTCCTTGAGCTGTTGGGATTTCAGCTGGGAAAGTCTGCTGCTGGGCTGGGTGGGAGCTGCAGTGTCAGGGTTACATCCTCTGTGGCTGCTCCTGGTTCTGAGCTCCCAGCCTTCACCTGTGCTGGTTGGGAACAGGGATGTGCTGCTGTTCCTGGGCTGTTTGCTGCTCCTCACTTCCTTTTCACACACATCTGAGCTGTAGATTAGGCTGCTTCTCACCAAAATGTATTCCCAGGGGGAAGGGGAGCCAGCAGTTATCCCTGCTGCCAGGACTGTGCTTTCCCACAGAGCCTGGTCTTAGGGCAGGGAGGCACTTGCTGCCTTGTCTGAGGTCCCTTCTGGGTTTGAAGACCAAAGCAGGAGCAGATCCCCAGGAGTAGCAGCATGTGCAAAGTACCTGTCCAAAGGGTGCTGCTTTAGGAATACATTTTGGTGAGAAGCAAAAAAAAATCACCAAAAATCACCAAATGTGGGAAGGGGGGCCAGCAATCATCCCTGATGCCAGGACTGTGCTTTCCCACAGAGCCTGGTCTTAGGGCAGGGAGCTGCTTGCTGCCTTGTCTGAGGTCCCTTCTGGGTTTGAAGACCACAGCAGAGCAGCTCCTGTGCTTCCTTCAGTCATTTGAGGGAAGATCAGAAGAGCTCAGATGAGGGATTTGGATCCTGAAATATTTACTCTTCCCTCCCTGCTCCTCTGATGATCATGCTTGTGTTGGAAGCAGGCTCTGCAGATTTCCTTGTCCAGCGTGGCCCACAGGAGATGGGATGAGGTTTCTGCTGGACCCTGCCCCATCTTTGGTGTTTGCAGGTGTAGATTTCAGGATTGCTGTGCAGCAAAACGTGCTTTCGAGCTGGTGTGTGATGCCTTCTGCCTTCCAGAGCAGGGGGAGACTGTCCCTTCATCTTCAAGCAGTTGGAATGAACTTTAGCACCACAGCTCTCCACTTTCTCCCTGCTGGAAGGAGCAGGGAGGAGGCAGTGCACGCTTCCTCGGTGCCCTGGATCCCTGCTGCATCTCTGCTCCGCGGGTGAGCCGCTGGAAGCTGACAGGACCCGGCTCCTCTCCTGCCGGCTCTGCAGCACCCTCTGCTGTGCTTGCTCTGCCCCTTGGCTGCTCCTCTGTGTCCGTGCCTTGATCCAGGAAACGCTGGGGGGAACCAGAGCAAGGAGTTGATGCTCTCAAACACATTCAGTTGCTGAACATCGAGCAGGGGCTGGTTTATGTATGCCATGGGCTAAACGTGATGTAACTCCTCTTCTTGTGTTCCTTGTGTGTGGGTTGAAGCCTTCCTTTTCATCATCTCCAGCTGAAATGAATCCTGATTTTATCTTATTTTAGCTACTGTGGAATTGCAAAACTATCTGATTATTTCCCCCCCTTTTCTTCCCCCTCTCCCTTTTTCCCCCTCCATTTTCCCCCCCTTTTTTTCCCCTTGTTTTCTTCTTTAGTTTATTCTCCTTCCACGATAAAAAAAGTTCAAGAGCTCTGTGCCCTTGCTGTCTGACCCATCCTGACAGTTATTTTGGAGAGGACACTTAGGTTTGAAGAGAATCCTTCCTCTTTTTGTTGTCTTGATAGCCAGCACTCAGGTGGTGACACAAGGAGGACACAGTTGTTTTATTCTTTCCCCAGGAGCAGCATCTTGAGCTGGACTCCCTTACAGTGAAGGATGAAACTGAAAGAACTGAGGGCTCTTTGTAGTTACACTCATGTGAAATTTAAAAGAAATTTCACAAAAATCAAGAAAAACTTTCACATTTAAATATTTTGCTGTGATTGTTTTGGCTTATGCCTGGCTCTGCTAATTATCTCTTCCCCTGTTTGTTGTTTTCCACTGAAACACCCTGCTCAGATGCAGATGAGGTCATCCCAATAGTCAGGTTTTGGGGTTTGCTCCATGTGTCCTGTTGTCCTGCATGTCTCCAGTGCCCCATTGTTCTGTGTGCAGAACAATTAACAGGCATTCATGTTAATTCTGGGCCTAAGCTCCTGACTTGCACTTGGCACAGGCTCTGGTTGCCATGCTGCTGTCCCAAATTCCAGCTGCATTAGGAGGCTCCAGCTGCCATGGCCAGCACCAGCAGTGCTTTCTGGAATTTGGGAAAACCCAGGGCTGCAGAGTCTGCCCATGAGCACTGCTGGGAGCCTGCACTGCAGTTAAATTGCAATGGGATTTTATGGAAATAGGGTGTGTGAAGACAGCTGACTGTGGGGTGTGTAGCTGGAAATGGGAAAGAATCATTGTCCAAAATATGGATTTGGTGTTCAGGGGCTTTTGTTGAGGTGGGGAGGAATGGCCCAGCCATTCTTGTCTGGCTCCATGCTGAGCTGTTTGAGCACATAGGGAGAGAGGGTCAGTATATGATGGATTAAGATTATGTGGGTGAGAACCTGAATCTGTTAAAACAAATGTGGAGGTTTTACTTGTGGTGCTGGAGAGAGTCCAGCACAGAGATGATTTGGGGTCTGGAACATCTCTATAGATGAGAGACTACAGGAGCTGGGCCTGTTTAGTCCAACGAGAAGACTGAGAGGGAATCTTACCATGTGAAAATCTCAGAGGTGGGTTTCAAGAGGATGGTGCCAAAACTCTTCAGTGGTGCCCAGCAACAGGATGAGGAGCAGTGGCCATGAATTAAAAAACAAATTCCACCTCAGCATGAGGAAGAAAATCTTTCAATGAGGGTGCAGAGCATGGAACAGCTGCCCAGGGAGGGCGTGGAGTCTCCTTTTCCAGAGACATTGCAAATCCATCTGGATGTGTTCCTGTGTCACCTGCTCCAGGTGACCCTGCCTTGGCTGGGAGGGTTGGACTGGATGGTCTCCAGAGGTTCCTTCCAACCCCAGATGTTCTGTGAGCAGAGTTGGGATTTCTTCCTTTTTGTTTCCCTTGCTGTGAAAAATGCGTATTTTATGATTGGCTTTTTGCAAATATTAAAATGAATATTATATGTGTTGTGTTAGAAAGTAATGCTGTCTTAATTTTCTTAAGTAGTGTGTTAAATATAATTTTAGGTTATAACATAAGGTTAAAATAGAAACTATGTTATGTAGGATACTTTTTTTCTAAAGAAAGGACTTGCACTGAGATAGCAGCCACAGGACACCTGAATCTTTCAGAGAAAGAGAATTTATTGCTCCATTATCAGGAGAAATGAACTTCTTCCTGCCTCAGCCCTGAAGACACTGTCAGGATTGAGAGGAAGAAGCTGACACTGCCCAGACAGAATCCTGTGTTTGAATGGAATTTATGCATCATGTATGAGGTGTATGAATATGCAACAGGCTGTTGCTTTTAAGGGTTAATCCTCTGTTAACGTGGGTCATTTTTTGGGCTTCTTTTGCCCAGAAAAAGGTACCTGGACATCCATAACTCTTTGTTTCTATTATCTCATATTTTCCTCATCCAAATTGCCCAGATTATTATTACTACTCTAATTATATTGCTATTTTCATAACCATTTTATAACTATTAAACTTTGGAAATTTTAAAAACAAGGAATTGGCGTTTTTCACACTCGCCACACTCTGACCTGCCATGCTCTTTGCTGCTCTTGCAGAACATCCAGAAGATGCTCGGCCTCGCTCCCTCCCGGGCTGCCACCAAGCAGGCAGGAGGATTCCTTGGCCCCCCACCTCAGGCAGGGAAGTTCTCCTGAAGCAGAGCCCTCAGGGAAGCCTGGCCAGTGCCACCAGCCTGCCTTGGGGAGGTGACAACAGGGATTCTGCACCAGGCATCGCCCGTCTGAACCCCGGCTATGCAGTATTGACGCCATCATCCATTCCGAGCGTTCCACCAGCAGTTGTTCGTTCATCCAACCAAGAAACTACTCTCGGAAGATAGCGCGACCTTTGTTTCTGAGTAATAAACGGCATGGGCATGTTAATTTATGTTAAGAATGTCTCTTAATTGGGTGCTGGGGAGCAGGCCCGGCTGCCTGGCGGGCGGCACGCCCCGGGCGGGGCGGGTCCTGACGGTGAAAAGGCGTCTGAGGGAGAGGCGGCGCTTCCCGGCCGCGGCGCCTCACGGGATCCATCCCGCCGATGTTGGCACAGTCCCGGCTCCCCAGCCTCCTCCTCCAGCTCCCCCGGCTGCGCTCAGTCGCTCCCGGCCTCGCCACCATGAGCTCCGCCACCGGCACCCTCACCGTGCAGCAGCCCCTCAACTACCGCGCGGGAGCCCGCGTCCAGCCCGCCGACGGCGGGCAGCTGGAGGAGGTGTTCGAGCCGGCTACAGGTACCGACCGGGAAAGCTCCGGGGGCAGGGAGAGCTCTGTGCCTGCAGGGCTCGGTGTCCTCGGCTTCCCCCAGCTCACCCGGGTGTCACATATGCGGTGTCCTGCTGCCCCTCGGCCACCGCTGCTGCAGTGGCGGAGCTCTGCCTCAGTGTTTGGCCATCATCGTTCTTCGTGCAGAAATCAGCTCTCGCTCTGTCACTGCCTGATTTTGGCAAACCTCCTCGATTTAAATATCTCTGTAGTTATGTAATTGTAGTTATCGGTGTGTAGCGTTCAGCAGAATCGTTTCTAAGTGTTTAACCCTCCTGGGGAAATGTGTAACGAGAGCCTTGAAGAGGGTGGTGGAAGGGTAACAAACTCAACTGGAAAAGCCAGAGATTTTGTAGCAACTGGAGGTAATTAGTAACCAGAACACGACTGTGGGCAATGTCAGCTCTTTTAATTGGAACCAGCTGAATTGCAGCCCCTCTTCTCTGGCTGAATTTTGATTACAAATCAGTGGGTTTCAGTGGGAAATTCTGTGCCTGGTATAGGTGGCTTGACTGAAGTATGTAGGGTGTGGTGCAAGTAAACCACATTCTGGACCCCTTTTCTGAGATTTCCATCTCATTATTCCCTGTTCAAAAACGTGCCCAGGTCGTGTGCTGTGCAAGCTGCCCTGCTCTGGGGAGAAGGAAGTTGATCTGGCTGTGCAGAGTGCAAAAGCTGCCTTTAAAATATGGAGTCAGATGTCAGGCATGGAGCGGTGCCGAGTGATGCTGGAGGCTGCCAGAATTATTCGGGTATGTTGTGGAGGACAGGGGTGGTTCTGTCTCTGAGCTTCCTTGTGGCTTATTGTGGCTCTTGGAGGCTTCAGCAGGACTTGCAGAACTCCAGGAGTTGCTCAGGAGTTAAAACTCGCCTTTGGCCAGAAGAGATAGGAGGCTGTCTCAGGCAGGGCTTTGCTCCTATCACTGGAGTCAGCATCCGTGCCTGCAGCTTTGGCCTTATCACTGGATTCAAGGCCACTGTGTGCTTTCTCAGCTGAATTCTGTTAGCATAAAACTGAAGCGGCCCATTTGGCATCTTGCAGGCTTTGTGGTTCTTTTAACAGCTGCAAAGATTAAATTTCACTGCACACAGTTTCAGAGCTGAAGTTGCATAACTGGCATGGCTGAACTTTTGGCTTCTCGGAGGCTGTTGTTACATGACTGGAATGTGTCCTGGCAATAAGAGAAAGTAGGAGTACTGGTTTTTTTTATCTGTCAGATAGTACACATGGGAGGATGCACATAAGTGAGGTTTAACACAGACTCCTTTCTAAGACAACAGGTCCTTGGGCTTCAGAGTTAATCTCCATCAAGTTAATCTCCATTAAGTTCTTACACATCTGTAAGAACCCAGACTTTCCCCAGTGTGTATAAGTCATGAGAAAACTTTCCTTTATGCCAAACTTTTGCTTTTTGCAGACTTCCAGAGCAGGGTGACATTTCTGTTAAAGGATGTCTCCCAGCTGCATCGCTTTGTCCCTCTTCACTGGCCTCTGGTTCCATCCTGATCTTGCTGTTTGCTCTTCCCGGTTCAGTTCTGCAAATTTTATCATTGTTTGCCAGACGGCTTCTCTAAGTTCATGTTTGTTCATCTTTTAGATAAACAGGGATGTTAAACAAGACTGGACCAGCAGTGAACCCCTGCAGCTTTCCCTCTGACATTGCCCTGCACTCAGTCACCACGGGGACATTGATAAACAGCAGTTGGGAATGTCCCTTTTGGAGATGACCGTTTCTCATGGCGGGATCTCGTTTGGATTTGTGTGCTGTCTCCTTGTGGTGTTCTGCTCAGCTTCTCTAACATGTTGTCTCTGTCCTGTGCTGCTCACAGGAGCAGAGGGAGGAAATTGCCACCATGGAGACCATCAACAATGGGAAATCCATCTTTGAGGCCAGAGTGGACATCGACATATCCTGGCAGTGCCTGGAGTATTACGCAGGGCTGGCAGGATCTCTGGCGGGTGAGGAGTTACTGCAGTTTGCTCTTTGCTCTCTGTCCCACCTTCCCTGCTAACTCCAATGGCACAAAGCCATCTTTGCTGCTGATTTCCCTGAGAGATGGGCCATTCCTGAAGAGCTTGGAAGGGTTCTGAGAGGTCTCTGCCCACTGCTACCATGCTCTGTGAGCTTGCTGGGGTAAAACTGTCTCTCCTCCCAGGCAAAGCCAGACCTGACCCCTGGGGGCTCTGACCAGACAAGAAGGGACTTTGCTCTTTTCTACCCTCTGGCTGTTTCTTTGCAGGTGAACACATCCAGCTTCCTGGGGGATCCTTTGGGTACACTCGGAGAGAACCTCTTGGGGTGTGTGTTGGCATTGGAGCCTGGAATTACCCTTTCCAGATTGCCTGCTGGAAGTCTGGCCCCGCCTTGGCTTGTGGTAATGGAGCCTTTCTGCCCACCCCAGTGTCTCCTCAAAGCCAAGTGATCCTGTGGGGCACAGTGATCTCTGGGATGAAGTCTATGATTGCCTTGAAGTGTTGAAGGATTAGCAGAATGTTCAGGCAGTTCCTCTGGCAGAAAGGGAAGGGAAATGCAAGGAGGAACATGTCAGATATTGAGAAGTTAGGAGTGCATCCAGAAAAACACAATAGCTTGGCTTTGTACCAGATGGGGAAGGTCTCTGGGAATGTCTGCAGGGCAAGACCAGCAGCCCCATCTCCCCCAGCCTCTGCCCAGCAGCAGTGATCAACTAAAGTGTTTCCTCCTCTCTTGGGGGAAACTTCTGGGCTCTGTTGAGACAAACTCACAGTGTGGGGTGGGGATTGTTGTTTCTTCCCTGAAGCAGTTTGGATGTTAACCCCACCTCGCCTGTGTCTGGGTTCCCTTAGGCAATGCGATGGTCTTCAAGCCTTCACCCTTCACCCCTATTTCTGTGGTGAGGCTGGCAGAGATCTTCACAGAGGCTGGAGTGCCCAAGGGGCTCTTCAACGTGGTGCAGGGTGGGGCTGCCACAGGCCAGCTCCTCTGCCAGCACCCAGATGTGGCCAAAATCTCTTTCACTGGCAGTGTGCCAACTGGCATGAAGGTAAAGACACCTTGAGACAAGGGTTGTATCAACTACAATCAATCTGTAGTTGATACCTCCTTGAGTTTTTCTGCATGGGGCAGCATTTTTGGGGCTGGGCAAGGAGCTTGCAGCACATAGAGGGTCATGCTGGGGATCCAGTTAACCTGCTGGGCATGAGCTTGGGGGAGAAACCCCTTGGACAGCCTCACTTGCTTAGCCCCTGTTTGCAGTGAAGTCTCTGAGCTGCTCAGGTGGGTGTTGCTGTTGGGAGGAGAGTACATGAAACAGCAGCACTAGAAAAATGTGGTTCTGGCTGCTATAAAGCACTGAAGCTGCATACAACCTACTGTTTTTAAGCAAGGGAATAGTTTCTGTGAGTTTATCACCCTCAGTTTATTATTCCAAAATTAAAGAAAGACTTTTGGAAATAAATTCTGAGTTGAAGGAGGGGAAATGTCCTATGAACACTACCTACATGTGTGTACCTGTGGGTTGCAGTGACAGATGGCAGCTAAAGCTGCCTGCAGCTTACACTGAGCACGAGACTTCCTGCAAATGCCTCTCCAGGTTTTGTTGGCTTTATCTGTACCCCCAGACCCTCTGTGGCTCTCCTCATCTGAACTCACCACATCTAGGGAACCCATCTTGCCCTTTGTGCTGCTTCTCTTGTTGGTGAATAGCCCTTTGTGTCTCTCTTGCCTCTCCCCTCCAGCCTCCCCTTGGCCAGTGGATCACTTGTCTCTTGTGTCCTTGTTCCCCTCAGATCATGGAGATGGCAGCTAAAGGGATAAAGCCAGTCACCCTGGAGCTGGGGGGCAAATCCCCCCTCATCATCTTCTCAGATGCTGACCTGGAGAATGCTGTGAAGGGAGCCCTCATGGCCAACTTCCTGACTCAGGGCGAGGTGTGTGTGTCTGTGGGGCAGGGTGGGGCCAGCCTGTGACCTCCTGTAAGTGAGGGGTGCCCTGGGGCTCCCATCCTGCCACACCTTTCCCTGGGCAGTGTCACAAGGGATGCCCTGGAAGGAGCCAGGGTGTCCCAGCAGAGTGTGCCTTAGCCACAGGGCACACTTAGCCAGTGTCCTGTCCTTCCCTGGCACCAAGCACCCAGCTCAGCACAGCTGCTCCTGTGCCCTGGGCACCAGTGTGGCACTCACAGCTCAGGAGAAGCTGTGCTGGTGTCCCCTGGAGGGGCAGCAGATTCCAGCCTGGTGTGCTGAGCCTGAGGACAGGCTTCTGTCCTTCCCAAATTCGGGATATCCTCCCGTGCTGCAGGTTTTGTGTAATCCTGTTGGCAAATTTGCTCAGTAGGGTCATTTCTAGGAATTCAGGAGTCAGCTCAAGGTCTTTGCTGCTGGTGACCTGATGAGTTTTTGCCACCTGGTGGCATCAGAACCACGGTGTCCAGCAAGGACTGTTGAGTGCAGTCACAGCCCCAGGGTGATCTCCTTGTGTTCCTTGTCCCCAAAGGACAAGGAGCTTTTCCAAAAGCCTCTTCCAAGCAGGGAAGGACTGTGGAGTGCTGTGTTTCTTATTCTGAGCTGTCTGTCCTGTGTCCCAGGTGTGCTGCAATGGCACCAGGGTGTTTGTGGAGAGGAAGATCCTGGATACCTTCACAAAGGAGGTGGTGAAACGCACCCAGAAAATCAAAATTGGGGACCCTCTTCTGGAGGACACACGGATGGGAGCCCTCATCAACCGGCCCCACCTGAATCGTGTGCAGGGCTTCATCAAGCAGGCAAAGGAGCAGGTGAGGTTGTGATGCTGCCCTGAAATGTCTCTCCTGTTGGACAGACACACTGCCAGCTGCCCTCCTGCCCTGTGCCTTCCTAGTTAAGCTGGATTATTTGGTTGTTTTTGGTTTACTCAGTGGGTGTGTTGGACCACTAGATACAGAAGTCTGTGGGATCTGCTGGGATGCATCCCTGGGTCCTCAGAGAATTGGCTGATGTAGTTGCTGAGCTGTTTTCCATGATACTTGAGAAGTCATGGCAGTCAGGTGAAGTCCTAAGTGACTGGAGAAGGAAAAACACCCATTTTGTAAAAGGGTGGTGGACAAGAGCCTGGGAATTATATACCCATCACCTTCACTGCTGTGACTGTGCAAAGATCATGGAACAGATCTTCCTGGAAGTTGTGTTAAGGCACATGGAGGACAGAGAGGTGAATGAGCCCAGTACAGGGTGCTGCACCTGGGTCAAAGCAATCCCTGCTATCAATCCAGGCTGAGGCATGAGCAGATGGAGCAGGGAAGGACTTCCTGCAAGAAGGGACTGGTGGATGAGAGGCTGGACATGCCCCAGCCATGTGTGCTGTCACCCAGAAACCCCCAGTGCCCTGGGCTACATCCAAAGCAGTGTGGGCAGCAGATGAGGGGGAATTCTGCCCCTCTGACCTGCTCTGCTGAGACACCACTTCAAGCTCTGGAATCCTCAGTACAGGAAAAACAAGTGAGGAAAGGCTGAGAGCTGGGGTGGTTTAGCCTGGAGGGGAGAAGGCTCTGGGTACACGTGATTGCAGGATTTCAGTACATAACAGGCACTTAAAGAAAGATGGGGACAAATGTTTGAGCAGAGCCTGCTGGGATAGGCCAAGGGCCAGCCAGAGCTGGGCAGGATGCTCCTGGATGTGCCTGCATCCCTTCCTCTCTTGGCTCTTTTGCAGGGGGCAGAGGTGCTGTGTGGTGGGGACCTGTATGTGCCAGACGACCCGAAGCTGAAGAATGGCTACTACATGAGGCCCTGTGTGCTAGGTAGGCTCCATCTCAGCCATGGTACCATGGATGCTGTGGGATTTCTCCTGAGAAATGAGTTCAGCTTTGTAACCTGGCTCTGTGATGGCTCCAGTGTGGATGGACACTTGGATGGGGGTCCTAGAGAGAGCTGAGGCTTCCAAGAACTGCATGCAGGGAAATCTGTGCTGTTGGTGCTTTTGGGGTGCAGGGTGTGCCTGGCTGCTCTGCCATGCTGGGGGCTGTCTCCAAGGCTGTGTGGGTTGCTGAGTGCACAGGCTGTGCTGCTGCTCTTCCTCCTGAAGCCCTTGTGCTCTGCCACACTTCCAGGGAACTGCAAGGATGACATGACATGTGTGAAGGAAGAGATCTTTGGGCCTGTCATGGCCATCCTGCCCTTTGACACGGAGGAGGAGGTTCTGGAGAGAGCCAACGCCACTAAATTTGGCCTGGCAGGTGGTGTCTTCACCAGGTATGACTGGCCAGTTTTTGGAATCATTCTGGGGACTGAAATACTGCAGTGATTTCTGCTCCTCTTGCAGTGCCTGGGCTTCCAGAAAAGCTGAGGCAAGGGATTGCCAAAAGGGAAATCTGTAAATGACTGCACATCTCTCATATTTCCCCCAAGTGCTGGGTGGGCCCAGCTGTCCCTTGGGTTCCTCCCAGCCTGGCTTGGCCTGCTGCCTGCCTTCCTGCCCCTGCAGCATGCATCAGGAGCCTGCTGTGCTGCTGTTGGCTCCTTGCCCCACTCTGTATTGCTGGTGTCCTTGTCCTGCCCTCTGGAATTGAATGCTCTTGGAGCATCCTTGGGAATTGGTGCTGCCTCCTTGGAGCAGGCAAAGGCAGAGTAGGGCAGGCTTGACTCCAAAAAGCCCTGCTGGCCTTTCTGCAGTGGGTGTTGCCTGGCAGGGAAGGAGGGGGTCCAGCTGAATTTGCCCTTTTCCTGCAGGGATATCCAGAAGGCTCACAGGGTAGTGGCTGCTCTCAAGGCTGGGATGTGCTTCATCAACAACTACAACGTCAGCCCAGTGGAGCTGCCTTTTGGGGGATACAAGTCCTCAGGTGAGCTCTGTGTGCCCTCCCCTGGTACCTGCCAGCTCCAGGGGCTGTGTGTGGCCACTGGCACTGCTGGAGCTGTGTCCTCACTGCAGCTCTTCCCTGCAGGATTTGGCAGGGAGAACGGCCGGGCAGCCATCGAGTACTACTCGCAGCTGAAGACTGTCTGTGTGGAGATGGGGGATGTGGAGTCTGTGTTTTAGTGCCTCTGGGGCCTGTCAGGGCAGCATCAGGCAGCTCCTTGCTGCCAGCCAGAGATGTGGATCATGTACACAGCAGTAAAGTACCCTACAGTAAAGTACCCTACAGTTGTCAGTGCCCGGGGGGAAGCTGAGCTGGAGCAGCGTTTAACCACCCTGCTCCTGCAGGGGGGGTTGGACACACAGGGCTCAGCTCTGGTGAACAGAGGGAGGCTCAGAGCAGGAGGCACCAATCTGGCTTTGGGCAGCAGCTCCTGCAGCCACAGAGGTGTTACCAGAGGCTTGGCAGTGGCCAGGCTTCCCAGGCTGTGTGCCTTGATTCCCATTGCCTTCCACCCTCCCTCAGCTTCACTTCTGGCTTGGGACACTACATCAATGCAGGTTTGAGCTCTTGGACACAATTATATCCTGTAGCTATCCTGACCCTGTCTATTCTGTAACTACATAAAAGCCTTAAATGCATCATTGTTTATTCCCTCTAGACCCTTGGTAACCTCAACTTTTGGTTTTTTCTAAATGTACCTTACTTACAAGTGGGACAAAACATTGTGGGGAGAGTTGGCTGATGCTGCCTGGGCCAGGCATGGCCTCGAGAATCACCTCCACACAAGAGTGGGGGTGAGCTCCAGCATGGAATAGTGAAAGCTATCTCACTTCCTTCCTGTAAACTTACTGTTCTTTATACACTAATGAAGCAACAACTTCAATTGTTTTCTTGTGTCTTTTTTTAGCAATCAAATAAATACTCACTCTGGAACAAATTCTCAGTGTGACATTAATTGAGGGGTCCAGAAATGGGCTTGTTGCTGTATGAGTTAAATGAGCTGCAAGGTGGCTTTTTGATCACTAAAATCATAAAAGCTAGAAGGAACATCTCTGCCTGACAGACAGATTTCTGTAGTCCCACAAAACCAGAGTAGTTCTAGCATTCTGCAGAGCTTCTTAAGAAAACCCTCTGTAACTATAGAATGAAAATAAAGAATGGACAACTTCCTTTTATTGAGAAAGAAAAGGAAAAAAACCACAGGAAGCCAAGTGTTCTAAAAGAAAACAGAAAAGTCCCTTTAGCATCTGCAGACAAACTGGCAGCCCAGCTGCTCATAGACTGCATAGACAGCTGTGCCCACCAGCCCAAGGAGTGCCACGGAAGCAAAGGACCCTCTCCTTCGGTTTTTGGGTTCTGGAAAAAAGAAAAATCAGAATTTTTCAGTTCACTAAAAGACTAGCCCAGCCTGGAGAGTGAAGAGGGAGCAGAACTAAAGGGCAACCCCAAGAGCAAAACAGCTCAGGCCTCTTAGGGTAGGCATTCCTGCTGGAGGAGAGCTCTTCCCAGGAGCAGGAAGAGCATGCTGCAGTGCTGGCAGCTGTAGATCTGCACCCTTTCCTCCACACCTGGCTGGGGGCAAAGTCCTGAGGGCACTGTAGGAGCCCTGAGTGCCAACAGTGTGTGCTGCAGGGCACAGTCCTACCTCCCGTGTAGTAGCCATAGGCATAGATGATTCTCCCAAGGACCCAGGTCATGCCAAGCCCTGTGGCCACTCGCTGCAGAGAAAGGAGAAGCATTAAAAGGCTTTGGAGGCTTGAGCAAAGTTGTGCAGGCAACCAGGTGCTCAATCTCATTTTACCCCTGGCTTCTTAGCCAAAGCAAGGAGCAGGATGGTGGAGGCAGCTGCTGCTCCACTGCCTCCAGCAGGTGTTCCAAACTTCCACCTTGACTCTTCATTTAGAGCTCACTCCAATGTGGCTCCCGTTTGCCAGATGTGTTTACACTGCTTCCTTCCCTCTTGGAAAAGGAGTCTGTCTCCAGGAAAGACCTAATTTGTCTTTTGATGGCAAAGACAGAGCTACTGGATTTGGCCTATCTCCTCCCAAGTTGTCTGCATCTCTCAGTTAAAAATAATCCAGGCTTTTGTTGACTTCCTTTGGCAGGGCTTGGAAAAACTGGCCTGAAGGGATTCTTCCCACTCAGTGAGTGGAGGCTGCAAATGCTTTGCTTTGTCTAACAAGGCACCTTTAGGGGAAGGGCTCTAACAGCTGAAACAGCAGTAATGAGTTTATTACTTGTGATTCTCCTGCAGGAGACCTTCTACAACTACATTTTAAGAAGGGGCACTGCTGTTAAGTGTGATGTGGCTACTGAAGGGGCTGTCTTGGCCTCCTGCCCCCCACCTTGCCCAGGTCAGGGAGCCAGAGCACAGTCCTGCATCACTTACCGGGTGGTAGATTCCACTAGTGCCTAAAAAGAACAGGAAGGCAGGGTAATTTTCCAATCTGAAAATAAAAGTGAGGGGAGGTTGTGTTTGTGCTCAGGCTGCTTACAAAGACAAAACTCCAAGAGGGCAGAAACTGCAAACATTCCCTGCCAAGGGCATTTTGGGCTCATCACCAGTCTCTGTGCTCAGCGCTGTGGCTGAGGAAAGAAGAGATCTGAGCACACAATTTTAGGGGCTTCCTCCCAGCCTGTGCCTCTCTCCCAGGACACCCACCCACCCACCCCTTTCCATTTTGTTCTCTGAGCCCCTCCAAACATTCCCCAGGAGTTGTGCTTCCCAGCACCCCTCTGATGTGCTGCTGCAACCTGTCCACAGGAGCTGGGTGGACTTGGGCCTCTCCCCAGGGAGACCTGGGCAGCACAACAAATCAGAACCTTCTGGAAACAAGATTCCTCACATCTTAACATCTACCCATGGAAGCAAACTGGTGGGAACTGGGGAAGAGGAGACAACTTCACAGCACCATCCCAAGGTTTAATGCATAGGAAGGAGCCAGCACAGCCTTCCTGCTGAGCTCTGCAGGCTGAGCCTGGATCAAAGCAGAGGCAGCAGCACCTCTGGGGCTCTGGGCCCTGTCCCCAGCCCTGTGTGTTCCCAGGCCCCTGCTCAGAGGGGTCACTCACGTGTTCTGGTGCGCACGCTGGATGCAGTTGAACATCTGCCCGTTTTCAGGGTCCGTGCTGTACATGGTTGGGTACTGCCAAAAAATAAACCAGCAGCAAAGGTTCAGCAAGGGAGGCCTGCAGCTCCTCTCCCCAGGAGCCCAGAGCTGCCTGGGTGCTTGCAAGACCAGCCTGCTATGGCAGCTTAGAGCCTGTGCCTGCCTTGGGGCTCTGTTCAAGGTCACTGCCCTTCCTGGAGCTGCTGCTGGCTGCAGAGGCTTCCCCAGGCCTCAAATCCAGCCCTCAGTGCACCACACACACTGGCTACACGTGCTCCAATCCTGCCTTGATGCAGCAGGAATGGGATCACCCCAAGAGGCAGCTGGAGCTGCCCTCCTGTTCACCCCTGCCCGTCACTTCCATGAGTGAAGTGGTGAAAGAGCAAAGGAGCAGTGGTCTGTGCTGAAGCCAAGTGGCACAGCAGCCACTGCATGCCATGGGCCTGACTCACAGCTGTCCCCACCCAGCCCACTGCTCTGCCTGTGACAATGGCTCCCCAACAGATGCTGAGGGAAGGTCACTTGAAAGACTTGTGACAGCGCCCACATGTTCCTCCTGAGTCTGAGAAAGCCTCCTGTCACTTTTGTGCCACTACCACCCCTTTCCCCCAGTGCTGCATCAAGTTTTATTTGCAGGGAAAAAGGGCTGAGCAGTTTCTTGCCCATCAGTGCTGCCAAGCTCTTTCAGCCTGATGCCCCAAATCCCAAGCTGTGTTAAGCTTTCAGGAGAGCCATGGCAGCAAGTCACCCCAAAGGTGAAGGGTGATGAAGGTGTCAGCAAGCTTGCCATGCCCCACAGAGCACTCACCTCCACATGGTACTTCTTGCGGGCGTTGCTCACATTGAAGGCCAGGTGTGTGACCATGACAAAGCTGGCAGCCCCAGTCAGAATGACGTAGCCATACTCCTTGGAGAGAACAGCCATGGTGCTGCTGCCAGAGAAAGGGAGCCTGTGAATGCTTGGGGAAGTGGCAACACGTGAAATACATGCATGGAAGAGCTGCTGAGCTTGGACTTCAAGAGCTACCAGCACAGGGAACTGGCACAAGGAATTTGTATCTTTTGTACCTTTCTGTACCTGCACAAAGCAGGAGTTCTCTGCATAGTTCCTGTCAAGCAAGGCTTAAAATCACCCCAGAGCTAGTGGCCACCACATGAAGTCAGTTTATTTCCAGCCTGTTCCCTAAAGAGACATGTTTCTTCATGCACTGGGAACCACACCTGTGGAACTCCTTGCCAAGGGACATTGTGAGTGCAGGCATTTCTCACAAATTAAACAGGAAACTGGGCGAGTCCTGGGACTAAAAGGTAAATTGGGAGTTGTAACAGAACCTGGGTCAGAAATCCCCTGAGCTGGAAGGAGCTGGGCTACATCAGTGATTAATTACATTCATATTGTATTTATATGAGATCATCCTCATATAAAATACTAATAAAACCCAGCACCTCAGCAACGATAACTGAACTTTTGGGTAGAGCCACTGGCCAGATGACTGATGCTCAGCCCTGCAGCTCCCAGGAAGCCTCTCAGAGTCACAAACTGGTGAACAGCTCCTGGCATTTACAGACATCTGCACCAGCGGCCAGGGGACACCAGGGCCTGTGTGGCTTTTGTTTAATGGTTCTGTGCTCCCTCATGCAGGCCTGGGACAGAAGCATAGGGCAGAAGGTGCAGCCTGCAGCCTCTGCCATGCTGTCCCACATTCCACATTCTCACTCTTCCCTGTTCAGCAGCCCCCACAAGCCTACCCTGCTTCACTCCAGCTCCCTATCTGCTGCCAGAGAGCACAAGGGCCCTTCCCCACAACCATCCTGCACAACCCCAAACCTCAGTCTGGGTCACTCTGGAGAGTGCTGCATGACACAGCCCAGAAAAAGAGAGCAGAGAGCTCCCTCCAGCACGGAGATAATTCTCCCAATCAAACACCAGTTGGTGCCTCCACGATGTTTGTAATGAGGTTTTGGTGCCTCCCTGCACTGACCCACCAGCACAATCTGTCAGTGTGGGGAAAAACAGGCCACCTCAGGGAACTGCTGCAAAGTCTTCCTCTTGCACCCCTCACAAGGGATTTTTGGGGACTAGAGGGTTTTATTTCTCATTTGCAAAGGATTATCATTGATGGAGCAAGGTGAAGACAGCAGCTGGCTCTGTCCACGGCAAGTGAGGTAAACAATTATCAGTAAGAATATTAAAACTCTGAAGTAATGAAGAAAAGCCGACTGCATGCACCTGTAATTGAAGTTAGCACCTGACAGGTGACACACTGAAAACAGAACGTGTAGAGCAGGATGGTGGTCACATTTTCCCCTTCAAATTACAAGGTCATTGGAGAACCGGGCATTTTGTCTTCCAGAAGGAAGTTATAACCTGGGGGTTTATCTTGGGAGCAAAGAGCACGGCAAAGCATTAAAACCGGGTGTGTCATAAAACTCCTACTCTTACACGACTGATATCAAAGTGTACCTCAAGCCTTTGCCCTGGTAATTTAGTGCCGTATAAATCACTCCAAAGTCACCAGGACTCCCACGGTCCTTTCCGGATTGTGGTGCCCGGAGCGTTTCAACAACTTTTGCCGGCAGCCGCAAGGCCTTTGCTGTCACGGTGCACAAAACTCAATTTCTCCCTTTTTACCCTGCGATGTTTCCATCGGGAGCCACAGACACGAGATTTAGGAGCGGGAGGAAAAAGGTCCTTCCCAACTCTGCCACAACACTGCAGCTGCTGTGAGTCAGCAAAGCGCCTTAAGGCTCCTCGAGCAGCCCCACGCGTGGATTCGGACTGGATTAGCCCATCTAAGCTCAGCCCTTCGAGCCGGCAGAGCGACAAAAAGGGGCCGGGCCGAGCCCTGCCCGGCCTGCTCGTCCCGCACCCCCTTCCCCCGCAGCCTCCCCCGGCTGGGAGCTGTCCACGGCGTTTTCCATGAGGACAAGCTGCCCCTGGGCGCACCCGCTTTCCCCCGGCCCGCACTCACCCTCAGCGCGGCGCGGAGCGGCGGCGGCACGGAGCCGGGATGAGGAGGGAGCCGGGGCGGGGGCGGTGCCGGGCCCGTCCCCTCAGCAGCAGCGCCCGCAGGCGGGGCCCGCGCTCGGCCCGGCGCGATCGGCCTCGTGCTGCCGGGGCAGAGGGGGTGGGGATTGCTGAGGGGTTCGCTGTATCCTCGGCCTTGCCCCCGTACCCTTGCTGCCATTTTACCCATTCGCAGTTTACAGTTTAATGGCTCAGGGTTTGGTAATTCACCCCGTGCTTGCTGAAATCTCCTGGTTTCCCCTGTTAGCTCAGCAGACCCTGCAGAGTGTTTCACACGTGGAGTTGCTGTGCTGGATCACTGTGAAAAATGCGTATTTTATGATTGGCTTTCAACAATATTCAAATGAATATTATATCTGTTATGTTAGAAATTGATGCTGTATTAATTTTCTTAAGTAGTGTGTTAAATATAGCTATAGGTTATAACAAAATGTTAACACAGAAACTATGCTATGTAAGATTTTTTTTTTAAAGAAAGGACTCACACTGAGATAGCAGCCACAGGACACCTGAATCTTTCAGAGAAAGAGAACTTATTGCTCCATTATCAGAAGAAATGAACTTCTTCCCACCTCGCTCAGCCCTGAAGATGCTGTTAGGATTAAGAGGAAGAAGTTGACACTGACCAGACAGAATCCTGTGTTTGAATGGAAATTATGCATCATGTATGAATATGCAACAGGTTACTGTTTTTAAGGGTTAATCCTCTGTTAATGTGGGTCCTTTTTCGGGCTTATTTTGCCCAGAAAAAGGTACCCAGACTGTCCATAACTCTTTGTTTCTATTGTCTCATATTATCCTAATCCAAATTGTCCAAATTATTATTACTCTAATTAAATTACTATTTTTATAATCATTTTATTACTAATAAATTTTAAAAATTTAAAAACAAGTGATTGACATTTTTCACAGTCATGTAAGCAGATACTTCCCTTGGCAATTCCCAACGCTGGTGGTAACAAGGATCTTCCATCTCCTTGCGGATGTAACTCTGACACTTTGGTATGGACACACAACCCATTTCCAAGAACATTTGGAGAGCGTGTAAGCAATATTTTTACTTTATAAAACATTCCAGTTTTAGGGTTGTGTGACACAAAAGCAGAGCTGGACTTTCCAGTTCATACAACAGTGGAGGCACAGGCGGTCTGGCTGCACTGCAGGAGCACAGAGGGTTCTTTTGCTGTCACCAGTGTAATGGGAAAGAAAGGAAAAAGCAGTGGGATCCTGGGCTCCTAAAAGTGCTGATTTTAATCTCTTTGCCTTTCCAAAGCAGGAAGTTCTTGGATTCTCTGGGGCTCTAGCAATCCAGTAATTCCCTGGGGCCCCAGCTGTGTAGGCTGATCCCTGTAAGCCCTGCTGGGTTTTTTGGCCAGGAAGGACCTGGTGACCTCCTTGGCTACAGCAGAGTGCCAGGACCTCTCCTGTATTTCAGTACCTTTTCAAGCCAGTCCTTATGTCCCTACTGTTCTCAGGGTAGGGTGGAAGTGGAAATGCCTGGCACTGTGCACACCTCTCACACCTGCCCAAAATGAACATTTTGCCAATATCCTGAGTCCCAGTTGCAGAAGACTGGGTAAAGAACAGCAAGTGAAACTGGAGCACAGCAAGTGAAACTGGAGCACAGATACTTCCTTCTCTTGCAGTTTTATTTCACTTCCCAAAAAAAAAAAAAAGAAAGAAAAAGAAAAAAATATCCAGGGTGGGACAACATGGGAAATCAGGCAGGAAGGTAGGAAGGTCCTGCCTTTGGTTCCCACAATGGGAGTTCAGGAGGACTGATTCTAAGTGGCTGTGTCTTCCTCCTCCTCCTCCTCTTCCTCTCTCTTTGAGGCATGGGCCTCGTAGATGACAGCACAGACCCCGGCCAGCCAGGCTGCCGTGGTGCCAGCAAGGAAGATGCAGAAGCCAACGAGGCCCAGAAAGACATAATCCTGCTTGTACAGCTGGGTCAGGCAGCTGAAGTGGAGCTGTGCCTCTGCTGCTGGCATCCTCAGGGCACGCAGCCCTGCTGGGGTGTAGCAGGTGATGTTGTCAGCATCTGCAGAGAGATGAGCAGAAGCAGGACTCTCTAGCCTGTATCATCATTTAATGAATAGGAGTGCTGGTAGAAAAATTATGGGAGGCTTGCTAAAGGCCTGAAAAATAGCTGCAGACTTCATGCCCTCCCCCCCATGGCTTGGGTAAAATCTGACAGCCAAAACTGTGCTAAACCCTTGCCAAACCACAATTCCCAGGCTGCCAGAATATTTTTTGCTCTGTTGGCTCCATAGGATTATATTGCCCACTGGATTATGCCACTGGCAAACTGCTGTCCCTGCCCTCCTCATCTCTGCTGATTGAGCACTTTCATCTTCACATAAGAGCACCTGTGTTTGCTGGGGTTTTTGTTTTAATCTCCAACACTTTCTGAAGTGATACAGTCTAAATGATGCTGGAATAATGAGGCTGCTCTGGGTTTGACAAGGTTTGCAGTCATGCACAGCCTTACCTGCTCTGTGAGGCAACTCATCAATGATTCAGTTCCACTGAAATAACAACCATTCCCTGTCATATTGCAATATCTGCAGTGATAAAGCAGATGCTGTCTGCTCCCTTTCAAGTTAGTGAAGAATCAGTGTGGTGCAGGGTGTGTCCCCAGACATCCTCTGTGGGTTTTGAGCCTCCCAGACACGGTCACTGTGGTGGGGACATCCTGGATGGACAGAATGGAAGAGCCTGAGGGAAAGGGAGCACTGCTCCATGCATGGGATGGAATGGGAGTGGTGGAAGGGAATTTTTATTGCTTTACACTGTATTGTATATGGCTGAGTGATGTTGTTCATGCTGATCTTGATACTGGCCCTGAGTAAAACTGAAGAGCTTTTATCTCTCTGTCACCCAAGTGCAGCCAAACTTGGGCAGCTTTGTGTCAAAACTCTGATGCACAAACATTTCTGAAGGTCAGGAGCCTTGCTAAAGGCCAGGCTGGGGTCTGCTTGCAGCAGATTCCAGAGCTCTGTCCCAGTATCCCTTTGGCCTGGAACAACCCTCAGTTTAAGGCTGCCTTTCCTACTCCTCCCCTCCCCAGCAGCCTGCAATGAGCTTTATTCTCCTGTTGCAGGGTTCAGTGGGTTATCTCCAATCTCACTGCTGAGAGCTGTACTTTATTCCACTGTCCCATAATTGCCTGTATGTGGAAAAAGAAACCCTTTATTGTCTATAAGGAGCTTACTACATCTAATAAAGACCTTGAGATGTCTTTAATTCAGTTCTGTCCTAACACCAGCTTCCAGCTGCCCTTCCCTTTTTTCCCCTTGGGCTCTTTTGTAGCCCTCTCTTATTCAGTAGACAGACTTTCTCAACCAATTCTCTCTTGCAGCTCTCTCTCACCATTGTGCCCTGCATTACTGAAACCAAAGCTTTTCTTGTTCATGTGTGCTGTGCTGCATCTCTTTCCAGTCTGGAAAAGCTAAGTCCATGTGCTGCAGCTGCAAAGCAAAACATCACCCTTGGGAACAGTGTTTTTATGGGAAAGGGAACTGGTGATTGCCCTGCCTCAGCCTCTCCAAGGCCCAGTTATAGAATCTCTCAATATGAGCTGACTTTGGGGTGGAGACAAGGCAGGAAATTCACAGCAATGATTTTCCCAGTGCACATCTCCCTAGAGCTGTGTGGGGCTCCTCATTCTTGGTGCTGCAGCCTTGGGGTGCTGTGCAGGCACAGGGACACCTGAGGTTAGATCCAGGTGTTTTAGGGAAGCAGCATTGTCCCAGCTGCACACTACACCTTTGGGGTGTGAACAAGAGGAATTTTTCACGTGTGTAACCCAGCTGCTCCCATCCCTGGTTTGTGTGACAGCAGAAAATGGCATGCAGTGAACTGAACTTTTCGGAAGGAGAACAGAGGGCTCTCTCTGTTCCTCACACATCTGTGTTCACACAACCCTCACCTGGAAAATGCACATCGCTCTCCATCATCCAGGTGATGAAGTCCAAAAAGGAACAGTTGCAGTGCCACAGGTTGTCACTGAGCCCCAGGAGCCTCAGGTTGGGCAGGTCCCGGATAGTGCTGGTGTCCAGGAAGGTCAAGCCAGTCCGGCTCACATCCAGGTGCCTCAGCCAGGTGTTGTTGGCAAAAGCATCTTTCTCGATGGCCACAAGGTTGGGATTGTCCGAGATCTTCAGTACCACCAGGCTGAGGAGGTGGGAGAAGGTGCTGAAGGTGACCTGGGAGAGGTTATTGAAGCTGAGGTCGAGATAGACAAGCCTGGCCACGCCAATGAAAGTGAAATCCAAGTCATCCCCCAAGAGGTTCTTTCTGCAGTCCAGATAGACCAAATCAGCCAGGAAGCTCAATTCCACTGGCGGCAGGTACGAGACGTTGTTTGCTGCCAGAATCAGCTGCCTGGTGTCCAGAGGGATGTTCACAGGGAACTCCTGCAGCTGCTGCCCGGTGCAGTTCACCTCCAGGTACTGACAGCTACACCTGCTCGGGCAGCTGATCCCCTGGGATGCCATCCCCAGAAGAAACACGAGGCTCAGGGACCGTGGGCTACCTGAAGGAGACATGGTTTGAGACCTTCCAGGCTGCTTAGCCCTTCATGGAGTGCAGGCAGCTCTATGGCAGCTGCAGTGCCCTCCCAGCCATGCCGAGGAGGTGCCCAGCTGCAAGGCTGTCGGGAAGCACTCTGTGGCTCACCTGAGCCCTTGGCAGAGTGCCCAGCTGGAAACCGAGCCTGGCTTTTACATGGGCAAGTGCAGAACGGTGGCTGGAGCGTCTCTGTCTCACACTCGGTGCCAGGTGACACCTCCGTGATGTCAGTGGCTTGCAGGAGCTGCCTGCTTTTGGGGACACTGCTGTGACCTTGCTGGCCTGCTTCCAGCTGGGTGGAGGTGTGGGAAGCTGTGCGTGGTGTGGGAGCATCGGAACTTTGTGGGGAGAGTGTGAACAGCCCAAATTTTGTCAGAAACGATGTTGTGAAAAATGCATATTTTATGATTGGCTTTTCACAAATATTCAAATATTATATGTGCTATGTTAGAAAGTTATGCTGTATTAATTTTCTTAAGTAGTATGGTAGATATAGTTTTAGGTTATAATATAAGGTTAAAATAGAAACTATGCTATGTAAGGTATAGTTTTTTTTCTAAAGAAAGGACTTGTAGCAAGATAGCAACCACAGGACACCTAAATCTTTCAGAGAAAGAGAATTTATTGCTCCATTATCAGAAGAAATGAACTTCTTCCTGCCTTGCTCAGCCCTGGAGACACCATCAGGATTAAGAGGAAGAAGCTGACACTGACCAGACAGAATCCTGTGCTTGAATGGAATTTATACATCATATATGAGGTGTATCAATATACAACAGGCTGTTGCTTTTAAGGGTTAATCCTCTGTTAACGTGGGTCATTTTTTGGGGCTTATTTTGCCCAGAAAAAGGTTCCCGGATGTCCGTAACTCTTTATTGCCTCATATTGTCCCAATCCAAATTGTCCAAATTATTATTACTCTAATTATATTACTATTTTCATAACCATTTTATTACCATTAAACTTTTAAAATTTTAAAAACAAGTGATTGGCGTTTTTCACAGTGTCACACTGCAAGGGGTGGTACTGGTTAGGTGAGAGTCCTGTGCAATGCTGGGCTGGCATCCCATCCACATGGAATAAAACCTCCTTCCAGGAGCCAGGAGGTTTTATCCCATGTGGAGTAGCGTGTCCAGGTCTGGGGATCTCAGCACAAGATGTGGAGATGTTGGAGAAGGTCCAGACAGGCCATGAAGATGCTCAGAGGGCTGGAGTAACGTATGGGAACAGGTTGTGCTGGGGCTGTGCAGCCTAGAGAGGATTATGGGGAAAAACCTCACCAAAAGGGTTTTTGGAAAGGAGGAAGAGTGACTAATTACACTGGCAGGTAATGAAAGAACAAGGGGGAATGGCTTTAAACTGAAAATGGGCATGTTTGGAGTGGATGTTAGGGAGAAATTCTCCCCTGGGAAAATGATGAGACACAGGGTGCCCAGAGACGCTGTGGCTGCCCCATCCCCTGGAAGTGTCAAAGGCCAGGCTGGACAGGGCTTGGAGCAACCTGGGATAGTGGAAGGTGCCCCTGCTCATATCAGACGGAAAACGAGGTGAACTTTAACGCTCCTTCCAGGGATTTTATGACTCTTGCAGAGGCCGTGCCAGCCCCGCCTGACAGCTCCTCAGGGACAGGGCCGCCTCACCCCGCCCTTCCCCTCACGGCCAACGGCCGCGCCGGGGCGGGGCCTGCCAAGCCACGCCCACCACGACACCGCGGCCGCTGATAGGTTAGGAGAGGGCGAGAACGCGCTGAGCCCCGCCTTCCGATGACGATGCGATCTTCCAAAGGTCAGAGAGAGTGCGGGGGCGGGGCGCGGAGGATTCAAGCAGCGGGCGCGCTGCGGTGCTGCCGTTGGGTCTCTGCCGTTGGGCCTCTGCCGTGTCCTCGCCATCGCTGTGTCCCTGCCACGTCCCTGCCGCCACCGCCGCCATGGAGACCATGACCTTCCCCCGCTACAGCCCCGACGACATCATCAGCTACCTGCGCTTGCACATCCTGGAGGGCGCCGAGGCCCGCAACCTGGTCAAGGGCGACGTGTTCGGCAACCCCAGGGTGCGTGAGGGGGCCCCGCCGGCTCCCGTGTGGGACGGGCACGCTGGGCCGGACCGCGGGGTTGGGTGGAACGGGCTGGGGTGGGCTCGGGGCTCTCCTCGGGCCTCGCTGGGAAGCGCAGTGCTGTCACCTTTGTGAACTCAAATAATGCCGGCGTGAGGTCTACTTGGAGCTACAACAGAGCTATATAGGATTACGTGCTGTTTTAATCCAGATGCTTATAAAAGTATAAGTGATGTTAACCTAGAATTAGCAGCGTGAAGCTTGTGCTTTAACTTCAGGTTTAAGCAGCGCATGGCCTGTCTTCCCCAGGAACTCAAAATAGTTCAAACATCTTTCGGATCCATTTAGTGCTTTTAAACCCCTCCCTGCTTCACCCCCTTTCATCACTCTGAGCGTTTAGTATTAGTGAGTGAAGAAAAGTGGCTTTAAAGCAGAGTTGATGCCTCTAAGTGATTCCTGGTGATGTTGTTGCCTGTTTTTGAGCCTGCGGTGAGAGGGGTCTGGCCCTGCTTGTTTAGATGGTTTTTAAGAAGCAAAATGTTCACAGATTAGTGCTATTAATGAATAATTGTATGGCTTGTAGGTGATTTTTTTCATCTTAATTTTAATAATTAATGAGGGGCACTCGTTGCTACAGGATTATAATTTCTGTGACCTTTTTTAGGTTTTTTGGCATTGTTTGGTTTGGATACTGCTCAGCAAGCAGCAGAGTAATGAAAACCAATGCCAGACACACACAGTCAGGGCTGTAATTGCCTGAGCTGACTGCTGCCCCTTAAAACTGAATTATCAGCAAATAATGCTTGAACTGAAAAATGTTGAAAAGGAAACTTGGTTGCCTTGGTTGGTCAGTGAATTCAGCCTTCATGTGTTAAAAGCTGAATGCTGTCATGGCCTGGCCTGGCAGCCCTGAGTAATCAAACATATGGAATCCTGATTCATGTCCTCTCTTCCTGCAGCTCGAAGTTTTACACCTGATTTACCTGAGAATCCTGCAGAAAGTGTGTGGGATCCGACTGGAGCACGCCTACATGGTAGGGCTGCCTGTGGCAGGGGTGGTGGGATGTGAAAGGAAAAAACTATTGGATTTACCTTTTCTTTGGGATGCTAAGGGTGCCAGAAATGTTTGTAAGGTCCAGGAAGGAGTGGACAAGCTTTTGGAGGGACACCTTGCCTTGAAAATCCATACTGGGCTCCTGCTAGAGGAGGTTGGACTGATCTGGAAGGAATGGAAATATTGTTTTTTATATTTTATCATCTCCACTCCTCCATTAACCGAGAGGAAAGTGAGGAGAGGCTGATACCTAAATTGACCAACAGTTCATTTACCTACTGTCTCTGGTAGACAAGAACTGATCCTTGTAAGTGAGAATAAGTAGTTTTGTCTCATGGCTTTTCTGGATAAACTGAAAGGGAGGAGTATTATGTGCACAAAATAACTCTTCTGCCTGTTCTTCCCAGGCAGTGCCAGCAGCTGCCATGCTGTGCTGTGAGGAAGTAAATAAAACAGAGTTTAGATTCAGTTCCTGAGTTTGTAATGTTGCTGCTTTAGTTATTATTGTATTTTTTTGTCTTTTCCAGCCAAAGTTGACCCTTAAAATAGTGTGCTATTTACTTTGTTGACATTTTCAGCCTTTAATATCCTTTTCCTGTAGGTGGGAAGATCATCCTCAGTGTTCCTAATCTATTGGGATTATTTTATGCTGTGGAAAATGCTGCATAATTTTTATTTTAAGTATTCTCTACTTAAGCACTGACTCTCTTTTTACTCTTTTTGCTCTTTAGATGCCCCTCAACGTTGACATCATGTACCCACAGATCCATGAAGGCTTTCTGCCTGTCTGTAACATGTATATCCACATGTAAGTAGAAGATGCTTGCCTTGTGCTTGCTGGGCAGATGCTCTGGGATGAGAGGACAAGATCTATTTTGCAGCAAATGGTTACAGGACAAGAACAGAGCCATGGTCACAGAACCGGAGTCACAGTCTCTCAGCTGAGGTTGTGTTTTGTTCTCCTTGCAGGGAGCACTTGCTGCCCATGTGCCAGATCAATGACTTCCAAATTGCTGATGTTTTAAGCCCAAGTAAGCAAGTGCCTTGTAATCCTTGTGTTTCCTGGGTGCTTTTTCTCCTTGGGCATAGCCAGATGGGTGTCTAGTGTGGAGAAATGTCCTTCTGGCTGCTCTTCTGGCCCTTAAATAAGCTGCTTCTAGTGGACAGCTCTTATTCCTTATGTGGGCTGGTGCAGTGAGTAACTCAGGGTAGCTTTGAATGCTGTGAATCTGTTGAGCTGCTGGTCTGGAGATGGGCTGTGACAGTGTAATAATAGATGGGGGTGAAAATTACCCTGGAATGCTTTGGGATTTCTTATGCCTGTGCTCCACTCCTTTCAATACCCAATTGTGATTCTGCCACAACACAGCTTGGAAAATGCTGCTCTGAAGAAATCTTTCACTTCTGGATCTGTCTTATCTAAGACATTTAAAGCTTTTGTAATCATCTTTCAGAAAGTTTGCTTGGAATAAAGACAGAAAGTCCCTGCAGTTCAAATTGCTGCCTTCAGTTTGGCTGATAGCTACAGAGAGGTTCTCTCTTCAGAGCTGCAGCTCAAGATTGACACTCTTTCTCTCTGTGGCTTTTCTTGGAATGGGAGGCTGGTGTGTTAACAGCCTTTTCTCCCAGGTGCCACTATTCATTTGTTAAATTACACTGAATTGCTGTGCTGGTAACCAGCTTGGTGCTGGTTTTGTGTAGTCTGAAATCTTTGCAAGCTGAGTGGGGGAAGAACTAATTTGGACTTTGTTTTGTAATTTCTGTCTCCTTGAATTACACTTGGCCCAACTTTTTGGAAGCAATTGCAATGCTTTTGGAAACCAGCTCAGTGCAATTCCTGTTTCAGAGACCAAGAGGACAGTTCGTTTCTTGAGTGGCATCGTCAACTTTGTGAACTTCAAGGAACTCCGACGTGTGGACTACTTGAAGCTGCAACAGAGCTATGTAAGATTAGATGCTGATTTATTTCAAACACCTATAAAAGTATAACTGATATTAACCTAGAACCAGGAGCATGAAGATTGTGCTTTAACTTCAGGCTTTTGTAACATGTTGGGATGTTAAATGTAGCCAAGTAATTCAGGAAGGTACTGATTATTAATTTGAGTATTACTGAAAGGCTTTTTTTTCCCCTCCAATGTATTGGGGAGAAAAAGAAATATTACCTATGTATATAAATTATATATATTATATAATATATATTTTTATATAATATACATTATTATTACTATATATATAGTAATAATCATGCATACTATAAAATATTATATACAATATAGATATTTTATCTATTATACATTATTATTTATATATAGTGTATAATATAAAATATAGTGAATATAACATAATATATATATTGTATATATTATATATTTTATATATATGTGTATATATGTATGTATATCTATGTATATGTGTGTATATATATACGTGTGTATATGTATATATATGTGTATATATATATCTTTTCCCTTGCAATAAATTATTGAATACTTCAGCCTGGTAAGTGAAGGATTGACACCTTGTACCCTTTTGAGAAAAGTTGGGTTGTAGGTGGCTTCTGTTCTGAACATCTCAGTAGTTGAGAGATGGTGCATTTCATGGGAAATAACGATGAGCAAGGCTCTAATAGAAGCCCAGAGAGAAAGCACACTTCTCTAAAATTAAATATTTAACTTGCAGAAATTAGCTATGGAGAAAAAACAACACCTGGAGGCTGTGAATCGGGAGGCAACACTGAAGCTGGAGAAACTGAAGTGAGTGTGTGGAGTGAGCACTGTGAGATGCTCTGCTTGCCTTTCCTGCTCAGGCTGGATCAGTGGGCCAGTTGTGTGGGGCTCAACAAGTCTGAGTGCAGAGCCCCATTTCTGAGTCATAATGACTTGGTTCAATGCTACAGGCTTGGGGAAGAGGGGCTGGAATGTGGCCCAGCAGAAAAGGACCTGGGGGTGCTGGCTGACAGCAGCTGAACAAGATCCAGCAGTGTGGCCAGGGGAATAGCAAATGGCCACATCAGCAAGTGTGGCCAGCAGGACAGGGCAGTGTCCATCCCCCTGTGGCATGGAAGGGGAATGGAGCACAACTCTGATGAGAGGGAGCTGAGGGGGTTTATTCCCTGCTGGCAGAGGAAAAAAAAACCCCAAAAACTTTTACAGTGTATGGTTGCATTGAGGGAATCCTGTATTTGTGTGTGGAGAACTAGGTTGAAACTTTTTGCTCTTACTTGGCTTTTAGTGATGTGTCTTTATCCCTTCAACAGCTGGAGGAAGCTCATCTTTAAATTAATACATGAGTAAAGTTGTCTTCCTTAGTTATTTGATATGTTTGCCACAATATCTCTTTTTCAGGCCATTTAGCCCTACTGCCTGTGTCTTTGCACCATTAAGTTTTGGTTTTGCTTGTGGATGATAGCATGAAGAAATGTCTGGTTTCCAAGAGAGCTTTCAAAACAAAGTGTTTTTTTTTTTTTTTTCTGACAGCTGCTCTTGGTGTGTGCTACACAGGGGGTTCCCTAGCTGGGATAGGTCTGCATTAATATAAATTATTTGTATGACAGATAATACACAAATTTCATAAATGAAAGTCACCACCAAAATTGGTAGGAGTGTTGTACTTTCTCATGCTTTGCTTAACATGATATGATATTTAAACTTAGTCCTTTATGTTTGTGCCACTTCTTGCCAAGATATCTCTTTAGATTGTGCTTCAACTGCAAAATCTTACAGGCAAAGCAAAATAAGATATATTCACTTGAGACTGTCTTGCACTAATTACTGAGGTTGCTGGCTGTAAACTCTGTGGAGGCAGTGATTGTTTTATCTGCTGTACTCTGACTGGCCTATAATGATGCTGAAACTCCCCAATATCTTTGTTTTTCCCTCAGCACAGTCCCAGCTGAACATGAGGCAGAGATCAAGCAGCTCACAGAGAGCATTCGGGAGCTGGAGCAGCAGCTGAGGCAGGACTGTCGTCGCAAACAAGTAGGACCTTGTTCTCTATTTCTCTGAAAACCTGCTGTGTGTCCCTCACTTCTCTTTATTTTATTCCCTTCCATCTAACTCAGTGGATAAAAGAGACTTTTTTTGATTTAAAACAATGGTAATTTTAGCAAAATGCTGTTGGGCCCCTCATTGTTTCACTGTGAGGAATGTGAAATGTGCATTAAATCAGACTTGGGGAATACAAAAGTATAGTTGACTCTTTTTTTGAAATGCATTTCTGCAATGACTTGGGAGATGCACATCACACTTCCAAACAGGAACACAGGGATGTTCCTCTTTGTTTTCTATTTCAATTCCAAGAATTGGAACTGGAGGTGGGCCATGGCAAGAAATGAGACCCAAGAGAATGCCTGGCAAAAAGAATGGGGTTAACTGCAGGGGTGACTTTTCAGCAGTGCAAACTTTCCTCTCAGGTCTCATGGATAACTTTTTTAGCTCCTTTGGGAGAAAGAAAATAATCCATGGTTAGGATTTTTTTGTTTTGTCAACTCATGTCTCTGTTATTAGCATTATTAACCTTGTGTTAGACTATTATTTGGGACTTTATGTTAAATCATATTTTTCCCTGAAGAAGAGAGCCCCTGGCAAAGAAAGTTGTGGAGGTATAATAACTGCCAGGGTCAATAAGAATAGGGATGGCAAATTTCTTATTCCTATTCCTGGTTACCCACTGCTGGCTGCCTCCCCAGTGCTTCCAGTGGTTTTGGTGACAATATTCTCTTTTCCTGTCTTTGAAATCTTACAGATTGCAATTTTTTCTGCTGGTTAGGACATTCCAAAGGACCCATAAATAGGATTTCTCCTATGGACAGATCTATGATAAAAAAGGATAAGGCAGGTAGCAGCTGTAGAGATGCTTGTTGAAAGCTTGGTGCTTTTTTATTTTTTCAGACACCTTTGCAAGAAGAGACTTCTCAAAAGAAGGCAGATATTGCTGAGAGAAACCAAAACCTGGTGAGTACACCTCTGTGTGGCTGCTGGCTGCAGATCAACTGAGAAATCATCTCTCTTTCTAGGATCAGATTATTCTTGGAATTAAGTCACTAGAAATCTGGACCTCTGAGGTGCTGTGGGTTTACCTTGCACGCATAGAGTGGGCTAATGAGGCACAACAGGAGGTTTTGAACTGGCTGCTGTTCTCCCAAGGTGACAGAGCTGGCTCTGGAATGCTGCAGTCACTGCCTCAGTGTCCCTAGGTCAGGAGTTCTGAGGGAGAGAGCTTGTGGCAGTATTCCAGGCTGGATGGGGCTTGGAGCAGCCTGGTCTGGTGGGAGGTGTCCCTGCCCATGGAACGGGGTTGGAATGAGATGATCTTGGAGGTCTTTCCCAGCTCGAACCATTCTAGGATTAGTTAGCAGGCTTTTGGTGGAAAACACCAGTTAGCTGCTGTTCTTCTGCACCCCTTTAAGCAAATGTGGGAAGCAAAATTGGCTGTTGATTGCTTTGATTTGGGATGTTAATGGTGTTTAGAGGAATTTATTTTTAGAACTTCCTAATGAGGAATGACTACACACCAAATAACCTGTCTAGTCATAAAACCATGGCAAACCTTGCTACACAATTCCTCGTTGTTCACCTAATCCCTAATAGCGAAAGTGTTTGTGTCATTACCTAGAATGAGTACAAAGTGTCTCTGGCTGCTTTGAAAGAAGAACAAGAGCAGCTGAAATCCAAAATTGTGGAGAGTCCAGAAGAACGGAAAAGTTACAATGAGATGATGAAAGAGAAGATTAAGAAATTGAAGAAAGAGAAGGTGAGGTTTTCTCCTCTGTCCACACAAGGAGGTATTCTGTTAGAAAAAGCCTGTTTTACTGGACTGTCATCATCTAGAGCTGCTTCTTGAGTGATGGTGAAACACCAGCAGGACAGGTGTTGGTCTGAAATGAAATCACAGCCTCAGAAAATTGAAGGTTGGTGTATTTTTGATGGGCTGTTATTTTCCTTTTGAAAAGCAAGATTGCAGTCACTTGTAAAATCAGGTGTTGAACTCTTGAATCTGTTTGGCTGTTTGCTCTCCAGAGGAGACAATATTTTGTCAGCTCCCAAATATCCTTGGATTTAGAACATGTGTTTCATAATGCTTCTCTTGTTATTCACTGTTTCTGGAATCAATAGCTGTCTTCACTAATATGCTGAACACTGAGTTCCCTCCTAGATTTATTTATTCCTTTTTTAAATTATAATCTCCACTCATTTTTGTGGTTTGAGATTGCTCACACTTCAGTGGTTGGCAGTTTGCCTCTGAAGGTTTTTTTTGTTCCAAAGGTGTAAATTTAATTGCTGTAATTTTAGATATGAAGCTTTACATAACTCTTGTTTTATCAGTGTAGAATTTCTTCACTGCACAGCTTTTTTTTTTTTTTTTCCTAAAAGTGATTACTGATTAATTCAGTATAAAACACTTGTATGTCACCTTTATTTCTGTGCTTCCAAATAAATGCCTTTCTTTTATTTTTTTATGAAGAGCTCATTTCACCACCTCTTAAATATTACTTCTAGTGTCTTTAAACAATGAGGGGAGGGTTCAAAGTTCAATATGCTTTAATTCTATGTAAAAGAACTCTAAAGCTGTTTATTGATAGTCTTTTTCTCTCTTTAAAGCAAGAAGCTACTGAGAGATATGAATATTATAGAGATTTAGTAGATGTTCTGCCATCATGCCAAGTGGAGTTGCAGTTATACCAAAAGAAGATGGAAATACAGGGAGAAAATGTGGAGAGACTGGCCAGTGTATTATCAGAGGTCTGTATTATCCAAATTATATCCTGTTAGGGAAAATTTGATGTCTAAGCAATGTTCCCCTCTTTCCTTTTCACTGTAAAGAATGACATTTTGAAGTTTCCAAATTCTTTCTTAAAAATGTCAGTAAAACATCGCTGCTGCTTTGCTGGGTGGCACTAGCTAATGTACTATGCACTAGCTATTGACCACTTTGAATAGTCAAAGGCTTTGTTGCCATAGAAACCTGACCTAAAATAGTTGGAGCTGTCTTGGGGTTGTTGGTAGGAAATGATGGGAAAAGAAAAGTGAAATCGAGTTTCTTCTGCCTTGAGAGTGAAAACTAAGAATAAAAAATGGTTACTTCAGGAAGAGTCATGTCTTAAGTGCCTTTAAATTTATTGATATTGCTAAGCCAGACATTCTCTGATGAAATGTTTGTCACAATACAGTCCTTTGCTGTTTGCCACTAGATTTTGGGATAATGGAGTTGTTAGGAGCAATTGAAAAATGTTATGGAGTCTTTTTGGGTATTTGTATAGCATGTGTTCAAATGAGGCTTGGCAAAAAGCTAGAGCAGAGGTCACAGCCACTTCTGAAAGCCGTCCTGGGGGAGGGGGTTTTGTCCAGGTGGATGTATTTATAATCAGAGAAAGACCAGGGAACTGGCAATCAAATCTTCAAAAAGCTACTTGTAATCTTAGCACATTTACAGGCTATGCTGTCTTGATAATTTCCTGCCCCCGTTTAATTTATTTCTATTTCAGTTATTTCTATACTTCTGTGCTCTAGATCAGAAACCTGGAGGATCAACTTGAGAGTTCTCAGGTAGAGCTGAAAAAGGCCAACACAGATGAAAAGCCCCTGAAGAGAGTGGTGACTGCAAAACGTGAGAAGCTGCCTACAGCTGAGATCCAGCTCAAAAAGATTCGTGAAAACGTTGAGCTGCACAAGTGCACCGTGCTCGAGTATGGAGGGGCTGATGTTTCTGCCTGCTGCTGCTTTATGTCTTTGTTATGTGCTGCCAAAGTCCATGGCTGCTGCAAACACACAGCTTGGCACTGAGGGGAAAACGAGCAGTGTGGGACAGCTCTGTATGAGGACCAGGAATATGCTGCAGGCAGGGATTTGGGGTCTCAAATCAATAATTGCAATGTGACTTGACAGCAATTCTTTTATTGGAGCACTAATTTAATTTATAATGCTTATTCTTGATTCTTTTATCTTCTTAAAGAGAATGTCACATTGGGATAATTTTCCAACTTATCAGACTTCAACAAAGCCCCATTTGCCTTTCATGAATTTTTCATAATTTCCCTTGCCACTTTTGCTCATTATCAAAGATGTTCAAGACCCATGGGGAAATGGGGCTTGCATCTCAGAGGAGCATTATCCTGACATGATGCTTCTAAAACAAAAGGAAAAGTGTCATTTGATCAAAGCCTCTCAGCCCCTCTTCTTTCCTCCCATATGCTGAAGGCAGCACCAAACTGCAGCCCTGGAAGGTCCTGGCTTCACTGTGAGCTTAGTGCTGAGCTTTTAGGGAGAAAATTGATTTTTAAACAATTTTCATCTACACAGATAGAGAGGAAAGGGAATATGGAACATTATTGGCTGTGATGGAAGGGAGCTGCTTGCACATGGATGGGAAAATCAAGTAAGATTTAGTCAGGCTTGAGGTTGGTGTGCAGAGTGGCACTTAGTGTATTGTACCAGCTAAAATAAATTATTTGGGAGGAAAATAGGTTGGGCATTGGGAGGAATTTCTGGACAGAAAGGTGATTAGGCCTTGGAATGGGCTGCACAGGGTGGTGTGGAGTCACTGCCTCTGCAAGTGTTCAAGGAAAGACCAAGCCATGGTCAAAGTGACAAAGGGGTGTTCATAGGTTGATCTCAGAGGTCTTTCCCAACTTAAATGATTCTGTGAGAAGCAGCTTTTAATTTAGCAATGAAAGCAACATAATCTTATGCTCCTTTTCATCAAAAGTTGCTGCCTATTTCTGTTTTTAATGTGTCAGGTATTTCCCTTGAGTGATAAAATTAAATGCTTTGATAAGCAACAGGGGAAGGGAGGTAACCTTGGTTGAAGAAAAGAGTTTTTGCTGGTGAATAAAAGAAATGTCCTGACTGTTCCCTTGAGGTGGGAAGGTGCATATGGGCTCCTGCTAAGTATGAGTTTCACTTCTTGTACCTAAGTTGTTCTAGGTTAAAAATCACATTAATTTCTGAGAAAGTCAATTCTATTTATCGTTGCTGGTTTTATGCTCATAAAATGCAAGGTTTGCTTGTGGTGGGCTTCAGTTTCATCTGGAATGAGTCAAAAGGCTCAATACTAACTTTTTTTTCTGTCACCTTTAGACATTTCAACAAAGTCCAGGAGGAGAGGGATGCTGTGTGTGACAAAGTTACGGCCATTCGCAAGGAAATCAAACAGATAAAGGACCAAATTGAGCAGCTGAAGGAAGATGCTGAAGAAACAGCAAAAAAAGCCAAGGTGAGGGTTTTTTTTTTTTTACCCCTCCAAAATCTTCTTACATTCCTGTTGTAGTGTCTTCTGTGAATGCTGCTTTTTAAGCCATGGATGAAACACCCTTGAAATCATTTGAGTCCATCAGACCACTCACTTGACATTGTGCTTGATAAAGATTTAACTTTGCTGATGGATTTTATTTTCTCTTTCCAGGAAATACACCTAATTTTGAAGGCTGTAGTGGACAAGTGTCATGAATCTCTCCTTAAGGCAGTAAAGGCTTCTGCAGCCTCAAGAGCAGAAAAAATTGATGAAATAAGGGAAGGGCTGTTCAGCTTAAATCTTCTCTAAATGATTCTTAAGCCTGTCTGAACTTGTGTTCTACTTCCATTGTGTTTGTGCTCATACCTGAACTCAAGAGCTCCTGCTTTGCATGGGAGGGATAATAATTCCAGGCAAATCCAGTTTTCTCCAAAACTCTGTCAGAACATGTTTAGCTTTCCAGGCTGGTCCTGATGTCATGAGCTTGCTGATGTGGATAAGAAAACAGTCAGTTTCTGGTGTTTCAGTCTGCACTTGGTTTTAGTGGTAATATTGCAAATGTTGCTATCACCAAACTGCTCAACATTTTGGACAGAACCCTGCATTTGTAGAAACTGTTCTGCAGATTTTGGTCTGGGAACACCTGGTGCCTTGAATGTTCAAGAAAAGTCAGTACCAGGTGATGCTCCACCACCATTATTCAATTAAGATGAAATCCTGACAGAGCAGTAGCATCCATCTAAATGCCAAGTTACTCTCATCATAAATATTTGTAACTGTAAATACTCAGAAGTATAATTTTAATATCATTTTAGTAAACTACACTCCCTCTCTATGCTCCAATTGTGTCTGCTTTGTGGGGTATTGAACCGTCATCTGTGTTCATCAGTCTGTGTTAGGATGCTCTTAAATATAGATTGATGTTTTGTACTCTAACTTGTGAGTGGTTTTCATTATTTGGAAAAAAATAAAGATACTTAACCCTTTTTCTCTTGTGTCTTTGCACTCCCCTAACTGACTTGGCATAAGGTTTCAGCTGAAAAATGTTGCTTTGTGCATTTGTAGGAATGTGTGCTATGAGCAGCCTTTTGTGATGAAAGGAGGAGGATGATTCAAGCCATCTTTAAAATTTTAATTCATCTCTAGAGGTACTGGCAGGTCAGTTAGGAAGGGCAGGTGCTTGTTCCTTCTAAAGCTCTTATGGAGGCATCAGACTCTTCTAAAGTTTTGCTTTAAGCTTTTTTTTTTTTTTATTTTCCCATTGTAACAGAATTGTTTAGGTTGGAAAAGCCCTGTAAGATGAAATGCAGCCATTAACCCAGCACTGCCCCCTCCACCACTAAACCCTGTCCCCAAGTGCCACCAGTGCACTCTGAAATATTGCAGTAGCATCTCCTTCCTTATCAAAACTGTTTGGGGAATGAGATATTCCCAAAAACTTCCAACAGATACTGCAGGGGATGATTCCAATCAGCAGATCAAGATCCTTAGGCTAGAGAGATGATGCTTGTGTATCCCACTGATGAGGAATTTGCAGGACAAAGAAAAAGCTGGAGTCTGGTTCCTGCTCTCAGAGATTTTGAGTAAAATAAAATGCTGCAATTCATGAAGAAACAAAAACCTGGAAATCAAGTGTTTTTCTATTTCCAATAGGTTCTTGTGCTTTCAATGTTGCTTATTTGTACCTAGAATAGTTATAAATCAAACTAAGGTATGATTTATCTAGAGATAATTGATTTTTAGGTGTGAATTGATTCCTACAGCTGCTTGTCAAAAACTTCTACCCACCTTGAACCACATGGCAGGGCAGTGGGGGGAGTTTAGTGTGGCCTGGAGAGCAGAGAAGGGAGAATGGTTTTGCTGAGGCAATGCAGCTCCCTTTTCCTCAAGAGGGCAGTGTTTGTCAAAATTTTCTTATTTAGTTTTTTTTTTCCTAATCTTTCTGCTTTAGCTACTGTTTAAAAGTGTAGTTAATTTTTTTTGCATGTACTTTAGTATTTCATATACAACATAAAGCTTGCAGCAAGTTGGGCTGGCCACACTTGTTTGAAATGTGTGGAGTTATTAACAATAATCTATCTGTACACAAGCTTTTAAATTCTGCAAGCAGTAAAAATGGCAGTGGCTAAGGTGGGAAATGGGTTAACAGAACACCTTTTAAGGGATGGAAGGAAATCTTTTCATCACTCCTCTCTTGCCTTTACTCCAGAGTATGGAAGGATCTTCAGAGCTGTCTCAAAAGTCAGATTTTGTAGGTTTTGGGTGAGAGCAGGCGAGCCAGGTTTGTATTTTCACATTTTCAGCTGCTGGGACAGAGGGATGAGCTGGGAGCTGGCCACTTGGTGGGGATGTTGGCACGGAGAGTGGCCCTGGATTCACGTTCCATTCCTGCCACAGCTCTGCTGAGGAAGCCAAAGGAAAACCTGCTGAATCTTCAGCTTCAGGATAACAGCTTTTCAGCTTCCATAAATCCTAGGACCAGCCGGCACCAGGTAAGCTACAAGTTCAAACTCACTGACATATATTTCCATCTGAGGATATGACCCTTGATGCTGCCAAAGCAGGAGCTGCTCTGGAGGAAGGAGCCTGCACTTGGGAGTCTGTTCCCTGTTATTTGTGCAGGGGAAGTAGGAGGGAGTATGAAAATCATGAGGTTGTGAGGTGCAGAGTAAAGAAATCTGGCAGATAAAGGCACTTGTGTGCTGAGGTCTCTTGTATGTATCATCTTGCATGTTTTAGAAAGATTCTCTTGATGTTTCCATCAGGCTCATTAAAGGCAATCCTTATTATGATACAGTAAAATAAATGTATCATTATATACATTTACTTTATATATATATATATATATATATATATATATATATATATTATATACAAATAGGCTGGAGATACCTGGGAATAAGACCAAAGAGAAAACTTGGAGCTGAACATCCAAATTCTTGTTGCCTGCAAAATTCCTTTTTCCAAAGGAAATGCTGTTTCTTGAGATGCTGGAAATGGAGAAACTGTGTGACAAGATAAAGTTGCCATGTGGTTTTTCACTGGAAAGTTTTATTACCATGAGGCTTTTGTCCCTTTTTCCCCATGAAGAAATGACAGCAAGGTGTTCAGGGGCTGAGTTTCTAATGGGCAGCACATTAACCAGTCCTTACTGCAAAGAGAGAGTCTGCAGGCTGGGAACAGTGATATTGAGAAAGGCAATCACTGAAAAATGTACTTGCAAAGAGAAATGGGCATTAGAAGAAGAAAAAAAAAAATTCCACTGTTTTTGCAAGCTGCAAGTCCACCCGGGGAGGACTGGGAGAGGCCAGTGTTTATAGAAAATGAACAAACAAAAGGAGGGAAAACCCAGGTTATGTTGGGGTTTCCATAGCAACACAATGCTTTTCCTGGAAAACTCAGCTGATGAGATCTAATCTATCTGCTGTTTAACTCTTGCATGCAGAGCCCATTTCTTGCCTTACCTGTCTCCTCCAGAGCACATCCCTTCTGACGGCTGTGCTGTCACTCCACCACGGTGGTCCCCGTGGGGAACGATGTTCCTGAGCCCTGTTCTGTTCCAAAGCACTCAGAAAAGGAAGAGTTTATGAGGCAGAGACACCTTTTTGTGTGTAGGGAGGATTTACCAGGTGTGCTGATCCTGGGCAGCCTGCTGAGATCTGTGGAAGACTTTGTGGGACTGTTTGGAGAGTTTATCAAAGCATCCTGACTCTAATTTGTCCCTGACTCCAATTTGTACCTGATTAATTTGTACCTGACTCCAATTTGTACCTGATTTAAATTTGTACCTGATTTAAATTTGTACCTGGTGTTCTGCCCTTTGAAAAGCCCCAGCTGTAGGGATTGGGAATCCTTGGTGGCCAGGGGAGTTTCTTGTGGAGGAAGGTGGAAGGGTGGCAGCTTTTGCCTGACAAAAAGGACAACTGAGAGAGTGGGCAGCACCACAAATGTTCATGAGATGGCCACTGGTCTCAAAAATGTAGAATCAAAAAATGTAGAATCCACTTTCTGCTCAAAAAAGGAGCATCTGTTTTAGGGAGAAAGTGGATGTGAGGCTCCATCCTGCTGCAGCAGAGAGGGAATGAATTCTGCTCCCTGCCTTCTGAGCAGGCTTTGCAAGAGGGGCTGCCCTTGGAGGGGTAAAATGGGATGGAAGAGGCAGAATTTTTTCAGTTTTGGGTCCTCTGCATGGTAAGGAGTTACAAAGAAAGGGTGGTAAGAGAAGGCAGGGATCCCAAAGGATGCTGAGTATATTGTCATAGAGTCAGGGAATGGTTTGACTTGGAAAGGACCTAAAAGGTCATTTTGTTCCAACACCCCTACCATGAGCAGAGACACCTTCCACTGTCCCAGGCTGCTGCAAGCCCTGTCCAGCCTGGCCTTGAACACTTCCAGGGATCCAGGGGCAGCCACAGCCTTGTGGGCAACCTTACCACCCTCCCAGGAAAGAGTTTCTCCTGTCTCATGTGTTTGTTACTGCCCTGTTAGGGGCCTGGCAGTGGCCAACCTCTGCAATATTCAGCAAAAGCAATATTCTGTTTAATTGGTGGGCTTTATGTTTGGGTTTTTTTTCCCCTCTCTGACTGTTGTTCTGTTATTAACCTGTTACTGCTTATTGAGCCCTGAAGATTTGTGAATAGAAAACAACCATCATTACAATATTTAAAAGAAAACCAATTCAGAGGGGTTCAAAGACCAGTAATCTAGGTATGTGCCAATAAATAGGAAGCAGTGCTTTATAATCTCTTCACAAACCATCCCCTATCTTTAAACATTTATTACATTCCCTGTTATTTCTCCTGACAGCCACCTGTTCAACTTGTGACCTGTTTGTAAAAATCTGCACACCATCTATCAGAGGGATGCACTCACTTACAAACTTCTGTTCTGTGGGCATTGAGTAAATTATTTCTTTAAGATCATATGGCAGATCTATAATTAATTAAACCCTCCATGATATTAGTGCAAAATAATTTCTCCTTTCTAAAAAGGTAAATGTAATTTGCCGATCTGGTATTTGGAAGAATGCTTTCCCCAAAATCAATTCCTTTAGTTTCCAGAGAATAGAAATGAGAAGCAATCTCATTTTAATTATATCTCTTTATTGCTAACAAAGGAATGATTTATGCAATTAAATTAACTGGCTAGAAAATTATTCTCAGCTGGGCTGTCCTAATTCTTTGCTTTCTGAATTGCAGGCTCTTACACTTCTCTATGTAGATTAATTTTTCTGATATGCAAACAATGCTCCTTGTGTTCGTTTTTAACATTTTTTATTCACAGCTCCCCTTTTCTTAGTGTCAATGACATGAGTAATATTTGTGCACTGCTGGGCTCTGATTCAGGCCTTTTTTATGTAGAAAGATTGGGAAAAAAAAATCTTTTCTTTTGAATCTCATTATTGCATAGCAAGGTTTTGAAGTTTTCTTATCTATTGCTCAGAAACAGCAGCAGGAACATGGAGGGACTGCAAAGATGTCAAAGGATGCAAACTTTTGAAGGAAAATGTATCAGCACTGAGGAGACAGGTGAATTTGTGGCTGGTGTTAAGAAAGCATTTTTTAATGTATTCCTCTTATACCTCTGTCTCCTTGCAGCCAGGCAAAAAGCTGAAACACAAGGGGGAAAAAATGAGACAGATTTATGTTGTACACAGACTCAATAGGGAACGAATTTGGGATTTTTTTTCCTCTTTCTGCCTGGGATTACCTTGCAGTGGCTGGCCAGAATGTGAGCTAGAGAGATATTTGGGCTGAGGGGAAAATTACCATGTAACAACACATTGTGACCATGTGCCAACACAGCCTGACATCTTCTGAATGGGGCATTGGTGTAATGTGCTGCTCTAAACCAGCAGTGAACATATTGCAGAGCACGTGTTGGCTCTGTCTGAGCTGTCCTGCCCTGTATCAGTGGAGATGTGTCAGCTGGTCAGGCTTTGCTGTGCTGGCACTCCGTGCTGCTGTCAGATGGCTCTGAACTCAGGGAAAGGAGCTTTGGATTGGATGGTAGGAAGGAATTCTTCCCTGTGAGGGTGGGGAGGCTCTGGCACGGGGAAGATGTGGCTGCTCCATCCCTGGCCTGGCTGGACATGGCTTGGAGCAGCCTGGGATGGCGAAAGTTGTCCTTGCCATGGATGATTTTCAGGTCTCTTCCAACCCAAACCAGGCTGTGATTCTGTGAAATAAAGTTTAAAAACCAGAGTTTTTGTCTGGGTTGGAATGTGGTGGTTGGGGTGTGGAAAGCTCTGCACCATTGTGTCACCATCATATTTTCTGAAAAATCCTCTTTGCCCAGGATTCTTCTCCTGGGAAGCTGAGAAGCCTCAGAGAAAAAGGAAAACAATAATTATCTCATTTGCTTCTCCTGTGTTTTGCTGCTTTGGAATGTGGTTGGAGATTGTTTATCCAACATGTGAATTGTTTTGACTTAATTACCAATCATGGTCAGGCTGTGTGAGGACTCTGGAAGGAGTCACAAGTTTTCATTATCATTTTTGGTAGCCTTCTGTCTGTATCCTTTCTCTATTCTTTAGTATAGTATAGTATAATATAATATAATATAATATATAATATAATATAATATATAGTATAGTATAATATAATATAATATAGTATAATGTAATATATATACTATACTATACTATAATATAATAATAAATTAGCCTTCTAAGAACATGGAGTCAGCTTCTCAATTCCTCCTCCATCTGGGGAACTCAGAAAATACCACACCATTGGGATTCTGAAGGCTTGTGAAATTCCAGAGAGGAAGGATCGAGTTGTTATCATTTGGATGGGATAAGGAAGAATTTTGAGCCTCTCTCCTTGGACTGGGGATCATCCACAGGGAATCTTTCCTCTGGGCTGCAGGGTGGGTGAGGGAAGGGGCAGTTGCTGCAATGCCTCTATTGACTGCAGTGGTTCTCCTTGAGGACACCACTGTAAAATCAGCATAAACTGAATTTGCTTAGCAAGTGGGATCACACTTATTTATTGGAAGAACATTTCTCAAAGAACAGTTGCCCTTGGCTCACTGTCAAGAAGTGATTTTTAAAATTTTTTTTTAATTAAAAAAAATTTCCCCTAGTTCTGCAAATTCCCTGCACTGAGTTCAGTTCTCCTGCATGAATATCTTGGCTCATACAGGAAATAATCCTTTGCAATGCCTCAGGAAGATGCTGTGAGGTGTGAGTTTACCAGCAGTCTGCAGAGAGAAGGCTTGGAGTTCAATATTATCTATACAGCAGGAATGGTTAGAAATCAATAAGATGAAATTCATGACAAATGCTACCTTTAGGGAGGAAACATCTGATTAAAAAAATGAGAAACAGCTGCCTAGGCAAGCAGTACTGCAGGGAAGGGTTTGGCTTCAGAGTGAATCACAGACAAGTGAGTCAGTGATGTGCCTTTAAACAGAAATCTCGTTCCTGGAAGCATTAATAGGAGTGTCAGGAGCAAGTTGTGGGGTCGGGGGAGAGATATGACTGCTCTGTGCTGCTTGCTGAAGGCTGGCAGAACGGATCCAGCCTTGCAGCCTGCATTTCAAAAAGCAAGAATGGGGAAAGAGCTGGGAAATCATGATCTGGGGGATAAGTAATGACAAGCCTTACAGAGGGAGAAAATTAAACTTCACTTGCAGCAGGAGAGAATTAAGCTGATACCAGGAAAACCTCCAGCAGAAACTTCAATTCTCACCTATCAGCCCACCTGGAACCCTCTGGATGTGCCCTTTGTGCCCCCTAGCCCCACCTGCTTTTGCTCTCCCCTCCTGCTGCCTTTTTCATTCTGGTTTAGCTACAAATTCCAGTGGGGACTGGCACTGAGAGCTGCTCCTGCTGATGGCCAGGGGAAAGGTTTGATTTCTCAGGGCCAGGAATCCTCCAGTTCTTTTGGAACAAGCAATGTGTGTGAGGAGCAGTGCAAATAAAAGTAGTACTCGTAGTGGAAGGGAATGGAAGATGAGGAAGGAAAAGAAACTGAAGTAAGTAAAAAAAACTCCAACAACAAACAACCACAACAAGGGGGGAAAAAAACCCAAAAAAGCCAACTCAAACCCCAATGAAACCAGAAAATGTCTCCCTTCATGGAGTTGATGATAAGGTGAGGCTTCCTTGCCATATGGGACCTCCAGAACAGTTTAAATGGTGGGCAGCGTAGGTTGGCAGTGACAATTTCAAGGATCTGCCCTGTTGCAGCCTGAATTCTGAACTCCTGTTCTGTTCCTTAACAAAGGAAATAAGAATGAGTTCCCTCCACGTCCTCTAATAGAATTAATCACCTCTCCATGGACCATTTCCCAAATGTGCCAGGATTTAATTTCACAGCGAGTGCAATCCAGATGAAAAGCTGCCTTTGCTAACGTGGGGGATCTCTCCTCTGCAAACCCCATCACTATCGCAGGTGGCCCTTCTCCCTCTGAGCAGATCCCTGTGCCTTGCTTGCTGGTTTATCCTGCCTGGGAATGCCCTTCCTCTCTGGGATAAGGTTTTTGCCTTGTGAAGCTCCTCGGGATGTGTTCTCTGCACGTGCTTTTCTTCCAGATGAGATGCTGCTGAGACAGCAGGAAAAGTAAACTGGGTGGAATTTAAGAGCCTTGTGCATTTCATTAAAACAGCAGAAAATCACCAGAAAGCCCCATTTTGCTGTTGATTCATTCTTTTGTCTTTGCTGGTTTTTTTTGTCCATGGTGTTGTTCTTAAAATCTTATATTCCTGCTGAGGTTCTCACAAAGCAGGACCCAGCAAAATGGAGTTTGGGCTTGCAATATTTCAACAAAGCCAATTTTAATTTTTTTTCCTTTTGTTTCATTGTGTAACATAAAAAAATTTAATGAACATTTTACTCCAAGTTCAGCAAATATTTCATTTTGAATACCATACTTTTGTTTATATTGGATTCTGGATATCAGAGTGCTGAAATCAGAGGTTAATCTGGTTCACTGCACTGAAAGAGATGCAAGTGCTGGAAAGCTTTCTGTTGACCTTGTATCTTCATTTCTCCTGACTTCATTTCTAATCTTTCCCATTTCCCAGTAAATTACTCAGAGATAGCTCCTAGCTGTGTCTTACAAGCAGCAGGAGAAATGAAGCAGTGTAAAGTATAGATAACATAGACTGCAATTAGGCACTAGAGCCTGTGCTTTCTGTCTCATTTCATTTCAGAGGGAAATTCTGGCAAAACCCGTTTCCCTGGCCTTTTAGAACCTGTTTTGTTATTGTTGTCGAGATCTAGTTTGGAGCTGGGTGATCTCCTGAAAGTCCCACCTGAACTGTGCTGCTTCTGTGAGGATGGGTGTGTTCACTGCCCCCAAATTGCCAACAACTGCTCTGTGGGAAGGTTTGCGCTCGGAGACAAAAGCCAAACATCCCAGTGAAGGTGTTTGAATGTCCCCAGGCTCTCAGCAGCATCCTCCAGCACACAGCTTGTCCCTCTGTCCCCTCCCTGCTGGCATGCTCTGTGCCACACTCTGGTCCCAGTGTCCATCCCTTCAGCATGGACCATCCTTGGACTCTGTTCTGCCCATCACCAGACCCAAACTGTTTTCTGCCCACCTTCTTTCCCATTTCTTTCCCATATTTGCCCACCCTGAATCTTCTTTTCCCCCTTTTTCACCCAAATGAACTCTCCCTACAGAAATCTCAGTGCCTAGAGCTGTCTTGGCAAAAGACTTGGCCACTCTAAAGGGCTTCAGCAAAACGTTAAATATGCAAATAATAATAATAATTATTGCTGGTAATAACAGGAGCAGCCTGGGATTTCTTTATTTTTTTTTTTTTTTTAGGTTCTTCTGTCCTTTGCAGATGCCACTTTAATGCAAATCAAACTTTGCGGATTGTGTTACCTATTGAAAAATAGTTTCAATTAGAAATTCAATTACTCTGTCTTGGGGGGGATGGAACTGACAGTTTCTTTGAATTTTGCACGTTATAGAGGGCTCCAAAGTGCCATAAATCTGCTAATTGATTTCTGTACCTGTAATGTTTGATTAGGTGTATTTTATTGTCTTCTTGGTTTTAATTAACCCCAGGCTTGTCAAAATGCTTCCACTGACAAAGGATATATGATGAACTGAGATAAACTCTATTAACAGAGGCTGACTTTTGTCAGTAATTGCTATCATGCCTGAGAGTTATTAGAAATGATCACACACAAAGAAGCTGTACTTTTGGTAACAACTTTTATGGGCTGTTATAAATCTGTTGATTGCCCCCTCCACGCAGGAGATAAGCAACTGTGAATGACAAGGGGTCCGAAGGAAAAATCAATCATTTCCTGCACGGCTTATAAATATTAAGAGTGACAAAATGGGAAGAGTTATGAAGTTGAGAGTTATGAAGCACTTTTTCTGAGTGCTGAAAATGGAATTGGTGCTGATGCACCCAAACCTGTCCCCAGCAGAGAGCAGGAGGGCTCTGGGGACAAGGGCACGGCCACCTCTGCTTGTGGTGGAGCAGAACCTTCTTACCTTGGCTGGGCAGCTCTGAAAGGCTGAAGGGAGGCTGAGATTTTTGCTTTTTTTGGCCTTTGGTTGGAGTTCAAGGCTGCTTTGGAGGGCAGGCACCCAGCAGGGCACAAAGAAATGTGTGTATTTATTGATGCTGTGTATCGATGCTCTTTGTGTTAGAAATGTTTGACCTGGGAACAGCTGGCAAACCATCTCCTGGACAAAACCTCAGAGAAGGGTTAATATCCCTATTATTACTGATATATCCCCCTGTAAGGACTTTGTTTATACAGGAAATTCAGATAGAAATGTATCTAAAACCACACAGGAGTTTGTGCAGAAATATTTTTGGGTGAACTGCAGCTTGATCTGTTGGAGCTCTCTGCCTTTGAGTTCTGGAGCTCTGTGTGAATGGAGTGTGGATGCAGGTGCAGTCCTGAGAACACAAATGAGCAGGACTAAAGCCACACAAAGCCATGAAAAAGGGACAGACTTGGTGCAAATTATTTGTTAAAATTGCGAATTATTGTTAAAGTAATGTGAATACTTCCGACAAACACCTATACATTCATTTATTGTTAACATTAGTGAATGTCTTGGGGTTTTTTAAATATATATTTGTGGAGTGACATTAATTTATAGTTAAGATAATGTTTATAAATGTTTTGGGTTTATATATATATAAATAAATAGATATAAATATATAAATATATATTTGTGTGGGGTGACATTAATTTACAATTAAGGTGATGTTTACAAATGGTTTGGGTTTTAAAAAAAAACATATATGTGGGACAACATTAACTTATACTTAAGATAATGTTTATAAATATTTTGGGGTTTTATATATATCTACATATATGTGTTTGTGGGGGTGACTAATTTATAGTTAAGGGGGGTGATTAATTTATAGTTAAGATAATGTTTATATATATTTTGGGGTTTTTATGTATCTATATATGTGTGTGTAGGGGAGTGACATTAATTTATAGTTAAAGTGATGTTTATAAATGTTTTGGGGTTTTATATATATATTTGTGGGGTAACAATTATTTATACTTAAGATAATGTTTATAAATGGTTAGGGGTTTCATATAGATATCTATATATATGTGTGGGGGGTGTGATATTAATTTATAGTTAAGATAATATTTATAAATGTTTTGTGGTTTTATATATATATAATATATATGTGGGGGGTGACATTAATTTACAGTTAAGGTGATGTTTATAAATGTTTTGTGGTTTTTTAAAATATATATATCTATATGTAGGGTGAGCACACAAAGTCCTCAGGAGCTACAGAGATCTATTCCCTTTTTTCTGCCAAATTCTGTCCAAGCTTTGGACACTCTTGGCTGGGTAATTCAAAGTCGCTTAATAGCTCTTCTGTCTTTTCTGTCTTGCTCAAAACAGTTATTTTTAGCTTGATTTTTTTTTTTTTAATTTAATCTACAGCTGAGACGGTATTTTAAACTGACCTTCATTTTCTTAGCAAGAATTATCCCAGTGACTTGCAGTTGTGGAGGAAGGGGGAGCAGAGTGGAGCTTTCCCCCACAGAGCACACTGCAGTCCTAAAAGCTGCTTTACCTAAGAGCATTAGGATATTCAGCTTGTTATTAATATTTTGGGGAGCTCATAAAATACCTCTGCAGCTTGCAAGGCGTGAGATTCTCACTTTGCTGTCTTAGTTTGGCCCAAAATAGATTTTCCCAGCGCTTGGGGCTTTTTGGAGGAGGGTAGAAGGGGCTGCTGTCTGTGGGTTTCTTGGGGTGGGGAGGCACAGCTGGACGTGCTGCTGTGGGCATAAGCACCCTTCAGTTCCCATTCATTCTGCTGACCCTCAGAGGGTCTGGAAACCACATTCTGCTTGAGTCCCAGCTCCTGTGCATCACTGCACACAGGGCAGGTGGTTTTTGATTGAATCCCTGAGTGAAAACTGTCACTGATTCACTGATTTCTGCAGCCTGACAAGGGGTCTGTAGTGCTGCACCCCTGGCATGGCACAGGTGGGATTTTCTAAAGGATCCTCTGGTGCTGTGGGATGAGAACTCTCCCAGGTGTGATTTGGGATCTGGCTTGATGTTTTGTGAAGAATTAGAAGGGTCGTGGACATCCCAGATCCGGAGATGTGGGAGTGTGAGTTGAGACCAGCAGGGGAAGGAGAGCTGAGAGCTAAGGATGGATGCTCTGTTTTGAGAAGCTGGGGCAGATCTTTTACCCTTGGTGTATTTGGAATGGTTCTGCAGGCTGGAGAGCTCAAACTGACCTGTTGTATGAATCCCTGTGAATATAATGGAATTTCAGCTGTCCCACCACCCCCTTTAATGCCCCCAAAGGGTTTAGGGGTAGGTTTAGAAGCTGAACCTTCCTGCTGCTTTGCCTTGGTTACACAGCTCAGCTCCAGAGATTCCATGCAAGCCTCGTGTGTGTGAGAGAGTGCACATATATCTGTATTCCCTCTTGGGGCACGCTGAAAACAATCCATTCAGAAACCAGGTGTCCTTGTCTCTCTTGGCATCTGGTTAAATATCAGCCAAGTAGGAAAAGGTAAATCCTGGGATGCTTTAGCAACTGCCGGGGCCGTGCAGCCCTGGGCTCCATCTGATGGGATTTGAAGGTCACGGTGGCTGCCCACGTGTGAAAGATGTGTCCTTATTGCCCATAGATAAAGCACAGCCAGGTGATCTGTCTCAAGGTGTCCCCAAACCCAGCGCATCGGCGCCACCTGCGCTTAAGGCTGCCGAGAGCAGAGGTCGCTGTTGAACTGGGAATGGAGCCCCTGAGCCTCTCCAGGGCCACCTTCCCTCTCCTTTGTGCCCAGCCCTGTGACACCTCGGGCTGCTGCAGGGAAATCCTCAGCCCCTTTTAGGATTGCCCAGAAAATCCCCAGAAAATCTGAACTTGCTCAGGTGAGTTCACATCTTACTGCCAGCATTCCTTACTGCTTGGAAACAGCTTGGGTTTTAAGGAAACACCTGGAGTTTTAACAAAATACCTCAGATTTTAAAGAAACACCTTGGGTTTTAAGGAAACACCTTGGGTTTTAAGGAAACATCTTAGATATTAAGGAAACACCTTGGGTTTTAAGAAATCACCTTGGGTTTTAAGGAAACACCTTGGGTTTTAAGGAAACACCTTAAATTTTAAGGAAACATCTTAAATTTTAAGGAAACACCTTGGGTTTTAAGGAAACACCTTGGGTTTCAAGGAAACACCTTGGGTTTTAAAGAAACACCTTGAATTTTAAGGAAACATCTTAAATTTTAAGGAAACACCTTAGATTTTAAGGAAACACCTTGGGTTTTAAGAAATCATCTTGGATTTTAAGGAAACACCTTGGTTTTCAAGGAAACACCTTGGGTTTCAAGGAAACACCTTAGATTTTAAGGAAACACCTTGGGTTTCAAGGAAACACCTTGGATTTAAAGGAAGCTTTAAGGAAAGCTTTAAGCTTTAAGGAAATACCTTGAATTTTAACAAAATTCCTTGGATTTTAAGGAAACACCTTGGATTTTTTGCTCCTCTCTGGAGAATTAGAGCTTTCAGCAGAGACTGTGGATGCTTTCTTCATGAGGATGATCAGCACCCTTTGGCAAGGTGGGACATCTGTGGCAGCAACAACCTGGGAAGCAAACAGGCTGTGCATCACACCACTGCACTAATTCAGTATTCACAGCAGCCTGAGCTCCAGCAGTTTGTTCTCCATTGGTTTATTATAGTCAATACTTATTATTTATAGATATGAAAGAGACAAGATCTGAGCCTTTTGATGTCGTAAATCGATACAGATTTGTTCACTCCCCGAACATGCAGGGCCACAAATCCTCAGTTAAAACTTCAGCCTTTTGCCCAGACCTGTAAACTTCACGTGGAAACCTTTGTCTTGGCAGAAACAGGGCTGCCATTCATCCCAAAATCCTGCAATTCCAGCAGAAGGCTGCCAAGGTTGGTGTGGTGTGGTTATTTTGGCGAATAACCAAATATATCTGCAAAATAGTTTGGACAGCCAGGGCAATGCCATGGAGAATTACCTGGATTTGTGTGAACACATTTAGCCTTTCCTTGGAGGCAGAATTCTGTGTTCAAAGCAGTGGGAGTGCAGGAAACACCGTGGTGTCTAAATAACTTGTAATGTTACAGCACAAAAGGTCTGAGTTAATGATCCAGTTGATTTACAAGTCAACTGCATGACAATAGAAATTAATATTCGCTGATGAGTCAAACTGAGAGACTCTGAATTTTTTTTTTTCCTCCTCTCTAATGGTTCCATGTCAGATCTGTGTGGGAGTTCACACACCTGTGCATGGATCAGAGGGTGTCTGGGGATAAAGGAGCATTTGATGAACTTTTGGACTCTCCTGAAAGATCCAGAGTAAGAAATCTCGTGTGAAACTGAGATTTCCAAGTGCTGTGCTGTTCTGAAAATGTCTTCTGAAAGTTTCTGAAAAGGAGATCCCTGATCAAATGTGGCTTTGTTTAGGGGGCAAAATACAAATAGCTGAGGCCAGATTCTGCTCTCTTTTCCTTCTGATTTATATTCAGCTAAACTTGCATCACTGTAAAGTGACAGTGAGAGAAAAGCTGTGGTTATTTAGGGGAAGAAAGTGGCACTTTCCTTTAAATTAGCTGATCTGTAGTTAAAACGTAAAAACTGCTGGCTGTGGCATGTCCTTGGCACCTGGATGACCTTAACCAGTCCAGCCCAGCCTGAGGAAGGAGAAAAACCCATAAAAGCAGAGCTGTCCAATATGCTGTGCATGAGGGGAGAGGTTGCATGGACAGTTTCTCCTCAGTCTTGGGCCATGTGGAGAATAAGGACTTTCAGGAATTGTGGGATCAGAGCATCATTAGGATTGGAAAAGGCCTCCAAGACCTCACCCAGCACTAAACAATGTCCACAAGTGTAGCATCCATGTGTTTTTTTTGATATATTCAGGGTTGATGATTCTATCACTTCCCTGGGCAGCCTGTTCCAGTACCTGACCACACGTTGGGTGAAAACATTTTTCCTGATATCCGACCTAAACCTCCTAAGGTGTGACTTAGGATCTCCTCTCCTCCTTATTGCTTGTTCTTGGGAGAAGAGACCAATCCCCACCTGGCTACATCCTCCTGTCAGGGAGTTGTAGAGAGTGATAAGGTCCCCCCTGAGCCTCCTTTTCTCCAGGCTGAGCCCTCCTTCAGCTGCTCCTGGTGCTCCAGACCCTTCCCTGGCTCTCTTCCCCTCTCTGGACTCATTCCAGCCCCTCAATGTCCTTCTTGCAGTGAGGGGGGGCCCAGAGCTGGACACAGGATTTGAGGTGTGGCCTGAGCAGTGCCCAGCCCAGGGGACAGTCACTGCCCTGGTCACTCTGTGGCTGGTACAGCCCAGGTGCCCTTGGTTGTGACCGTGTTCACAGGGGTCTGAGGATGAGGGAAGAGATGAGGATCTGACTCCATGTTTCAGAAGGCTTGATTTATTATTTTATGATATATATTACATTAAAACTATACTAAAAGAATAGAAGAAAGGATTTAATCAGAAGGCTGGCTAAGAATAGAAGAGCAAAGAATGATAACAAAGGCTTGTGGCTCAGCCCTCTGTCCGAGCCAGCTGACTGTGATTGGCCATTAATTAGAAACAACCACATGAGACCAATCACAGACGTACCTGTTGCATTCCACAGCAGCAGATAACCAATGTTTACATTTTGTTCCTGAGGCCTCCCGGCTTCTCAGGAGGAAAATTCCTAAGGAAAGGATTTTCCATAAAAGATGTCTGTGACACTTGGTCCTCTTGCCCACCTGGGCTTTGCCAAAAGCAGCACCCCCAGGTCCTTCCCAGCCCCTCTGCCCGCAGCACTGAAGCAGAGGGATGCTCCATCCCTTGTCCCTCTTTGAACACCTTTTTCTCAGAGAACACAGGGAGAGGAGCTTGTTGGAACTCTTCGTTCTGCTGCTCAGCACTGGCAGGGACTGGATGCAAATAACTCATCAAAGGGGTGTAAAACAGAGTTCCTGGCCCTGCTGTCTGCTCTCCAAGGGTCTGTGACATCCCCTGGCCTCCCTTGCAGAGTCAGTACTTAGCAAAACTCCTGTAGCAGCCTTTATGCTCTTAACCCAATTTCCTTCCAAACTGCCATATGCTGTGAGCTTTGGGAGGGATTTGAGAGCATGAGAAGGCTGCTCTTTTAAATTCCACAGAAAGGAGGAAAAGTGGCATTCTGAGTGCCTGCAGGCAAGGAGTAGAGAAATCTCACATGGGTTTTGGGGCAGGAAAACCCGTGTGCCCTCACCAAACTGAAGGCTGCCTCCCCCTGCAAGCAGTTTTCCCAATCAAAGAAAATGTGCGGGAAGCTGTTTTGTTGTCATGTTGGGTGATGCTCTGAGGTGCTGCTGGAACCTGTGAAGAAGTGAGACCAGGCAGAGGGTGATGATGAGCTCCAGAGAAGAACCAGATGCTGCAGAGATGGATGGAGCTGAGCCTCCTGCTGAGTAACCACTAACAAGGGGAGATCCATCCCAGCTGCTGGGGGGGCTTTTGGAGGGTGCTGAGCCTGCCAGGTGCTGTTTTCTGAATCACTGCTGCGCCATGTGATTGGAGTCAGTGTTTAATTGGGGAGTTAAAGCCCTTAGGTTGGGCAAGGCAACAAAAACTTCAGGTGCTGGGTCAGAGACACCCTTCTGGCAAGCTGGTGATCCTAGAACTAGGCTTGGAGGGTATCAGCCTCTTCAGGACTTGCAGAGTGGTGCTGAAGCCCTCCTTTCCCAGATGGTTTGGTGGCTGTGTGTGTGTGCTGTCCCTCAGCCTGGATGAGCATGTGAGGCTCTGGTGGCTGCCACATGGCCAGGAAAGGGAGCAGTGCCTTGTGGCCAGAACGCCTCCATGTGGATCAGAAAGAAGAGTCTGTCTCCACAGCTCTGGGTGGACTCTGTGCAATGAAGCTGAAACACCACAAGGTAGGATTCCATGTGTTTGTACAGAAGGTCTGTGCCCAGTGCATAAACAGATTAAAAGTGGATGTATTTTTTCACCTGGGACACCTGATCTTTGATGGTTTTGTTGCCTTGTGCAGGGTGTGTTGCAGCACAGCACCAGGGCAATGAGGGAAATGTACTCTGCCTCCTGCTTTAGGTGTCTGTGAGTTATTCTACATTTCGAGAGTGCCTGAGATTCTTTGCTGCATCTGTGGTTGAAGGACAAAGTGCAGTGATGGAAACAGTTCTGAGAGGCAGGATCCAGAGGTCAATTAGTGAATGAGCAGGGATAAGAAAATGGAGGTTGAAAAAGAGTCAAAGATATTTACAGCCTGCATGGCCTTCCCCCTCCTGGTGCTTTATTTTTAATGGCTTGCTGCTTTTACCTCTCTTTGTTTAATGAATATATGGCTGAGTTATTGGAAGCACAAACTGCATCCAAAAGCAGGACACTCAGGGTTTATTATATTCATATAACTCAAAAAACAGCCAAATTGATTTTTTTTCTTTTTTTTTTTTTTTCCTTCCCCCCTCCTCCTCCTCCAGCTCATTTTTAAACCTTGCAGCAGGCTCAGTGGCAGTGACAGGTGTGAGACTGACAGCACTGGAGATGAGAAGCTGGGGAGAGCCCCTAAACACCCTCTTTTCCTCCTTTGGGGCTTTATTGCCCTCCAGCCACCTCTCCCTGTGCTTGGGGCAGAGGCAATCCTTGGTTTGCTGCTCCCCAGGAAGGGCTGTGGGGAGCTGGGGCTGTCCCTCCCACTGTCCCCAGCGTGGCTTTGTGCCCGTGTGGTCACCTGTGTGACCAGAGAGTGGACACAGTGGCACATCCTTGGCCACCCCAGCACAGTGGGGACGTGCAGGGCCCTGTTGGACCTGGGGCTGCAGTGAGGAAAACATCTGAAATGGTTTCTCTGGGTGGTGTTTTTTAAAAAAGCATCTCTGTGAGTCTCCAGGTTACCAGTCTGTCCCGGGTAGCACGTTCTGAAGTGGCAGAATTTGGTATATTTGGTGATTTCTGGCCTCTCTTGGGGGTGTTCTCCTGGCTGGAGCAGGGATGGACATGGCAGTGAAGTGTAGGACAGAATTTGGAGCCACAACAGCCGCTGGACTTTGGGACTTTGTCCTGCAGCCACCCCATCCCTCTGATGGGAGTGCAGCACCCATGGGCTTCAGGGACAGCCCTGCCCTGTCCCCTGGGATGGAAAAGGGACAGGGGAGGTAAGCAGAGGCTGGGAAGATCTCTGCTCCTGGAGAGGAATAAAGGAACCCACCCTCAGCACCAAACAGCGAGAGGTTTGCAGCTCAGCCCTGGTTAATGAGGGCATTTTGATCTACAATTGTTGACTGCAGAAAGAACCTCCCTGATAAAGGGGGAAGGGATGTCCTGGGGGAGAGGGTCGCTGAATATGCATGGCCCCGGGTCTCTTTGTTTAGCTGATATCTGACTATATTTATTCTTCTAGATTACACATTCTGACTGCGGAACAAAGGGCTGGCAGGAGCTGCTCTCTTGTGCTTAATAATTTGAGTGAATTTACATTTCAATGCAGCCCTGTGCCACTTCCCACCCCCCGTGGAAAGAGCAGAATTTCCCTGTTGCGGGGAGGGGGAAGAGAAACTCCCACCGCAGTGGCCAGGCTGGGAGATTTATTGCTGCTCCTCTCTGAATTTATTCCTCCCGAATCCTGCACACGTGTGTGATGCAGAGATGTTTTTCCTCCCCACCCCAGACCTGCTCTGCCTGCCCCACCTCCCTGCTGAGCTCTGTGATTCATCCTCGAGTAATTAACCATCGGCAGCACAGAGAGTACCTGCCTCGGCAGAAGTGAGAAATCACATCTGCACCTTACAGGAACCGGGCTGAAGGGTTCCTCTCTGAGTGACACCCAGGGAGCTGCACAGGGAGAAAAAGGCAGAGTTGGCAAAAGTCCCCTGTAGGAGTGACGGTGGGTGGGATGGTTGGGAGGGATGGAGAGCAGAGATCTCTGCAGCCAGGTCGTGGAATTTGTGGTTTATTGCAAAGGGCCCTGCTGGGAGCTGCCAGGCACAGCTCAGAGCAGGCCTGAGAGAAGTAAAGAGGATGAGAGAGTGAGGAAGAGTAAGAGAGAGTGAAGTTCCCGTTACAATACCATAAATCTTCTTCTGTGCTGAATATTCTAATTCTCACTAACCTAATCTAATACAAGATACAAATCCTATAGCATTTACATACAGCCTATAAGAATCATTACATTACCATACTGTGTTACATTTTAAACCCTAAAAACTCCTCTTTGGGCCCCTTCTGCCAAGCTGGCAGGGTCTGCTCTGACCCTTGGGCCTGTCTGCAAGCAGAGGGTGTTGTTTCATCAAAAGGGGATTACCTTCAGCTGGCCACACCATTGTTTTCCAGTTGTTCAGTAACTGAGGTATCTCAAAGCTTGCTTTCACTTCAATCTCACTTATAGTTTCTATATTCTCCAAATCTTTTGCCAGGCAATCATATTTATAAGGCTTTCCTGTTTCATCTTCCCCAGCGCTCCCCAAACACGGTCTGGTTTCTATGCAACGTCCTTTTGGCTGCACTTTGGGAACTGGAAGTACAAAAACCCCTTTGCTGAGTCAGAGTTGGCTATGGGGGCATGGAGGTGGCAGGTTTTTCACTTGCTGGTCTGACCCTTGGATCTCTGCCTGCAGGGTGGTTTGACCTGCTTGGCTCAGCTCTTGCTCCTGAAGAGGACACAGTCTCAAGCTATGTCAGGGAAGGGATAGGTTGGATATTAGGAAAAAGTTTTTCCTAATAGAATAATGTAGTACTGGAATGCTCTTCCCCAGAAGGTGGTAGAATCACCATCTCTGGATGTGTTTATAAAAAACTGGACATGGCACTTGGTGCTACAGTCTAGTTGAGGTGCTGGGGCATGGGTTGGACTCAATGATCTTGGAGGTCTCTTCCAAACTCATTATTCTGTGAATTTTCCCTGTTGTTCATCCCTGACCTTATCTCAGAGGATGATTTTCGTGCCCCTGCACAGGACATTTGTGCACACAGGCCCAGGATGCTGCCTTGGCTGCCACCCACTCCTTACTGAGTCCCACTCCTGCAGTTTAATCTTAGGAGAGCTGCATAATTTTCTCTTGCTTGCCTGATAATAACTTTGCAGGGACTTTATGTGCTGATAAACTCAGCATGCTACACTCCATTTGGGTCTTTCACCACCAGCTGCTCTGCATTAGCCCATTTTAATGAACTTTGATTATAGGCACAGCTCCTCATTGCTGTTTTAGATGACATCTCTGCTTTTCTTGAGCTTCCTAGGAGCTGGGCTTTGGGGCCATGAGCCCAGCACCTCACTGTTGGGGATTTGCATGTTGAGATGAGGCTCAACTAACACTTTTCTTTCATTTGCTTTTCTGCCTAAGTCCCACAGTGTCTCACATGGTGCAAAATGAGATGGACCCTCATTGTTCTTGGGGCTGAAGAAGCAGAACATGAGGGAAGTGCAGCCTCAGATGTACCTGAGCACAGCAGCAGCCTCTTCCAGAAGTTCATTACACCTGAACTCGTGCCTTTGGGCAGCCAGGGGACAGGTACTACTTTTGTCCTGAATTGTTTTCTTGCTGTTTTTTCCTTCTCTTTGAGTTTGTGTGAGGACCTGTGTGTGGGAGATGGGAGTTGTTGAGCTTTGAGCTGCTCAGGGCTCCCATGGGGGAGGGAAGTGAGCTTCCAGCAGGCTCCACATGTGTGACCAGTGGCTTTTAACACGTTCAGTTCAAACCTGAGCTGCAAAACAACTTGGAAACAGGTTTTACAGCTGTGTTTCACCACTCCTATGAACTTGGGAATGTGTCAAGCTCTCTGTGGATGTGTGTCCCTATACTGCCCAGAGCTGAATTCCTGACTCTGCAGAGAGCAAGGCAATGACCCCAACTTTAGCCACTTAGATGCTGCTCTTATTTCTGCTGACATTTGTAGATGTTGGTGTTCTGCAATGCAGAGTGCAGGAAAAAATGTTTGAGGAATGGGGGCAGAACCAGGACCTTGCCCTGTGTCTTGCTCCAGCACGACAGAGGGGATTTCCTGCCCTGTGAAAATGGTGAAACAGTGTGTGGTTGTCAGCAGTTCTGCCTGAAATGCCTGCTGGAGCAGGTAGCTGTGTTTATTTTAATGGCTGGATGTATACATTAATTATTTCTCACTGGTTTTGCATTGTGTACATGCACAAAGGTGGAACCATACATATGTATGTTCCATATCGCACACACATCCACAGCCTGCAACACCCCTCAGCACAAGGCAGCATTAAACCAGGGGGCTTTCGCTCCTCTTAATTACCTAATTACATTGGTTCTTACATTCTGTACATCTTGGTTTTATCTGAACTTTCCAGAAGGTGTAAGCAATACACATCTTGTCACATCCCATTTTCACACTAGCGCTGGTGCTGTACGAACCATTGCTCGAAATAAAACACGACGAGAATAGGCAGCCATCTGTCTGGGAAGCACATGCAGTCCCAGATGGCAGCTCCTCTCCTGCTTGCTGCTAGCACAGCCCTCTCCCTGCCTCAGGAGCACAGCAGAAATGTGTAACAGTTCAGCAGGGAGATGTAGAACGTGTGGTCCTCCCCCGGGCTGGGGCTCGGGGCCCTCCAGCGATGGGAGGGAAACTTGAAACTTGGAGCCCATCCCTAAGGGGGGCAGGTGTTCATCTCTCTCACAGCAACCTCCTCTCTGGGAATGGGGCTCCTCATCCCGTCTGTCTCTGTGTGAATATTCCTTTGCAATGGTGAAGAGGGGGCCTGGAGTAAAAGAGTCCACAGGACCTTGTTGGGTAAAGCCCATCCCAAACAGGGGCAGGTGTTCATCTCTCTCACAGCAACCTCCTCTCTGGGAATGAGGCTCCTCATCCCATCTCTGTGAATATTCCTTTGGAATGGTGAAGTGGGGGCCTGGAGGAAAAGAGTCCACAGGACCTTGTTGGGTAAAGCTGGAGGGAGGTAAAAGCCTCTGAGCCCCTTTTGAGAAGGACAGGGCTGCTCTGGGGTCAGGAGGGATAACAGGCAGGCTCCATATGTGTGACCAGTGGCTTTTAACACATTCAGCTCAAACCTGAGCTGCAAAACAACTTGGAAACAGGTTTTATAGCTGTGTTTCACCACTCCTATGTACACATCCTGTCTATCTCTGTGTGAATATTCCTTTGGAATGGTGAAGTGGGGGCCTGGAGGAAAAGAGTCCACAGGACCTTGTTGGGTAAAGCCCCTGAGCTCCTTTAGAGAAGGACAGAGCTGCTCTGGAGTCAGGAGGGATAACAAAGGGTGCTGAAGGCTCGTCACATATCTCTGCTTTCATTTCCAACCCAGGGGTTCCCCTCCCTGCAAGCTCAGATCAGCTCTCTCTGGACTGTTCACACCTGCGACTCTGCTTGGTTTGCAGGCAACTTGGCCACCAAAAAGTGACACATGCCAGCCTCAAAGGGTCACAAGCCACCTCACAGCCAGTGTCCCTCCACCAAGGAGTTGTCCTGTGTCATTCAGGACAGGTGACACTGCTGCCTGCCCTCAGTCAGTACTACCTGTGAAACCACAGCATGGGAATGTCTGTCCTGCCAACATGATGAAATATATCTGCTTAGCAAAGCTTGGTAATTTCTGCTGGACGTGGCATCCAGGGATTGCTTTCACTGATCAAATTTAGCAGAAAAAGCCCAAGAATGTGTAAAGCACCAAGTCTGGGAGTGGCTGGGTGAGAATGCAGCTTCCTTATTCTTTGAACTTTCTGCCCCTGCATGCAGGTTTTAATCTGGCCTGAGGGAGGGATAAAGGATGTAGGGACAGGTTTCTGCAGAACAGAAAAAATTATCACAAAAGGAATGACAGCCCTTGGGAGAGGCACCCAAAGCCATCTCCCTGTTGGCTGTGAGGCTGTGACTTTCACTATAGCCTTTAGAAGACCTGAGCAGTGGTTCTGTGAAACAATTAAGAATTTCCTTGTAATTTTGCTTTGCAGAATCATCTCCTTCCTGGATTCCAGTTTTCTGGAAGACAAAGAAGAGCTGAGCAGTGGTTTTGTGGAACAATTAAGAATTTCCTTATCTTCTTATAGTTGAGCTTTGCAAAATCATCTCTCTGGGTTTCAATTTTCTGGAATGTCTTTTGAGACTGTTTCCATTCCCAGAAAAGCCTTTGCACCATCTAATGACTTTTTAACCTCATGATACCTGTTCCCATCTGCAGTTTTTCCACTGGGAGGCTCATGGATGTGGTTTTTTTGCTGCAGAGCTTGGCAGGAGTCCTTTTGCACAGGGTCAAACTGCCGTGGGCAGGGCACCTTCCACTATCCCAGGTTTTTCAAAGTTCCATCTAAACTGGCTTTGAACCTTTCCCAGGGAAGGAGCAGCCACAGCTTCTCTGGGCAACCTGTGTCAGAGCCTCCCCACCCTCACAGGGAAGAATTTCTTCCTAATATCTAATCTAAGCCTAATATTTTCCTAATATCTAATCTAAACCACTCACATGGTCCAGAGGAGAGACAGTGCACGCAGGAAAGGTCCTGCTGAGATTGTGCAGAGGGTCAGATTGTTTTGGATGCAGGAGAAAAACAACTGCTTCTTCCTTCCTCCCGGAAACGATTTTGCCTTGGCCCAGCTTGTGCAAAATGGAATTAGAGAGCCTTGCTGAGCACCGGGAGCTGGCGGGAGCCATCACTCAGCCAATTCATCATCATGGGAGCCTGGTATCTAATAAGCAGGTAATAAATGTGCTAAGTGTCCACCTTCAGGTTGCCTGCATGCCTCCCCCCTGCCCAGAGCCTGGCTTGCAGCTGCTGGCTAGGAGATGTCACTCTGGCTGAGGAGCAGATGATGCTGGAGTGTGGGATTTTCTGAGACCCCCGTCGAAGGGAGGAATGAATGAATCTGACTCCATGTTATTGGAAGGCTAATTTATTATTTTATGATATATATTATATTAAAGAATGCTATACAGAAGAATACAGAAAGGATGCTTACAGAAGATACTAATGAAAACTTGTGACCCCTTCCAGAGTCCTCACACAGCCTGACCATGACAGGTCATTAAGTCAAAACAATTCACATGTTGGATAAACAATCTCCAACCACATTCCAAAGCAGCAAAACACAGGAGAAGCAAATGAGATAATATTGTTTTCCTTTTTCTCTGAGGCTTCCCAGCATCCCTGGGCAAAAAGATTTTTCAGAAAATATGATGGTGACACTGGAGCGATGCCTGTCTGGCTTTTCTCTCCTGCCATGGGCTCTGTAGGGCAAGGTGTGGGGCTGGGGAGGGCAGGAAAGCCTCACCCCAGGTAAATCAGGCCTGAAGGCTGCAGTGGGGCTTGGCTGATCTCTGGGAATCAGGCAGCAAGTTGGGGTAGGGAGTGGGGAGGGTTTGGCTTTGTCATGGAATGTTTTGTATCTTTGGTTGAGGTGCTAAAATTGTGTTTTCTCTGGGTTTTAGTGCATGAGGTGATGGACAAAGGGCAGCTGGAAGGAAGGACAGAGGGATGTTGAGTACAGAAAGCACAGGGCAATGCTCCTCCTGCCCTGAGGGAACAGCTGTGGGGCCGGCTGTGGTACCAGGGAATGCAGGAATGCTTTGGGTTGGAAGCCACCTTAAGGATCACCTAGTTCTGATTCCCTGCTATGAGCAGGGACATGTTCCACTAGACCAGGTTGTTCACCCTCCCATCCATTCTGGCCTGGAACACTTCCAGGGATGGAGCATCCACAACTTTTCTGGGCAGCCTCCTCCAGTGCCTTACCACCCTGTGTATCAGGTGGCACCAGGAGAACCTGGGCCTGGGATTGGAGTCACAGAAGCTCAAGGGAAGCCCATGTCCCAGAGAGTTGGCAGTGGGTGGCTGTCCTTGCTGAGGGTTGTGGGTTAGGAGAGGTGATCCTGGAGGAGGTGACAAGTCTGGAGGAACAGATCCTCCTCTGGCCTTGGGGAAATGTGGATCCCAAGCAGCAGTAAATGGGAACATGTGGAATTGCAAGGGCCTTTGCTGGCATCAGGCAGGAGGGGATGGGGCCAACCCTGACAGGAGGAGATGATAGGAGACAAAGACCTCTTTACATCCTCCAACTAAGAACAACCTGCTGGGGCACAATCTCTGGGACCACCAGCTGTGATTGACAGCTGTCAATCTCCTATCCTTGCTGGGGCTGTCCCCAGAACCTAGGGGGGTTGCTGCTGTCCTGGTCCCTGTGTTGCTGCCCTGAGCGGGCGGTCAGCGCCGCAGGCCCCGCTCGGCGAGGCGGGGAAGCCTGTCCCTATTTGTCCCTATTTGTCACCGAGCGTGGGGCCTTGGAGGTGACTCAGAGGCAGTGCATTAATGGCTGTAATCATGGCAAGCCTTGGTGCTGCTGGCTGCAGCAATCCGTTTGCTGGCTGACAGCGAGCTCGCCGCCAGCAGCGCGGCCCCGTGGGATGGGGCCTTGAGGGTGGCTGAGCTGGGGCTCTTCCCATGAGTTTGATGCTTCAGGAGTTTAGCTTTTATGTTTTTCATCTATTTTTAATCCTATAATTCTTCAGTGTGTAATTTTATCTTCATATACAGTGCTAGCTACTGGCTTCCCATTTTGGTCAGACACAATTCCTCTCTAGGCCTGGGAATCAAGGACACCTTGCTGCTTCAGGGCCTGAGAAATGTAACCAAGAGTGAGTTGGGGGAAGCAAACTTGGGGTAAATTACTTCATTAGCTGAAGCTGTAATTGGAAGATTAACCCCCAATATGCAAATGGACCAAACTTACAAAAGTCTGCAAACCTGTGACCATTTTGGTCTATTTTGGGTGTAGCCCCAGGGAGGCATTGTCTGCCCGAAACATACCTTCAATAAATATGACAGGTTTTTATTCCCTTAATTTTATCTGGCCTCTGTTTTTAGGTAAGCCCAAAAAGGCATCAAGTTGGGTAGGTGAAATCCTGGTCTCAAGCTCATGGATGGCAAATCCAGCAGAGTGGATTGCAGCCAGGCAGATTTTGGGTTTTGGAGAGTGCCCAGTGCTTTCAGGGGTTTCTCTTTTCCTTGGTTATTCTTAAAGAGGCTTGCTGCTCCTTTCAGTTTGCTGGCATCCCCCAGTTTTGCATTTGTCTTCCTTGCTAATGCTGCAGTTGGTGCCAGAGCTGCTTGGGGTTTCAGACCAGCCTGGGATCAATAGGGGAGCACTTGCAAGCATCATATTAATTGAGTCTTATGTTGAGAGCCCTTGTGCTATTGATTGTAACAGTAACTTCAGCTGGAATTTGGGAAGCACTTACTTGAAGTCGAAAAAATGAGAAGAAAGCAGAATGCTGGGTGATTGCATTGACTTCATTTCCAGAGGATTACACTGTAATAATTGTGTGTGTCCAGTCTGCTTTCATTACTTGTCCCTCTAATGAAAGTACCAGGAATGCTTGCAGATTTCAATATGCAGGATTACAAGGCTTGCTTGGAGCAAGCACCAGAGTACAGTGGCCAGGAGCAATATGAGAGACTTTATCTTAACAACCAGCAGAAGATACCCACTCACATTGCTGTCTGCCCCACTCACATCCTTTTCTTTGCTTTCCTTCCTCTAAAATAAAGAAAAAAAAAAAGGAAACAAAAATGCCAATTACTGGCTGAGAACATGAATTTTTCATTGACCTCCTGTAATACCCCACAAAGCTCAGGAGCCTGGAAAGTAATGAAATGAGATTTCTTCAGAGAACAAATGAATGAGAGATGATGACTGTCTGGCCCAAAAGTGAGATGAGGGCATTGTCAAGGGCCTGACTTTGAGGTGAGGCAAGGACAGGGCTGCTCTGGGGTCAGGAGGGATAACAGGGGGTGCTGAAGGCTCATCACATAGCTCTACTTTTCATTCCAGCCCAGGGGTTCCCCTCTCTGGAAGCCAGTGCTGCTCAGGTTATGGGATTGTGGGATGCCCTGAAGGGTTGGGGCAACCTTAGCATGGGTTGTGCAGCTCTGTTGTGTTTTGATTTTGTTATTTTTCTTCTTTTCTGACACACAGCCGTCCTCTGAAGCTCTTGGTGTGGGGCAAAGTACCCCAAATAAACCCAGGCTGGGATGCTTTGGCTGCCAAATGTCCCTCCCTGCTTTGCAGAGCTCTTTGGGGAGGTGCCCTGAGTGCTCAGAACCCCAGGTTTGGGACTAAACTTGCTGTGATCTTGTTGCCATGCTGGGGGTTTCTGGGACTTCTGTTGTTTTTAATATGCTGCTTTGCAATAACCCAACAAAAGCTGCTCTCAAACTCATTTATTATTTTTTTTATAAATGCTCCCCCCCACTTTTTTTTTTCTTCTGTTTTTGTTGTTGTTTTAAGATGCTGTCAAATTGCACTTCTTAAGATTCATGGTGGATCTCCTCTGCCTGACTCTATTACCCAATTTAAATACACAACAGCAAGAGGGGTTGAATGCCACTGTGTTAACATGGTGCCAGAGACCTCTGCGAGGTTGTTTGTTAAAAGCAAATTGTACCTGTTAAGGGGCTGGGAAGAGGAGCACAGCTGCTGTTAACTGCTTTACCAAATTGACTCTGACTCATTCGTTTCAAATGAAAATTGAAATGCTTTTGACTTCTCCTTTTTCTTCTTCTTCTTCTTTTTTTTTTTTTCCCCTTCATCCTTCCAGAGGCAAATTTGCTTTACTTAACGCTAAGTGGGGATCATTTCTTGTGATTACTGAAAAATGCATCATAACTTTTGATTACGCTGCTATTAAGGATGCAGAATGGCAATTGCTGCTGCTCGAAGAGAGGGAGAGAGGGAACGCTGCTGGAGGAGCGGGTGTAACCCTTTGCTGTGCAGAAGGTGGGAATGCTGCTGCTCTGCTGCCCCTAGGCTGCAGGGGCGGGACCTGGGCTGGAATTTGGGCTGGGAGTGAACACACACACAGCTGACCCCGGAGGGATGCAGTGATGAGGGCTGGAGCATCGCTGAACCACCAGGAGTTTTCCTTTTGTAGGGGGTTAATGATCCTCTCCTGAAATGAAAACACCTTGGGAAGGCTGGGTGTTGTGTGGAAAAGGGAAAAATTAGCGGGGTGGAGAGGCAGCAGGACCAAGGACACACATCCCAGGGGTGTGGAGCTCTTGGGTGGGATTCTGCCAGGGGTTTTCCAGCAGGGAAATGGGAAGAGAGGGATCCTGGAGGGCCCAGGGACACTGTCCTCAGTGCTGAGGAAACTGAGGCAGGGAAGGGAAGGTGGGAGCAGGAATTGAACAACTAAAGGAGCTGGAGGTGTTCAGCCTGGAGAAAAGGAGACTCAGGGATGACCTTATCACACTCTACAACAAGATGGTTGCAGTCAGCTGTGGTTGGGCTCTTTCTCCAGGCAGCACTGACACAACCAGAGCACACAGCCTCGAGCTGCACCAAGGGAAATACAGGCTGGATATCAGGAAAAAAGTTTTTTACAGAAAGGGTGATAAAGTTCTGGAATGGCTGCCCAGGGAGGTGGTGGAGTCCCCATCCCTGGGTGTGTTTAACAAAGCCTGGATGTGGCACTGGGTGCCAGGGTTTAGCTGAGGGGTTGGGGCTGGGTTGGGCTTGATGATCTTGGAGGTCTCTTCCAACCCCGTGATTCTGTGAATTCTGTGATTGCTTTACCTTGCACTGTTGTCAGCTTGACCTCAGGACAGGTGCCAGTGATGCTGATGAGCTTTCTGGAGGATCCTTGATGGGGAAAACCCATCCAGGCCAGTGCAGAGAGCCCCTTCATGGCTTGGGGAAGGTGTAATCAAAATTTCCTTCCTGCTGCTCAGCACAGGGGCCTGTAACCAGAGACAGAACACCCGTGTATGCCCAACATTGCAGGAGATTTGGGAGCTGAGGAAAGGAAGGGGAGTTTATTCTGCATCAGAGGATCACAGGAGCGAGGCACTGGGGTTTTGCTGGTGGTCACTTCCACACTTGCCTGTTTGCAGCCCCTTCCCAAGGAACTCTGCTGTTTATTCTGCCCCTTTTGCAGCTCTCCCAGGGCGCCACCAGCCTCCTGTGGCTGCTTTAGCCCCGAGTTCCCTCTCTGAACTACGTTTCCCAGAGTTCTAATCCTGAAGGGCTGCAGCGGGCAGCGCTGAGCCGCCTCTGAGGAGACGCAAGAACAGAAATGTCGTGGGCTGCACTTAATTGAATCAGGAGCGCAGGGAGCAGCCACATCAGCTGCTTGGGAAGGGTTTGGAAGATAGATCTCTCTTATGAATAAGGGAACACACTTTTTTTCCCCCTTTCCTTTTCTTTCCTTTTTTTTTTTTTTTTAATGCATTCCCTGTTGCTTTGAGCAATGCTGTGGCCAGCTGCAAACAGCTGGCTCTGTCTCATACCTTGAAAAAACAGGGTTGTTAGTGGGAGTGAAAGGACAGGTGAGCTCTGGGATGCTCGGGGGGAGTTCTCTGCCCCGGCAAGGCTCACCTGCAAACACTTGGGTGGTGCTGCAAGGCTGGAAAAGTTAAAGATGGATAGAAGTGCATGGAATGATCAGATGCAGAGAACAACCTGCAGAGCTAGGGAGAAATGTAACAGCTCCTAATATTGATGAGACAGCCAGTGCCCTCCAAGGAGAATTACAATTTCTGCTTCTTTTTCTTCTTCTTCTCTGTGCTCCAAACTGAGCTTGGTAGCAGAACAGATGTGGCAGAACATGGTTACGTGAAGGGTGTTTTCACCAGCGCTGGCAGCTGTGTGGGTTGGATTTCTTGGCAAGAAAAAACACTTTTGAAAATGTCAAATTTTTACCAGCTCACCACGGAGGGGATGTAACCCAGTCCTTGCAGCTCACCAAGTTGGGCTTTGCTTTGTCCTGGGAGCATCCTCCTGGCTGGAGGTTATGACTTGGCAATATGGAAGGTGAACCAGTCTCAGCATTCCCAAAAGTACATCCACACATGCACACTTACAGATACACACCCACACACATATATATATATATATATATGTAGATATGTGTGTGTATATATATAAAATACATATATATATTTTTTTGCTGGCAGCTGAGATAAAAGGGATATAATGAAAATGTAAACGAAAAACTTTACAGCAGGCATGGCCTGACAGAGGGAAGATTGATATCCCGTGATGCTTTGTCTTGATGAGACAATGAAAAATAACCACCACGGCAGCTGTGTCAATATCAGACTTGGTAATGCACCACTAGCTGTGGGTTTTTATTTAATCCGCTTTGCTTTAAGATGATAACGGTTGTTACTTTTCAATGCCTGTCTGTCAGCACCCTGGCATTGCAATATTCCTCCGCAGCTTTGCGAGCGGGTTTCATTTATTTTAAAATACCATTTCACACACTGCTGACTTTTAACAGTGTTCCATGTGAGTTTGGGAGATTGAATAGTGACAGAAACAACACTTTTTATGAGAATACAGAATATTAAAAATGGGGCACAATATACAGATGGCAGTTTTCACTACAGCTTGTTTTTTTCCCCCCAACCTGCTTCTGCTACTCAGCTTCCCACTGAATGCATTTGTAGTAACACCATAAATGTCACTTTCGCTGACTGCCTTTTGGCATTTTATTTAAATGGGATTTCGCTGCTTCCTGCTGCTGCTGCTGCCACTGCTGCAACCAGCTCCTGCTCTGCAGCACTGCCACTGTGCTCTCCTCCTGCATCCACTGCATTTTCCATCAGCCTGCATCCAGGGGCTGCCAAAAGGGGACAGCCCCAGCTGTGGCAGAGCAATGGGAGGTGTGTGTGTGCACTCCTGAGTGTCTCTGGCAGGACTGGGAAGGTCACTGAAAGCCATCCAAGAGTGCTTTCTGCTCTGTGAAATACTTTTCTCTCTGCTTGGCTTCTCTGAGGCTCTCATCTTGCCAGCAAAAAGGCAAAACCGTGTGCTGCTGTGATGGCGCCGAGAGGCAGATGATAGCTGGAGTTAGTAACTCTTGGTTTTTAACTCCTGGGGCTCTTTTGGCTGCTTCCTGCTTAAAAATCTGGCTGCTTGCTTGAGCTCAGTTGCTGTGATGTTGAAGGAGCCCTGTCCCCTCCAGGTTTCCTGGGGCAGAGAACAGTGAAAGCTTCCCAAAAGGTGATACAGTCACACGGCACATCCCTCTGTGGGCCTGGCTGCTGCTCCTACAGCCATGTGGAGCTCCAGAAAATCTCCAGAGCTTGGTGTGTGAAGAATTGCGATGGGTGTCAGTCCTGATCTGTCTCCTGGAGAGAGCTGCTGGTCTGCCAGTGCTTTCCTGGGGGGGCACAAGGGCTGGGAGGCAACAGGGGAAGGGGTGAACTGAGGGTTTGCTTGATTTGCCCTCAATTTGTGTGTCAGAGTGGCTGGAGAGACCTCCTGAAGTGTCCTTCCTCCTTAGGAACAGGAAATTTTTCTGCCTTCTTGGCCTTTGAGGGCAGAGAGTCAGCTGCTCCCTGTGCCCTGGGTGCTGTGGCTGCACTGCAGCTTTTTGGGATGTGATTCTGTAAGCACAGGAGGATCCACACCCATATTCCCCATTCAATTCTTTCAGTGTTGGGAGGAAAAGCTGTGCAAGCCTCATCCTTTTTTTTTTTTTTTTCCCATCACCTTTCCCAGTGCCAAGAGCCCTGTTGATAGTCTGTGACAATTCCCTGCCCTCTCTAACCTTTGGGAGGGATGGGCTGCGCTCCTGCCATCATCTTCTAACCCTACAAGACACCAGAGTGGTTTTGGAGATGTCTGGTTGACTGATTGTCCCAATTCTTTGCATAACTTTGGAAATGTCTGAGCCTCTGCACATCCAGGCTGGAATGTTTGAATGAGTTGCAATGGATGATTGTGGCAGAGCCAGAATCCTGCACCTTTGTGGGTAGGAAAAACTGGTTTTGTTTGAAAATGGAAAGATGGATTTTGATGATCATGGGAAAGGAGTTAATGTAAACATTTTTGAGGTCTTTATTTGTAAATTTGAGGTGATGGCTGGTGGCAGGGAAATATTGCCCATCCCTGGAAGTGTTTAAAGGCAGGCTGGATGAGACTCTGGGCAATGAGCTCCTAGGGGAATGTGTCCCTGTGTTGGAATTAAATGAATTTTAAGTGTCTTCCAACCGAAATAATTCCATGATTTCTTTGTTTCCTACCCAAGCACCCTGTAGAGGTCCCTTACACCACCAAATGCTTCATCAAGTTCTTTCAGTATTTTGGAAAATGCTCAACGGGCGATTATCAATTTGATCTCTGTAAAATGTCTTATTTTAATCATTGAGCTACAGATCCCCTGTACAGGTGTACAAGGACATTATATAAAATATAATGACCTCCACCAATGTTTTTCCATCCTTCTGGTAACATTTTTGCTGCTGCAGATTGTGGCACTGCAGGACTAAGTGCACCTGCATTCCTTGAGCCCTTCTGGGAGGCTGGGAATTTGTCCTTCTCTATTCCCCTGGGAAAAAGCTGCTATTTTTGGCTTTGCAGGTTGCAGTGGCATCAGACTTGCAAGTGGTGATGTTTTAATGTACGTAAAGCTGTTTTCCAGTGCAGGCTGAATCTTCTCCCCTCCTGGTCCCAGGAGAGTGTTGTAGCAGGGGGTGGGAGGAGCAGAATGAGCCATTACTGAACAGGTTGACTTTCTAAAGAAAATGTGAGCTGTTTGAAAATGCTCCTACATGAGCAATGTTCCAGGCAATCCTGGGAGATGGATGAGCAGTGAGAGTGCAGGTGAGGCAGGCAGAGGCACTGGAGAAAATGCTGCTTTCTTGTCTCTGTCCCAACACAAATAATTTCCACATAAATAGCACCTATCTGTTATTTAACACTTAAATCATCAAAGTGTCCATCAGCAAGGAGCTCTTTTTGTGCTGGATGCTCCACAAATGTAAAAGTGTGCACACAGGGAGGCATGGAGATGGTTTATGGCTCCTGTTTTAGGGCGAGGAGATGGTGCAGGTGACCTTTCCAGAGCCCTTAAACCCCATTATCTATTCATCACCTATTGCAACAAAAGAAGAGTTGCACAAAGTTTATCCCACACTTCATCAGACCTGTGATCTGGATTCTTAAATTGAACTTAGGGAAGCTAAACTTTCCTCCTGCTGTCTGTATAAAAATCACTCAGCTACACTTGTGCACGTGTTGGTGTGCTGTAAGTCCATGGTAATGTCGTATTTGCATGATCCATCAGGAAAAATAAATAAGAAATAATACAAAAGAAATAAAATAGAAAATAGAAATAAAATAAAATAGAAATAAAAGGAATAAATGAGAAAAAAAGAAGAGTGTACCCTTAGCCTGATCCTTTTTGGCCTCTTGGATGTGAAGTAAGATGGATAACAGGGATACCAGGCTTCATTTTAAGCTCTGCATGTTTTGGCTCTGCTGTAGCATTTCCTATAAATATTGTCTTTTTATTGTTGTTCTTTCCCAAAGCCGTGGTGTTTGCCTACTGCCAATGGTTGCCAGGGTTAATTTAGTGGTTCCCAGCTCCACCTGCATGGCTTTGCCAGGGAATTCTGCTGAACTCCACAATTCTATGTGTAATGTATGACTCCTTACCCAGCAGAACAGATTCATTAACCTGAGGTGAAAAAATAACAACATCCCCCTCCCTCTGGACGTTTGTTTTCCATGGGGCTGGGCAGGGACACTTCAATGGGGTGGGTGAGGGTGACATGGGACTGCCAGGTCACATCTGTGCCAGCACTGTGCCCTGAAGGAATGAGTCTCCCCACTGATGGATGGGATGCCCTGGAAGCATGGCTGTTTGCTCCCAGATTGGCATTATTTTTTTTCAGGGATGCAGGATTTTTCAGCCAGCAGGATGAAGTGGAAGGGATGCTGAGGCATCTCCCAGTTTGAGCTGTCTCTGTTCACCCGTGGGAGGTGGTTGTACTGGGTTTTCTTTCATGGCATTTTACAGGTGCACAGAGCTTTTCCTGTTGTCCACAGACCCTGTTTCATCCTTGAGGATGCTCATTCTCCAGGAGCTGTGCCAAGTAGCAGAGAAGTTTGTCCCTTTATAATACTGCTTTAGGAAGAAGGTTGTTTTTTGGGATTTTTGGTTTATTTGTTTTTTTTTTTTTAAACACAGAGCTGTTGGTATCATGGTGGTGGTTTGGGATTTTTGGAAGGGGGCTTAGCTTGGCTTGCTGCAAGGTTTGTAAGGTTTGTAAGTCCTGACAATCCTTATTCAGCACTTCTGGCACCCATCTGACAAACTCCATGTCCAGCAAATACCAAACACACAACTCTACAAAACAAAAGAACAACTCATTTTCTTTTATTAATACATAAAGATTAGTATGAAGACTTTAATAAAATATATTACATAAACCTTTCCAACCATCCAATATCTATACATAAAAACATACAATAATTACAAAAAATATTAAAAAAATCAAACTAAAAAAACCACACATAATTTAAGAATCTACTTAATCAGCTAATATAAAAAAAATTTTAAAAATTTCAAAACCTTTTTCTATAAAAAATATAAAAAGAACCAAACTGAAAAAACCACACGTAATTTAAGAATCTGTTTAATCAGCTAATATAAAAAAACCTTTAAAAAAATAAAAATATAAAAAAATTTTTAACACCTTTTAAAATAAAAAATATAAAAAAACCAAACTAAAAAAACACACAAAATTTAAGAATATACTTAATCAGCTAATATAAAAACTTAAAAAAAAAAAAAAAATTTCAAAACCTTTTTTTATAAAAAATATTAAAAAAATCAAACTAAAAAAACCACACATAATTTTAGAATCTATTTAATCAGCTAATATTAAAAAGCTTTTAAAAAATAAAAATATTAAAAATTTAAAAACTTTTAAAATAAAAAATATAAAACAAACCAAAAAACCCCACACATAATTTAAGAATCTATTTAATCAGCTAATATAAAAAAACTTTTAAAAAATAAAAATATAAAAAAATTTAAAAACTTTTAAAATAAAAAATATAAAACAAACTAACTAAAAAAACCCACACATAATTTAAGAATCTATTTAATCAGCTAAATCTCACACCAATATAAAAAAACTTAAACAAACATATATAGCAACATAATTATCATATTTATACCTTATCTACTTCAATATATGCAACAAGGCTTTAACAATCTTAAAGCTTAAAGCAATCAGAGCAATCAAAGCAATATTAATAATTCAAACAGGAGGGGGAAAATATTATGCAGGAGCCAGGAGGACAGTTCAGTGTGCACAGTGGGATTCTTCCCAGCTCTCAAACTGGGATTTCTGGGGTTTCAGGGCAGGAGGTGACAATGCCATCCCAGGTCTGGTGCTGCAATTGCTGATTTTCCATCTTTCCTTCACTTAATTTGCTTTGGCCATGTAGGAGCTCCAAAAAATCTCCAGAGCTTGGTGTATGAAGAATTGTGATGGGTGTCAGTCCTGATCTGTCTCCTGCTGGTCTGCCAGTGCTTTCCTGGGGGGCCACAAGGGCTGGAAAGCAACAGGGGAAGGGGCGAACTGAGGGCTCGCTTTGATTTGCCTTCCATTTGTGTGTCAGAGTGGCTGGAGAGACCTCCTGAAGTGTCCTTCCTCCTTGGAAACAGGCAATTTTTCTGGCTTTTTGGCCTTTGAGGGCAGAGAGTCAGCTGCTCCCTGTGCCCTGGGTGCTGTGGCTGCATTGCAGCTTTTTGGGATGTGATTCTGTAAGCACAGGAGGATCCACACCTGTCGCAGACATCTTTTATGGAAAATCCTTTCCTTAGGATTTTTCCTCCTGAGAAGCCGGGAGGCCTCAGGAACAAAATGTAAACATTGGTTATCTGCTGCTGTGGAATGCAACAGGCGCATCTGTGATTGGTCTCATGTGGCTGCTTCTAATTAATGGCCAATCACAGTCAGCTGGCTCGGACACAGAGCCCAAGCCACAAACCTTTGTTATCATTCTTCGCTATTCTATTCTTAGCCAGCCTTCTGATGAAATCCTTTCTTCTATTCTCTTAGTATAGTTTTAATGTAATATATATCATAATAAATCAGCCTTCTGAAACATGGAGTCAAATCCTCATCTCTTCCCTCATCTTGGGACCCCTGTGAACACGGTCACACACACCCATATTCCCCAGCAATTCCTTCAGTGTGGGGAGCAAAGGATCAGAGTTGTGAGGAGAGCAGTGGGTGCTCAGTGGCTTGGATGGATGGGATTAACCCCACTCCTGCATTTTCCATGCCTTTTGTCCCAGGTGCCCAGCCCTGAGGAGCTGCAGCTCACCTGCACAGGGGTCCCTGCACAGCCTCCCACCCCTCTGGCACCCCAGAGCCAGCTCTGCCCTGAGTATCCCTGCGTGGCCAAAGCACCCTGCAAGCACTGTGAGCTCTGGCTGGGCTCAGCAGCTTTCTGTGCACAGCCCTGAATCCCACGGGGAGTTTCCAGCCTTTCCATCATCTGTTGCAATCCCGTGGTTATTATGGATTGCAATAGCAGTACCTGGAAGCTCTTTGGCAGTTGCTGTTTCAGAGGCTATTAAGCTTGCAGCTGAACACCTCTTTGTCTAAGCTAGCGCCTAATCTTTCACATGACAATATCTTTACAGCTAGACCCATCTGGAGCCTGAGTCAAAATCAGATTCGCTTTCACTCCAAGCTGCAGATTTGGAGAATTACACTCTGTCAGCAGGGGAGGGGGGAGAGATTTTTGTTAAGAAGATGAAGGAGATATTTCCTTATCTGTGAAAGGCTGCAAAATGGTGGGCTGGTTTGGGCTGGGATGGAGTTGATTTTCTTCCCAGTGGCTGGTGTGGGGCTGGGTTTTGGATGTGTTGATGACACTGGGAGGTTTTTGTTGTTGCTGAGTGTAGGAGTGATGGTGGTAGGACGGTCAGGATGGATGGAGAGCAGAGATCTCTGCAGCCAGGTCGTGGAACTTGTGGTTTATTGCAAAGGGCCTGGGTGCAGGGCCCTGCTGGGAGCTGCCAGCCACAGCTCAGAACAGGCCCAAAAAAGAGGGAGAGGTAAAGAGAGAGAAGGCAAAAGTGTGGTAAAGAGGATGATAAAAGAGAGTGAAGTTCCCATTACAATACCATAAATCTTCTCCTGTGCTGAATGTTCTAATTCTCACTCACCAATCTAATACAAGATACAAATCCTATAGCATTTACACACAGCCTGTAAGAATCATTACATTACCATACTGTGTTACATTTTAAACCCTAAAAACTCCTCTTTGGGCCCCTTCTGCCAAGCTGGCAGGGTCTGCTCTGACCCTTGGGCCTGTCTGCAAGCAGAGAGTGTTGTTCCATCAAAAGGGGATCACCTTCAGCTGGCCACACCATTGTTTTCCAGTTGTTCAGTAACTGAGGTATCTCAAAGCTTGCTTTCACTTCAATCTCACTTATAGTTTCTATATTCTCCAAATCTTTTGCCAGGCAATCATATTTATAAGGCTTTCCTGTTTCACCTTCCCCAAGAGCTGAGCAGAGCTCCCACAGATCCAAGGCCTTTGCTGCTCCTTGCACTGCCCCACCAGTGAGGAGGGCACAAGGAGCAGGGAGGGGACACAGCTGACCCCAAGTGACCCAAGGGATGTTCCATACCATGTATTTATGATATAAAGCTGTGAAGAAGAAGGAGGGGGCATTCAGAGTGAAGATTTTGTCTTCCTGATACCTTAAGTTTTAAGTGTTTCTGTTCTGCTGTGGTGTGCAGCTTTTAGCTTTATATTCAGTGTTACTGGGATCTTTTCACAGGGTGGTGAAGACAAAACAATCCTGTTCTAGCTGGAGACTCAAGGACAATCCCTTCAAACTTCAGGCCCAAAGCATGAACAACATGAAAAGGGGAGGGCGGGAAAGCAAGCAAGGGGGATGAAACTTCATAATTAGAAGCTATTAATTGGACAGTTAACTCCTAGATGCAAATGCACTAAAACTTATAAAAATGTGAGATCAGGTGACCTCTTTTGCTTCCATCGTGGAGCCATCCAGGCAGAGCAACAACTGTGGCTCTGGTACTGCCAGGGTGTGGCCTTTGAAGGGACATATATTATAAATATAAATAAATATATACGTTTATAAAAATATATAAATATACATGCTATAATATATAAATATATATTTCTATATAGATACATAAATATTCTAATAAATATATAAAAATATAAAAATATATAGAAATAAATATAAATAAATATATAAATATATAAATTCATAAAGAAATATATAACTATACATGATAAAAGATACAAATATATATTTATATATAAATACACAAATATTCTAATAAATAAATAAATAATATAAGAATATTAGGAAAAAACATGAAGATAAATCCATATATAAAGTGCAGGCACTTCAAAAAATATCCACTTTATTCCTCTTAACTCCATCTAGCCTCTATTCCAGCCCCTTAATGCATCAGTTTTGGTGACCACATGTGATGAAGCCCTGCTTTCCTGGGGATGGCTGGACACCTGCCTGCCCATGGGGAGTGAAGCATGGACTCCTTATTTTGCATGTGTGGTTTTGCTTTCCTTATTAAATTGTCTTTATCTCAATGCACAAGTTTTCTCACTTTTATCCATTCAGTTCTGTCGCCCACCCCACTGGGGGGGAGTGAGTGAGAGGCTGTGTGGGGCTGAGTTAAACCACGACAAATGGCAGCATTAAATCTTTGTCAGGAGATCTTAGCAGGGATAATGTCTTTCCACGTCAAAAATCAACCCAAACAAACCAGAGATAATGGACATTTAGGTGAAAGCAAATGATCTATGATTTCTGAGCATGCAGGAATCTGGGTAATGAACTACTTGTTCAGATGTCTTCTTTTGAGTTCATTAGCTTTGTTCCACCCTCCACTTGGTGTTTTAATATGTATTCTAAAACACTTCTTGCATTACATTCCTATCCCTGTCTTTCAAAAACTGGAACAACTTAGTTCATAGAATGGTTTGGGCTGGGAGGGAACTTCAATATTACCTTGTTCTACACCCCTGCCATGGGCAGGGACACCTTCCATTATCCCAGGGTGCTCCAACCTCCATCCAGCTTGGCCCTGGACACTTTCAGGGGCATCCACAGCTTCTCTGGGTGCCAGGGCCTGCCCACCTCACAGGGAGGAAACACTTGAATTCTGTCCTGCTGGAGATCTGAGTTTGGCTATGATGTGGAGGATGAAATAAAGGTTTGCGTATTTTCCATGCTGCTCACTGCAGAGCTGGGAAATTACTAAGCTGACACCTTCTGTTTGTCTCCGTGTTTGCAGTGCTGTGATGCCCCTGCCAAACAGGGAGAGTTATGGATGGGAACTGCTGGGGTTTTAATCTTTGCTGCTGCAAGCTGGAGGAAGCTTTCAAAGGGCTCCAGTCCTGTATTTCTGAGAGTTTTGCTATTAAAGGAGGGTTGTGCTGGAGAAATACATCCCCTCCTCAGCTGTTCTTTTCTTTAAACTTCCTTCCTTCCTTCCTTCCTTCCTTCCTCCCTTCCTCCCTTCCTCCCTCCCTTCCTTCCTCCCTTCCTCCCTTCCTCCCTTCCTCCTTCCCTCCCTCCCTCCCTCCTCTTTTTCTCTCTTCCTCTCTCTCTCTTTCTTTCTCTCTCTCCGTTTCTCTTTCCTGCCTTGCTCCCTCTCTCCCCTGGAATCCACAGTGATGCCCCTGCAAGGAAAGGTCCGTGGGTCCTCCAGGCACAAAACTCTGCAGGTGCAGAGCTGGAAGATTGCAAACAGTTCCTCAGTGTGAATAATTCCTCCTCCCCTTTGGAGGTTCTTTTTCTAGCTTACATTCAGACATACTTTCTCTCTTTTTTTAAAGTAGTCTTCCCAAATATCCTCCCACTCTTCATCACTCGTGAATCCTTGTTTTTACCACTGTATTTTTGTTGTTTATTTAAATGTATATTAACGTGAAGAATTTCTAAATGGTGTAGCAATTATTTTGTTTTTTCTTCTGTGCCTCTATTTGTATTGGAAGACAACTTGTACAACATGATGTGAAAATACCCCCATATTTTCTAGTTATGTTTTATCTGTCTGGCTCTGTGGTGACCCTCTGACCAAATAATATCCTCAGTCACTTAGATATCCTCATTATAACCATTAGGTTAAGTGCTGAGCAGAAAATGTATATACTGTACCTTAAGTTTCTAATCACTGTGGCAGAGTTTAGATTGGTGCTATCTTTTTTTAATGGCCAGCAATTCAGTTTCTTGGACGAGGTAGTTAATTGGTTCTTTATTGTCTATAGCCTCAGCAAAGCTTTTTTTTCCTTTAGTGTTTGTGAAAACCTCTTACCCTCTATTTTTAGTGGGTGGTTTTTTTTTTTTTTTTGTGAGGAAGTAGCAGAAAAGACTACAAAGTGCATGTGATTTTGCAGGGATTTAGAATTAAAAATCGCTTTTCCAGTGCAATGAAAAATCCCAATGAAGCAAGAATGTGTAAACGAATCTGAAACTGCAGCTGAGCTCTGAGTCCTAAGCTGAGGAGAATGGCCATTGGGGGGAGTGAAATTTAAGGAAAATTCAACTGGAGACTTTTCATTTGTTGCTGGTTTCCAGGAGTTTGCAGCTACAGAGGTTAGAAACTTATATTTATCTTTTAGCACAATTATGATGATTCTCATGTGTTCACCTGCCAGCAGCAGCTGAAGCTGGGTAAAAAAAGCTCCTGAAATAATTTAAGACGACGAAATAAGGAGAAGTTAGGAATATTGCATTAGGCACCTGAAATTTTATCTGTTTCAAAGTGCTGTGGAACTGCTATTTCATGGATCTGGCCTGAGGTGCCAGGCCAGTAAGAGATGTTTGTGTGCATGGAGTAGCTGCAAAATCAGCTGGGTTTTTATTAAAAATATGAGCTAGAGAGTCTCAATGTGCATCAGAGGTGGGAATGGGGTGCTGGGTATCCATGAACTGAGCAAGACTTGCTGTTCCTGCAGGTTGTGAGAGTGACCCCACTCCAATGCTGAATACCAACCTGAGAGCTGGATATTGCAAATAACCCCTCTGGGGGTTTTTGGGGGAGGCAGAAGAGGAGGGTTTCAAGTGCTGAAATGCCCTTTTGACTGAGAAGGTGACACTGGGGACACTGGTTTCCTGCCAAGGGCAGGAAATGCCAGCTCTGCACTTTCACCTTTTTCAGTGGAGGTTGTTTTCCTTCTTAATCAAATTGAGGCCGTCCTGGTCTTCTCTGAGCCCTGGGCTCCAGCCCTGAGAAACTCATTCCTTGTGGGTCACTAATTCTGGGGAGGAGGGAGGTCTGACATCTCCCTCCTGGGAGGGAGGTGGAAAGGTCATGTGCAAAACAGAGAGAAATATATTTGTTTCCTCTGGCAGGTACTCACTCCTGTGCTCATTTAGTTTACAGATGATGGATCCAACCCTCGAAAATCTGCTCCTATATTAAGTTTTTTTGAGGAAAGAGATGCAACCAGTTTGGGGTTTCTGCAAACAAAGGTGCCATGGTGAAAAATAGACTGAGTTCTGAACAGAAATTAATTCAAGCCCTGAAAGGACTTACTTTGCTAACAGTATTAGTATTGGTGCTGTAGATATGGCAAGCCCTTGTAGCTCAATGAGTTTGTCTCAGAACATTTTCATGAAGTTGTTTTAGAAGAATTTTTTTTACAATGAGGGTGATTATTGTATTTGCTGGGATATGTCCCGATGAAGGCAGGAATGATGAATCTCACTCCATGCTCTCAGAAGGCTGATTTATTATTTTATGATACTATATTATATTAAAGAATACTATACTAAACTACACTAAAGAATACTATACCAAACTTTAGTATAGTTTGGTATGGTATTCTTTAAAGGATACTTACTAAAGGATAAGTATAAAGAATACTATAGTATTCTTTAAGGGATACTTACTAAAATGCTAAAAAGATAATAATGAAAACTCGCGACTCTTTCCAGAGTCCCGACACAGCTTGGCCCTGATTGGCCAAAGAGTCAAAATAATTCACATGAAACCCATGGAACAATCACCTGTGGGTGAACAATCTCCAAACACATTCCACATGAGCACAACACAGGAGAAGCAAATGAGACAAGAATTGTTTTCCTTTTCTCTGAGGCTTCTCAGCTTCCCAGGAGAAAAACCCTGGGTGAAGGAATTTTTCCAGAGAATGTGAATGCCCCAGGTGATAAAACCCTGGCACAGGCTGTCCAGAGAGGTGGTGGATGCCCCATCCCTGAAAGACATCAAGCTCAGGCTGAACCTGTTCATTGCAGGGAGGTTGGACTTTGCAGGTCCCTTGCAACCCAAACTATTCCATGCTGATAAAGTGATGACTGAATTTGTGTAAAACAGGGAAAAATCACTGCATGGTGCTGTTTTACACAGGAACAGCGTGGCAGGAAGCACACTGTGAAGCATTAATGTGCTGGGGCAGGCTTTGGGGACGACAGGGAGGAGCAAAAACCTCGGAGGGACCAAAGGCATTCCCTGCCTGGCTGTAGGAGCCTCTCTGGGCATCTGCAAGCCCGGGGTGCATAAGCTGCCTTGCAGCCATCCTCAGCCCCACAGGGAGCCATGAACACTTATGTTAGCTGTGCTTACAGCACGTTATTCCTTAGCTCTGCACTTACACAGCACCACTAAGCACCTGCTAATGCTCTGGAGGATTTTTAACCATGCACAGCTTGATTAAATACAAACAGAGCCAGATATGCAGGGGAAATGTGGCTGTAGTCACACAAAACCCAGTGCCTTGTGTGTGGGATTTTTGTATCCAAACAGGCTCCTGGTGATGACACCACACTTCCCACCTGTGACAGGAACAGGGCAGGACAAATGCCCTCCTGAGGCACTAAAATTTTCTTTGCTGCTTTACAGAGGTTAAATAAAAGCAAGGGATTTTTTTCCTGAGCAAGTCCCTCTGATTTACAGCCCTGTGGGCAGGAGCAGAGCCACTTATATTAGGAGAGCAGTTTGGAGAAGGAGCACAGCAGCAGTGAAACAGCTTTGAACTCTGCAAGGTGCTGATGAAACGCCTCCCTTGCACTCTGTCCCACTGGGATCTGCTCCCACAACTCCTGTGGAAGTTGTTTGAAAACCCTTATGGCTTTGTGCTTTAGGACCAGGAGTGTGCCCAATAACAGCAGTTTGCTCATACATGGAGTCATTTGAAATGGCTTCTTATTTATTAATGAGGCTTTTTTTTTCCCCTTCAGATGTTTCACAAAGAGCGCAGTTTGGGGGTTTGAAACTGTTCGGACAGAGATAACTCAAATTATGGGTCCAGGTTGGAACTCAATGCTCAGGTGAGCAAACCTGGAATCGCTCCACTCCTCCCAGCGCAGCCACTTCAGGCTGGTGGCAGTGTAAACCTTGAGCAGAATTTGGCCCAATTTGGGGTCTTTAGTTTTGTTTTGCCATGGAGAGGAGCAGCAGCGTTGTAAATTGTCAGCAGCCTTTCTGTGTGTCCTCCCTTGAAATGCCTCCCTTGCACTCTGTCCCACTGGGATCTGCTCCCACAACTCCTGTGGAAGTTGTTTGAAAACCCTTATGGCTTTGTGGATAAGGACTAGGAGTGTGCCTAAGGCTCACAGGGAATGGGGTTGTTTTATTCCCTGGGAATGCCCAGATGCTGGCTCCAGCCTTCTGCTGGGATGGCAGGCACTAGAACTGGGAATGTTCCCCCTGGGAATTGCAGGTGGAGGCCGAGGCAGGAGGGGAGCAGCAGCGTTGTGAGTAAATTGTCAGCAGCCTCTCTGTGTGTCCTCCCCTCGCCTCCGCTTTCTCCTCACCGACATATCAGCGATGTTTATTAAGAGATGACAAGTCTATCAGGCCTCATAAGCAGCCTTTCACAAGGAGGAGATCTTATATCCAGAGAGCATCATCAATCTTGTCGCTGCTCTGCTCTTCTGAGCAGCTGATAGCGAGCAAGGCTCCATCCTCTTCCCCCTCCTCCCCAGCCCTTCCCCTCTCCTCGCCTCCCCAGCCCTCTGCAGCACAGCTGCAGGGAGCCAGCAGGGAGAGATTGGATTTGCATAAAGTGTTTGTGGAGAAGAGAGGGATGGGGAAATGCAGCCCCTGCTGCCTGGGCTGGAGGTGGTCCAGGGATGCAGGGTGAAGTGCACCCCAATCTGCTGCCCAGGCTGATAAAGAATGGCTAATTTGGGGGGGGGGATTGACACTGAATAGAAGTCAGAAAATTCCTCTCCCCAGCTGCTGTGCTGGTGGGGACAAGGTGAGGAGTGATGCTGCAGTCCAGCTGTGCCCCTGTGATGCTCCTGCCCAGGGTGTCAGGATCTTTAGCTGCTCACAGTGACCCTGAGAAAAGTTAGAAAGTCTCTTTTCCCAGCCTGGCGCTTGAAGAAGGAGTCAGAGCTCTTCATTTCTCGGTCTCAAGGTTGTTTATTGTTCCTTATCTATAAAAAATTTTCTCCTGTCCTGTCGAGGTCAGCCCAGCAGGACAGTTCCAGGCACTCTGCCTGCCCTTGGGGCAGTGTTATGTCTTTATACTAAAAACTACCTGTACAATATTTACAATTACTTCCCAGTACCTATCACCTATATTAGACAGTGAGCTTCTACTCCAAACCAATCTGTAAGTGCCAACATCACAGCAGAAGATGGAGGCCAAGAAGAAGAAGGAGAAAGGCTGGACATGCCCAGTTCCCTCCATCCTCCATCTTGCCTCCTGAACCCCCGTACCAAAACCCCCAAAATCTACTTTTCCACCCCGTGATAACTTCACTAATATTCTACTTAAACTGTTGTGCCTTGCTGATCTTCATCTAAGGTTGGTAATTTGCTCCACGGGTCATAATCAAACCCACAGGGGCATTTTGGGCTCTGTGCCAGGGTCTCTGAGCCCCCTGGCAGAGGTCTGGGCTGCTCAGGACAGCCAGAGGGATGTCCTGGCTCCTGACGCAGGGAAGAGCCCTGCAGAGCTGTTGTTGCCCAGAGAAATGTGATTGTCTCATCCCTGTAAGTGTTTAGGGCCATGCTGGATGGACCTCTGAGCAGCCTGCTCTAGTGGAAGGTGTCCCTTCCATCAGAGAAAATTAGATTGTGTCTGAGGTCCCTCCCAAGCCAGGCCAGGCTGGGACTCTGTGGCTCTCTGATCTCTCCAGCTCAGTGGTCTCAATGTGCAAGGGCTCAGAAATCTCCTTTCAGAGCGGGAATCATCACTTCTGTTTCTGTTTTACAAAATTCATCCTGTCTTGTAAATAACATTTTCTTTTTTTTTTTTTTTTTTGCATGATCTGCACACTCGACACTCATGATGAGCTGATTGGTTGGAAAACCACTGTTACTTTCCTCCCTGACCAAATTAAGTTTCTTGTTATTCCCTCTGCCTATTGGTTGGAAAACCACTGTTACCTTTCCTCCCTGACCAAATTAAGTTTCTTGTTATTCCCTCTGCCTCCATTTCCCACTTCCTTATTTTTTTTTTTTTCCAATTCTTAAAATTCCTTTCCTCTGCTTTTATCTGAACACCCTGACTGTTTAGGACTAAATTTTGTGCACAGAACAGTAAGACTGTGCTAAGAAATGCTGCCCATTGCCTCTTAGAGATGCTTCTCCCATGGCTCTGCTCATGCTGGCAATGCCTTGGTCTCGGGGGAGAGGAGATGGATTTACTTTTGGGAGCTTGTTAGGGAGCACAGCAGTGAGCTTTTTCCACCAAGTTTTTTGTTCCCTAGTGTTTCCAAGAGTTTTATGGCACAGAGAGAGGGAGCTGAGTGACCTGTGGGGGAGTGGGTTTGAACTTGTGGCTGCTCAGAGCTGAGCCTGGATGTCCTCATCTCCCTCTCTCCCGTTGCTGGAGACAACTATAAAATCACCTTTATCAAATATATATAATCCTCCACCAAGGATTTAGGCTATCAGGCTTGCAAGTGTGGGACGAATGTTGACACATCCTCGTTAAAAATGTTGCTAAGCCTTGCATATCTGATGTGCTTTCTTTTTTTAAAAACTAAAAACTGTAGACAGATAAATATAACCAGGATGCACCTCACCAAGTTTTGCAGAGACAGACAGTTTCCTGTCTGAAGATGCATCAGAAGAGCCGGCAATTTCCAGGAGTTCCCATTAAAACTTTATGATGAGAAATTGAACACAAAGCTCACAGAATATTTAAGGCATTAAAACTAACCCTGTGTGAAATTTCCCAGCCATCCCTTTAGGAGGAGGCAGGAGTTTATGCTCCGTTTTAAAGCTCCTCCAGCACAGCCTCGAGCAGGATGGCACAGGAGCTGCCTCTGCTAACAAATCCTCGTGGGGTATGTGGTGAAGAGAAATATGAGGCTTTCTTGGAGGCTTTTGGAGCTTTTGGAGGCTCGGTGGGAAATCTGTTACCGCTCACTGCACCATACCTGGAGCTCGAGCCCCAAACTGCCCAAAGAACCCGGCTTGGATTGAAAACTAAAGCTGAGGTAAAGAACTGGGAAGAGGAGAGGTGGCAGAAAATGGCTCTCAGCTGAGTAAAGGCCTGTCAGGAAGGAAATGGTTTGCTGCATTTATTGTTTAGGTGTGAAGGGATGGCGGGAGCGGCACCAAGATCTGCTTGAGTCAGGCTGGTGTGTGTGATGGCTCCAGCACTGCCTGGTTTAGTGGAAGGTGGGGGAAACCGAAGAGCAGGCAGCTGCAGGGGGGATTTATTCCCATTCTTCTTTGTCTTTCAAAGGTCATTGGAAGCCCAAGGGTTTATATCCCTTCCAAAATTCTGTAGCATTATGATTAGGTGTCATTAAACTTGCTGCCTGTAATGTGCCAACATTACCCTTTTGATTCATACACATTTTCCTCCTGTCCTTTTCCTTGGGAGTGGGGAGGGAACAGCCTGACGCCTCTCTCCTCTGCCCTGGACTCCCAGGATCCAAGGCAGTGCCAGCGCTCTGAGCCCAGCTTTGCTTGCTGCGCTAGGGAGACAACAACTGATGCTGCAGCTTTTGGTTTTGTCAGGCCTCTATTTTCCCAAATGAAGCCGCTGGTTAATAATGGACATTTTAGAGGCAAAGATAGTAATCCCTGCCTTCATGGAATGCACTAGAGCTGTCACAGCTGTGCAGCATCACTTCACTGAGAGAGGTGTGCTGTGTCCCACGCTGGTCACTCTGTTGTGGCTCAGCCTGGGCAGGTAGCACAGAGGGAAATCAGGCACTGCAGGTTCTCCAGCACTGCTGTACTGTCACCATCACATTTTCTGAAAAATCCTCTTTGCCCAGGATTTCTCTCCTGGGAAGTTGAGAAGCCTCAGAGAAAAAGGAAAACAATAATTATCTGATTTGCTTCTCCTGTGTTTTGCTGCTTTGGAATGTGGTTTGGAGATTGTTTATCCAACATGTGAATTGGTTTTACTTAATGACCAATCATGGTCAGGCTGTGTTGGGACTCTGGAAGGAGTCACAAGTTTTCATCAGTATCCTGTTAAATCTTCTGTCTGTATCCTTTCTGCATTCTTTGGTACAGATATATAATATAATATAATATAATATAATATAATATAATATAATATAATATAATATAATATAATATAATATAATATGTTAATATAATATGTTAATATAATAATATGGATCTGGGGTGCACAGGGAGACCCTACTCTGTGTAGGCAGTGTTTGAGGAGCATGGAAAAGCTGCCAGGAGACTCTGGATTTTCTGGAGTGGCAGCTCTCTTGGAGCAAAATGTCTTTCCTGCTGCTGCAGAAATTGGTACTGTGGAATCCCAGTTTTTGTCTTGCTGCCATCAATGAGAAAGAGGGAAGGAGTGAGAGTTTGCTCCATCACTTTGATGCCCTTTGGGTTTTGCCTTTTCCTCTTTACATGTTCTCTTTATTCTTCTGTATTCTATACATCTGTAGCTCTGTAACCTATTGTATTAGTGACCCATTTTCCCAGTGCTTTTCAATGGCCTTTCCTTAAGCAGAAAGGCAAAAAAAATTCCAGATCTCCAAGCCCTGGGGGTGCAAGGCCCCTGTGCTATCTTGGTTCTTGCTGGAAGCCAAGGTTGAGAACAGCTCTTTGAGATACATTTTCATGGATTAGTGATGAAGCAGGGGTTCCAGAGAAGGGGCTTGGCCTGGGGGGATGAATTGTCCTTCTAATTGGTGCTTTTTATCAATTCTGCTAATTTCATAAAACTTATAAAACTGTATTCACTCCTGTGGGGTTTTGTGGACATCTTTCCATAACTGCCTTAAAATAAAGATCCCCTTTTACATTACCTCCTCACCAGTTTCATAAAACCTATAAAACTGTATTCACCCCTGGAGGGGGTGGGTTTTTGTGGACAACTTTCAACAACTGACTTCAAATAAAGACTCCCTTTTACATTACCTCCTCACTAAAATTATCCCAAGTTTCATTTCCAGCTTGGGGGAAAAGACAACAACTTCTGTTTGCTCTGAAGCACGTGTTGACTCAGGAAAAAGCCTCTTCCCAGATCAGAAATGATGAACCACAGTGATGAACCAGCCAGCTTCAGGTCTGGTTTCAAACACGGGCATGGCAGTGGTTGTGCAGTGGCTGATGGACCCCGTGGCCACTTTGGGAGCGTTCGTCTCTCCTCCCAAATGATATGACTCAGGTCTGACCGTGCAGAGGAGCAGCTGCAGCCTCCAGGAGAGCCCCTAATGAGGCCAGGATCTCCTGCTTTCTGTCAGCTCTGGGTGGAGGCCGTGGGTAATTGCCTCTCCTCCCTGCTCCTCGCTGCTTTCGAGGTTCCAGCGCTCGGATGCGCCGTTTAAAATTCTGATGGTGTCTTGTCAGGTCAGTGTGCTGCAACACGGGAAGGGATTTTACATCCTAAGGATTCCAGTGGCATTCCTGCTTGCCTGGTGCTTTTTTATACCTGTGTGAAGGTGGGTTTCTCTGCTGTGGGGTTGTAACTGTGATGGTTTCCTCTCACTGTGATGGTGTTCACAGGGGTTTTCAGGTGAGGGGAGAGACGAGGATGTGACTCCACGTTTCAGAAGGCTTGATTTATTATTTTATGATATACATTACATTAAAACTATACTAAAAAGAATAGAAGGAAAAGTTCCATCTCAGAAGGCCAGCTAAGCTAAGAATAGAATAGAAAAGAATGATAACAAAGGCAGCTGCCTTAGACTCTCCATCCAAGCCAGATGACTGTGATTGTCCATTAATTAGAAACAACCACATGAGACAAATCGCAGATGGACCTGTTGCATTCCACAGCAGCAGATAACCATTGTTTACATTTTGTTCCTGAGGCCTCTCAGCTTCTCAGGAAGAAAAAATCTTAAGGAAAGATTTTTAATGAAAAGATGTATGTGACATCTCACCAGACCTCTTGGGTCTCTGTGGTTGCCACCTCAGTTTGGTCTCACCTTTGGGATATTCTGTATTGTGCTGGATGAGCTGGAAATGGCAGCAAGAAAGAAGGCTGAGAGGAAAGAAACCCAGGTTAGAGATCACTATAAATTGCTGTAACCCTCCCTTTAGCTGATGTTAGCACCTTTGCAGAGGGTCACCAATGACAGCCAGGCTCTATCAGACTCTGGAGCAGAGAATCATGAGTTTTCATTAGTACCTTTCCAGCTTGTTGTCTCTGTCCTTTCTGTATTCTTTAGTATAGTTTAGTATAGTTTTAGTATAGCACTCTTTAATATATTATAGATCATAAAATAATAAATTAGCCTTCTAAGAACATGGAGTCAGATTCATCATTCCTCCCTTCGACAGGGCTCCCCAAAAATACCACACCTGTGTCTGGGACATGTGGGGTGAGCACAGGAGCACCAGGCATGCCAGCACTGGAGCCAGGGTGCCAAGGGAGGCAGGACAAAGTGTCCCCAAGAGTACAATCCCACCTTTATCCTGGATTTGGGGCCACGGTTAGGAAGGGGAGCAGGGTGGTGCCTCTGTTTGGAGCGATGATAGAGGTGATACGGAGTGGCTGGGATTTGAAGGGGATTTTAAAATTTATTTTCCATTCTTGCCGCTCTCCAGCACTGTCATCCGTTCGGCCAGGAGGTGGCTCTGGAGCACGCTGAGGAGCCGGGCACAGCGCGCAGTAGCCACGACGACAGGGAGGGAGAATCTCGGAGCGATGGGAGGCCGATGGATGGATCTCCTTGGAGCTTCCAGCGGGCTGCGTGCCTGTCCTCTAACACACACACATGCAGAGGCAGCCTCGGCTCATTCCCAAACACCCCTGAAACCATGGGCTCTGGTGTTTAGGAAGTGGGGAACATGCTCCTGGTGTTGGGAACATGAGCCTGGCTCTGGCTGTCCTTTGGGAGCGAGGATGACTCCGAGCGTGGTGTCACACCAGATGTAGGCTCTCCTCCAGAGCTCCAGACCTGTGAAAAGTTGTTGTGCCAGGCAGCCACGCCGAGAGGAGCTGCATTTGTGCTTGCCAAGGTCCCCAGGGATGTAGGAGGTTGTAAATGCAGGCTACCCTGACGAGGGGAGAGAATGATGCGTCTGACTCCATGTTCTCAGAAGGCTAATTTATTACTTTAATATACTATATTATATTAAAGAATGCAATACTATACTATACTATACTATACTATACTATACTATACTATACTATACTAAAGAATATAGAAGGGATACTTACACAATGCTAAAAAGATAATAATGAAAACTCGTGACTCCTTCCAGAGTCCCACCACAGCTTGGCACTGATTGGCCAAAGAGCCAAAACAACTCACGGCAGAATCCAATGGAACAATCACCTGTGGGTAAACAATCCCCAAACACATTCCACGTGAGCACAACACAGGAGAAGCAAATGAGATGGGAATTGTTTTCCTTTTCTCTGAGGCCTCTCTTGCTGTCTTCCAGCTTCCCAGGAGAAAAACCTTGGGTGAAGGAATTTTTCCAGAGAATGTGAATGCCACAGGAGGGCATGAGGGGCAAAGCAGGGAAAGCCTTGACAGAAGCACAGAGAAGCGTCACTGCTGTCTAGGAAGGTATTGGCATCCCAGTCTTTGAAGAATGTGCCAAAACTTGTGCCGGGACACACAGGGCTGCCAAGGCTGAATGAGTTGCTTTCTGTCATCCTTGGGCAGTGCTGTGCCCCTGACAAATGGAGCACTTGCTGCTCCTGTGAGAGTAGAACAAGATCATGGCAGTCCAGGGCTCTCTTTGTGGTTGAAGCTTTGGGATGCCCCAGAAGCAGGGAATTCCTGCTCTTCTCTCAGCGCTGTGGTATGGCTCCTGGTGATCTCCTCTGTGCTGAGGAGACAGAGAGCTAGCCCTGGAAATCTAAGTCTGCACTTTGATCCCCTTTAGGAGGTCAGAAAGGGATCTTTTACAGCAAAACTTGGAGTTCACATTTTGAAGAGCAGGAGGGATGGTGAAAGTGAGGTGGCACAGGGCTCCTCAAAGGCTAAAGAGAACAAACAGGCCTAGAGCTCACCTGGACAGGAGCAGAGATGTGCTCAGTTTGTTCCATGAAAGCACCAAGGTGCTTCCAGCTTGGTTCCTTTATGTCCAGTGGCCCAGCAGTGCTGTTGGCAATGCTGCCCAGGTGCTCTGTCCCCTTTCCATCTGCTCTGAGGTTAGCTCTGGCCCTGCTGTGAGGCGCTGCTTGTTTGCTCTTCACATCCTATTTGCTGGTGAAAGCTGAGGGAAGAGCAAGGGCTTTAATTCAGCTCTGGAGCCTCTGCTGGCTACTGCCTTGTGCTTTGCCAGTGCTGTGTGAAGTGGAGAAAGGGGATTATTCAGCAACACTGGTCCCAGTCTTCAATCTGGGAGCAGATTTTAGAGGACAGACCTCAGCCCCAGGTCCTTGTTTGCTAAACAAGCTGGATCTGGAATTACAGCTGATTTGTTTCTCATTGAAGGGTGAGACCTGGGATGGCTTTTTACACTCCCATCCTGATGCTGTGGAGCCAACAGAAGAGACTCTTTGTTAGACTGGCAGCTCTTTAGGTCCAGGCTCCCACTGAAACTGGAATTTCTGTAATCTCTGTGGCCTGAGATAAGCTGCAGGTACTGAGCTGAGAAATCCAAACCTGTTGCCATATTTCAGCACGTGCAGCAAAGCCTGTCTGCCCTCTGCCTCTCTGGGGAGCTGGAGAGGAAGAGGAGAGATTCCCCAGGCTCCATGTGAGGTGCAGCTGTAATTCAGAGAGCCTTGCTGGACCCCGAGCCCGCTGTGGGCTGTTGAGGGAACGTGTGCTCTGCTAGGGTTAAATGCTTACATGAAATCAATAGAAGTTTTATTGCCACCACGTGATGTGGCAGCTGGAGCTCTGCCACCCCTAATAGAAGCTGTGTTAGGTCTCCCCCCTCCAAGTACAGGACAGATATATTGGTCTAGACAACTGAAAAATAGTGGTATATTGGGAGGCTGCGTTTTCATTATGTAAATGGAGCTCTACAGGAGGATTAATTGATTATTCAGTTACTATGGATCTGTCTTGGATGCTCTGGCAAGATGAGAGAACCTGATGGAAGCTCTCCAGTGGTGCTGTGGGGCGGCACAAAGGAGTCCTTGAGCACCCCCTGCTCCCCTCCAGGCAATGCACAATGCTGGAATTGCTTCCCAGAATGGTGCAGGTGCCTTCCTGCTCGTGACTGGTGACCATATCCTGCTACAGGCAGCAAAATCTTGCAAGAAATAGTCAGAATCAATCTGTTTTGTGCTGTTTGGAGGGATTCACCTGTTGACCAGGTCTTGCTGGTGGCAGCTGGAGACCATGCAGAGGGCTCCAGAGTAAATGTGCTGCTGCAAGTGCTGGGAGCTGTTGAGATAAATCCAGTTTTGGAGACATGCTCCCAGCTTTAATATATATTAAAAAAATTTAAATATAAAATATATATTAAAAATATATATTAAAAATATATATGTAATATATGCAATATATTACATATATACACAATATATATATTGTATGTATATAATATATAATATATAATATATAATATATAATATATAATATATAATATATAACATATTATATATTACATATTATATATTATATATTTTATAAATATAATATATATTTTATATATGTAACATATATAAAATATATACACACATATATACATATATACACACACATATATATACATATACATACATATATAAATATTTATATTTATTTATTTATTTATAATATATTGTTTTAGCCTCAGCCCAGCAAGTGAATGATACAGAAACAAAGGGAAAAGATCAACTGGAGAAAGGAGAGCACCATGATTTTGTGATAGGTACAAATATCTATTTCTTGGGCAGCTTAAGAGCTCTTTAGAGTAGATCTTAGTGAAGCTCCAGGTGAATGTAGTGCTATTTAGGCACTAAGGTCAGTATCCACGGAATATTTTGGATTTTTGAGTGTTTTAGAGTGTGGATAGGCTCCAAAATTTTGGAGCTCATAGGAACGGCTGCTGTGTGGTTGGTGCTGTTGTTCTGCTCTCATTCCTATGTTGTATCTGGGGCATTTTGAGAGCTGTCCTGTGAACATGCTGAAGTCTTCACTGCTGCCTGCACCACTGGGGTGCCCAGGTGTGGGGACAGCTGTGGAGCAGCTCTGCTCCCTCCCTGTGGCCCTGGAGCACTGGGGTTTTTTGTGGGCTATCATATCCTCATAGCTAGACATGTCCCTTCTGGTCAGACAAACACATTATAGCACAGGGAGTATTTTCTGACTCAGAAATACCTGTTCTGCCCTCCCCAGCAGTGGGAAATAGACCTGCACACTCTGTTGGGTTCAGATTGCTGCAGGAAGAAAGGACAGCTGTGCTGAGATGGATGCACTCACTTTCTGCTGTCCTGCTGTGTGGGATATAATTGCTTTATCCTTCTCTGTTCTTCCAAAACCATTTCGATATTGCTGCCCAGATCAAATTTTGTGAAGAACATTTTAAAGCAAATCTTAGCCTTTGGCCTGAAATACATCACCTGTGGAAAGTTTTACAAACAATCCTGATATTTGGAGTCTGGGTGGGGAAAAGCTGTGATATTGGACAAGTGGAAATTTACATCCTTGGGAGTAAGAGCAGATGCTGGAATGGAGGGTGATGTATCCCCAGAAAGTCTTTGGGAATTGCAAAAACGTCTAGTGTTGAAAGGAAGACCTGCTTATGCTGATGAAATAAGGAAATTTGCTTCTGTAAAACAGGGAAAGATGAAAATAAAAATTAAAAGCTATGTCAGTAAGTGTGCCAAACTCTTCCAGAAGTTTGCAGAGTGTCTCGCAATCCTGCTGCTTAGAACAGGGCAAGAAACTTTCTGGAGCCCTGTCGCAGATGTCTTTCCATGAAAAATCCTTTCCTTAGGATTTTTTCCTCCTGAGAAGCTGAGAGGCCTCAGGAACAAAATGTACACAATGGTTATCTGCTGCTGTGGAATGCAACAGGTGCATCTGTGATTGGTCTCACGCGGTTGTTTGTAATTAATGGCCAATCACAGCCAGCTGGCTCGGATTCTCTGTCCGAGACACAAACCTTTGTTATCATTCTTTTCTATTCTATCCTTAGCTAGCCTTCTGATGAAACCTTTTCTTCTATTCTTTTAGTATAGTTTTAATGTAATATATATCATAAAATAATAAATCAAGCCTTCTGAAACATGGAGTCAGATCCTCATCTCTTCCCTCATCTGAAAACTCCTGTGAACACGGTCACAGAGCTCCAAGTAAGGACCAAAAGAGATGAGATTCTCCTTTTTCTATGAGAAGAGAACAAACTGTGGCCAAGCATCCCCTTTTTGGGGTGACAGAATTGCACAAGAGTGCTGCAGAGGTAGCTGTGAGATGGCTTTTTACACTCCCATCCTGATGCATCTTTGCTCTTTTCCTGAAGCCATCAAGTTCTGAGGATTTCAGTGCAGAAACTTTGCAGACATTTGTTTGCAAGGCAGACACGCATTTCCACATCCTGTCTCGTGGATTCCCGAACAAAGATGTTTACAGGAAAAAAAAGGCAAAAAAAAAAAAAAAAAAAGCATTAATGCTATAGCAGGAGGGGGAAAGCATAATGTATTCTTCAAATGTTTGTATGTCAGCAAAACGCCTGCAAACCATTCAATAGATTAATCCTGTAGCTGGCCTAAAAGGAATGGATTTCTAGCCATAACTGAGATTGGGAAAAATTGATTTCCATGTTCTTGTTGACTGAATAAGATGAAAACAACTGCCTTGGCACTCATTACTAGGCCAAGAATTCAGATCTCTGCTGGGCTGAATACCAGAACTAGCCCAGCTCAAGAAGTGATGAAAAAGAGGCTTTTCAGAAACCAAATCTTAAATATTTCCCATTGTGGAAATGGGATTTGCAGCAGATCATGGCTGCTAAAGGAGCAGGTGGCTTTGTGTGGATGTGTGGCTGGATGCTTTGGTCTCTCAGCCAGAACTATGAAGGCACTCCTGGTAATCCAAAATGTGAGAATGGCTTGGTTTAGGTTGTCCATCTAGCTTTAGTGTAAAATTTCATTTCAAGAAGCAGCTCAAAAAAAGATATTTAAAATATGTTAAGGTTGCATGGAAGATACTTCTAAAATTTATTGTTTAGAAACTCTTAGTGAGGGGAGGGATAATGAGCTTATGCAGTGTCTGAGCTGGAAATTCTCATTGTTTTGCCCACCTCTGACAAAGGACAGTAGAAAAGATGGGAGAAAACACTGGCTGGGACAGGAGGTGACACCTGCAGGGGGGACAGCCATGACCACTCTGCAGACCCATCTCTGTTCCCTGTGTCTAGGGAGTCCCCAGCTGGCCTCTCCCAAATTTTTCCAGCCTGGATGAGCTGCATCCACCCAACCATTTCTTCAGATGCTTGGGATTGAGGGAGAAGATCTACCCTGTTGATACATCATTTTAGGAGCCTTTTTTTCCCCTGGGATTGGTTCCCATTGGAGAACCCTTGCAGAGGAAGCAGAGAAGGCAAAGGACACAAACTCAGTTTGAGGTCCCAAAATCCCAACATCTTCCAGACCCTCAGTCTCTCATTGTGGTGTTGTGAGGGTCCCCAGGATGAGGTGAGAGATGAGAATTTGACTCCATGTTCTCAGAAGGCTGATTTATTATTATATTATATTATATTATATTTTAATTATATATTAATGCTATACTAAAACTATACTAAAGAAACAGAAAGAATACATCAAAAGGCTAAATAAGAATGATATTGAAAGCTCATGACTGACTCCTCAGAGTCTGACACAGCTGATGGTGATTGGTCATTAAGTTAAAACAATTCACATGGAGCCAATCAAAGATGCAGCTGTTGGTAAACGCTCTCCAGACCACATTCCAAGCAATCAGATCATTACTGTTTTCATTTTTTTCTGAGGCTTCTCAGTTTCCCAGGAGAAAAAATCCTGGCAAAGGGATTTTTCAGAAAACATCATGGTGGCATCTTGCGCTGTCGATTAGGCCAATGCAAAAAGGCAAATCCCAGTCCTGAAATTCCCTGGGAATCACAGCAGCTTTTGAGTGACTACAAACAGATCACTTGATAACCCTCAGTCTTATTGACACAACTCCAAAAACCATGCCGCAAAGTGTAAATAATAAATGTGTAGTATCCGCACTGGAGCAGGTAAACAGCGCCTGATGTTGTCTGATATTTCACTGGCAAGGTGTCCTCGGTGATGCTCCAGCAGAATAATTTTCCAAGCGAGTGGCTCGCGTGACAGGTGGATGTGCTGAGCTCACGGGGCTGGAGCTGGGAGCTCCGTGCTGGGGATGGAGCAGGAGCAGCTCCGTGCTGGGATGGAGCAGGAGCAGCTCCATGCTGGATTGGAACAGGAGCAGCTACATGATGGGGATGGAGCAGGAGCAGCTCCATGGTGGAGATGGAACAGGAGCAGCACCACAGGTCCTTCCTGCTGCTCCCAGCAGCTTGGCACTGAGGGGCCGCCAGGAAGAGCTCGCCCTAAGCTTGCTGACAATGGAGTGTTGCTAAAAGCTTTCTCCCTGCTGCTGGTGTGGATGTGTCAGCTTCCCAGGCTGGATGACACAGGGATTAATAATTCATGCTGGAGGTATTGACTGGTGGGAGCTGTTAGGAGCCTCGCCCTGGGTGGAGGTGCTGCCTTCCTGCTCGGGTGCTGGGGTTATCTGTATCACAGTCTTACAGGCCATGAGTTCTGCAGGATTTCACTAAGAAGCTGTAAAATGGTTCTGTATCTACCTCTACAAGGTCTTTTAAGGAAAAACTATCTAATTAAGAAATGACAGTTAAATTATTTTTACTTTTAGCCCAATAACCCACCACCCGTGCCCGCAATGTGGACATTTTTATCCAATTACACCCAAATACCACCCCATACCAATGGAGAAGAAGGTATTTTATCCAAAACCACCCAATCCCAATGGTGAAGAAGGTATTTTATCCAAAACCACCCAAACCCATGGAGAAGAAGGTATTTTATCTAGTACTACCCAAACCCATGGAGAAGAAGGTATTTTATCCAGTACCACTCAAACCCACAGAGAAGAAGGTGAGAAGAAAGACCAGCCATGGCCGTAAAACCTCCATCTTGCTTTTTATATATATTACTATATATATATTTAAACTCTAAGTTTTCCACCCTGTGATATTGCACACTTCTACTCAAAATACACACCCATAATCTCAGTTCTATCATTCCATTTTGGAAGCCTTCTCCACAGCCTCAGGTCAAAATGCGGTGTTCTCTTGAGGGTCTGTTCCTTTTAAGACAAAAAGTTTAAAATTCTCAGCATCCAGGGTTCCAACAAAGAGGCTCCCCATGGCAAGGTGTTTGCTAGATTCCCTCCAGGGTGGCAGCTCTAGGAGCCAAGACTGCTTCTTGTTATCCAGAGCATGCTCCTATTCTGCTTTTTGGAGTGTTGCAAGGTGTCTGGAGAAGCCAGACTGTTGAAAAGCAGCTTTCCGTAACTTGCTGGTGGACTCTTGTGCCTGCTGAGTCTGAAATAGTTCTTGTCATAGGGTGGTCCTCAGGATGGACTCTGTAGTTGCTCCTGTTGAGTGCAGGCGCATCCTGCAGTATTCCCAAGGGGATTGTAAGGCAGGAAAGTGCACATTGGCTCACCTGACCCCGAGGGAGCAGCATCCCTGCAGAAATGGATGTGATTTCCAGAAACTGGGAAACCATGGTTGGGATAATGTGAATTTTAAAGGATCAAGGGTGTGTGTGTGCTGCTGTGATCCCAGATGGAGGGTGCCACCTTCATGCTGTGTGTCGTACCTGTTTGGCAAAGATTTTCCTTCCTGGCCATGTGGAGACACAGGAAAGTCTCTGAGGTGACCTCAGGGCTATACAATAACAGCCTGCAATGTCTGTAGCCATGAGTGGCAGACAAAGGAGACCAGGGATGTGTGCCCAGGAATCCTGGGAAGCTGCTCTCAGCTCCAGCAGTCACAAGATCTGCCTTTCCTCTCCTCTCGTGATGCTTTGTGCAGGCTGACCTAGAACAGAGACTGGACAGATATAAAGAATAAAACAGGGATTTATTAAAGGCCTCAATAGATCCACCTTGGGCAGCACAAGAGCCCAGCCAGGGCTGCACCCAAGGTGAACCAAAATGGCCACAAAAAATGGACAACAGGTCATGGGGTCTCTCACTTTTATAAGTTTTGCTCCATTTGCATATTGGAGTTAATTGTCCAATTACAGCTCCAGCCCATGCAGTCCCATCCTGCTTGTTTTTCTCTCTTCAGCCCACGTTGTTTGTGCTCTTGGGCCTGAGATTTGGATCATTTGTCCTTGGTCCCCAGCTGGAGCAGGAATTGTTTTGTCTCCCTGCTCTGTGCACAGAGCTCACCATCCCCTCACATGAAGCCCAGACCCACACACTAAAGCAGCACAGAACCTGAAAAATATAAAAGCTAAACCTGAGGCATCACTCAGTGCGCAGTGTAACATTGCACTGACTTTCCCAAGTAAGATATAAAACTGAGCTGATGGGCTTTTTGAGAGCAAAGCTCTGTTAACAAGAGCAAGGAGGTTAACCTTGGATCCCTGCCCAAATTGAAGTGGATATAATCTCTAAATGGCTCATACCAAAATGAAATCCACTTATTGAGGGAACGTGTCCCTCTCTCTGCTGTAGTGATGCTGTGCTGAGCACAGAGGGGACAGAAACTTGTGGGTGAGTGGATTTTGTGCTGAATGTGTTAGGAAGCAAACCAGGCCTGTTTTCCTGGGTGTATGCTCTGTCTTCTAAGAGATCCAACAAAATCAATCAAGGAAAAAAACCAGCCTAGAATAGATCAAATCCTGGCTCCAGTCTCTATTTTGATGGACTCTGGATTAGTCCTGAGCAGTGCTATCTTTCCTGGGAAGACCTCGCTCATGGCACTTTCTGTGGGCCATCCAGCTCTGTGTGATGATGGACAATGCCCCAGGCTGGAACAAGACTCCAGAGGCCTTGGCTCAGAGGTGATGCTCACCCTGGTCAGGGGCTGTGGTTAAAAGGAGGACTCACCCTGAGTAAAAGCTGTGCACCAGGAGCCTGAGGAGCAGATATGTGCAGTAAGAAGGAATAAACTGGCTGCCTGCAATACCTGTGCAAGCACTGGCTGCTGGGCTCAGAGGGCTAAGAGTCCCACATGCTGCAAGATGTGCTGCAGCAATGCAGGATCCCAATGTGCCTTGGTCACCCAGCAGTGCTGGACCAGGTTCTGGGGAGCTTCCAGCCTCAGCTTCACCAAACACGTGCTCTGCCTAATGCAGATGCAGCTTTGGAGATGCTGAAAGGTTTCTCTCCCCCCACCACCTCTTAAAAAGAGCATATGTTCTCACTACTAACAAGCAGGTTTGCAAAGAGTCTATTTTTAAGATGATTACAGGGTATCAGTAGCTATTCCAGTGTCAACTGTCGGTTTTGTTTCCTCGTCGACAGTAAACTGTTGGCAGGTTTGTGCACCAGAGGTTTACTCCTTCCCAGCTGTAATTGCACAGCACAGAAATTATCACTTGCTCTGTGCATGCCTCTGCTGGTTCATCCCTCTGAGCCTGCTGCTCACCAGCAGCTCCTCCAAGCACATCCCACATGTGCTGAGGAGCCGCGCCGTGGCATCTCCTGCTGGCACGAGACAAGGCCTGGCTGCATCTGAGCTGCACAGATGAGCCTGAACGTGGCATTGTGCTACAAGTGTGCTCAGTGTTGGTGCTTCCTGCTCTGCTGCGCAGGGAAAGAGCCCAGGATCCGCTTCCTTTCCTCTCGGGTTGCTGTTGATAATTGCTGCCCCGAGATGTGCAGGATGTCTCTGCTTCGGCCCAAGCAGCTGAAGAACGAGTCTGGGCTCTTCGTTTTTTGGTCTTGAGGTTGTTTATTAATTCTTATCTATAAAATTTTCTCTCTGCCCAGCCGAGATCTGCTCAGCAGGGCAGCCACAGGCACTCTGTGTTGTCCTTTTATACTACAAGCTACGTATAACATATTTACACTAAATTCCCAACGCCTATCACCTGTGTTAGACAGTGCACTTCCAGTCTAAACCAATCCCAAAGTGCCAACATCACAGCAGAAAATGGAGAACAAGAAGAAGAAGGAGAAAGGCTGGACACACCCAGATTCCTCCATCTTGTCCCCATAACCCCCATAACCAAAAATCCTGAAATCTGCATTTTCACCCTGTGATCATTTTGTTATTACACTGTTCAAACCTGTGTGACTTTCAGGTCCTCATACAAAGCTGGTAACTTGCTCCAAGGGTCAAAATCAAATCCCCAGGTGTTCTGGGCAGCATGCCAGGGTCTCTGAGCCCCCTGGTGGGGTCCTCAGCAACCCTGGACACCCGGAGGGATGCACTGAGTTCTGACACTTTCCCACTAAGATCTCAGGGTCTCTGTGGTCAAGATGACCCTGAGGTGTTAGAAAGTCTCTTTTTCCCAGCCCCAAGATTGAAGGAGTCAGGATTCTTTGGCTGTGGTTTTCAAGGTTATTTATTCTCTGTTATTTATAACATTCTCTTTCTGACCTGCTGAGGTCTGTCTAGCACACTGACTGCCCCAGAGGTGGTGTTTTCTTTTTATACTAAAAACTGCGTGTACTTTATTTACAATAATTTTCCAATACCTATCACCTATGTTAGGCAGTGTTCCTACCTTAAACCAATCCAAAAGTGTCACCATCACAGCAGAAGATGGAAGACAAGAAGAAGGAGAAGAAGGACAGGACATGCCCAGATTCCTCCATCTTGCCTCTTGGACCCCCATTCTAAATCCCCAAAATTCTACTTTTTCACCCTGTGACAAATTCACTATCATTCTACTCAAACTCTTGTGGCTTGTAAATCCTCACACAAAGTTGGTAATTGTTTCCATGGGCTAAAATCAAAGGCACAGGTGTTTGTGACTCTGTGCCAAGGTCTCTGAGCCCCTTGCCAGGGTCTGGAATCACCCAGGGCTGCCAGAGCAATGTCCTGGGTTCTGTTGGATGATTTTTTGCAGGGATGATTTTTTGCAGGCAGTTTCCTTCGTCTGCTATATAAAATATAAAAAACCTGCAGCTCTAGCTGAGATCTTCAGGGTGGGGAACACCCCATGGTGATTTGGTGATTTGGTGGCTGAGTGTCTGAGAGCTGGTGCTCCTCAGCTGGTGAATAGCTCAGCCTTTCTGCATCTCAGATCCCTGTGAGCAGCACGGCCAGACTGCACCAGGCTTTCCTCCACATGGCCATGGAGAATCTGAAGTCCTCTGATGGAACAAAGGATGCGGAGATCTCCTGCTACAGCCAAAACTGTGCTGGCTAGAGGGCACTGGAGTGTTAACTCACACCATCCCTTCCATCCTGCTCCCACACTGCTCAGCCAGAGGTGACTTATGGAGGAGGAAGCAAATAGGATCCTTTATTGAGAATTAAGGAAATAACATTGTAAACACGTGCATCCTTTTATTATTTTTGTTTCCAAGCGTGTAAGTAGCCCCATGATTTGTGACTGCAGCTCTGCACACAGAGGTGATGGGGGAATGCAGTGGGAAGTGCCAGCTAGTGGGAGGAGGGCTCAGAAGTTCCATTCCTTACCCCACAGGGCACATCCTGTAGGAAACAGCCACTTGAAGTACACTTATTCCTTTTCCCTTGACAGGCATGAGATGGTGACGACGCCTGGGTGTGAAGTCTGCTCCGAGGCCTTCAGTGCAAGTCCTTGGCACACCTTTTCAGACTCAGCCTTCCCCTCCCATCCTGAAAGTTTGCAAAGTGATGGGAGAGAAGCCGTGGTTGTGCTTCCCGGGCTGACACCTCCTGCTGAGCACCCTTCCCTGCAGGAATGGCAGTCCTGTCGCGTTACCCTGGGCACGCGCCGCCGTGCCGCTGATGGGACCAGACAGGATCCGTCACTGTGCTGATGTGTCTCCTCCACAAAAAATCCTGAATGACACCAGCATCCGAGAGATGGGGAACAAAGGGGAAAACAAATAAAATTATCTGCTCTGTTTGGTCCCCTCTGGTCATCTGTCATCCCAGTCTGGTGTGGGGGCTGTGAGGGAGGGCTGGGGTTGGAGGGGTCTGGGTTGGGGATGTGAGAAGGGTTTGCTTTGTTCATGTGAGACCAGCAGGCCTGGCAGGCCGGCACGCTGCTTCTGCTGGGCTCTGTGGAGTGTCTGTCTCTGTCTCAGCTTGGTGCTGGTGTCCAGACTGCCCTGAGTGCTGCCATAGCCAGAGCCTTGCAGTGGGGCAGAGCTCGGTGTCGCTGGCGCTTCGCAAGCGTCTGAAGGACCTTGCCAAGGTTGTGTGAGTGTCTCTGCCTGCCTCAAGGTAAGATCATCTCTGCCTCTGTCATTGCTGCACTAATCTGTTTGTAAAGACCCTTGGGGATGCAGGTTGCTCAACCTCTTCCAGGACTTCTAACAAGAATAATTGTAACAAGCCTATACAGTGTGTTGGGGGTTTTCTTGTTCACTTTTCTTCCTTGCCTCAATTTTTGTGTATGTTCTGTGGTCAAGGAAACATTTTCCTTCACATTTCCAGGAGGCTGTTTGAAAGCTGCCCTCAGATCAGCGAGGACCAACAGGGATGGCTGTGCTCCTCTGCAATGCATGTGACAGATGTGTCAGCTCTGGGCTCACTCTCTCCAAATGGTCCATTTCTGTCTCAAAACACAGGGGCCAAAAGCAGAGCACCAGCCTTATGATGAAAATCAGCCTTTAAGGTAAGAAGCTGAGATATTCTTGCTTGAAGGAGATGTATGGGGAGCCTCTCTCACACGAGGATGCTGACATTAAACCTTCAAGGCATCACGGCCTCAGCTCCTCAGAACTGCCTGTCTTGTTGGGCAGGGAGATTTCTCCCAGATATATTTTCTTGTTTTAAATTGTCTGGTGGAGTTTCCCCCTCTCTTTACACAGCTGTTACTTCCAGCCTCAGCAGTTGAAGGTACTTTAAAATTGGGTGGGTTAGTGCTTGTGAAATAGTCTGGGCTGTTCATTTTCATGGGACTGAAGAGTGACTTACTGTTCGTGTCCTGAAAATTGTTTGTTTTGCCTGGAGGGCATCTTGCACAGGAACTTAAATTGTTGGCTTGACTCTCCTTTTGTGTAAGTTGTCCAAGCTGAGAGCTGTGTGTTCTATAACAACCTCTTCTTGTCTGTGGTAGCAGCATTTTGAGACCTGCCCTAATCAGAGTTTTGGGTGGCACCACTCTGAAGTGAGCTGGAATTGGAGGGAAGAGAGCAGAGATGGGAAAGGAGAGGTGCATCCAATTGAGGTAAGGAGGCTACCAAACAGAGGGCAGCCAGGCCAGACACATTCAGATTATATAAGCACACCTGGGCTAAAACTTGGCAAAATAGTCTTTCTGGGCTTGTAGACTATGCTCAAGCAAATGATTTTCTATGGACCCTACTGAGCAGAAGAAAAGATAACTGTAATTCAACAGAGAAAACAAAACATCCATTTCTTTAAAAATGCCCCAGCCTGAGTAGCTGCAGACCTGGAAAATAGCCTTAAAAATAAGCAACCAGTAGCTCTAACTACCGTGGAAGGCCACCACCTTCTCCTGCACAGGAAGGGAAAGCAGGCTGGGAGCTAAAGGTACTGCAGAGCTTGTGAGGAAACCACTGGGTCTTGTCCCTGGGCAGCCCCAGTTAAGAAAGAAATACATCTGCAGGCTCCAAGTCCCCTGCCTGCTGCTGGGACTGCTCACTGGTGATGACATCTCAAATATGTTTTAATAACCAGAGGCTGTTAATAAGCGCTTGCTACTTCACCAGCTTAGATGCATCTCTTTAAATTTAAACAGGATTAGATAAGGTAGGGAGATTATTAAATACCCAAATGAACATTAAGCAGATATATTGGAGGTTTAACAACTCTGCAGCAGATTGTTAAATTGCTCTAAATATTTCCCTACTAGTCTGGGGGTATTTAATTAAAACAACCCCTCTAGTCCTGTGTAACGTGCCTGGCAGGCCTACAAGCCCTGCACAGGGCAGGACCTTAATTGGCAGCGTTACCACAAAGCTGAGCCGTGCTCGAGGACAATTAAAAAACAACAGCCTCCCCCCCACCCTGCCCACCCCACCCCTCAAACCACCCCAAGCCCCTCTAATTAGTGTGAGAAATGACGACAAAACAACTGCGAGTGTCTCCAGTGACAGGTGCACAAATAACAAGGCTGATGAAAGATTTTGCAATTAAGATTGCGCTATGAAGATTAATGGGATATTTTCATAAACTGATGTAAGACTGCCTGTAACCCAGTTGCCTCCACATAACTCCATCTCCTTCTCTGTATCCCTTATTTCTCAGATTTCCTTCACCCCCTCTTTCCAGCTTGCTCAGGGTTTTCACCCCCAGCCCTTTTTTTTCCAGGTCTCCCATATTTCCTGGCATTTCCCTTCTCTTGCTTTGGCTGTTCTTGTCTAAATCTTGGGTTTCTGCTCCATTTAAACTTCCTGGCTGGATGGAAGTGGGGCTGTCCCCATGGGCTGTCCACGTGATGTTGCTCCATCACAGGCTGTGTCCACTTCCACTGGCTCACTGGAAGGTGTTTTCCAGGTTTGTGAAGGATCCAGCTGCAAAGCACACATCTGGCTCTGGAGCCATGTGTGTCCATGGCTTTCCAAGGCCCACAGGTCACACTGCCTGTGCTGCTTCCCAGCAATGTCTCCCTTGAGCGTGCCAGCAGTTCTATTAACCCAGATTAAACTGGTGCAGCCACTGCTTGATAGGAAGCATTAAACTGGCAGGGAAGGAAACTGGGAGCCGGAGCAGAGCCCCCTCCCCATGCATCTTTCAAAGAGGGGGGTTTGTGCCTCTCACCCAAACCTGCTCTTTTCCCAAAGGCATTTGCCTGTTGCTGCCATTGTTGTTACTCCTAATTGCCTCCTGTTATTCTTGATAACTCCAAGGCAGACTGGTACACAGGGAATTTGCATTTCGTTTAATCTAGTGAAAGCAATGATTGGACACACAGCCTCCAGTCCTGCTTTTCTTCCTCTCAGCTGCTGCCATACACCAGGTTTGATGTCCATCTCTTCAGTCTGTCTGTGCTCACTTGAGTTTCCTTCCTGACCTTGTCCTCAGCCCTCCCAGTGGCTTTTGGTGCGATTTTTCTGTGAGACCTCAGAGGTATTTGTCAGGACAGGGGTTCAGAGGCTCTTGTCTGGGTGTGCCTGGCTGCAGGGAGCTCTTCCTTGCTGCTTGCTTTTTCTTATTTTTTCCCCCACTGCTTTTTCCCACATAAATGATGTGTTGGAAGAGACACCTGCCCAAACCTGCAGCCCTGCTCCCCCCAGGACTTTCAGAGCTAGGGATGAATAATCCCCTGCGCAGGGATTTTGAAGTAGTTGTAGCTGGGGCCCCCAAACCAGTACAACCACTTCCACACTGTCCTGCTTGTTAACTCTGCTGGGGAAGGGTGTAAATAAGACCTCAGGGCAATGCTGTTTGCCTCCTGATTCTGAGGCTCTCCCCATGCCTCTATCCCTAGCAAAAGGGCTACAAATTATTGTTTCTCACCATTTGTGAACAGTCTTTAATTGAGAGTTAGCCCAGGACCAGTGGCTTGTCTCAGACACTTCTCTGCACAGAGGGATGCTATGCACTCTAAATTCTGACACCCTTTCTATAAGGTCCATGAAAAATCCTGGTACAGCAAAAAAGGCAGGAGGATTCCAGTCTCCTAAGAAAGAGGCATTAATTGGTGGTGACAGAAATGTAGTTTTTCCTGAGAATGGTATGTGCCTGACAGTATTCCACTCACCAAAGCAAACAAGCAGAAATTAGGGCTTTCTGTCTCTTGTCCATGAGCCTTTTTGACTTGATATCTCCTTGTCTCTCCTCCTTTTAATTGCTCAGCTATTGTCCCATTAGTGTCAGCGCTTGGCGGGCGCAGGGGTTGGAGCTGAGATGCTCTGGCTGCTGCTCTGTGAAGTGTCAGCCTGGATAAATGCAGAGCTTCTTTCTGTTCTCTCAAATCCCCTTTCCCATTCCCTCCTTACCTTCCAGATGCTGGAAAAGGCCAAGGAATGTTGGTGCAGGCTGTAGGTGTAGCTTCCCTGCCAGCCCTTGGTGCTTGCTGGTGCAGCTCTGTGACCCTTTGCTGCTCCAGAGCTGAGATTATGCTGGAAAAAAATTATTCTGCAGTGAGATGATACTTCTTGGTTTGAGATTCTTGCAGACATTGAAAAATACCTGGAAGACTCTCCTGGTGGAGGTGCTGCTGTGCTCCTGCCTCTCTGCATGGGCAGAGCTGCATCCTGACCTCTGGATCTCTGCTTTCACTTTGTGTCTGTGTGCTGGTCCAGAGGGGCTGGCTGTGTGCTTTTTATTCCCTCTCACTGCCCTGGTGACTGCACTGATGCCCACTTCCAGCAAATTAACCTTTTGGGGGAAGTCTTCACCTTTTTAGCTTCTTGTCCTGGCTGCTGCCACCTCCCAGGGGCTGATGCTTCCCAGTGATCCTGCTGGGAATGCAGGGTGGAGCTGCCTTTTGGTGGAGCTGGGGATGCAGGGCAAGCACTGGGAGGCATCAGAGGGCAGATGATGCTTTCCAGGGTGAGCAGTTCCCCCTGCTGCTGCTGCAGCCTGCTGGGCTGTGCTGCACGCGGGATTGTCCTTGGAAAGCTATTCTTGCCAAAAGCAGCCACAAAAACGCTTTCTTGCTTCCTGGAAGCGGCACAGAGGGTGCCAAGCCCAGTCTGCCAAGGAGCAAGGCCCACTGCCCTGGTGGCCTGTGGTTCTGCTGGCTCTCCACTGCTCTGTGGAGCTCGGAGCAGTGCCTGGCTGACCCTCCTGGCAAACCAAATGGATGTGCCCTGACCCAAATGCAATTCGTGCCAAGCAGCTCTGGAGCTCAGAGCAGTGAGGTGTGTGGAGATGCAGCAGCAGAGCTTCAGGGACCCTCTATGCTCACCCCACAGCCTGGAGGAGCCAGAGAATATCCCAAGGAATGAGCAGGATGCAGCTCTGCCTTGGGAGATGCAGAAACTCTGAGCAGAAACTCAGAGCAGTGAGGTGTGTGGAGATGCAGCAGCAGAGCTTCAGGGAACCCTTTGCTCACTCCACAGCCTGGAGGAGCCAGAGAATATCCCAAGGAATGAGCAGGATGCAGCTCTGCCTTGGGAGATGCTTTGAAACAAGCAAACACGTGGGTGGGAAGGGAATTTGTGCTGCAGGGTGGATTTAATGCCTGGTGTTTTATAACCTGAGTGCCTTTTACCAACACGGTTTTACTATCCCCTCCCATCTTAATAGCTGTTTTATAAATATTATTATGAAGAAGTCTTGGTGGTAATGCTAAAGGGAAGCTGGGCTTTGTTTTATCTGAATAGCTCTTGCTTCCAGCTTGGGATAAGGGCTGTAACACTGCAGAATGAAGCTGGGCTGGAACAAAAGGAAATCTATTCATTAACTTAAATCGTAGTAATTTTAGCATGACCCAAGAGGAGCCTGGTGAATCTAACCCTCTATTTTCCCACATCCTTCCTAGCAAGAGCCTTTCTTTCTCACTGAGGCTTGAGAGCTGACTCACTTCCAGACTGGAGTGAAATCTGGGGTGGATATATTTTTTTTCCCTAAGATTAGAGTCAATGCTGTTACAACAATTACAGTGTAAAGAGAAATTATTGCCATTGTTGATTTTAATGCGTGAAAGCTGAACTTAAGTTGTCCACTTACCAACTTCATAGATGCTGGGTTAATTTTTCTTTTCGTTGTTATGTGCAGTCACAGATTTCTGTAAATGCTGCTGCTCACCTAGGGGGTAGGAATCACAGCTGAGAGCTTGACTGCCTGATCCCTTATCATGTTAGTGACTCTTTTACAGAGCTGCACCTCTGCCTTTTTTTAGGACTTGATAATTTGTGGAGGGGGTGAGAGATCAAACCTAAGGAAGGTCAAACCTAACACCTAAGGAAAGAGGTGTAAGTGTCTTTTTGGGGCACACTGAAAGGCTCCTGCTGGTGCCAAGGCAGATGAGGAGTCCTGGTCTCTGGCCTCCTGCAGTCTGATCAGGGTTGCAAAGAGACCTGGACCTTCCCATGGGCCAAAGCCAGCGCTCAGCTGCCCTTGGCAAGTTTCTGTTGTTGGATGCTGCTTTTATCTTTTTAATTTTTCACTTCAGATTCAGCTACAGTTGTGAAAATGAGTGGACAGAGGACTAAAACAGAGCAAAAAGGAAGGGATTTTGGGGGAGCAGAGGGCTAGAGGGTTGGGGATGCAGGAAGCCACAGGTATCTCTGCTTTCTCTCAGCTCTGTAAAACCGGGGCAAGGAGGTCGATAACTTACATAAGAGCTACTAGCACGCAGCCTTCTGCAAAATCTCCCAGAAAACCTCCTGGATGGCGAAGCACAATGGGAGCACAGGCAGCCTCATCACTCAGCCAGCAAACTCCTCCGTGTGAGAACGCGCGTTTGACGTAGCTGCTACCCAAATGCCAGCAGGTGACGAGCAGATGGGGCTGCCGGGCGCTCGTCTGAGCTCTGCCTGAGCAGAAGGTGCAGGGGGAGTGGAGATCTCAGTGCTGGGGCTCTTTTTTTTTTTCCCTTTTTTTTTTTAAATTTTTTCCTTCCCCTTGTGTGTGCGTGTGTGTTGTCGAAAGCTGCCGCGTGGTTCTCACCAGAGATGTAAAAATAGAAGCTGTTGGCTCGCGTGGGGCTGTGGCTTTATCTGGGTGTCGTGCTCTCCTGGGTATTTATAGGGGGCAGGCAGACCTTGGTGTTGGGAAGGGTGAAAGTTTGACAAGAAAGTCTCACAGATATGTGTGCTTGGCAGAAAGATTTTTGAATTTAGAATCTGAAGAAGGAATAGAGATGAAAGCAAGTTTTGATAGAAGAAAGGAATTGCTGAGCCAATCTTACTGGATAACCAAGGAGGCAAAAGGTGTGTTAGTTAGAAGGGGTTTTTATGCCTTGAAGCAAAGGATAAACCCATCCCAAACAAGAAGATGTTTTTACCAAGCATAAAAGTAGCACAGGCAAACAAGGCAGCAAATGTTGCAGCAAAAAGGTCTCAGAATTTTCCACTGCAAGAAAACTGAAAAACAACTTCTAGCTTAAACTGTAATGCACTAACTTTTAGTGACTGGAGAACAGTAACATGAATATGGTAATTATAGTAATTATGATAGGCTATAGATAATAGTTAAGGTATAGATTGGTTCTACTGTATTAAGATGCTCAGCAAAGAAAAGTATAGAATGCATTGTAGCCAAAAGAAAAGTATATAATGCAATGTAACCTAAACTAAGGGTCTGCAGGACTGCCTGCAGCTGGAGCTGACAGCTGTGGGCACAACTCTGTCACCCACCACCCTGGACTGCTGAAACACCTTGGATGTAATAAACTGCATTTTGGAGAGCTCCTGGAGTCCAGCATCCCTCACCTTGGGAGAAGGATGAGAGGAGCCAAACGAGGAAAATGTTTCACATGGTGGTTTTGGGCCATGCTGATGCTTTCTAGGAACACTGGGTTTTGCCTCCACCAATCCTGCAAGGATGGTCCCATCTTCAGAGGGACTCTTCTCTCTGATCCATGAGTGTGACTTGCCTTGGAGACAATGGGGATTTAAACACATTTTAGATGATTTGCTTTAAGGCATTTACAGCATAGTGTGGCTAAAACTGATAGGGCAAGAAACGCTTATAGTGTATTGTAATTAGGAAATAGTTGTTGAATAATAAAATAAGTTTTTCTTCCTTACACATCTCCAAAACCAATTTTTACAATTACAAAATTAACAACTCAAGTTATAATTAAAACCGAAACAAAATTACTAATTATACTAACTAGTAGTTAAACAACTATTATATACACAAGAGATGGATGGATGGATGGATGGATGGATGGATGGATGGATGGATGGATGGATGAAGAGCAGTGCAAAGGACAGTGGCAGTGAGCAGCCAGCTCAATGTGTGGTGTTTTGGGAGTGGGATCTGCTGTTCTGGTGGGGGAACCAGCAGAGCAGTGCTGTACCAGCTGCAGTCTGTAGTCCTTTCTCTTACAGCCTTTTGCTGTGGTCCCAGTCATCTTGCACTGTGCAATTTCCCATATTTCTACTGCTCCTGCAATCCCTACTGTGTGCCCCAGTGCAGCCCTCAGCTTGGAAGGGAATTGGAAAAATTAATTGGGTATTAAAAGCCTTGGTGGGCTGACCCTGGGTGGGTGCCAGACACCCACCAAAGCCTCCCTCTCACTCCCCTCTGGAACTGGATGGGGGAGAGAAAACACAACAAAGGGTTCATGAGTTAAGGTCTGGGAAAGGTCACTCACCAAATACCATCACGGGCAAAACAGACTCGAATTAGAGATACTCACTGGATTTGTTGCTAACAAAATCAGAGCAGGATAATGAGAATTAAAAACAGGGACTAAAACCACCTTCCTCCCCCTTTATATGCTGAGCATGATGTCGCGTGGTCTGGAACATCCCTTTGGTCACTTGGGGTCACTTGTCCTGAGCCTCCCATGCACCCCCAGCCCCCTCACCATCTAAGTGGTGGCCATATAAAAAGCAGAAAACACCTCAGCTCTGTGTGAGTCCTGCCCGGCCCCAAGGAAAACATCTCTGTGGTCAGCACAGCTGCAAAACACAGCCCTGCACCAGCCTCTGTGAGACAAAAACCCTGCCCCAGCTGGATGCACAGCCCTGGAACCACAGATGCCTCTTGTTGCTTCACCCTGCTCAGCCCTGGCACAGGAGAGACAAAGACAAGAGGGTGAGTCTGGGAATCAAAGCCCCTCCTGCCTGAAAATGTGGAGAAACACACTGTCCTTTCCTGGAAAGGCTGGGCACAAAAACCAGGATTCCCTTCAGACTTCCTGAAGGGATTGTCCCCCTCTGTCCCTTTCCCTGTGGCAGTTTGTGAGCCTTTAAGGATGAGATGCTCACAGGTCCCCAGTGCTGTGATGGGGACGGGGCCACCACACCTGGTGGAATAGGAGGCAAACAATTCCAGCTGAAGAGGTCGTACAGCATTGTAATCCCGAAAAGAAACATTATGATTCATCATTCCTGATGTAATGTCATCTGTTTAATAAAGCTGTAACTCACTCTGGGCTCATTTTTAATGGGGCTATTTAGGTAATGGTGTTGGGTTTTCTCTTTCCCAACCTCCCCCCACTCCCATACTAAGTAGGATTTGGACCAAGCACTTGGAAAGTGCTATTGTAGCCAAAGACTTTTTTTTTTTCTTTTTTATATTTACAATATCTTTCAGGCCATAGCTGAATGGGGTATTATTTATGTCAAATCACTACTTACCCTGAAATATGGGGGGAAAGGAAAGCCAACAGCTGGATATGGTAATGAGTAAATAAACCATGTGTCTCTTTAATGATAGGGACATGAATTCGTGCCGCATGGGGAAACGGCCGGCGATAAGATGCCTTTGACTGGGGCTGACCACAGAGCAAGGGCACCCCAAAATTTATGTGGCTGGAGGGCTCCCTTGGCAGCTTGCTGAGAAGAGAGATGGTCTGGGCTTGGCTTTGCTGCCTGTTCCCTGTGGGGGTGTTGTCCGCATGCAGGCACAGCAGCATTTGCTGCCTCCAGCCTGGAGGCACAGAGCGATTCTTCCCACAAAAAGCTGGGTTTGGTTTCTGTGGATGTCTTGGAAACACAGAGTTCTTAAAAATCCAGAAAGGTCATTTTAGGAAGAAGTGGTGGGAGGGGGAGTGGCTGTAGCTGTTCTTGTGGTCTGGGATTTCTTCAGGGTGATTTTCTGCGTGTGGGTGGAGAGGAGCAGGTCTGGGGATGGACATTGTGAATGCCTGTTGTTTGAACACCCACAAGTGACATCAGTTGTCTGTGTCCTCTCTAGAGCAGAGTGGCAGGAGTCTTTCTGTCTCTGGGGATATGCTACGAGGGCACAGCCAGAGAGTGGGTGATGGATGCAAACTGTTAAAGGAAAGGGGAGATGCCAAGGGGAATTGCCTGAGGACAGCGTTCAAGTAGATGTGACAACACCAAACCTCTTTCTGCATTCAGCTTCCTGCACCAGGGGCAAAGAGTTGTTTTCATTTTGTGGCAGATTTTGTGGGGTTTGTGTGAAGTTTTGGTGTGGGGTAAAGCTTCTACCAGTAATTATTCCAAAGCTGAGTTCCACACTCCTGGACATGTGCAAACCTCTCAAGGCTGAGCATCCCCCTGCGCTGTGTGGAGTGCAGACACAGGGCACCAATTCCCTGTCCCACAGAGCTGATGCTCCACGGGGTGAGCCCTGAGCTGCAGCCAGGTGGGCCCATTTCTCCTGAAGTCAAGTTATGTGCCTGGCTCTGTGTGCTTGTAAGAAAAAATCAGAGCTGCCAAATTGGATGGATAATCTCTCATACAGCAAACTCCTCTTGACATCTCAGAGCAGATGCTTTGGGAGTGTATGAGAGCTGGGCAGACCCTTCCCACTTTATCCACCTAGGTTTGATGTAGGGACTGTCCCAAATCAAGGAGTCTCTTAATGTCAAAAAGGACTTGATTTCCTGTGTGAAGATTACATAACCTTTCGAAATTAATGTGTTCATTGTGCATACAGCTTATTGAAAAACCAAGTCGTCCCTGCCCTCTACCACAGTTCTCTTGAAAGGAGGAACCAGAACTGTAACTGGTTAGAGCTCCTTCTAAGATGCTTTAAATTGGTGTGAAAGTGTCATTAAAAATTTTGCACCTTGCCACCCACAGATTGCTTAGTTGGCAACCACACACAAAGGCCAGCAGGATTTTATTTGAGGATGTGTTGTTTTATTCACATATTTTTGCCTAATTCAAAAAGTGAGGTCACTGGTTTTAAGAAGCCAGAAATTAAAATAAAAATAACCTCAAGGCCTGTACAGCTTTTGTGGCTGGCTGCACTTTGTGTTTTCCCCCAGACTTTCTAGATAGAAACTCCCTGTTGTTTATCTATCTCTCCTGTTATCATATCAGGAGCAAGAAAGGAAACAAATAAGGAAACTTGGGAAAAAAACACCAAACCACAACAAAAAAACCCCCAAAACCATAACAACCTTAAAATATCCCTCACTCAAAGCAGTTTCTACTTTTGTCCCATCCGGTGGTAATTTATGGCAGATGCAGGAGCCAGCCCTGTGCTCTTTGGAGGAGCCAGGAAAGGCTGGAGAGGTGAGTCCTGTCTGGAGGAGAAGGGTGGTTTGTGTGCTGTGGGGCCACCACGCTTCCTGCAGGCTCCTCCACTGGTTCTTTACAGGCTGGATGTCCCCTGTGACTGCTGCTGAGCTGCATCCTGTTTGGACCAGGGGATTTGGTGCTCCATGGACCTCAAAGGAAGCTCAGGGGATGTCACATGAAGGTGCCTGGACTCCTGCCCACCCTGAGGAGGTGAGCTGGTATCTGCTGATGAAATGGTTAGTGAGGTATCACATGCTACAGCTCATGGATTTAATATTCCTTTCTTCTGCTTCCTTCTTCGTGCTGGTCCTTCACCAGAATGGGGGTGATGGTTTTCATCTGCCTTTTGAAGAGTTTTAGATCTGACATGTCCAACAGCTGAGACTTTGGTAGGGGATTATTGCCGATTTCCCTGTAGACCTTCACAATGTTCTTTGCTCTCGGTCTGACTCGGTGTAGCTTGGCCTGGACACCTGTGCTCACGTCAGACACCACCTAATTCCACCCACGGGTTTGGCTGGGGCTCTTGGGAGCAGAGGGCTGCTCTTCATTACTCCTGCCCCCTGTAAGCAGCTGCTGAGGCTGAATATCTTTGGTGCAGTGAGAGGAAATTGTTTCTGCCTGCCTTTCATGTTTGTGCTATCACTTGAGGAGCCCGTGCTGCGACCTACCAGGGCATGCTCACATGGCTTAGAGTGGGAACCCAAACCAGCATGTGTCTCCTGAAACAAACACCAAAAACCTCATCTCATGAATGCTGTCGAGAATGTGGAATTTGTGGGTAAATCATAATGTGGTTCATGGGGTCAGCAGAGAAGGATAAACCTGCCACTTACAGATGTTCCAGGCAATAAAAAGGCACCGTAAAGAAAAGCCCCTTGTTGCCAGGCAAAGCCACAGGCGCAGAATTGAGCCGTGCCTGAGGCCTCCCGCTTTCCTGGGGAGCAGGGAAGGGGTTAAGTGTGGAGCTGAGCACTCAGCTTGCTCTGTATTATGTCCAGGTGGCATGACGTGTGAACAGACGAAAGATAAAAATCACAGCGGATAAAATCACAGAGGAAATGGCTCTGTCTGAGCCCAGATCACGACGCCTTGCGCTGACCCCACAACCTGAGCTCCATCAGTCAAGTTGTCCTTCCCTTGACTTCTCACCCCATGCTCTGCTGCTGCTGCTACTCCATAAAAGAGGAGGGTGGTGGGAGGAGGGGAGAGGCTGCTCAGCCCGATGACTAAGAGGGTCCGAGGACACAGGTCAAGTTCTTTCTGCTGCAGTCTGGAAGGGAAAGCTGAGTACTCTACCAGACCCTGCTATAAAATGATCTTCCCCATAAAAGGACTGAAAAGCAACTGGGAGGAGAGTGCGGTGCTGTCCTGCCTTGGCTGGGGATGGGGATGGGGCTGGTGGAGCAGAGCCAGGCTGTCCCAGAGCCACGGAGCAGTAGCAGTGTCAGAGCCTGGGGCTTTGCTGGGGAAGGTGTCAGGCCTGTGACTTGTCTGTCAGTGGGTCCCTTCCCACCCAGCTCTGCTGACAGGAGGCCAGGGAAGAGACCAAACCACCCTGGGTGAGGATGCTGCTGCTGTGCCCTTGGTGCTTGGTCACCTTCGAGAGAGACAGAAAGTCTTTGAGGGCTTGGCTCAACTCTGTGGGCATCTCTGGGAGGAATGAGTCTCCTCAGTCTCCTTCATCAGAGACAGGTGGCACCGGTGACAGAAATAGTGTGCCACTGTCCCAGAGCCAGGCAGGCACAGCTGTGGGCACGGGCACTCTCCAAGCTCCGCTCTCACAGGAGCCATGTTCACCACGAGGGCCGGAGGATGCTGGAATTTGCTCCCTTTGTCTGATCCAAAAGTGTCTCGTTTTGGGGAAGGCCTTCTGGGCATGCTGCAGAAGACATCTGTTTTACAGGGTGTTTAGGACGGGGCTCAACTCAGCCTTCCCAAAACTGGGAAAGGCTGGGAAGTGGTTCCCAGTAGTAGCTGGCCGAGTTCCCCTGCCCTAATTATCTTTTGCAGCCCTGGGATTTGAATGTGTTACCAATGACACTGTGCTGGGGCAGTAAGAAGTGGGAGGGAGTTTTTAGGTGATTAGGCTGTAAATTTCTCTGTACATTAAAAAAAATTGGTGCTTTGCCTGTGGTATAAAGATGCAGGAAACCACAGCTCTGGTGGCTTTGTGCCTGCATGGCAACTTGTATTTTCAATTCACCTTTACCTAGTTCCCTGTGTATTTTAGTTTAGTTTAACCCAGCAGAGTTTAATTGGAATTTTTTCACCAGAATGGCAAAGCTGGTTTAGAGCTGGCACTCCCTGAGCTGCAGGTGGGCTTTGTTGGTAGAGATGCCTGCAGAGGTACTGGAGACTGAGTTGCTGGGAACAGAGCTATGGCAGGAAAGTGCTTGGGCATCAGGTGCTGGGAGGCCTTCAGGCAAAAGGGGAGTGTGGCTGAGCTTGGCTTAAGTGTCTGCTGCGTCTGCTGCCCTGTCTGTGTGAAAATGATGCCAAAGGACCCAGTGCTCTGAAGTCAACAATATCTCATGATGACCCTTCCCAGGGCCGGGTGCACCAGTGGTGATGCCAGGGGAAGGTGAAGGTTTAAAAATCCCCCTCCTTTTTGAAGCACTGCTCCCCCGAGGCTGTGATTGTGATTATTGTCTGCTCAGATGGGCAGGGTGGGCACCTCCACACAGAGTCATGACATGGAACAAGGAGGATGGTGATGTACCCATTAAACAGTGATTTAGAGCTTAATGAGCATCACACCTCTGCCTCCCCTGGCTGTGAGGAAGGTCAGGGTATGATGACCAGGCCCCGTCTATGAGTAAAGGTGTGTCTTGGCTTGACAGCATCTCTTGCGCCTTTGACAGCATGTGTGGTTCAGAAAGTGCAAGCAGCTGTTGACAAGACTGAGACTTCCCTGTCCTGGCCAGGAAGGGTTATCCCAGGAGCACAGGCTTCAGCAAGGACGTGGGGAATGTCCACACAAGCATACACAACTTTTTTGGGATGCCTGTCTGTGAGCAAAGCCATTTCTGTGTGTGGCACAAGGGGCAGCTGCATTTGGGGCTCTCAGCAGGCTCTGAGCAGGCAGGGCAGCAGCCCATCTGTGTGTGTGTGTGTGTGTGTGCTCCTGGAGAGGCTGGAGAGCATCACCACTCCTCCTCCCCAGGGAAAGCAGCTCCGTGGCACGACCTCCCACCTGGGGAAACGAGATCAGCAAATGACTCCTAAGTAGCATGTCCATCACTGTCAAATTGACCACGGATGTCAAGCGTGAAGCGGCTGTCCCCGCGGCGTGGCCGGAGCCAGCCCCCGAGCTGGCTGAGCCGAGCTCTGCTGACTCCCCGTGATAGCATTTTAATGTGAGGGATGACAGAGGCCTCCAAGTTAATGTCTGCAGAGAGGTGACAGTTTTGAATGTCAGCCAAAGTGGAAGGCCTGCCTGGAATTTCGCAGAGAGGGAAGAGGATGGGCGTGAAATTAGCCCAGGCAACCGTGTCAGCGCCGGCAGCCTTGCGGCGCTGATACCTGGTGCTCCCAAAGCTGGCAGCCTGAGCAGAGCCTTCCCCCCGGACCTCGCACATGTGGCCCATCCCAGGTGTGTCTCCAAGGGCTGGAGAAGAGATTTGAGCCTGGAGATCCCAATTGCACTCCTGCAAGGAGCACGGGGATGTGGAGATGGAGGCAGAAATGCCACGCCGGCAATTGGAGGTGGAGATGAGGTGGGAGCCAAGATGGTGTCTGCCCACCATTATTAAAAATAACCAGTGCATGTATTTAGATGAAGCCTGGCTCTCAGGAGCTTGGCTGGCTGCCTGAACAGCCCCGTGGAGTCCCACAAGGAAGGCACTCCTGGTGATTAAAATCTGATGGCAAAGAGCATCCGAGTAATTCCTAAACAGCTCATTCACGGGAGGGAGTGAAAGCCTCCTAATGCTCCTTGTGCAGATGAGGCAGTACAAATCAGCCTGTGCCAAATGAGCAGGTATTCCTGTCCCTTTCCCCAGCCTAGGGCCAGGCAGCTCCCTTTGCTGTGCCTCAGTTTCCCTCCTCTCCATGGGTATAAAATCTGGATTTCTTTATGGAGAAATGCTGGAGAAAATAAATGGCTTCAGGGTTGCAAAGGGCCTGAAGACTGCAGGTGGGAGGCATTCCTGAAAGGAGACGAAAGCAATGACAAGATACTGAGCACAGCCAAGAGCTAGGCTGGATTTATTAAAGGAAAAACGAGGGAGACATCTGTGGTCAGCTTGATAAATTGTCTCCCCCTCAAAGCCGTGTTTCTGTGTTATTGTTCGCCTGTGATGGGATCTTGACAAACTCTTCCCCGGGCTCAGGGGCTAATTGCTGAGTTCACAGAGTTGCAGATGGTCTTCCATGCTGTCATCTGAGCTGGCACTAGGCTGAACTGGCTGTAGACTGGCCACTGGGAAACCATTAATGGGTTTGTTTGGTAATGCAATACAGGGCACAGTATTCCCTTTTAAGTCCAGTAGAGCCCAAACTCTTCCATTTGCTGGAGAAGAGTCAGTTTCTGTTTGTGTTCCTTGTGAAATCCTGTCTGTGGTATGCAAAAGGACTTTCAGAAACCTGGTGTTGGATGGTCAGAAGATCAGGAAGAAGATGCTCTGTTTCTCCTTACTGCAAAAGCCCAGGGAGGAGGAAAAAGTTTGGTTGCCTGTGTTCCAGCAAAGCCACGACTTGGGAAATCTGGTGGCCTGCTGTCGCCCTGTAGGGATACCCTCTGACTTGAATATTTGGGAAGCCACAGCTTTGACACAAGAGATCTTTGTGAGAGAAATTGCCTGTTTCCCAAAGCAGGATTTTGACAGAGAGCTGTTTCAATAGAAATCTGTCTTTCTATTTGTGTGTAGATAAGGCGCTGTAAGGAACGCTGTCAGATAAATAAACGCAGGTGGTGGCTCATGAGGAGCAGGATTGTAGTGGGCAAATCTCTTCAGAAAATATCTTCTGGGTGTTGGAAGGTCTTAGGGATTCCAGGAGCTGCTAAACCAATCCTGTGTTGCTGGGGTGGTACCTCAGACCGGGCTGAGGTGGTGCTAACAGAAATGGTGAGTTGTGGCTGCTGTGGAAAAAGAGATGAAGGATTTGTCCACCCCTTGCTTGAAGATAAGAGTCCTGCCTTGTTGTTGCACTGAGGGCAGAAGAGTGTCTGCAGGCCAGTTACACAAAAAACCCCACCAGAACTCCTCACAGATATGTCAAATGTCCATTATATGTAAAAAACAAACAGACAAACAAAAAAAAAAAAAAACCCACAAAAATTCCCACCAAAAAGCCAACACACCCCCAAACCAAAACCTCTTCCAAGTGGGGGAAAAAATAATGAACTGTGGACCCCCTAGTTCTCAGCACCCCAGAAGTTCAAGTTAGTGTTGGATACTGAAATGAAAGGGTATTGGTGCTGAGAAAAGCCTCCTAAAATAAGGGGAAAGCCTAAAATGAATCCTAAATTCCTTACTCTAATTTTAATGCTGTCTTTATAAGCCTGAGCAATTGACTGGAGAAATGCTGGCCTTTGTTTAACTATTTTTCTTGGCAGCACTTTGACCTTTAGGTATCTCCTGGCCTTGACCTCAGCTCTTTCCCAGCCAGGCAGCCGTGGAGGAATGCTGCAATTTGCAGGCTCTTAATCCCAATATATCAAATGCCAGTCTGGAGGAGCACTGCTGGAATCTGCTGGAGCATTGACCCGCGCTGTCCTTGTCTGCACTGCTCCGTGGCTCCTCTGAGAGCCTTGAAGGACACTTCCCTGCCCAGGAGGATGTGGACCGTTCTCCTGCCTGGGAGGGATGTCACAGGGAGGCTCTGACTCCACCAGGAGGGTGTCTCTCATCATCTCATGGTGCATAACTTCCCTGCCGTCCCTGCTGTCATGCAGAGCGCTCGCTTTCCTCCTCACCGGTTCATTTTGCATTGTTGCCTCCCAAAGTGTGGGTGGAGGCACTGTGGGAGAAGAAGACCTGCGTGGATTAAACTCCAACCCTGCCTCCTCTGCTGAGAGCTGTGGCTGAGCAGGTTCCCCCTCCTCAGGCTCAGACTCAGAGCTAACTCAGGGGAGAGATGTGTGCGGTCGTTTATCCTCCTCATCGACAGATGGGATCCGACAGCTTCTTCCCTTATGCAGTCACAGACTCCACAGCTTGCATCTTTTCCCCTTTTCTGCCAGGAATAACTTTAAGGGGGGCTTTAAAAAATGGTTCATTAATGTTCTGGAAATGTTGTTTTGTGTGTGAATTGCAGGAACTATTTACAGTAACTTCTCAAATGAACCTTGCGAAAGGGGAATAATTTTGCTCTGTGCAAATTTCGCAGCCTTTTACTGCTCTGATTTTTTTTTTTTCCCTTTTCCTGACAGCATCTACATTTTAAAGTTATGGCTCCAGGCTTAAGAAACCCAGTGTCTTTTTGGACCAGGTGAATTATGAATCAGCCTTGAACTCCCTTCATAGTGCTGAGTATTAATGTGTCCATATTGCAGAGGGTTAGTGACTTAGCCAGTGGGTTGAGCAGAGAGCAAAGAGGGGACTTGAGGTCTCCAAGTGTTTAAGGCAGGGCACTATATTCATTCCCTGCTAGACAGATGGGAGACAGTGAGGCCTGTGGACCTTGGAGAAATTAATGGAGCTCTCTGAAAAAAAAAAGCCATCCTGCTTAGAAATGAAATGTTAGCTGCACTTTTGTGTGCTCTGTGTGCCTGCCTTAGTTTTATTGGTCCCTCATCCATTAAAGTTGTCACCTCCTGATGTCATCCCAACTTTCTGTGTTGGGAGAAGGCTTGGTGGAAGAGCCCTTCCATGAAACACGGGGATATTGGCCAGTTGTGCTGCCTGCATCTCGTTTAAATGGGGGTCATTAAACAATTATCAGCTTAACTGAAGATACTTGCTGCTAATTTAATTAAAACTGATTATGTGAGGTGAGATTTTTCTTGGATGGGAGCTTTGGTGTGCTGTAAGGTGGGAGACAGCTTGCCCAGGCAGAGGGTCAGTGGGCAGGGAGGTGGCCTGGATGTGTGACTGGAACAGTTTGGTCAATATTTTGGTCAATGTTGGTCAGTTCTGGAACAGTTTGGCCAATATTTTGGTCTGGTCAGTTTTGTTGATCTTTCCTGACTTACATGAATTACCTGCAGATCCTGGGTTTCTGGAGAAAGATGCTTTGGATAATGCTGCAGCCCCTCTTGTCCCCAATATCCTGAGGCTTTTTCTTACCTCTCAAACCCATCCTGCTTGCTTTGGGTTTTGACTTGCATTATTTATTGTTCCCTTTGCATCAGCCCCTCTGCTGAAGCCAAACCTTGTCTCGTTGAGCTTGGCTTCCTGGCAAGTCTGAATCTTGCAAATATGTCCAGGTTCAGAAGAAAAACAACTGTTTAAGGATTTAGAATTCAATTGAAAGCCAAAATGAAACACAGCATTTCATTCTGGATAATTAATAGATTTCTTTTGATAGAATAGCACAGATATTTTTGTTGATATTTAGTAATAAGTGCTGTCACTGAAATGCTTCTTTTCAAATATCATTTTAATTGAATTTGAAGCAAAAGGCATTTCAAGATGAGGAAAACTGAACTGCTGGGCTCAGAAATACTTCAGATAGATATCTTGATTTTTCAGAATTAAAATATTTCAGTGTGAAGAGCTTTCAATGTGAAGGAGTCCGGAGTGATTTGAGGAGTATTTCAATGTTCCTGAATCTGCATTTTTCCCTGCTTATAGACACAGTATGTGTGTGTGGTAATGGAACATTTTTTACCTCCTTCCACAGTAAATGAGTAGCTAGCACAGTTCTTTGGTGAAAAAAAACCTTAGAATTTAAATAGACAAGCTGGCAGGTTATTTAATCTCTGGATAATTTTGCCTGCCAGCAGAAGAGTATTTTTCACTTGCCCAGCTCAGTCTTTGGCCAAGCCAAGAACTGAAGCTGGGTTTTCTGAGACCTTGTCCCATGTCCCAGAACAAGATCTCTGTCTTCTCTCTTTGTCTGCGTTTTGTGATAGATCACCCAAGTCTCCTGATATAATTTCTCTTCTGCTCCCTGACTGTATGATTTGGAACTTTTATAAACAGGCCACAGCAAATGCATGTGACACACAAAAATATGGGTATTCATCAAAGCAGCACAGCTGCTCCCGAAACAATGGTGCTAAGGAAGCCCATTCATACTAATTACAGCAGCACAAAGAATTGTGTTGCTAAATTTGCTGGCAGGTCCAAAAAATGTTTTGGCTTGACCTGAAACAGTCTCTTTTGGGGGAGAAGCTTTTGGCAAGTTGAAATGTTTTAGTTTCACTCTAGGAGCAGCATTTTGTTCTGAAGCGAAGGGTTGGAAGATGGAACTTTGGTTTCAAATCCAAGTGAAGTTTTTTTGTTTGTTTTTTTTGAAGGAAAGAATGTTTTTTCTCTTACCCTTGAGTCTGATAAAAAGGGATAGGTGGAATGGTGGTTTGGGCAGCTGTTGTCCCCTGTCTGAACTCTTCATCTGCTGGAGGATGGCCTGACCTTTCTGCAAGCATCAGGAGAAACACCTCAGTGAGGGTCAGAGGCTCAAGTGACCTGTTCCTTCTCTGCTTTGGCCCCAAAAATGTGCTTTGGTGAAGCCAGGTAGCCCTTGTGTGCTGGAGGAGACAGAACCGGGGCAATTCCTCTCCTAAATCTCTTTGTTCTGAGCCCAGAAGGAACAGAGTGCAATTACACTCCGCATACCGATATTTCTGTGTACTCCTCTGATGGCATTCCAACTGCACAATAATATTTTCCTTTCTGAAAATAGCAGGCTGATTTAGTGAGATCCTTGAATGTTTAGAAAGTCTGAAAATGCATAATTAAGGTATCCAGCCAACTCCCCCTTTTGCCTTGTAATTATTGTGTGTTGATAATCACCCCGAATGACTTCCACCACCCGCTCAAGCTTAACTTTGCCCCGCAGATCTGTCAAAACAGAGACGTGTATCAACATCTCAATTTGCTCTTACGACAGAGGGAACAAACTTCCTTTCCTCTTCAGATGAATCGATTTTCAACGTAATTTCACAATCGTGCAGTGGGTAGAATGCACAGGCACAGCCTCTGCGTGCCTTTCTCTTCAAAATCCTACCTGCATGAACATCCTGGTTTATCACTGGGGTTGGGTACCTAGAACAGCCCCAAAGAGCTGCCTGGAGAGAGGGGCAGTAAAAGCCTAGCAGCCTCATGCCAGACATCTGAACTGAGGTGAAAAAGCAAAATGTTTCCAGCCCACATCAGCTCTGCTGGCTTCAGCAGGAGCTGCTGCATTTGTGTGACAGGGTGCACGCTGGAGCCCGCGTGAGTTGATGGCAAAACTGTGCTTCACGTTGTTTCAGTCCCTGCTTTTACTAAGCAGCCATTTGGATGACATATGGATATTAATGTTATATTTAGGCATGTTGTCCACGAAGACAGTTACAAAGCTATTTTTAAACCTAATACTTCTACTAATCCTTCTAAAACTCAGCAAGGGGCACTAACTCTTCTCCAGCAGCAGAGGAAGACTCAGATGGGTTTTTAGGGGTGTATTTCTGGATGGGAAGATGTTTGCTAGAATAACCCATTTCCTTCCCTCTGATTCTGCTCTTATCTCAAGTTGCTCTGCCCTCCTTGCCAGCATCCCACTGATTCCTTTGGCGTGCCATACCCACAACCTTGCTGTAGCAAGTCCCAGGACTTGGCAAATGCCTCGGGCTGCTCGTGGCTCTGGCAAGCATCAGCAGCTGTGTTGCAGATCTGTTCCAACACACATCTGTGTGGGGCTGTTCCTGTGCTGGCCGTGTCAAAATCCAGGGTGCTGCTGCTCCTGCATGCCCAGTGTTGCTTCAGGTGCTTGGTCCCTAACCCTAACCCTGCCCACAAAACACACCAGCCCACCAGCAGCACTCCTTTTTCCTTTAAAGAAAGACTTTTTCCCCAAGCCTTTGTGCGAGGGAGAAGCCATAAAGATGGGGTTAACAGCTGACATTGTGGATGGGCCATCCAAGTTGCCAACGGAGACGCGAAAGCACCACTGAAAGCAAGCTCTGAGATTGATTTCTTCAGGAGCCTTTGCAGCGAGGCCAGAGGCAGCGGGCCAAGATCTCCCGGGATGGCTCCTGTCTGGGGTATTGCAGCACATTCCTGCCCATGAAACCCTCATTGTGACCCACTGGGGTGTTCTGTGGGATGCTCCAGGCACGGCCTCCCCCAGGGGCCAGCGTGTCACTGTAATGCGACTCCTCAGCTTGATCCAGCTGCTGGGTGGGGAGAAAAGGAGCTCTCTGCTCCCTCTCTAGCTCCATCCAGCCACTCTCCCTGCCGGGATGCCAGCCCTGCTCAGCCTCAGATAATCCAGCCTCTATTTTTGGCATTTTTTATATTATTTTTAATTTTTTTCCCTTTTTCTTTGGCATCTCCTGCTGCCCCTCATCACCTGCAGGCCTTGGGAGATGTGCGTGCCTCCTCCCGTGGCTGTGCTGGGCAGGGATGATTACCTTGCACTCCTGCTCTGCAGTGCAGTGATGATGGCAATTCATCAGGCTGTTCCCTGGTGGACTGGACTTGACCTGGACATGAGAGCCTCCAAACAGCTCCACTCGCTCACGTGGTGCCCACTCCAGCTTTCCTGGAAGGCAGGCGGATCTGGCGGGAACTGCCTGACACGCAGCCATGGATGCAAAATAACCTTCAGTTAGGGGAGGAAAAAAAGAAAAGGATAATAAGAAAGAAAAGAAACAATAAAAAACCCCAACCTTCTGCCCACGATCCCGTGGTAACCCTAGAAATATGGGCATTAACATCCAGAGAGATTTCTCCTCTGGATGAGGGGGGAATTAATGGGTTTGGATTATTTGTGGTTATCTGGATTTCAGATTGACACCATAAATATTCAAACTCTGAACCTGGCTGGATGCAGCCGCTGTTGACTTTTCTATGACCTAGCTGGAAACTTTAAATCAGCTGTCGACTTGACTTTCAAGGGAGTGAAATGTTCCAAATCCACCAGATAGCATCTCCTTGGTGTTTTATTACCTCCTGAGAAGCTCACTTTGGTAGGGACCCAACTCCAGCCTCCCATCAGAAAGCAGGGCTTTGTTAAGCTTGCAAAGTTGTTAAACCTGCCATGTGGGAATAAGGGTGTCCTACCTTGTGGCAACACACAGGGCTTATTATACTGAAAGTACATGATTAATACACAAGCAAAATGAGTCCAGATGCAAGCCTAGCATTGTGTTATTAATGGGCTAACACAGATCTCTATCAATGGTGCTCTCTGTCTGCTGGATCACATTGGATGCTTTCAGTGGGCTTTTTTTGGGGAGAGGTTTTTTTTTTTTTTTTTTTAAGCATTCCTTTGTCTTTTGAAATGGAGGTATAGAGCTTTTCTGAAGGCATCGAGTAGGTTTTGCTGCCAGTGTAGAGTGTGCTGTCATTTTGGTCAAGAGTCCCGGGCTGGTTTGTAAAGTGCTGGGTGAGTCAGAAGTGACACATGGTGAGTAGTTGTGAGGGTGGGCCAGCAGTGATGCCTTGGAGTGGCTACCTAAAACAGAGGCTAGGCAAGATTGAGAGAATAAAAAGGGGTATTTATTGAAGGTCTTCAAATAGCTACACCTTGAGCAGCCAAAAGCCTCCAAGGGGCTACACCCAAGATGGACAATAGTCATGAGTTTTTCAGACAACTATAAGTCTGGTCCATTTCCATATCAGGGGTTAATCCTCCAATTACAGCTTCAGGTAATGAAGTCATATTCCCCCAGTTTGCTGTCCCCCCAATTCACTTTTGTCTACACTTTTTGGGACCTGAGGCAGTAGAGTGTCCTTGAACCCCAGGCCTAGAAAGGAACTGTTTTATCTGACTAAAATGTGACGGCAGCTAACACTCTATATGGAGTTTAATATACTAAGGGAATACAGGATTTGAAAAATATAAAAGCTACATCCTGGGACACCAGCAGTGCCACCTTGAAGGGCACTCTCTTGCCCACTGACAGAGCAGAGCAGCCCTCCAACACCAGATCCATCACAGCAAGCAGAGTGTTCAGCACTGCCAGCTTCATGAATGTCACAGTGGCCACTGTGATGGTCCTTTGGTCTCCTTTGCTGGAGAAAGAGACTTAGAGAGCATTTTGGTGATGGGGAGGGCAGTGGCAGAGCTGACATTGTGTCCCAGCTCTGCAGAGCTGGGCAGTGCCTCCAGGGGTGATGTTCTGAACAGTTAGAGATGGATAAGCTGGGGCTGGATGCTTTGCCAGAGTTGAGAGGGGACCTGCAGCGTGGCTGGAGTCAAACCTCCAAATCTTTGTAGCCCCAGAGAGCTCTTTGCCTCTTCTTCCCTCAGTTCCCAGCTGAGGGATAACCTTCCCAAAGCCATGGCTGGATTTGATTGTCCAGCCCCAAAGCTGATGTGGGTTCACAGCAGTGTGGGGCACTCAAACACCAACAGTGGTGTGGCATGAAGTGGTTTCAGGTACACACAAAGTATGGTTTTGAAATGCAGGGGCTGGCAAGTCCAGGCTGACAGCTTTTAGACTAATTGGTTTGATGGTCTGGACCTCTAATGTAATGTTTTATCACGTCCAACAGATTTCTGTTCCAAATTCCCTGAGGAGATCCCTAAAATAGCTGCTCAATGAAAAGCTTTTCCCTGCAGCTAAGTGAGAGGTGCTGGCATTTGAGAGATTTTGGAAAACCAGCCCACAACCTTATGGATTGTTTCCCATCTCCTTTGCTTCTCTGACTGTGAATCACAGGCAAATGGGTGGGAGTTGTAGTGGCCAGTGCTCCAGGTCCTCATTCCATGCCCACCTCTGCTGGGAAGGTGCTTTTTCCTGTGGTTCCTGCTCCTGGTGCTTTGAGATCCCTCTCTGCAGAAGTCCCCAGAGACACCTGGACACCACACACACACGGGTTTGGAACTCCTAGCATGGCCACAGCTGTCCTCTCATGCCTCCAGCCCACATGGTGTCTTATCCTCCAGCCTGCAGGCAGTGGGTTCTTTGTCTTGGTTTGGAAAGACAGGAGTCTGCTAAGGAAGGCAGGAGCCTCCCCTGAAATGGAGAATATAAACCCTCCCCACTCTTCTGAATTGCTATAAATTTTAAATTAAGGGGCTCTCAGACAAAAATATGGGAGTAAGAAATAACAGTTCTTTAATAGGGAAGGAAAATAAAAGGATAAAATAAACAATGCAGTACACTAGGACAGCACTGACAGAGTCAGAACCCAACCTGGCACCCTGTGGGTCAGGGTGTTGGTGGCAGTCCCATTGGAAATGTGGCTGCAGTCCTCCTGCAGTGTCAGGGGTGGTTCTGCTGGAGCAAGGGGATCTGTAGAGAAGGATGGATTCTTCCTCTGAAGATCCAGTGGAAGGAGAGGCAGCTGCTGTTCTTCTGGGGAATCCAGTGGAGAAAGCCATGCTGGTGTTTCAAAACATTTGGATTATATCTGGGTAGGAATGTTTGAAACCTCAGATTGTATCCAGGCAGGAATGTTTGAAACCTCAGATTATATCCACATAGGAATGCTTGGCTCCTCCCTCTGGGCTCACATCTCCCAATGGGATGCTGTAGTTCTTATCAGCCATGCAGTGACATTCAATAGCTGTTATCAGTAGAGGTCCCCTCCTGAGGGAGGTGTGAATGTGGTCACTCAAAGAGAGAGATAAATCAAACTGCCCACTTGACAAAGGTAATCTAGCATACAGATGGCAATTGAAAACATCTTGCCTTGCAATCTTCAACATCTTGTGGGGACACCTTTCTCCAAGCTCACTCCTGGTTATGAAGATGTCTGGGCTCTCTGGTACAGCCCCACGTGCCTTGTGCTTTTAATACCACCCACGAGTTGCTCTCTGCCGACTAAGATTAATTGAATATGTAAAACAATAGGTGCAAGGAATTAATACAGGGCTTTGTAATACAAGATGACTTTTATTCTAGTTTGAATACTTCACACAGCAGCTATAAGTGCATTAGTTTTATTGATCTATATTCATAGAATTATTTAAATGTACCCTCTGGTGCTGAGTGTCAGGGATTTTCCAATGCTTGCCACTATGCATTTTTCATTAGAGGCTAGCGAAGGTAGATCCAAACTTTGACTGCCCAGGCAAGATTAATTTCATCTTGACAGCCCCAGCCAAGCACAGGCAGAGTGTTTTGAGAGCTGACCACTAACCATGGTCTCACACCACGTCCCCTGGAGCGGTTTCCTGGGCTGCCTCCTTTGGGCTCTACTGCCTCGTCAGCCTCTCAGTGCTGCCAGGGTACACTGGCTCCCAAACACCCTGGCTCCAGCAAGGCTTTTCTTCTGCATTCTGTTTTAAAGAATGAAAATGGATGGGTTCCTATATATAGCTGAAACTCTTGTACTAAAACCCTGTCTGTACCATGCATACTAAGCCTGGCCTGATCTTTCAAGGTCAGATGTTTGGCAGGTGCCAACGCTCTGTAGCTGGTAGGACATTTCTTCCATCCAAATGTGACTGGATTGCCTTGTATTTAATCAGATTTTTTTCCCCTGCTTTTGTCTAAAAATGCTCAGTTCATTCTCTTTCCCTTCCCTAGTGAAGAATTTAAAGGAAAAAAAAAAAAAAGAGGTAAAAGAACAACCTAATTTCTGATGAAAAGCATACTCAAGTTTTTCTTTTAATGATGTTTGATAGTTGTCCCTAGCCAAAGAAAACCTAACTTGTTTAGGATGAAAAGGACTAAGCTTCCCAGAGAAAAACAAAATGGGATGGGGTGTAGTGGTTAGAAGGGAGGCAGGTGGGAAGGCAGCTTTGCCACCCAGGTTTGTCGTGAGTTTGGGTGAGGAATGGGAGCTCCTGTAACCCCCCTTTCCTGCGCTGGGCTGCTTGTTAAGGCCATGGGGAGTCTCTGGTGTCTGGTAAGAGGCTGAGCTCATGCTGCAGCCCTTTCTCCAGGGAGGACACTGAGAAGGTGTCTGTCCTTTAGCTGACAGCCTAGTGAGACTAAAACTCTCTGAGTTTTCTGTCTCTCTGCTAAATTGGGTTAAAATTAGCTGACAGGTTCCAAAGCGATTGAAACACAGAAGCCTACGGTGTAATTGCATAAGCCACTTTCCTTGGGAACCAAGCTAAAAAGCAGCAGCATGTTTTACTGCACTTATTATAACAATCATTCTGTGTCTGCTTCAATGTGCACAGCACCGTCTCGATGTGAACTCAAGGAGTGCTGGAGGGGTACACAGCCCGTGGGCCTCCTTGGGAGGGGGTATGTGGATGCATGCAGCAGGGAAACCTTTGGCATTTGGGATCCCAGCCCAGCAGAGGTGCTGTTAGCAACCCTGCTAGTGAGGCTGTGCCTGTTACCATCTAAAGCCTCCTCTAAAGTCGGCCTTGCTCCCCCTGTTTTGTCCTTGGGGCTGGAGGAAGGAGCTCTCAGGGGATGCTGCTGCCTCTGTGCTGTTTTGCCTTAGGGCTGCTGCTTTCCCATGAGAAGGTTAAAACTCCAACTCCCATCCTTTCAAGATCAGGGAATGGGATCTTCTCTGAGCCTTGCAGCAGGGAAGTGCTGCCGTTTTCCTTGTCCTGTCCCAGCTGACAGTGGCTGCAAAGCTGTCCCTGGAGAAGGCTGCTTGCAGCCTTGCTGTGCAGGTGGTCCTCAGGTGTGTCTGGTCCTCCCAGGTGTGTCCTGTGCTCCAGAGCAAGGGCAGAACCTCACAGGGCTGTACAGTGTGGGGGGACATTGCCTGTGCACTCTATGGACACTTGGAGGAAGATCTTTGCTCACCTATTTTGATGTATTTATTTATTAATGAATGGAGGGGGTAGGATGGAAAACTTGGGGTCACATGGACCCTGGCATCACCATGTCCCCGTGTGTTGGGGAAGATGAAACAGGAAAGCCTTACAAATATGATTGCCTGGCAAAAGATTTTGAGAATACAGAAACTATAAGCAAGATTGAAATGAAAGCAAGCCTTGAGATCCCTTATTTACTGAACTACTGGAAAACAATGGTGTGGCCAGCTGAAGGTAATCCCCTTTTGATGAAACAACACCCTCTGCTTGCAGACAGGCCCAAGGGTCAGAGCAGACCCTACAGCTTGGCAGAAGGGGCCCAAAGAGGAGTTTTTAGGGTTTAAAATGTAACACAGGATGGTAATGTAATGATTCTTATAGGCTGTATGTAAATGCTATAGGATTTGTATCTTGTATTGGATTGGTTAGTGAGAATTAGAATATTCAACACAGAAGATGATTTATTCTATTGTAGTGGGAACTTCGCACTCTCACTCTTACCTCTTACTCTCACTCTTACTCTTACCTCTTGTCTCTTAGCTCTTACCTTTTACTCTCTTATGCTTTTGCCCTCTTACCCTCTCATCCTCTTTACCCCTCTCTTCTCTGGGGCCTGCTCTGAGCTGTGGCTGGCAGCACCCAGCAGGGCCCTGCACCCAGGCCCTTTGCAATAAACCACAAATTCCACGACCTGGCTGCAGAGATCTCTGCTCTCCATCCATCCTGACCGTGCTACCCCCCGACTCTCTTACACCCATGGCTCAGCATCATCCCCACAGCGGGGCCGGGAGGTGGAACCGGGCTGGGCATCCCCTCTCGCTGGTCCAGAGCCCTGCCAGGCCCAGCAGCCCCCCAGCAGCCCCCCAGAGCCTGCCAGGCGGCTGTGGCGGCGGGTTCGTGAACTTGGCTATGTTTTATAGCCACTAGAGGGGGGTCAGAGACTGCTGCCTTGGGCTGCCGGCTGCGGGGAAGCCCGGCTGGGGGGCTCGGGCTGGGCCCCTCCGGGCACGCAGCCCTTCCCCGGCTCTCAGCGTGCTCCCAGCGCCTTTCCCTGGGGAAGGACGGGCTGGCTGCCTCTGCTCCGCTTTGTCCCCATGGGGATGTGCTGTGTGAGCAGCGCTGGGTTAGCAGGGAGCCGAGCTGGGCAGTCCCGCAGCCCACCGAGCTCAGCTCCAGCAGCACTCTGTAACCCTGAGCCAGCTGGTGTCCCCCAAAGTCTTCTCTGAGCCTGAAACCACCTGAGTGGTGTCCCCCTTCTCTGTGAGCCTCAAACCACCTGAGTGGTGTCCCCCAAAGTCTTCTCTTTGAGCTTTAAACCACCTGAGTGGTGTCCCCCAAAGTCTTCTCTGTGAGCTTTAAACCACCTGAGTGGTGTCCCCCAAAGTCTTCTCTGTGAGCCTCAAATCACCTGAGTGGTGTCCCCCAAAATCGTCTCTTTGAGCCTGAAACCACCTGATCAGCTCTGGGCAAGACCCCCTGAATTTTTCTGGCCCTTCTTCCACCTCTTGTGGGTGGACATCCCTCCGTCAAGGTGTGCTCCTCCAGGGAGCACATCCTGTGGCTCTGCAAAGTGACACCCCAGTGTCACTTTTGTCCAGCCCAGGGAATGTGGTTTCAGCCATTGCTGAAGGGCAGGCACTGAGATTTGCCCAGGAACATCAGGCCATTGGGATCTCTGGAGCAATTTCAGCTGGCCAGGAGCAAGTCTGTTTATTGTCTCTGAAACCAGGCATTCAAGGTGCTCAATTTCCTTTGCTAGCAAAGCCCAGAGCAGTGTTTTGTGCCAAGATGAGAAGAGATGTTCAGAACACTTTTATAGCTCATTGTTTTCCCTCGTGGGCCCCTCTATGTGATTTTTCTAAAGGGGGAGGAAGTGCTGGATTTTCCATTTCAAGGTGCTGCTCTCCAAATCCTGAGTGATATGAGCCATAACACTTGCAAACTTCTCACGGACACCTTGGCAAGACTCAGTCAACTTCTGAAGAGAGAGGAAAGGATGAAAAGAGCTTGATTGGCCTTTGTAGAGCCCAGCACAGCAGCAAGAAGGACTTTTCTCCCTGGGAGCAACACACCTCTGCTGCTGTCGCATGGTGGATGTTCCTCGTGGCTCTGGAGCAGGATGAAAAAGCAGGTCTGGAGCAGGATGAAAAAGCAGGTAACTCCTGGATGGCATCAAAATGATGTTCTAAGATCCCCCCAGTCGTTGCTGAGAGCAGCCAGTCCTTAACACATCACAGGAACAGCCTGTTCTCTGTGTCACTGGCAAGTGATGAGGCCTGGTTGCATTAAATGGACGGGAGGGATGTGGCCTCTCTACCCCTCGGCCTCCCCACAGCTCCGGGATCGTTTTAAGTGCGAGGCTGTGGATTATAAATTATACAGCACTTTATAATCAGGAAAACATCTGCTGGGTGCTCTTTGCAGTGGACAGGGCCAGCCAAAGGCTCCAGGACACGGCGCGTAGGGGTTGCACCAATCGCCACCTGTCTGCTCCTATAATCGAGTTGATTTTTTACCATCTTGACACCAGCTTTCAAGATGCATGATCTATGTGTTTATTTAGCTGTCTTTCCTGGCGTCCCTTAGTTTTGAACTCCTGTAAATCCTCCCACAGTTGGATTTCTGCACTTTTCAGAGATTACATTTCCTGACAGTACATTTCTCCTTCCCCCTCACTCCGTTGACAGCTCAGGCGAGGCTCCAGGGACCCAAGTGCTCAAACCTGGCTCTAGAAAGCTGAGCTCTGACACAGAGTGGGTCTAACTTGCCAGGGCTGAGGAACTGGCACTGCTATAAGCAGGAGAAGTGACCCAAATGCATTGCTTTGAGGTTGAAGTCCCCCTCCAGGTTCAAAATTGATCCAGGGGCTGTGTCTGCCTCCAGGACTTGACCATGTGTGCCCTCTGAGAGGCCCTGCTCAAGTCATTTCTCCAGACCAGAAAGGCAAGTGGACTTGACGTGGCCAGAACAGCAACTTTTTATTTAAAAAGCCCAAATTTGGGCAGTCAGGCAGAGAATTTTGCAGTTCGGTTTGTTTGGGTCCCCGTGGCCCTTGCTCACTGATGTTCGCATTTCAACAGGAGTTAACCCACTCAAGAGCTTCCAAGGGATCCCAGTTCCAGGGATTCCCAGAAGGATTTCATTATTAATGCCCTTGTTTTTCACAAAACCATGTCACTTTTGTCCTTTTCTTTTGGGGAAGTACAGCTAGTGCTGAACTCCACCAGCTTCCAGACGTTTACAGATGGGTGAATACTTGCACACTACTGGGAAACAACATGCAGCAGCCTTTGCTTTTTGGGCTTTTTTCTTCCAGCAAAGCAGGTGTTGTTGGGCAGAGCTATAGCCAAGAAACCTCTGAAATCTGTGGCATGCTTCCTACAACCCTTAGCCTCTGACTGCAGCAGCTGGAAACAAATCTCCATGGAAAAGCTGTGTGAGTTTTAAGGGTTAACACGGGCTGATCTGGCCTTCCAGGTGTGGTTTGCAACCAGCCTCCCTTTCCCAGCCTGTCCCAGCACCTTATGTTCACTCCTTGTCCTCTTTTGCCCCCTCTGGCCTTTTTCTTATCCCTTTCACAGAGCTCTTGTGCCTGGTCCTCAGCCCCTGTGCTGCCTGCCACAGCCCCTTCCTTTTTCTGCTCCTTTTGAGAAGAAGAAAGGGAAAACTTCCAGGATCCAGAGCCATCCTGGCTCTGCCCCATGTCCTGCCTATGCCACTTGATCCCTGACTCTCTCCCCAAACTTCTTAGCCATTAGTGACTTAATGTGAATGAATTTATTTACAGCTTTAGTACCCCTAGAAGGAGTTTTCTGCTTCCCTGCATGCTGAGGGTTTCCCCATCTCTCAAAGAGGATTCCTGGCTCTGGCAGGTTCTGTGCCTGATATTTTTCTGAAGCCAGTGTGAACTTTTCCCAGGTGCAAATTCATGTTTAAAACCCTCGCAGTTGTGCTTGGATCAAGTGGCATTGCCACCCACAGCTGGCCCTGCTTCTGAGCTCCTCTGCTGCCTGCAGCAGCACTCAGAGGTGTCCAGATAAAAGGGATTTGAATGCTCTGTGTATCTCAGGACAAAATTTGCCAGCTCTGTTACCAGGCCCCAACTGTACCTGCTGTTTCACTCTCCCCTCTGTAGTGCCATTTTAAACACCCAGCAGGAGCAAAGCTTCTGGTGAAAGTCCAGTTCTCTATGGCTTTGGGCTAAAATCTTCAAGTTTTCACCCACTAAAGATCTGGCTGGACAGCTGAACCTGTGGGTAGGTGACAACACACCTGCATGTGTGTGACATCTTGCTGCTTCTTCATGCTGTACCTGGCAGCAGCATGCTTTAATGCATTTGTGGGGCCATGACTGAGAAACCCACATTGTCCTAACCAATGTCTCTGCCCTGGCTTCTTTCCCCCATCCTTTCCAACATGATCCTCACTGCCAGGTCCTCTCAGCCATCCTTGTCCAGTAGGGATGAGAAGAATTGATGACTTACCCTGGCATGATTTACCCCTCTGCATAATGAGATGTTGGAGGCTCTTTTTCACACTAGGCTGGAGAGTTGCCTTTATGGGCATCCTGGAGCCTTGGGCTTGAATGGAAACCCATCTCCCACTAGCAGGAGATTGGATACACCTCATCATCACTTGTGCATATTTTTGCCTGCCACGCAATCGCAGGAAAATAGGTGAGGAAAGATTGATCTGTAGGTATGAATTTTATGGGGTTGTGTGGAATCCACCTCCCATCAATTTGCCAACAGGTTAGGAGAGCCAATGTCCTTATCATTCCCCTCATTCTGGCAGGGAATAACCTGCCAAATGAGGTGTCCCTTTATAAGGGTGTTATCATGTAGAACAGCAGAGAGGATTTGCACCTCTAATGGCTCTGTGGTAATTTATATGGCATTAATGCCTAGCTGAAGCCTGGGTCTTTGTTGGTTTGCTCCTTGGGAGAGAGATCTTCCTGTGCTAAACTGCTCCAGGTGGGAATGGAAACGTGCTGGGAGCAAACAGGTTCCATGGTGAGGTGGCTGCAGGTTGAGAGCAGAGCCTGCCCCACCAGACTGCCTAAATCACAAAAAATTGAAGTCATGTTTGCCCCTGCAGGGCTGCTTGGGCTGCACCAAGGCTGTTGTGATCTGCCCACGTTGCATGTGTGTGCTCCTGGAGAAGGTGGCTTAGATGGAGCTCCATCCCTCAGTGAATTCCCGTTGTCCCCACCCCATTTTCCCAGTGGTTCAGTGATCACCATGTGCAGTTCAGGGCTGATGAGCCTTGCCCAGCCCAGCTCTCACCACCAGCCTGTGCCTTCCCATCACATTTCGGCTGGAAAGGACCTTCCTTGGAAACTCTCCCTGCCACCAAGAGCTGGCAACGTGGCTTGCTAATGGTGTCACAGTCAGACTTTGCCCTCTAGGTCTCATCTTTGGAGTCAGCACCCTTATTAGAAATACAACCCTTCTCTTCCCCCATATTTTTTTAAAAGTATCACTGAAAACTAAGGCACAGAGAAATGGAGCCCTTTGCCCAAGGTCATTAACCAGCTGCAGAGTCTGGAGTAAGAGCGCCCTGATTTCCTGGTTTTGTGTCACGAGTGTGAGCAGCTCTGATGACAGCAAGGGCTTTACTGTAAGGAAGGGGGGAGGAAAAAAAAAAAAAAAAAGCCATATTTCAACATGCTTCTTGCTCTGTCCCTGAGTGCATCCCCCAGGGTGAGAGTGAAGTCAAGAGGCTGCTGTGAAAGGGTTATAGCCGACCTCTGATCACAACCGATTAATGACAGCCCCGGGGAGCGAAAGCCCTTGAGCTGCCAGCAAGGAGGTGAGCGTGGAAAAGTGGAGAAGTTTTAAATGCAGCAGCTGGAGTCCAAAGTAGAGCAACAGCCGAGGAAACAGCTGTGCCTGGACACAGTGCAGGAATGGGGGGGATTCACCCATCCCCAGCAGGACAGATCCAACCCTTCGATCTGCCCTGACCTGACTTGTTGCTCTGAATTTGCTGGTGAGAATCTGGGGCTTTTAGATTTGTTTGTTCAAATTAAGCAAAAAAAATTTTACTGTGAGGGCGGGTTAGCATTTAGGTGCAAGCAGACTGCAGCAGCATTGTGTGGGGGTGAGGAACACTTGTCAAACCAGGGAAACTGAGGCAGAACACCAGGATGGGGCGGGCAGAGCCGGGACCAGGAGGAACACCCGCTTCTCCCTGCACCACCAGGCATCCAGCTTTGTGCTGGGCTCAGCAGAAATCTTGCCTTAATGTAATTAAGGGATGAGCAGAGGCGTCTGCAGGAGGCTGTTTACGAGTGCAGAGGAGGGCATGCCGGGAAGATGCTCCATTCCCAGCTCCAACTGCTGCACAGGAGCACGACCCTGGGCCAGGATGGGCATGGCTCGGATGCTCTCCAGCTTTCCAGCTCTTCCATGAAGGGCTGAGAGCAAATTGGCTGCTAATTCAGGCAGGGGCTGGCTGGACTCAGCGCTACAAACTGCGGGATGGGTGAGGAAAGCCATGCTCCTGCTCCAACAGGTCCAATTCTGCTTGTTAGACCTTGTCAATAGTTTCCTGTCAAAACCAATTCTCTGTCAGGCAGATGTTGCTTTTTTGGTTGGGTTTTTATTTTTTCTTTTCTTTTTTTCTTTTTTTTTTTTCTTTTTCAGCCAAATTTCTTGCTTTTGGTGCTTGGGGCTTTGTTTTTTTTCTCCTTGCTTAAAAAACGTTGAAAACGGGATTGTCAGCTCTCAGAGTCTGAATTTAAAGGCTCAAGCCAGCAAGGTCTCCAAGTGTATTTTTGATTTTATGTCAAAAGAAAAAAATAAAGAGAGGAAGGGAAGAAGGTTTTAAAGAACTGATTGTCATGGTGGAAAAATACATGTTAAAGAATGTCAGGAAAATTACCGGGGGCCTTTTTTCTGTAAGACTCTTTGATGGCTTGTAGTTGTGAGTCTAAGGGTGGTTCAGATGTAGCAGAGCTTGTGGTTCTTGAGGTGGTCCTGTGGAGGAGTTGCACTTTGATGATCCTTGTGAGTCCCTTCCAGCTCAGGATAATCTATGATTCTGTGAGCTTAGGGACAGGGATGGTGGCAGCCTCTCAGGTTGCTGTTGATATTTGCTGCCCTGAGATGTGCAGGATGTCTCTGCTTTGGCCCGTGCAATGAAGAACGAGTCTGGGCTCTTCACTGTTCAGTCTTGAGGTTGTTTATTAATTCTTATCTATAAAATTTTCTTTCTGCCCAGCTGAGGTCTGCTCAGCAGGGCAGCCACAGGCACTCTGTGTTGTCCTTTTATACTACAAACTATGTATAACATATTTACACTTAATTCCCAATACCTATCACCTATGTTAGACAGAGCACTTCCAGTCTAAACCAATCCCAAAGTGCCAACATCACAGCAGAAAATGGAGAACAAGAAGAAGAAGAAAGAAAGGCTGGACACACCCAGATTCCTCCATCTTGTCCCCATAACCCCCATAACCAAAAATCCTGAAATCTGCATTTTCACCCTGTGATCATTTTGCTATTACACTATTCAGACCTGTGTGACTTTCAGGTCCTCATACAAAGCTGGTAACTTGCTCCAAGGGTCAAAATCAGATCCCCAGGTGTCCTGGGCAGCATGCCAGGGTCTCTGAGCCTCCTGGTGGGGTCCTCAGCAACTCTGGACACCCGGAGGGATGCGCTGAGTTCTGACAGCAGCCCAGCTCTGGTGACATCTGAAGGTCCCTGTTCGTGTGTCGCACTCCCTGTTCAGGTTATGAGGCCTGCTGTGTCTCCTCTGCTGGTTCAGCTCAATGGGCAAAGCTTGCACTCAACATTAAACACAACAGCTCCTCAACACAGCAAAAAAACGTGTGGCTGGAGAAATGCTGCTTTCTTTAGGAAGCTTTGGGTAGAGTCTGTGCTCTGTCCATGGGATTTGGAGCAGACAGCCTGGCGGGCAGAGGTGATAGGGAGGTGCTGTCCCACCCTGAGGGAGCTCAGTGATGAATTTTGTCCTTTCCTGGCCCACTGGGTGCCCACCTGGTGCTGGGTGAATATCTGTGGTGTCTCTGGCAGCACCATCCATGGTTTGAGGGTTGATGCTGTGGCTCACTGATCTCGGAGCTACACGTGGACATAGCTATGACTTGCACAAAGGAGGACCTCACTGGGACCCAGAGGCTGGAGGGTGCCTTGCTCTGTGAGGATGCACAGAGGTGAGGGACACCTGGGGGGATGAGCTGGCCCCAGCCTTGCCAAAGCTTTTGGATGTTGCCAGAGTTAATGCAGGGCGCGCGTGCGCCTCTGGCGTGTGTTTATGCATGCAAAGAAGTGCCTGCTGGGGAAGGAGTGGAAGGCTTGTGATTTATCATTGCTCTGTAATGGGTGCCTTGCTTCTAGTGAAAGAGGTCAACATCCCTGGGAGATACCAAACCCCCTCCTTATTAACGTCCTGTTACAGCTAATGGCTTGGGGTAGGGCAAGCAGGTCTTACAAGGAAGGCATTAAAGAACAGCGCGGCTTGGAAGGGAAGCCAAAGAATTTACAGCAATATTTACACAGAGGCTCTCCCCAGAGATAAGGAGGTACACAGTCAGCTCGGGAGATAAGCACAGCTGTGGGACCAGGCAGAGCAGGCACTGTTGTTTGTGCATCCTGAAGTTCAACGGGATCAGAAGCCAGAGCTGTGTGGTGCGAGAGAGGGGGATGCGAGCAGGACCACACACGCCAGCTGGGACCTGGCCTCTGGAGGCACAGATGTTGTGTTTGCTCAGGGGCTTGCAGTGAGAAATGGGGCCAGCAGTGCTCCCTCAGACCCCTAGACCCGAGCCCCAAATCTAGGCTTGAAGGTATGGATTATTATTAATGCAAGTTAATGAATGCAGTGTCCCGTCCTGGTGAAGATGTGGAGATCTGGCCCAGGTTCATGTCCCTGGCAGCCACCATGTGTCCTGTCCACCACATGTCACAGGTTGACAGCTCTTTCTCAAGCGGGTCCTGCGAGTGCAACCCAACTCCATCTCCAAGAGTTCACTTTGATTCCACCTGGAGAGCCCTAGGACACTTTTCACAGCCCAAAGGGAAAAGGCAAACCTCCACATTGAATTGAGGTGAAGTACAAGCATGTGTCCCAGGACACAGGTTGTACAAGGTCACCCAACCTGGGGAGCAACTGAGAAACTTCATCTCTTTCCTGTGTAGTTGATGTTGCAGTCAGGCCTCCCCTCCTTAGTTCTTTAGCTCCACTTTTCCACCTTTCCTGTTGGCTCTGAGAGATGTGCAGTGCATCTGTGTTCAGTTGTCCCTTTGCTGTGCTGGCTGAAGATCCCTCAGACCATTCTCAGTCTTCTCCATCCACTTGTTGCAAAACAAGCCAAAATCTCACATCCTCATCCAGCAAAATCTCCTGACCCATACCAGGCTGAAGACATAAGGAGTTTTCCTTGATTTTTTTCTCATTGACAGCACCAGACTTGGGATCTAGTCATGTGGAGAAACCAAGTAAGCCCTGTGCATAAAGCCTTAAAGGAGAGCCCAGCCTGCTCCATGCCCCCTTCCTGCATCAACCAGACACCTCCCCTCTCACTCCTGGTTCCTTTATGTGCTCAAATCACCCATGGCCACCACATCATCCTGTGCTAGACTGCATCTCCACCGTCCTCCCCGGCCCCTAATAGCGCTCGGCCACTGATCTCCAAGCACTCCATCCATCATTTGACTAGCACATTATTTATTTACCATGGGGGAGAGAAAGGAGTTGGGTTGTCTGGAGAACGTATTAAATTTTCATTTGTTCTCATTGATTCCTGAAAGGAAATTGCTGAGTTATGCCATCAGGTTGGACAATATGGAGAGCATCTACTAGATGGAGGTACTGGGTGTGAAACAGGGGCAGAGTAGAGGTTGTTTTGAATATTAGATGGAAGTTACGGTGACCATTTAGCTGAGCAACGTGATGAAATGCATTGTCTGCTTCCCTCAGTCTCTGCTGTAGCTGCTTGCCCAGACTCTTCCCGCTTCCCGGTTTCTCCTGCCATAAGGGACACACGTGGTGCTGTTTCCTCCTGGCTGCTGGGTGAGGAGCTCTCGCTCGCTCGCAGGTTTCCCCACCGGCTCCGAAGCACCGTGCGTGTGCGTGGGAGCGGCTTCTGGCGAGGGCTCCTTCCCCGTCTGCAGGAGCTGCTCGGCCTCTTCCAGCTCATCCCAGCCGGTTTGGAGACAGTTGCCTCACATATTTCTTCTCCAGGCATGTCTGGGCTCTCTCCCCCTGAATTTCCGCTGTGGTGGTTAGCACGTTATTTATGGCAATTTTTTCCTATTTTTTTTTAGTATGTACTAATATCGTAGGTTGCACAAGAATACTGGCTTTTCCATAGGGCTCCTTGTCATCCAAAAGCTGCTCATTTTTTCTTTCTCAGCCAGAACTGGCATCCCAGCCAACAGTGATGACTGTGGTTCAGGTTTTCCATGCTTCAAATGATTACAGTTCACGTTTTCTGTGCTTTGATGCCCACCACGGACTAGCTTGGAGTCTCAGCTGAGCACTGGCTCGCATTACTTCATCTAAGTCCCATTTTCTAACCAAGTTAAACAAAAAGTGTCATCTGAACCTCATCAAGACACCAGGGTTGCCTTAACTTTTGGAGGAAGTCTTTAGTGAAAATGTTGAAATCTCATCTGAACAAACTGGAGAAGAAATTCTCCTTGGTGAAAAGTCTCATTGCTGGGATTTTTGAGGACAGACACTGTTTTCTGGGTTAGAATGGCCACCTGTGTCTCACGCTGCCTGAGGACTGTGGGCTGGGGAAGTCCCCACCTCTCTGAAGAGGTCACCTCCATCTCTGGCCCCTCTGACCCCGCTTGCTGCCTCAGGTCACAGTAAACCCTTAATACAGGGAGCCACAATGTAGAAGTGGAATGTTTTTACTGGGGTTTTATTTTTGCAGTCTGGAGGATAATCAGGGGTCCTCGGGTTTCTGTGGGAGTTGAAAGAAAGGACAGAGCAAACTGGCACTGTTCCCAGTCCAAAATGTTTTCACTAATTGCATGCAACCTTCCTTACAGGAGAGCGAGGCTGCAAATACCACCGGCAGTTTAATTGCCACTGTTGGTTCACGTTGGTTTTATTTATGCTGCTCCCAGAGCTGTGTGTGAGCACAGTGTGTGCGTGTGTGTGTGCAAGGTGGGATGCACAGGGGATCATGGATGGCTTGAGGCTCGAGGGAGGGAGCTGAGGAGCATGTGTGTGTTTATTTGGAGGTGTGAAGACTTTCCAAAGAGCCCTGAGGTACCAGGTGGCAGCACCCCAACACCCATGGCTGGTGTGGGTTGAGGAGGGACAGTGCGAAGCTGAACATGGGTATAGGGGTGAGACCTCTGGATTTCGAGAGTTTCCCAGAAGTGCTTGGCTTAGCCAGCAGGCTGACTCCACTCTGAGCCCTGTGGTGGATGAGCTCCCCTTGCTATCCTTCCCCTCCTCGAACGCAATGCGCTTCCTCCCCATCCCGGAGGGGGGGAGAGAGCGGCACGGGAGGAATCCGACACGAGCAGGCTGATGGCTGCCGTCCCAGTGCAGGCTCAGCAAATGGGGCTTGTGATGGATGAATGTGCAGGGCAAGAAGTAATAAAATGGGCCCCAGTCATGTAATCTTCCATTAAAATGAAATGCATACCAGAAATGAGGCATTTCTGCAGCTTGTACCATCTCCCACGGAAGATCATGAATAAAAGAGGCAAGTGTACTGTTGACAGATGCCGGCATGCATAAAGGACAGTTCCTATAAAGGCAAAGCCCCGGCTAACAGATGGACTAAAGATGTGAGATGCAGGAAGATTTACCAGTCTAAATAATTCAAGGGAATGTCGTATGGGGAGGCAGTGCTGGAGAGGGGAGCCGGCAGAAGGTACAGATGGAAAGGCAGGCCAGGCCTTTCCCACAAACCCATTAAGAACGTCGCTTGTCTGAGTGACAGTATGTCGCACAAGGCACCAGCAGAGATGGGTGGATTTGCCTCCAGCACTCCTTCTGCAAGGTCAGGAGAAGAGGTAATCTCAAAGATTGCATCTATTTGAGGTTTGCCTCCTGCAAGGCTGCTTTCTCCAGCCTTCCTCCTCTCCCACCTCTTCTACTTCATCCCTTCCTCACCTGCTGCTGGGCAGAACGGGAGCACAGAAATGTTTCTGTGGCCACAAGCAGAGGGTAGATGTGGCAAAGGCATTCAGTGCTCTTTTCTGCTTTGCTCAGATCTCTGGACATCCCTTGGACTTGGAAGGGGCCTGGGAGCTAGTGCTGGGTGCCCTGTGCCCATTAAGGGAATTTGGTGGCTTTACTGAGTTTGGTGGAGAGACGTGGCGGTTGCATGACATTTCCGTGCCCTGGCGACAGCAGCTGGAAAAATTCTGTAAATCTCCTTGGCCACTAATAGGAAGTCTGAGAAGGGCTGGCTGAAGCATTGCAGCGTGTTGGGAGGGCTTTGGCAACACGGGATGCAGGGATAAGCTGATGCAGGAACTGGCACAGAGGATGGGGCATCGTGGTGGCTGAGAGCAGGGCAGAGGATGCCCAGAGCCCCTCTCCCACTGTTCCCTGGGAGCCTGGGGTTGGCTTTGGCGAATGTGAGGCATTTTGGGAGAAGAGGGAGGATAAAGGGCAAGATGCAGAGGGTTAGATAGAAGTCAGTGGCAGCTGCTTGGCAGAGATTGTGCGCGCTCTCCGCTCGGAGAGGACGCCTTCCCCGGGCTCGTCAGCCGTCTGCAGCACGGCGATTAATCATTGGTGTCAGAATCCCTAATCCTATTCAATGGAAAACAAACAGCACGGCATCCAGCCCTGTGCTGAGCCCAAGCAATTAGCATGTTTACATGGGCTGGGGAAGCT